>NC_037286.2:15612500-16812500 GCF_000002775.5 Populus trichocarpa | reverse complement strand
GTTAGTGACAACTTTCCATCTGTCTCTTTTCAATTCCCATTGCCTTTTTTTGGGGTAATTTTCTGCAATACAATATAATTGGAGACGAGACTTGCTAGTCTGAAGGACATAGATCATAAAAAAGAGAGGCAGTAGAATGATTCTACCGTGTTGTTTACGGTTTTGAATAATTGGAGCTGCAATGGTGGAAGCAGCTAAGCTAAACAAGTGGTCGAGATTTTTCGGGGGCTGAGCTTTTGATGCATGTACTGATATTGTAGCATATACTCTAGTTTTCTTCACTCTTCTTCCTATTGATCACACTTTCCATGATATTCTGTCCCTGGTTTGTACTGTATCAGCAGGGAATGATGAACTTCAATAGTGTTGTCGCGGGGGGCGCGATGTCGTCTGGCGACGACGAAGGCTCCTGTCGTGCCTCCTGATGAGGGGTGCTGTGTGTTGGAAAGAGTTTTTTTGGATTTAATCATAAAATTATAATTAATGTTTAGGAGTCGCCACCTAGTATTATGGTCACTAGGAACCTATAGTCTGCGAGAGTCTGAGTAAGGGACTGGTTGTGTAAGGGGAAGACGCATCACCCCCAGTGCACCCTACCTAAGGTAAGCTGCATTGTTGTTTGATTGTTTTTTATAAGTCGGGTTTCTATTCGTTGGTTTTTTCTAAGACTCAAGGCAGATCTCTCTCCATGAGAGAGTCTCCACCTTATCGGATTAAATCCTAACCGTTCTAAAGTCTGAATTTTAGCATCATATTTTTTACATTTTATATCTTTAATACTCGAGGGTGTACATTATCGTGTGATTTTACACCCCACAAATATTAAAGTCTACTTCTAGACCCTAAAAAAAAAATGACATGTTGGCCAAATCTTAATAGATAATCATAAACCGGTTATGATATCCATTTTTAGAATTTTTTTTTTACATGAAAAAGATGCAATTTTTGTTTTTTTTTTTATGAAAAATATGCTTGGAGAAATTTTAGGATTTGGCCGTATGCAACAAAATATTTTTTCTTTCTGAAAATGTTTTGAAATTTTTTTTTTGAAATATTTCGGAGAAAAACCAGGTATTTTAATACCAGATTTGTATTTTACAATGTAAATATATAACCCGATATTATGCAAAATGGATAGAAAAATATTTGAGAAAATCACAATTTTTTTTTAAATGATTTTTGAATTTTTTTGGATTTTTTCATTTTTTTTTAAAAGGAAGTATATAATATAATATTATATATTAATAGCAGAACGTGAACAGTAAGTTCACGTTCTGCATGCAACTTCACAGTTGCAGATGGCGGAGCAAAGCGGGAGGCAACCTTGCGGAGGAGAAGAAGCTGCTGTCACTGGCCTGGCGTGAGGTTGGAGGTGGTCTGGGTAGTCTCCCTGAAGCTGGTGGCGGCGTCTGTGGAGGAGTCGGTGCTGCTGCTGCCGATACTGGAGAAGGAAGAAAACGAAAATGGTGGTGTTGATTGGCTGCTGCCGCCGTGGAGGAAAAAGGAGGAGCTTTCGGTGGAGAGGGATAAGTTTGGTGGAGAGGGTGGTAGACGAGCTGGTGGCAGCGTGGCTTGGAGTCGCTGAGAGCACGGTGGAGAGAGAGAGTAGAGAGAGAGACTTGCTGCAGAAAAAACTGGGGAGGAGGCTGGTTTTTTCCGATTTTTGGACCCGATTTTCTCCTCCATCAGGCCATCAAATCCAATTCTATTTATAGGCACTGGAATATGGAAATCTCTTCTACAAAGGGAAAAATTTCAGCTCTTGATTCTGTTGGGAATGATCCCAACCGTTGGCTCAAAGTAGACATGGTGCACTGTCAAATTGTCAAATCTGCAGCTGCAGGCTGCCTGAGTTGGCATGTTTAGGTCGGTTCCAGCACCGATGGATTGTCATTCACACTGAAATATTGACATGTAGCTGTAGAGGAACTGCAGAGGATCATTTCCGTTCACGTTTGGTTAAATTTGGTGGACGTTAGGTGCATTAAATGCACCTGCAAAGTAGGTAACCGGACCAGCCTTTTCTAAAAAAAATGAAGAAGATAATGAACAGTGCTGAGATCTGTTTTTGGTCAAAGTTCATTTCAGTCCTCTATCTTTCAATTTGATTTAATGGCGCCTATAATTGACCCTAAAACTTTAATTTTCTTACGAGTTTGCCCCTGATTTTGTCAATTGAACCCCCATAGTTGGCCGCCTGTTGCAGAATGGTCCTTGGATGTGAATTGTGTCAATTTAACCCCTAATTGACCCCAAAACTTCAATTGTCTTGCAATTTTTCCCCTGATTTCAATCAATTAACTTGGTAAAAATTAAATTTAGTCTCTTAAAATTCTAATATTCTCAATGAAGCCCAAATTAGGCTCCCAAACTTAATTTTTCACCAATTAAGCCCCAAATAAAATTAATTTGATCCATTTAAAGTATAATTAAGTCCTTGCACTTAATTAAATCCTTCAATTGGACCCAAATTAATTCTTAAACATAATTAAAATTTAACTTGGCCCATGATTAAATCAAATTGGCCTATTAAAAATTTAATTATGTCCTTGGACTTAATTTTTATGCAAATTCATCCAATAATCATTTAATTTAACAGGCTTTTAGAGTATGTGCAATTAATCAAATATTGTTGGGCTTCTTATAACAGTCGTGCCTCAAATATCGACTGAAAATGCCCAATCTGTTTGGGTGGCAAAAATGTTATTACAACTGGCAACAGCATTATCTAATTTAATCTGCCGCACAGCACTTGCATGAAATTACTGTAGAGTGATTTTCAGAAGCAAGAGAAAATATGACAGGAGTAATTCATAACTACAATGATACATTAAAAATCTTAACCTCATATTCAAACTAAGATTAAAAAAGATATAGGGAACAGTTACAAGAAGTTTAAGGTCCTTGTGTTAGCTCTCTCCTATGAGTAGCCAAAACCCATTTCATATTTGTCTATTTCTTGGCATAGGTAATTAACATTGAATTCTGCTGTAACTTGAAACCCTGAAGTGCATGCATAGCGACTGTTGATTGCATCTCATCTCCGTACTCCACAAAGGCAATCCCAGGCTTTGTTTCCACCATCCTGACCTCCTTAAAACCAGCGTACTGCTGGAATAACATTTGCAGCATCATTGTAGTAGTCTCATTGGGAAGATTTTGAATAAACAGAATGTTATTTGGAGGAGCTGGAGCCTCAGGGACCATAGATTTCACACCACCTAGATAGGGTATTTGAGAAAGCTGCAAAAATTTGAAGTAAAGGTAAGGATCATACTAAGAGATATTGGACATCCTTTTCAGAACAGTGGAAAATGACAACAAATTGCCAGTTTCAGAAAACAGGCTGCATCCTTGTGAATCTCAGAAATGAACTCTTTCACTAATTAATGGACGTGAAACTAATTTCCAGGAGTAGCTTCTCACTAGACAAGGCAACTAGCAACAGATTGTTTCCATTCTGTGAATCTAACTGGATGATGTAGTTGGATAAGTTAATCAACATAGTAGAAGCAAATAAATGTTTTCCATCAGTAAATAGAAGTTACATTCTAGATTGAGCAACTAAAAATGTAATCCTCTTTGCCTAGCTCAAGTTCAGTTTAAATATATTGACCTGCATCTTTACTTTATAGCAAACAAATAAAATAATTTGTAAGAAGTCAACTTAATGGTCAAATCCTAATATCAAATTAACTTACAACAGCTGAATTTCAGGTGAATCATAATCACAAACATGGATCCAATTAATCTAGATACAGAGGAAAATGAGGTTAACCTACAAACCACATTATAAAGAACCCAGTAGTGGTAATCCTAAGAAAGCAGAAAACATGCTTACAGGAGGTGTTGTCCCGTAGGCGCCGCCATATGCAGGAGTCAGACCCACTCCCACTTGATTAGTATCATGTTGATCTTTCTTCTTTTTCCCTGCCATTTGAAAAATATAGATCTCAGAGGGAAATAAATCAGAGACAATCTACACATTCATCTCAAATTGGTTTCTTTCCTACTATTTAAAAAGGAAAAGAAAAAAAAATAGCATGTTGCACAATTCAGTTACTATCAAGCATGCTTGAAAAAAAAAAGACAAATAAATCCCTAGATGCTAGTTTAATTTTTTTAAGGGTAATTAAGTAATATTATGGTGCTGAAAAAAAAAACAAAAATACTGATTTGTTGCAAATCAATTTGGTAATGATCAATGGGTCATGTGAAAAAGACCTTACTACCCTAATCAGAAAGAATTTGTTCTTTAAAGGAGTAGTGGGAGGAAAATAGAACTTGAAAAAGTTCAATAACCACAAACTAACAACCAAATGAAACCTAAGTTAGAGGCTATAATATTGGATATTCAGCCTAAAGCTTAATAAACATAAAAACTCTGTAGATCTGGTATGACACGTCATGCTCCAATGAGATATGGACTTAAGCTTTCTGAAGTGGAGTCAGAGTCATCAACAAAGTAGGATGTGTTGTTTGAGGATGAGGTAGGAAGCTGATATGTGGAGGATTGGTTCTAGAGGTTCTTAGTAAGAACTTGTTTTGTTCTATATATATATATATATATAATTAGATGAACAAGTCACTCTTTCTATAATCTATATGTGAAGGCTATGAAATTATGAAATTTCCAAGTCAGACAATAAACTAATAATTATAGTTACACAAAAATCACTCTATAATCTACAAGGGCAAGGCCATGACATTGAAATTGTGAAATTGCTAGGTCAGACCGTAAATACACACAAAATTACAATTGGTCACACTCAATCCTTGAAATAATGGCAAAATATTTTTTTTTTTGAGAAAAAAAAACACAAAAGTGCTACTACTCCCTTGTGCAAACACAGAAACAAAAGCATGCTATAAGAAAATGCTTAGCATTTATCATTGAGCTTCTTTCTATCATTCACTAACATACAGAAAAGAAACAGTGTGTGTGTGTGTGGGGGGGGGGGGGACATCTTACCTTTTTCCTCATGCCTCCTTCGTTTTTCCCGAGGAACAAAAGTACCATCAGCCTTTGCTACAATATCTGATTTAGTTTTTGCATATTGTATTCTCTGCATTAGAAATATTGTTTGACAACATTAATTCATTGCAGAAGAGAAGGATCCATGCTTTACAATAGTTGAAACATAGAAGTATAAGCTCAGTAAAGCGAGAAAAAGAAAACAATTCTGTGCCAATAGATTAAACAACAATAAAAAACTAAAACAAGTGAAAAGGTTATTCTATACTTCGAGGCAGGAAGGATCAAAGTCCACCCAGAAAATTGTCTAAGAATCTCTATAGTTTTACTGATTGATGCTGCATAAGCATGACCATGTACCTTACATGCAAACAAGCATCTAATTATTTTCTAGGTCAAGCTATGGACTAGCGATGCTTACAGAATAAGAAATAAGCAGATAAGCACTAAAAAGGGCAGCTGCAAAATCTGGGTCCATTTGAGCCCTCCTATCCCACCTAAGCAAGGCATTTAATCTCCAAGGAAAACAATACGGAACCCTTTTTCAGAAGGTTGCCTAAGTTATTACATACTTTCCCATCAAAACTCTGCCTAGAAATCTAAAATCATACCCATAGTTTCACATATGAAAACAAATAGGATAATTTCAAAACATTAAAAAAAGAAAAAAAAAACTAGATGCATAAACTAATGATACAAGCATACCATGGGCTTATCATAAAAGGGGAAAGACTGCATTTGCCTCATGGCATTAGAGGCAGACTGAACATCCTCAAAAACAACCCAAGCTTGCCCTTTGTGTTTCAATGTCTTGAATGCCAATATCTCCAGTATCTTCCCGAATTGCGAGAACACAGCGTGCAGAGCTTTCTTCAACTCTTTTTTTTTTTTTTTGGTTTTCAAATCAGACATTACAACATAGAAACTATATATATATAAGAGAAAGAGAAAGAGAACGAGAACGAGAACGAGATTTGAAATTTAATAAAAAAAACAGAGAGAGAGAGAAGGGAATTCGGGCATTACCATCGATTTTGATTTTTTCGTTGAGGTTATTGATGTAAATAGTCATGTTCGAAGAGACTTCAGTACCTGTGCTACTATTATTATTGATATTGTTATTCACATCAGCCATGTCTTTTCTCTCCAGCAATGCCATGATTTTCCACTCTTGATTTCTTTGTGAGCCAGACTGGGGTTTAATCTGATTTCTCGAGGGTTCTACACATTTGCCCTAAAAATAATAATTGCAATCAAAAGGAGGAAGGGAAGCGCATCTGCGTTAGGCCCAACTTGTCTACCCAATCCACCTTCTTGAGTTAAGATTGGTCAGTGAGAAATCGGCTTGTTTGTTCGGCCGATCATAAGATAGAGTCCATTTTTGTTTCGGCCCATTACTCAAGGCCCTCACTTTGGGATCTCAGATTGGTTCGATCAAGTCTCCTGAACCGACCACTTGAATGTGACCTCTAAATTCCTGAAGCATCATTTATGACTTGTCTTCGTAGATACTAGTTACATAACCCGCGCGATGCCGCGGGTTAATTTTTTTTATATAAAAAATATTAAAAAAACAAATATCTAAAAGTATTAAGTCTTTTTACGAAACTACACCCAAGAGTCTTGAGTTTGGCTGCAACACCTAATCTAAAAGTAATATTAATAATATTAATAATAACATTAAACTTACATGACTCAAGTTTAAGTGGGTCTGGCTGCAATACCAGATTCAATAGTCTTGGATGTGGGTCAAGCTGTAAGGTCGTGTCCTAAGAGTATGATAATTAAATAAATTAATTAAAAATAAAAAAATAAATAAAAAAAACCAATAGGAAGAAAAAAAAACTAATTAAGAAAAAAAATCTAAATTAACTGGGTTAACCCTTCAAACCAGGTTAACCCGTCAAACATTGGATTCGTGTCGTGAAAGTTTGATAACTAAATAGAAAAAAAAATTTGATGGGTTACCCAGAATTAACTGGGCTAACCCGTCAAATCAGGTTAACCCATCAAACCTGGGATCCATGTCATGAAAGTTTGATAAGTAAATAGAAAAAAATTGAACATTAACAAACTAAATTAAACAAAAAAAATTAATTAAAAAAAAACAAACAAAATGCATTAGCCTTTTTACTATGGACTGCACTGTGCAGTCACAGTTAAAGGTATAAAAACGGCAAAAAAGAAAAAAAACAAAAAACTACAGGCATCAGCCAATAATTAAATAGAAAAAAAAGTTAATATTGATGAGAAAAATTAAATAAAAAAATATTAATTAAAAAGAAAAAAATAAAAGAAAAAAAAACTTATATGAAGAAAAAAAACTAATGAAGAAAAAGAAAAAAATCAAAATTAACTGGGTTAACCCGTCAAACCTGAGATCTGTGTCATGAAAGTCTGATAACTAAATAGAAAAAAAATTAATTAAAAAAAAAAGACATCAGTCTTTTCACCGTAGACTGCACCATGCAGTCCATGGTGAAAGGCATAAAAAAAAAAGAAGCAAAAAAAAAAACTAAAAGCATCGGCCTTTTCATTGTGGACTACTTACAATATTAAAAGATGAAATCGGAAGAAAAAAACTAATGAGGAAAAAGAAAAAAAATCTGAATCAACTAGATTAACCCGTCAAACCTGGGATTCGTGTCACGAAAGTGTGATAACTAAATAGAAAAAAATATTTAATATTAATGAACTAAATTTAAAAAAAAAGATTAATTAAAAAGGAAAAAGCAAAGAGAAAAAAACCTACAGGAAGAAAAAAACTAATGAAGAAAAAGAAAAAAAATTGAATCAACTTGGTTAACTCGTCAAACCTGGGATCCGTATCATAAAAGTCTAATAACTAAATAGAAAGAAATTTAATACCAACAAACTAAAATAAAAAAAAAACAATGAAAAAAGACAAAAAAAAAAAACTAAATGCATCAGCTTTTTCATTGTGGACTGCACTGTGTTGTCCACAATAAAAAGCTTCAAAAGGAAAAGAAAAGGAAAAAAAACAAAGGCATACGTCACGGGTTAATTTTTTTCTTTTATAAAAAATATCAAAAAAAGCTAAGATTTAAGAGTGTTAGGTCTTTATGCAAAGATATACCCTATAGCCTTGGGTCTAGCTGCAACGATTGACCCAGGAGTAATATTTATAATATTAATAATAATATTAAACATACATTACTCAAGTTTAAGTGAGTCTGGCTACAACACCGGACTCAAAAGCCTTGGATGTGGGTCTGGCTGCAAAGTCGTGTCATAAAAATATGATAATTAAATAGATTAATTAAAAAGAAAAAAACAAAGAAAAAAAACCAACAGGAAGAAAAAAACTAATGAAGAAAAAGAAAAAAAATCTGAATTAACTGGGTTAACCCTTCAAACCAGGTTAACTCATCAAACCTGCGATTCGCGTCATGAAAGTTTGATAACTAAATAGAAAAAAAAATTAACGGGTTAACCCAGAATTAACTGGGTTAACCCGTCAAGCCGGGGATACGTGTCATGAAAGTCTAATAATTAAATAGAAAAAAATTAACATTATCAAACTAAACTAAACGAAAAAAATTAATTAAAAAGAAAAAAAAGCAAAAATAAAATTCCGGGTTTACTCGTCAACCCAGGTTAACCCGTCAAACTCGAGATCCATGTTATGAAAGTCTAATAACTAAATTAAAAAATTTAACATTAACAAACTAAATTAAAAAATCATTAAAAGAAAAAAACACAAAGAAAAAATAAAAAATAAACCTTAAAGGCATAAAAAACAAAAAAAAAAACAAAAAAAGAAGACTGTTCAGAGTTTCATTGTGGACTGCACAGTGAAACACTGAGCAGTTTTAGTATATGTTCTAGTTCTAATTCTAATTCTAATTCTAATAGAAGGGTTGCACAGTGGTGCGTGCAAAGTGGATCTAAAACTATGAACTTGTTGTTTGGTTTCTCTCTAAGGCATTCTCTGGTGCAAAAAGAAAGAGATGGGGAAGCTGTAACCTGTCGAAAAAAGACAGGGAGAAATATGGCAGGGAGCTAGCCACGTAGCCACCAAAACTAACAAAAGAAAAAAGGCTAGAACTTATCGCGAGAATGAATAAAACTCTCCCCGATAAATACTTTGAATCCACAGTAAAAACAGCACAGGAATTCACAGTGATTTTAAACACAATCTACGAGGATTCACTGAGCAGTTTTAGTTTTTTTTTTTAATTAGGTTATTTTTCGCGCTTGGACCAAAATTGTTTTGAAAGTAAAAATGATAATATTTGAATCATGAAAAACTTTTTAGTATTTTCATTAAATTTAATATAATAATTTAAACTTAAATTTTTTTGATTTGATTTTTTATTTAGCATGAATTTTAAATTAAATCTTATAGAAGTTGCCCCAATATGACATTATCAAGAGGGTAGGTACAAAGAAAAAAAAAAGAAACATGTTATGTTAACCCTAGACAACCTGCTAAACCTATAACCCGAGTTATGGACTCCAATAAAATTTTATTTTTATTTTTATTATATGATAAAAAAAATATAAAAATCAATTTACTATCAACTTAATACTGAATAATAAAATTCAATAAAAACTCCACACTAAAAAATGAAATTGAAAAAAAAAATCAAATGCTAAAAAAAGGGGAAAAAATAAAGAAAAAGCTTGTTACAACAAAGCCCTAACCCGGGGGTATGCGGGAGCTAATGAATTATTAGGCCGAGTTGGATTTGAACCAATGTAGGCATGTCGTCAACGAATTTATAGTCCGTCCCCATTAATTGCTCGGGCATCGACCCAAAAAGAAAAAATCCTGACTTTTTAAGTGTCAAGAAATCATCTCAATCCAATAGTTTAAATTTTTAGGTGAGGTCTCAGGATATAATTTATATTATTCTCTAACACATCCTTTTAAGTGAAAGCTCTTTGGACTTGAAACTTGCACAGGCTCACACTACCTTGTGCTTAATTTTTATCAAATAAATAGGGATTGTGAGATTCGAACTCGTGACCGCTTGATCATCAAGGCTCTGATACAATATTAAAGAATCATCTCAACTTAATAACTTAAATTTTTAAATGAAATCACTAAATATAATTTATATTATTTTTTATATTAAAAATCTCGTAAACTTCCTTTCATAATACCCTATCTCCAAGGTAAGTCGAATCTCTACTGCCTTGTTGAAAGAGAGATGTCCTGAACCACTAGACAACGAGGGTACATTTGCTCGGTCGTAAGCGTATTATATTCATATTATGTCTACCGCTTCATTTTTTAAAAGGAAAGAAAACATAGATAAGTCGTTTGTTGCCTATAGCGTGAAACACACGTGACCTTAAACTAAGATATTCATGGTACAACACAAATATATTATAAAATAATTAAGAAGAAATATATCAGCATGTTTAACTATAAACGGAGCCATGTTGTCAATAACTCCTGAATTTTAATTAACAGAAAGGCCAAATTGCATCTTTACAATGAAAAGGAAGGTCATGTGATCACCATGTATTCTTTTTTATTATTATTATTAACATGAGTGTTTGGCGAGTTTACGCGCACCTCGACTAATCCCATAGGTCCTGAAATTAATAACCATATAAGCCTCCAGGGACTATCATATTAGCAACCACAATAATCATCATATATTCTATATTATAGAATCATTGCAATTAGTGGGAAAGTTGACCTCACTTGAGAAGCTACAACTAAAAGCTCACCCCATTCCCAAAATTAAGCCTAATTTTCAAACCTTTTACCAGAAATCAAACTTGAAAAAAGAAGAAGAAGATGATTTAGATTCGTAGAAATACTCGATGCTAGCTTTTAAAAAATCAGAGGATAAGGATGGGTGGGATTTGGCCATCGTCAATTTTCAAAAGGCGAGAGCACCTTTTCTTGATGTATGTATACAAATACAAGACGTTGCTTTGACTCCCACTCCACTTCATTTGGTTCATTTCTAGCTTTCTTCAGTGCCCCAACTTCCCTGGATACAAAAGGAGACAACGAGAAAACAAGGACCGACAATTTGAGTAATATATCCTAGCTAGGGCTTCTTCGGTTTAAAGAAATCTAACTTATATTCTCCTTATCTAGTGTTGGAGCAGCAGCTATCAAGAAGGGAAGGATCTGTTACAAAAATGGCAGAAATCTTTACAGCTAAAGAACTCGAGAAAGCCGCGACAAGTACCATGAGAGTAGAATTCTTGGCCATGGAGGTTTTGGGACACAGTTTACAACAGATGGAAGAACTGTTGCAATCGACAAGTCCAAAACAATCGATCACAGCCAAATCGGGCAGTTTATCTATGAGGTAACTTTGATTCCTTTTTGGAAAAAAAAAAAAAAAAACAGAGAGAGAGAGAGAGAGAATTCAGTTGAAGCTTTAATTCAAGCTTTCATGCATGCTGCTGTAAGTTTTGTTTAAAAATATTTTTAGCAAAAGCAACAAATGAAAAAGGAAAATGTTATTTTTTATCGTTGTATTTTTTATTATGTAATTGTTTTTAACAAAAAAAAACAGTTTTTTTTATTGACGTTTTATAATTCATTGAATAAAAATTAACACCAATTAAAAAACAAAATTGTGAAAACTATTATAGTTTGAGCTAAAAAGAAATGTATGTTTTTAATAAAAACCCTAATATTTTTATTAAATATTATGATCATTATTTTATAAATAAGAAATTATTATGCCATGACTAGAAAAAAACTTTTTTTTTCTAGTCATTTTCTCTCTCAAATATCAGAAATGAAAACATAAAATGAATGAAGTTTAGCATTAAAACATTAGAACTTTCAAAACATAGGGACTAAAATTAAAAAAAGTAAAAACTTAGAAACCAAACCAAATTGTAGTTTTATGTGTCCCTTGAACAGTAAAAAAGGAAAAGGTCTATTTTTTTGTTTTAGAGTTAAATTAAGTCCTTCTTGTTTTAATTTTTAATTAATAAAATTATATTATATTTTGTACTATTAGGCAACATGTATCAATTTATTATCGATATATTTTTTTAACATCGCAAATACCTTTAACATGTAAACTGCAACAATATATTTACGAGGTTTAAAATTATCTTAATATAATATTAAATAATCAAATTTTTAAAAAAAATTATACAATTTTTTAAGGATAAAAAAAAAACTTACTTGTGGCAATCCATAATCACGTCTCCTCCACAACAACAATAATAATAATAATAATAATAATAAGATAAAATACTGTCTTCATTTAGTTTGTTTTTTTTATTTTAATTATTATAATGACCCCGACCTTTGTAATTAACACAAAGGTCGCATTGCATATTTTGGTATATAATAAAGCGCAGAACCAAACTAGAAAAGGAAGGTCACGTGACCATTACAGAATCGTTGCAATTAGTCTGAAGTTGACGTCACTTGAAAGCTACAGTTAAAAGTTCATCTCTTGACCGAAGCCTAATTCGCAAGCCTCTGAACTGAAGCCTTTTAAAAAATAAGAGGATAAGAATGGACGAAATTTGGCTCTTCTCAATTTCCAAGTGGCGAGCGGACTTCTTCTTGACGTGTGTCTAAAAAGACGTCGCTTTGATTTGGTTCATTTCGCGCCCATCTTGTTGATTTGGTTCATTTCGCGCCCATCTTGTTCAACTTGTATGGGAACGTTTGGGAACGCGGCTGCGGCTGCGTTCCCAAAAAATTTAATTTTTTTTTACTAAAATTTAATATGATTTGTATGTTTTGGATTATTTTGATGTACTGATGTCAAAAATAATTTTTAAAAAATGAAAAAATATCATTAGCATGCATTTTAGCATGAAAAGTTATTTGAAAAGCACCCGCAACTACACTGCCAAACACGCTCTATGTTAAAGTTTAGTTTAGCTAGATGTAATTTTGCTTGAATATAAAGATTGAAAAGTAAATTGATTGTAATTAATCTTTTAAAATTCTAATAACATCACATTAATCAATTACACTACTAAACTATGTCCACAAACAAACTCAAAAACCTCTCTATAAAAACTTGAATTAAAACTCTAGAATGATAGACAAAAATACAAACTAGAAATGTCATGTCGAGCGAGCATGCACGTGTGACTTAAGTTCCAAGCCGACCTAGCCTAGGAGACCCTTTAAAAATTTTGGTACTCTACGAATTGAATTTTAACTCTTCAACTTTGCAATATAAAATATATAAGAAAGTTTTGTAATTTTTCAATGTAAAATTAAAGGATTATTAGTTTATAAAACATGACAACCAAAAATTCATTGAGATCAATTAATTTATCATTACTCATTATTTGTTTCAAACAAGTTAATTTTATTTTAAATAATTATTTTCAATAAAGTTATAATTCTAAAATTGAATGGACTCTGTTTTTAATTTGATTTCAAATATATGCATTAATGATTTTTTAAAAACAAATTTCTAATACAACTTCCCTGAATACAAAGGCAACAATGAGAAAACAAAGGCATGTGACCGCCAATTAGTTTAAACAAATCTAACTTATATTTGCCTTATTGTTTTTACTTGTGCAAAGAATGAGTTTTAAAATCTCTCAATCATTTATTCCATTAGCTACAAGAAATAGAAAAAAAAGGTAGACTAAAAATTTCGAGCAGTTGAGACTTTAAATCCACTCAAGCTTTTGGAAAAATTATCTATTGTTTTTTTTCTTTTTTAATGGTTTGACAAATAGATTTTATATTAATACGTCAAACTATTTTTATGTTAAACAAATCTATATTTTAATCAATTGTATATTTTTTTTCCTAGTTAAAACTAAAATTTAGAGCACCTCAATCATTTAATGTAGTTGATATTGTTCAAAATAAGCATAGAGTAATTAAACGTGAGCATGCGTTACTTAATTTATCTACCGACCAAATATGTTGACCAAGGAAGACCGGTATTCATATATATTAAAATTATAAGCATGTAATATTATATATCAAGGCAAACTTACAGTCAAAATTAAAAATTAGCACGTACATCAAATATATATCCAAACTTGCAATTAATATCAAATTAAAGTCTTAATATGCATTCTAAACATACAAAATAGTTAGACTTTAATTGAAACAAAGTAAGGTAGCAAGACCTTTTAGAATCTAATTAAGATGAATATAGTTATTATTAAAAATTAATTATTTGTCCTTAAAGTTTTAATGTTTCTTATTTGGTGCAAATAAGATGTTTATTACAATAAGTTTTTCAAGATTCCAACAACACCATCTTATTTAAATGCATTTCTAAATAAGGTCCACAAACACAAGAAAAGAACTCAAGTATCTCTTTACAAAGAACAAACCTAAGATCTAGATTGAGAGCAGAAGTAAAGCTTAAAATTGAGCTAAAATCAAAGGAGAAAACACTAAAAATTAAGGTGAGAAAGAGCTGTAAAATTTGTTTAAACTTTTGTAGAAATTGCTTTCTATAATCCTTTTTTTATAGTGGGTTTTGGAACCAAAACTAATAAAGAATTAATTATGATATTTACAAGAATAAATTCTATCCATAATAAACTTTGATTACTCGTCGTAAAACCATAATTAATCCTCATAGTTTTAGCTTTAAATCTGATTTATTTTTTTGAAAAGGTCATCTAGATTTTGAAAAACTGATCAGATTTTATTATTCATGAGTTAAATTGGACAAAACAATAGGTTGTCAAAAAATATTTATTTATGGGCCAGAGAGTTATAAATCCAAGCCCAAAATAGATTGGTAAAAAATATTTTTTTCTAGCTTAAAAAATTACTTTACAATAAACACAAGCCATGCCCAGTCAAAATCCTAAGTGTGAGCCGGGTCAGGCCACATGTGTGTGTGGCTTAAAGCTCAAAGCCCACTATGCTTAGGTCCTCTCATTTAAAAAAGTTTGGGTGCTCTTTAGATCTAATTTTAACTCTTCATTTTCCTACTAAATAAATACAAGAAAACTTGTTTCTTTTCTATATGAGATAGAGTTGTAGAGGGTTTTGAGTTTCTCAAATCATGTTATCTAAAGGTTTTTAAGATTAATTTACTATTCACCCACAATTTATTTTAATCATATTAGTATTTCATTTTAAAGATTTTATGTTAGAGAATAAATTTCAACAAAGTATTTAACTCCAAAAGTGAGTGGATCCCACCTTTTAATTTGGCCTAAAATATGCCCACTAACCATATCTTTAAAACAATTTTTTTAACAATCCCCTATATGAATGAAAATTATCTAACCAATATAAAGGACTTGAATTTTCATTGAGAGATACTAATTTGATGGATCATCATATTAGGGTAGGTCATTTTGTGCTTTAAACCTTCTTTAGTGAAATACTATTAAATTTACTTAGATAAATAGTGAATGTGATGTCTTAAACTACTCAAACTTTTTTGTGAATCAAGATAATAGTACTTACATAGTTCTCTGTCTATGAATTTTCTTTAGTTCTCATTGTTGTATTTATTTTGGCCATTAACAATTCTTGAATTAATGAGTGCTATAGAGGATGAAGCTTTTTTTAAAATTCTCAAAGAAATGGACATATTTCTCACTAATATAAGTGGTCTTTCATTAAGAGTATTTTGTTATACTCCTCTTGATATACCAAGATATGAAGATCATTAAGAGCTACTGAAACTAACACCTATTTCAATATATGAATAAATAAGAAATAATAATTTTTAAGTGCTACTGAAAATGTTATATGATTTACTTTTCCATTTGAACCTAGATTGGGATCTCCAATCAATTAGGTATGATTACCATAATTGCACTCTTTTATTTTTAAAGACTTTAAACGCATTTCCTTCGATGAATTATACACAAGATCTCTTGACAAACCTTTAATTAAAAGATATGTAATATTTTCTTTGACTTTGCATAGTCAATGAAAATAATACCATTTAAGAGCAAGTGTTTAATAATATTATGTCTATGATATAAATTTCTAGACTTACCATTATACATACTCCTTCTAATTATAGACTTACAATCATGGTGGACACAAATTGTCGGTAATGGTTTGGCCAATATAGAACACCTATAAAAATTTCAAAACCACTTAGCTTACTCTCTTGCTTTATTAAGAGCAATAAATCTTATATCATTGTGAAAATTATGATATATATTTTCTTAGAGGATTTTCATGATACAATTGCTCCATCAAGTATGAAGACATATCCATTAGCGAATTTCAAATCCTTAGTATCGGATAATCAATTGACATCACTATATCCTTTTAGTACTATTAGGTGACCTGTATAGTGTAACTCATAATCCAAGATGTACCTTTTGTATTTGAGTATCTTTTTTTTTTTTGCTTTTCAATGATCCATACTTGGATTAAACCCAATAAAGATATGTAATATTTTGAATAAAACAACATCGTTTTAAAAAAATGATTAATCTAAGTTAACTCACGAGTTGATTAGGTGATCTAATAACTCATATTTTTCAAGTCAGCCTCCTAAATCATTTCAGATAAAACTCTACATAAACTACTACATTCACCAGACATGTTCTTCCTGTTTTTTTGCTACCAATGTGTTGGATTTCTTGAAAGTACATAAACACACCAAAAATGGTAATTTAGATTTTGTTTTTGGAGTTCTAATAATCTTGTTAGACAATATAGAGTCATATAGGGTTTATACAAAAATTATTTGAAGATCAAATCTTTTTTTTTTTTAAGTTTGATCAGTTTTTTTAAGGCTTAGTTATCGTAAACCACAAGTCGTTCAGGTTTCCAGCCTCTAATAGTAATCCACACAAACCACTAGTGAGAAATTTCTTAATATCCTTTTTAAAATAAAGGAAATGTTATGCCTTTGAGTGCTAGCTCTCTATTTTAATTTTCTAGTGTTTCTCTGTACATATATTTTGTAACTTACATAGATTTTCTCTTTACACAAAAAAAATATAAACCATAGCATTCTATATATAAGGAAATCCTAATAACCCTAAAAATAAAAAAAATATCAATTTGTCCCCTGAATAATATTACATATATTATTTTAGGATAATTTTATAAATATATTCAATCAAGTTCCTATTTGAATTTTTTAGATCTATAATTGTAATTCTTGTATTAATTACATTTGGTTTTAATTTCTAAAAATTATGCTAAATCAAGTCATACTTGATTAATCATCTCAATTTAATTTCTAACAAATGATTTTTATTGTGTATGACCTATTAGGTTCCGAATATGACCTAAATATAAATTATAATCATAATCAAAATAAGATTAAATAAATTAAATAATTTAATTTATTATCAATTCAATAATTTATTGATTTATATTTTACGATTATGTACATCGTCAGACAACGTGTCATGATCCCCAAAATATTATAAAAATCATACATGATTTGACTTAACCTTTAAGTGAGAAGTTTCTCGGTATAATTATTATCCATTCATAAAAAAATATTTCAATTTTGACATTATAACATGGAGTGTGTTTGTTTTGTCAAACCATGTTTGTTCTCTACTCTTATAGCCATCGATTATTTGAATAAGATTTGAAACTCTTTACAAATATTATCCTAACTTAAGTAAGGATTTCACAATCAATATTATTTGAGAATACGTGGAACAATCTTTTTTTAATTCAGGATGAATCCTCTTTTTGCCACTCAAATACCTTCATATAGTTCATGTTATACACAATGTTTGCTCATTTGTTATCCTTAATTAGGACAACGTCTTATCATGATTAAAGTATGACATTCATTATACAAGATAACTTAGTGATATCAAGTTTAAGGATCACTTATACAATTGTCATTGTTACGTGAGCCTTTCTATAGACACAAGTAATTTCTCTATATAAAATTATCATGTGGCTTAGTTCAATGTACATGTCATATGACAAGAACCTACACATAAATTATAGGTATCCCTCATATCTCAGCTTATAAGAACAACTATTTTTTTTTCAAAAAAAATATATATAATATATATTAGTCTCAATAACTCAAATTAATATTCAGTCTTAATAAAGTATTGATTATGAACAATTATGAACAATGCTTTAATGAAACAAGAATGTTATAATTATAATCACTTTATAATTTTCCTTGCAAAACATTTTTTGTTTTAAGGACTTTATCTTTATTTTAGATTCATTAATCATACATTAACTTCATTAATCAAAGATAAATGAACATTAAAGATAAAGAAAAGCCTTTATTAATTATAAATATATTTTACATGAACAAAGTTAGTGCTACATGTAACCAATCAATTTGATACAAGGCATATATACATAAACACAATGCATCCAAAATTGAATGTTAATTGTTTTTAAAGCCAAAGTTTAGTTTTATTTTTTTTATTCTATAGAGTTTTAACACATTTTTAGCTATATAATTGATAAGTGCAAAATATACATATGTTTTTTTTATTTGTTTTACATTATGCTTATTAATATATTTTGAACTTATTGGAAGTTATTTCTATGAGTTTGACATACCTAAGAGACTCTGTGAATTAATTACTAAAAGATAAAAATTTCTGCATTTTATATTTCAGACCTTGCTTCTTGTGACAGGTTTTTCAGTGAGTTATAATTTTAGAATGTGAATATGAGCTTAATAAAAGTTAAAGCACACATATCAAGCTTTCTAGAAAGGTATTATGGGTAGAAATCCAAGTTCGGTTAAACCTCTAATCAGACCTGTAAAATCAGGCTGAAATACTACTTGCAGCAGAATTCTCTACTTTCATACTACATATTCAAATTGGCTATCTTGAGCTTCAGATATTGAAATCATGTGATTCAAAAGCCCAAAATCATCTACACATCCAAGAATACAACTTTTATGAAAGGTTACAGGTCAAATAAAAATCATTTTCAAGGAGAAAATCCAGACGCAAGCTAAAAAACAAGATTGATCTCCTGATCTGATGAGGAAATTAACGGTGTCGAGCATCCCACTATGGCTAAGAGTCTGACATAGAAATGATGAGTCTTAAGATCCAAGAAAGGTGCAAATCAAGCCTCTAATATTCCATTAATAAAAGAATACAACTGGAATGACCGAATATTGCAAGAAACCAAGTTAAAAACAATGTCAACCAAGTTAAAACAATGTCTAAATTATAGTAGAATTGTGATAGTAGCAGAGTCAGTTTTCAACATAAATTCTGATGGATTTAACTAACCTTAATGACCAGATAAAAAAAGGAACTAAGTAACATTAAGGATTCCTAATCAGGAGAAGAATCCTAACATAAGACAACAACTGAGGGAGGGAATAAAGGAAGCCAATCACAACAAAAACAACTCTCTTTTGTTTTTTTACAGTGTTGTTTTCTCTTTGTTTTTGTTAATTTTCCAGCAGTTATGAGCTAAATTTTGGCTTTTGGTTCAAGGAGAATAGACACCATCTCCATTATTAAGTTGTGAGAAGTAACGTTATCATTGTAATTCTTTCATATTCAAGTACTTATTTATCCTTATTTCATAATTATGCTGTTGATTTATGTTCATGCTTATTGAATTGTTTTGAAATTGTATATATGTGCTTTCTAGTTTCTTTCAATATGTAATTATTGTTAAGGACTAGAATAAGAAGCAAAGGAGTTCATTTGATTACTATAACTATCATTTTAATTTATTAGGGAGGAATAAACTAAGTTAAATTGCTCAAGCTTTTGAACGGTGCTTAGAATAAATTTTACAAACTTTACTCCTAAGGCTATTGTTGAGTGAGTTAAAATTGATTTTCAATATTAAATTCGTTTGATGGTAAGAAATTGATTAGAAAGTCTTATCTAATCAATTTACTCATAATCTCCTCGATTCCTCTTAGTTTTAAGGAACATCGAATTTATTTTCTTGAATTGAAAGGATATGTATTTTACTTCGATGATCAACAATTTTATAGGAATAAATATCTAGATCTTTGAACTGAGTTAATGACATATCAATTTATTATTTTTATTTTTAGAATTTTGGTTCTTTAATTTGTGATTCATATACCCTGTTCTTTTTTTATTTCAATATATTGTAGGAAGATTAAACAAAATTTCTCATGGGTTCGACCTGGTTTTCACAATAATCATACTATGAATTTATTTTGTTTGTAATAGTAAAGTCAAAATTATATTTTGGAGGTTTCGACGACCGACCAACAACAAAAGTAGTTTTTTAGATTATATTATATAATCATAATTAACAAAAACAAAATCTTATGATACACATTTACTTATTTGTGTAAAATTTTTTTATAAAAAACCAATGTGTTTAAAAGAAAAATATTGATTTTAAAAGTACATTAGTAACATTAAGAAGGAAGGGCAAAGTTTCAACTAAAATTGTCTAATTAAAACTATGTTTGCTAACATGGTTCAACCCGTTTTTCAACATGTTTTTATTTAAGAAAACATTAAATTGATAATTTTAAGTATTTGTTTTTTGATATTTTGAAATACTGATGTTAAAAATAAAAATATTCTAAAAACATATTATTTTGATTTATTTTCAAATTAAAAAATATTTTTATAAAAATACAATCCACCAACATTACTAAACACGTACAAAGACTTGAAAAAGAATCCTATGAAATTATAAAGTGATCCCAAAATTAACAAAATGTAAAGGGAAACAGAGGCGAAATTGCAGCCACCATTCACGTGGAAGAATCTTATATCTAGAAGGTAGGAGAAAGATAAGACTTTGAGAGCACGAGAAACCTGGGAAAGGAAGTTGCCTGTTTGGGAGTGCTTTTTATAAGTGTTTTCGAAAAAATTTGATTTTTTTTTTTTTGCTTTGAAGTAATATGTTTTTGATGTTTTTAAATCATTTTGATATGCTGATCTCAAAAATAATTTTTAAAAAATAAAAAAATATTATTAGCATACTTTTCTAAATGAAAAGTACTTTGAAAACCAACCACAACCACACTCCCAAACACCCCCACACTCCTTGGACAAGAAGACCCCATGCCCAATGTCGGACGCCCGTTTCGTGATAGCGACTCTCAACAACATGTGCACATGAGTTCCTTATGGCGGTAGCCAATAGCATCTCTCTCCATTATTCAATTCAAAATTGGCCTCCTCAAGCTAGAGCTCATTCTTCCAACAGAGCCAGAGTCTGCACCCACTGGATGCATCTTTGCTTTTAATTATTGACTCTTGACTTGGTTGGAAACCTCCTAGACCTTTCACGATTTCATGAGGCCAGGAACCTGTTTGTTTCTCCCAAGTAGCTCCTGACACGTGGACTGCTGCGCACTTAACATCGGCTGTAGTCATTAGCTTTTTCGGACACCGCACTCACCTCGACCCTTCTCTGTCGAAAACAGTTTACTTCCTTCTTTTTTCTCCACATGCTTGATTTTGATGTAAGAAAAGTCATCCCTCCTTTGCTGACTCTCTCTCGACCGTCGGTTCATTGGTGATTCCTTCATCGCCTTGATTAATCACAACAATCAGTTTAATTGTAAAGAGACAATAATAATAATAATAATAATAATAATAAACAGGTAAGAGATTTTACCGTGTTGAAATAATCAGCCATGTTTATTTTTTAAATTTATTTTTAAAAAATTGATATTTTCTTTTTCTTATTAAAAAAATAAAAGAAAATCTTATGTGCACATAAAGATAAGCAGCGGCTGTAAGTAACAGTCACCACGTGGCAAGAAAAGAGAGGTTCGGTGCGTATATCTAGAAGCGTAATTTGACGGGGTCCGGCCGTTTCATCCTAGTGGGGCGGGATTTACTCTTCAATCCTCACGCGTCTCGGTTTCCTTCTCTTCTATATAAACCCCTTGACGCTCCCTTTTGTAATCACTCACATATATTCTTGCAAACTTAAACAGAGAGAGAGAGAGCCGAGAAAGAAAGATAGTCTTTGGGTCCTTCAACTGCTGCAGAAAGTTTCTCGAAGAAGAAACAAACAAGTTTCTACGGCAGTTGAAATATATAAAAGATCCATCATCTCTTGTTTTCGTAAAACTTCTTTCACAAAGTTTGAATCAAATCACACACTGTATTTGTAGAATGGCTCGTTCTTTCTCAAACGCCAAGGTCATCTCTGGCCTGATCAGCGAGGCAATCAACGGCAGAGGATTCTCAGCTGTTGCATCCCAAGGAGCTGCTGTGTCCAAGGCAAGAAGCGGTGCTGCTGTAATGAAGAAAACAGGGGAGGAGGTTACCAAGACCACCGAGAAGATTTCCTGGGTTCCAGATCCTCGTACTGGATTCTACAGACCAGAGAATGTTGCTCAGGAAATCGATGCGGCTGAATTACGTGCTACTCTCTTGAAGAAGCATTGAAGAAATTACTAATTCATGAGATTAATAAAATCTGATTACTACTACATCATGTTCTATGATAAAAAAAAAAAAAAAAGGGATCGATGGATATATGTGGGTTGTGGGGCTCGTGGGCTATCGGCTTGTGCTGTGACATGTTTAGCGGATCCTGGCTTGATTTGATTATTGTTATGGCACGCATCTCTAGCCCTCTCTGTTTGAGGAAACAAGAGATTTCACAGATTTCTTATTGATGTAATTTTTCTTCTTAGAAGTACTTTAACGATGGTTAATTACAATATATTTTTACTCATGATCCCAGATTATCGATCTTTTTTCTTTGTATGCGAAAACTATTAATTGTTCATAATATTTGGCTATCGTGCAATCACTGTGATGGCCTGATTGATGTGATTTTTCCCTCACGGAAAACAGTTTGTAAGCAGTTTTTTGAGGGAAAAAAGGGTAAAGAAAGACGAAAAGCCTGAAGGCAGAACTGCCTTTACCAAACTATTTTGGTTCGCGTGGGCAGCATGCATAGGTGGGCAAAGCTTCGCCTTTCTATTGATGGCGCTCTGCTCGGCAACACCCTGTAAAACCAGCTTTTAGATGAACTGTGCATGTCTGCATTTTAATTAGCCAGTGTTGCTCTTCATTTTTGGAGAGCCTATCATTTGCAATATTTAATTTTGGAATTACAAAACAGATTCTCCCTAACAAACTGATTAAATAAAAAATATAATTTCCAATCTCCACTTTATATATTCTTATTGCAACAGCTACAGTGCCGATTGAAGAAACTTCAATGTGATAAATAATTATAGTTTGGAAAGTTAATACTATATTTTGTTTTAATTATAGTTTATAAAGTGTTTGATTAATTAATGTAATATTATAATTTTTTTTAATTTTCCTTTTCAAACCGCAACCTCAAGATAATACACACACACGCTGTCACAGCGTGTAGTATAATACAAAAATTGCATAATTTCCTTTTTTGGTCGACTCTGCCTTCCTAATAGTTTTACACAACTTTCGGCCGCTGAGAGTGGCATTGTCTATTCATTGTATACCAATAAATGGTTTAATAATTGAACTCGTATACAATAATTGGCGACATTAGTGAATTTTTATTTTATTTTTTAATTTACTTGACTTTTTTTTTTAGCACAATTAAAAAAAAACTTGGTAAAGTAACACAATGGATAAAATATTTGGAGATGTAACACAATTTAATGAGTTGTAGATAACACCTATGATTTTATTAGAAATTAATACATAGAGAGCCTCTTTCTTCCCTTTCTCTTCTTCTTTCCTCCTTTCTCTCCCCACAACAACCCTCCCCTACCCTTTTTTTGACGTTAGTGACCACCCCCTCCCTCTCTCCCCACAGAGAAACACTCCCAAAAAACCACAGTATCACCCATATCTCTCTCTTTAGGCCCAGATTGCCGCCCCTCTCTCTCGCTCTCCATTATAGCTCATTCAATTTTTGACCAAAATAGTCGTCACCAGTCACCATCACCACCCATATTCTATATTTAGAGGTATATTGAACATTTCTCCTCTATTAATTTGATGTTATTTATTCTAATTTGTGTTAATTTGATTTCATACCATGTTAGGGTTTTGAATTAGAGATTACGTTAATTAGATATAAATTTAGTTGATAATTAGGTTATTTTATAAAATAATCAATGATTTTGGGTTGTTGTTGATTTTGAATTAACAAAATTATTTTGGAAGAGTTAGTGTTGATTTATGTTAAATTATGAATTATACCGAATTACATATAAAATAATAATATTAGCTATGAACACTACAAGATTTCACAGTTTTACCGACGGAAATATCCCGTCGGTGTGTGATTAGAATTTCGTCGGTGATTTATTGACCGACGTCTTCACCGACGGATTCGGACCGTCGGCTTTCCCTTCGTCGGTGATTCCCCATTTCGTCACTATATCGGTCGGAAAAACAAAAAAAAAACCATTTGCTGATGGTTTTACAGACGAAATTTGCGCGCCAAAAAAAAGTTTCTCGCTTGAAATATACCGACAGATTTTTATTCTGTCGGTGATATCGTGATTTACCGACGGCTACGTATCGTCGGTAAAGCTGTCGGTGAGTGTTTGAAATACCAACCGAATATATCTGTCTGTAAATTCGTCGGTAAGTGTGGTAGCTATTGTCAAATGCCGACGGATTAAGTCTGTCGGTAAGGCTGTCGGTGAGTGTTTGAAATACCGACCGAAATATCTGTCGGTAAATGCGTCGGTGAATGCTACTGTCAGATGCCGACGGATTCATTTTGTCGGTACAACCCTTGGTAATAGTTTTTTCTAAATTTGTTTTTAAAAAATTATTTAGAATATATAATATAAAACTATATAAATTAATGGTAATAAAAACCAATTATGCAAATAAAATTTATATTAAACATCAAAAACAAAAAATCAAAGTTAAATAATATTCATTACAAACTGAATATGTTTCAAAAAAAATATTAAATGAAGTTTTAAAGGTAAATAATGTTTATTACAAATTAATATAAAGGTGGAGCTGGAGGAGGAGGAGGAGATCCTGGAGGAGGCTGGTGGTTATACGGCCAAAAAGGATTAGGTGCACATGATCCACTATGTGTTGCCATGTTCATGACCATTTCGCGAAGCTGTTCATCAGCCACTTTTTGTTGTTCATAAGCCGCTTTTTATTGTTCAGACTCCGCTTTTAGTTGTGCTTGAGACGCTTTGATTTGTTCAGACTCTGCTCTTTGTTGTGGTTGAGACGCTTTGAGTTGTGCGTACTCCGCTGATAGGTGGTTGTATTTGTCGGTGAGCTGAGCCGTGTGTTGCTGCAAGGCCACGAACTCCTTAGATTGGGAGCTTGATATTGATTGGGAGCTCCCAACGGTTGAAACACTACGGGTCGACCGCAAGTTGTCGCCGTAGTGTTGGAGAGCCCGTAAACCCGATTTTTATCGGGTCCACCTGACGATCCAACCTCCATCCACAAATTCGGATTGAATTTCGGATGGGTCAAAATATCATCCCTGTATCTCTCCCTCAACCGATTATTATAGGTCTCCTGAAAATAAAAAAAAAGTAATCATCATATTCAATTCAATAAACATAATAACTTACAAAATAAAATGGTTGAACAAACATACCACAAAATGTTGAGCACGACTATCAACGAACTGTTGCGCCCCCTTTTGGCGGTCTTGACTCCGCACGTGTGTCTCCACAAACAGCTTCATCGGGCTCGGCTCACGTCCAAGAGACATAGCCTATAATGAAAAAAGATTTATTAACAACAAATTAATTTAACGATATATTTCATTTAAATTAATCTTACCATCCGTTTCGTATGTGCAGCAAACGAAACGGAGCCGCCAGTGTGCGTTGTCACCGAGCCATGAATTGGCCAATTTCGGTTGCCAGCACCGGACTGTGAACGTCGTGTGAACTGCTCAGACGTCACGTGCTCAAGATAGTGTGGCCATATATCTTCCGGGATGTATATTGATTTGAAATCCCTCTAAACTGCAACATTGTTCCAGCCTTGGAAACCCCTATCTCTCGCAGTTTTTTTTGCTTTTTTTTATGCTTCATACCAAAAATGACGCAACCTACTTCACGCAACCAAAAATTACATTTCGAAACATAAATTTTTGCCTAAAAAAAATCTTGTATTGTTTTCGATGTTACCTAGTTACCGCGTGATTTTCCCACACCCTCCTCGCAACAGTGTTATGCTCACTGTCCCAGCAGAATTTGTTCTGTGTATAAATAATTAATTTTAAATAAAAATAATAATTTATTTACAATTATATTAACAAGCTGAAAATTATAAATTAACACCAACCTCAAACCTGTCAAACCATGCATTGATTTTAGGCATCCATTCAGGATGCTTGGATATCTGACTCCATTGAAACAATAGAACTCCATCGACGATTTAAACGCCGATGATATTACTCAGGCGGCTTCAAGGTTTGTGAACCTAAAAATAAATAAAATAAATTCAATAGTGATTACTTCATAAATTATGTTGTAATTTTTTTTTAAAAAAAACTAAAACCTTAACAAACTTACTTTTAAAGGTCGTCCTTCCACTGTGCCTCGTACTTGTGGGTAAATTGATTCCTCTATGAAGGCACGCCGCCTCTGCACTGTGAAGTAGCGCTGGAAGAGGCGGCATCGGTTGACGGCGCAGGTGGTGTAGGTGCCTCTTCTTGAGAGGCACCTAAGGAAATATCATCCTCGCTACTAGACGAACTAGCTGCGACCATACGTGAGCGACCAGCTTTGGTTTTCGTTCTACGCATCTACACAATGTTATACAAATAATTATATAATTAAATTCAAATGTTCAAAAAAAATTCGACAGTACCTCCCCTATACTGGATACTACCCAAATCCACAAACCTGCACATATTAACAATAGCCACAACCAATTTACCCAATCTATACTAATTATTCTAACATATTCAATTACTAATCATAAGGTAAATTCAACATTAAGAATTACAATTCAACAAATTATTCAATAATTATGTCAATACAACAATAAAATATATTCAATAAATAAAAAAAACACTAACAATTAAAATTAATGGAAAAACTTAAACATAAATCATGCAATAATAGAGTAAAATTAACAATTATTCCAAAATATTCAATTACTAATACTAAGGTAAATTCAACATTAACAATTACAATTCAAAAAATTATTCAATAATTATGCCAATTCAACAAAACAATAAATTAAAAAAAAAACTCTAGACTAACAATCAAAATAAATGGAAAAAATTAAACACAAATCATGCAATAATAGAGTTAAATTAATAATTATTTCAACATACTCAATTACTAATTCTAAGGTAAATTCAACATTAACAATAAATATTCAACAAATTAACTAATAATAATTATGCCAATACAACAATAAAACATATTCAATAAATTCAAAAAAAAAAACTATAGACTTTAGGAATGAAATATGCTTACTTTAATAATGTGTTGAATTCAATACTTTATCTACATTACAAAAAATACACCAAAACAAAAAACATAACAAAAAAAAAAAGTAAAAACAAACCCCTTAAAGTAAAATAAAATAGAAGAAACACATACCTTTTAAACTGATGAAGATTCACAAGAAAACTTGCTATAGATTGCAGGTGAAAGCTTTGAAGAATGGGGAGGAAAAGAATCAAAATTTAAGGTGAAAAACTGAGGAGAAGAAAAAATGAACTGAAAGGGCGGTCGCTGGAACTTATATGGCAGCTTTACCGACGGATATAAAATTAATTATTATTTTAATTTATTCCGTCGGTGAAGTGTCAAAAATCCGTCGGTAATTTTTGAATTTCGCACCAAAATTTTTAATGACCCTCCATATTTTTCGTGGTCCGTCGGTAATTCCATCGGCAAGATGACGCAGTCAGAGATGCATTTAATGCACAACCCTTTGGAATTCGCGCAGTCCGTCGATAATTTTGTCGGTAAAATTGACCCGTCGATAATTTTGTCGGTAAAATTGACCCGCCGACAACTTACCGACGGACTTATATCCGTCGGTATTGACGTCGGTGATGGTGGCATTTCAAGTAATTATTTTCGAACTCTCTGTGAAATGCCAACGGATTTAATCCGTCGGTATTAGGGTCGGTGGTTGTGGCATTTCAAGTAATTATTTTCGAACTCTCTGTGTAATGCCGAGGGACTTATTCCATCGGTATGGACGTCGGTGATTGTGGCATTTCAAGTAATTATTTCGTGTTACAAAATATATCATCCATGATCTATAATTATTTCAAGTAATTATTTCGTGATTGTGGCATTTCAAGTAATTATTTCAAGTAATAAATATTTCGTGTTACAAAATATATCATCCATAATCTAAATTACATGAAAGAAAGGGTTTTACACAGGGCTTCATTTTGATTGTTAGTTAGAATTTTCTTCTTCTTCGTCATCAATTGAATTGTCATCACCTTCATCGCAATCTTCAATATGGATATTATCTTCTTCATCGACATTTGCTTGTCCGCTAGAGCTCAAAACAACATTCAACTCCTCTGCGTCAACATCAACAAGACTATCATCGAAAACCTGAAAATTTGAATTTTCTTCCAATTCAATCGAAAGAGCAACTCGAAATGGTTCAACCAACTCACTAACTTGAAAGACTTCATCTCGCACACTTGTGTCTTCGTTCTCATCCTGAACAACCTCGACACGACCCCGGGGTTTTGTTTTTAAAACGAACAACCAATCAACTCTTGATCGATCCTTTCCAAATGAAGGGGTGTATGTGTAATAAACTTGTTGACATTGCTTTGCGAAAACAAAGACACCGTTTATGTTGCGGAGTCTAGCTTTTGAGTTGATTTCGACCAGACCATAGTGCGGATCAACTCTGATTCCTCTGTCAGTCGTGTCATACTAATAGCATTTGAATAAAAACACTATATTCTGCTCGTTATGATATTGCAGTTCGACAATCTCTTCTAATCTACCATAGTAGTCAACTTCTAACTCACTACTAGTGGATCCCTTAACATAAACACCGTTGTTGCATGTCTTTCTTCCTTGCCCGTATTCTTCAGTATGGAAAACATATCCATTGACAAAATACCCGTTGTAGCACTTACATTTTCTTTCAGGCCCCAAGTTTAGTGAAGACAATGACTTAGGCGCACTCCTTCCCATTTGATAAACCTTGTATGTAATGTACATCAATAAACAGTAAATGAACGAGAATCTCGTAATGATATACATACGTACAGTAGTTTTGCAAGTTAGAATGAGTTTGTGATAGTGCTTACAAGTGTTCTGAACCACGTGGCAAATTATTCATCTTGTAATTGAAAGATCTGGGATTCGGTCAGCTGTGAGTTATTGGAGAGCAAATATTGTCGATGTTGCCTGCAAGTGATAGTGAGTGTATGATATTACAATATATAATTAACAATATATTACTCACAAAGTTTAATTAGTATTACACATATATAAACTTACTGAATAAAAGGTCTCAGCTCATCACAGTTAAATAGAACATAGTTGTGTGCTTGTTTGAACTCTATTTCCGACAAATATCTTCCTCTTACAACATTTTTAGGTGTGGGTCGTCCAATATTGGAGAATATTGACAAGTTCCCATTGGAAGGCACTTCATCGCCATCATCATGCCGTGGAACGCGATTGATTCTTGTTCTTAGATGAGGTTTGAAATAGTACGAGATAAATGTTGAGATCTCCTCAACAATATAGGCCTCACATATCGAAGCCTCAACATGCGCCTTGTTCTTAACCTTTTTCTTGATATTAAACAAGTACCTGGATTGAATTAATCAAGTATTTTCAATTAAGAAAAACATAGAAAATAATAAAAGTATTTTTAATTACATTGCAACTATAATATCTAACCGTTCGAATGGGTACATCCATCTATATTGGACCGGTCCTCCAGCTTTTGCCTCGAATGGTAGATGTATAGGGAGATGCTCCATTGAGTCAAAAAATGATGGAGAGAATATCATCTCAAGTTTGCATAGTGTCTCGATGATATTCGTTTGAAGCCTCTCAATGTGATCAACATTCAACTTGCTGGAGCATATATCTCTGAAGAAATGACTGATCTTCGTGAGTGCATCCCATATTCCCTTTGGCAACAAATCACAAAAAGCTAATGGGATGAGTGCTTGCATAAACACGTGGCAGTCATGACTCTTCATTCTATACAATCTGCAGTCCTCTATATTAACCAACCTTGATATGTTCGATGCATGTCCATCCAGAAAACGCAGACTCTTAAGCCATTTGTAGACTAGCAGTTATGCGTTTTTCTCTAACACGAAGCTTGCTATTGGTTTTGCGACCCGTGACTCATCATAAATCAACTCTATATTTTTACAGTTACAGTATAAAGCTATATCCAATCTAGCCTTGATGTTGTCCTTTGTCTTCCCCTTCACATCCATGACGGTGTTGAAAATGTTCTCAAACATGTTCTTTTCTATGTGCATGACGTCAAGGTTATGGCGGAGCAAATTGGTCTTCCAATAAGGAAGCTCCCAAAAGATACTTCGTTTTACCCAATTATGGGTCAAACCAAAACCAAGAAACTTTTGCTTACCTGATTGAAGGCCAAACACAATGTCACTGTACTCTGATACAACATCATGCAATTCTTCACCAGAAAGACGCGGGGATGCAACATCTTTTTCAACTCTGCCAACAAAGAAATCTTTTCTGTTCCTTTTGTACTTGTGATTAAGTGGCAAGAAGCGACGCTGACAGTACAAAAAAGAAGTTTTACCTCCGTTTGCTAGCGTGAATGCCTTGTTGTTTTCCATGCAGTATGGACATGCGAGTTTCCCATTCGTGCTCCAACCAGAAAGCATTTCATAAGCTGGAAAATCATTGATAGTCCACATCAAAGCCACCCTCATAAGGAAATTTTATTTCCTCGATATATCATAAGTCAGAGCTCCGGAGGACCACAACTGTGTCAACTCATCAATCAACGGTCGAAGACAAACATCTATATTCCGCCCCGAGCTGCTTGGACCGGGTATGACAGTAGATAAAAACATGAACTCCGACCTCATACACATTCCTGGTGGCAAGTTATAAACTATGAGTATGACCGGCCAACAAGAATAAGGAGCAGCAAATGATCCAAATGGGTTGAATCCGTTTGTACACAACCCAAGACGCACATTCCTTGATTCAGCTGAAAAGTAAGGATGCACACTGTTAAAGAGTTTCCACGCTTCGCCGTCAAAAGGATACACCATCACTCCATCAACCGTATCATGTGCTTGGTGCCATGTCATGTGCTCAGCAGTCCTTGGTGACATGAATAACCTCTGCAGTCTATGTGTGATCGGGAAGTATCTAAGTTTTTTATATGCCACTAGAGTCTTTCCCCTGCCAGTTCTAGGTTTGTAACGAGAATGCCCGCATGTCATGCACTCGGTCATCTCAGCATTTTCAAGGTAGTATAACATGCAGAAGTTAGGGTACATGTTAATTTTCTGGTATCCTAAACCGAGGGGTTTCATCATGGACTTCGCAGCATAGAAGTTCTCTTTCAGCTTGTTCCCTTCAGGTAAAATGCTTCTCTCCCATTCAATAATCTTGTCATACCCGGCCTCACTCAACCCGTGATCTGACTTGATGGTGAACACTTGTGCTACGGCCGATAATTTACTATGGTTCGTGCAGCCATCCCATAATGGTTCGTCAGAATCTTTCAATAAATCAAAAAACCTAGCTGCATCTGCATTAGGTTCTTCTTCTACGATTGGACATTGACTGACATTACCTTGATTCATTCTCATTGTATACATAACCATATTTCTGTAAGGATTAGTGTTGTCATTTGCCGCTTTATGCACGTTGCTAGCACTAGAAGTAGACCCAACCACCGTTTCTCCCATTCTCCTCTTACTAACAAATACTTCTCCATGTGCATACCAACACTGGTAATTCTCCATAAACTCTTTGTGTAGAAGATGCATCATTACAACATCTGGATGCAGATATTTTTTATTTTGACACTTCCTGCATGGACACCTAATACCGCCTCCAGTAAAATTTCTGGGAATAGATGTTGCGAAATTAATAAAACCCTGAACCCCGTTACAATAATCAATCCTCCACAATCCTTGGGGTGAATCTCGATACATCCATGAACGATCATTCATGACTTATATCGAACCTCTATAATTAAAATTATGATGACATCATGTATTAATTAACTAAGTTAGGTAAATAAACTTGCAAAAATATTACTTTACCACTCCAACAAACCAATCATAACTTCTCATAAATATTAAATATTCATTATCATTTATCAACGTCCATACAAATTAATATATATAAATTTACAGAAATTACCACTCCGCAATACCATTGATAAAACTTTAAACGGACCCATTAAGCAAGCTATTAATTATTTCAAAACATTACATGTAATTCGGTAGTTCCATAAAGTTTTAACAATTTACAAACAAATACAATCTTACAAAATCTAAAACAAACCATAACAAGTATAGAATTATACATTCATATACTACAAGTTTGTTTGAGAAATAACAATAAAACATGTACATCTACTAACAAAATACATATACTAAAAAAATAATAAAATTGACATTTAATTAAATGTTAAAATTTAAAAAGATATAATTACTTACAAAAATTGATAAAATCCTTCGGTAAATCAGAACACGGATGTTGTGACCACAAAACTTCAAGAAATATAACTTGTTGTGCTGAGATGAGAGACATTTTTGTTTGGGGGGGCGGGGGGGCTGGTTGTTTGCAGATGGGGAGAGTTGAGATTAGGAAGAAGAAGGAGAAATAGGGGAGGACAGGGTCGGCAAAGAGGACATATATTAACTTTTTCCAACGGTTTCACCAACGGAAACTCCATCGGTGATGCCGTTGGTGATTCTGATGGAAAAATCGATATGTCACTATACGGATCTGGCATTTCGAATCCCCCGGTGATTCCGTCGGCATTTTAAACGGCGAACCGGTCACGTCACTGTACGGGCTTTCGTTTTGAATCCGTCGGTAAAAATAACCCCGCCAAAACCTCCATGTCTGCGACCCGTCTTTTTTTAAATTTGGAAACTGTTCCGTTCGTAATTCAGTCGGTAACTACCGATGGACATTTTCCGTCGGTAGTTACCGACTGAATTACGGACAGAACAGTTTTTGTCGGTAATTTCGACCTCAAATTACCGACAGAAATACTCCGTCGGTAAATCCGTTACTATTTAGCGAATTTCTGGTAGTGGAAATACATGAATTTGATTGATAATTTTGTTATGGTAGCAAAATTTGATGAATGTAGGTGTTCACCAATTAATTTGATGAATTTAAGTTGTAGCCAATTATATTAGCGTTATGATTTTATTGATAAATTATGCACTTAGATTAACCCAAGATAGAATTGTGTTTTGTTGTGTTGTTTGATAGAATGTCTAGTAATTTTGGAATATTATGATTTCATGATGGTATCATTATTAATACTGACAATGATATCACTTATAATGGAGAAAGTCATGAATTCTTAACTGCTACATTAGACAGTCATGAATTCTTAACTGCTACATTAGACATGTCCCTTAACGAGTTATATAAAATGTTATGTGATTAACTTGGACGGAATATGTTTGAAATAGAAATAGAAATTACTTGAAGGATATTACAAATCGGGGTCAGTCAAGCTTGTTATATCAATGTATCAATCTGTAGTGATAAGAGTGTAAATTTAATATTTAGGTTTGCGAGGTTTAATGAGATTAATATGTTGAAACTCTACTTAAATAGTAGACCCAGACGAGGAAACTCTTCTAGTATGGAGATGACCCAGGTTCCTAGCAACTCTTAAAGAACCACACAAGCATCACGAGAATCTAGTTCCATCTAGGTTAGGTAGTAATGCAAGTAAAAAAATGTTGGTGTAGGAAATTGTTAACATGGAATCTTAGTTAGGTATGATATCTGCTCCATATTACAATGGAAACTCCAAATTAAGTGACGGTGAAGATGATCGCGATGCTTGTGTGACCACCATTATAGTGGTTTACAAGGAATGGTTGAGGCACATAATGACTGCCATTACCAAGTAAACGCTCAGCTCATAGTTGGATGTTTCATGAATTTGAACCCTGACTGAAAGTTATGAGGCAGACCACTACTCCTCACTTAACTTATAATTAGGTTTATTTGCAAAAATTAAAATGCATAAAGGAATTAATCCATACTCGACGTACTTATGCCTAAACAATATGTAAAATGAATGGTAAAATAGTAAAAGAAAAATATGCTAAGATTAAATAGACCTAAATAAATAGGCAAACAATCAAATAAGCAAAGCTCAGTCCTGCTAGACAAGTCCTCGACGGAGTCGTCATCCTGTCGTGGTGTGCATGACGTTGAATGATGGTGCTGCCTCCTGGAAGTTAAAGAGAGTTTTGAGTTTAATCATAAAGTTATGATTTTAAAGTTCAGGAGTCGTCACCTAGTATTATGATCACTATAATACCTAATGGTCTATGAGAGTCTGGGTAAGGGAACTAGTTCTGCAAGGAGAAGACACATCATACCCTACCTAAGATAAACTACATTGCTTGTTGATTGTTTTTTAAGTCATGTTTCTATCCGCTGGTCTCGTTTAAGGTTCAAGGCAGATCTCCCTTCGTGAAGAAGTTTCTACCTTATTGGATTAAGTCCTAACAATTCTAATGTCCATATTTAACATCGCATTTATTTCTTGGATATAGTTAATTCCTAACGTTCCAAATAACAAACTAATTGTTGTGGAATTTTTGATATTTTGGCCAAACTCTAATAGATACTCCTAAACTGGTTACAATATCCTTTTTGCTTTTTCAAAACATGATAAAAATGTGATTTTATCATTTTTAGAAAATATTCATAAAAAACCTTTAGCATTTGGCCATATGGATGAAAACAAAACATTTTTTGTTTGTTTTTTTAAATAATTTTTTTTTGAAAAAAAAATCAGATATTTTGATATTAGGTCTGTATCTTACAATGTAAGTCTACGACCCGATATTAGATAAAATTATTTATAAAAAAAATACGTGACAGACCCACCCAATTTTAAAAATGATCTTTTGAAAAATTTAAAAGTTTTTTAATTTTTTTTGTTTCTAAGAAATGGGTTGCTCGGGCCCAAAGCCCAAGCGCGACCTGGTCAAATTGGGTTGGGCTGACTAATGGCCCAACAATCCTCTCTCTGTTTTTTTTTAATAGGCTCGGCCTAGCCCATCCATCTAGGTAGGGCTGAAACGGGTCCAGCCCAACTAACATGGTTACTGGCCTAGCCTAGTGACTGTTAATTAATTGCACTGCATACAGAACGTGAATTCATGTTTTTCATGCAGTGGCCATGAAAGGTTCACAACGGGCGGAAGAGATGAAGGTTACCTAGCATGGATGTGGTATGGCTGTTAGTGGAGGAGGTCCAATTGGTAGTTCGCGGTAAGGCTGGAGACATTGATGAAGATTATCGCCTGGAGAAAAAAAGAAAAAAAACTTCACAATGGTGTGGCTGCTCACGAGAGGAGGTGGAGAGGATGAGATGCATGACTATTGGTGGAGGAGATTGGCGTTGGTGAGGTTGTAGTGGCTAAGGCTGCAACGGAGGGAGAGAAAAGTAGTAATGACAAGAAAAAAAACTAGGGAGAGGCTGGTTTTTTCCCCCACTTTGCACTCAAATTTCTTACTCCTCAATGCCCAAAATCCACTCCTATTTATGAGGGTGGAAGAGAGATATCTTGTATTTATCAGGAACCAATCTTAGCCCTTGATTCAAGCAGGAAGAATCTCAACCATTAGCTCAAAGTTGTCATCATAATTTGTGAAAATTGGACTATTAAAGGCTGATTGGATTGACCTCTTTGAAGCAAAGCAGTGCAGACGACAGAGGCAATCACCTGGCAAGAATCACGCTAGGGGGTAGTACAATGTTAGGCCATCATAAGTATATATGGTTTGTTCGGTTTGGTAGAGAGATTAAGCATTAAACACTCCAAAAAAATAGTCACCCGAAAAACCTTTCTAGTACAAAAGGTAAAAAATGATGAATAATAACTAGATGACAAGTCGTTTGGCTTTCTCTATTTTTTTTTTCTACTGGTCAAAATATAGCCATTTTAGTCAAAATGCAACATTTCATTTAAATAAAACGGCATCGTTCTAACTACTTAGGATTTCAATTAGGGATTTGATTAAAGATCAATTTAGTTTTTTTGCTTTTAATTTCTTTTAGTCGCATCCCTAATTAACTTCAAACTTTTAATTTTATACAATTTTACCCATGCCAAACTCCAATATCTACACTAAATTTCAACATCTTTTTCATTTTGATCATTGGTTTTGGATTTATGTAAATTGACCCTCAATTGACCATTAAACTTTTAATTTTCTTCTATTTCACTCTTGTTTTCAAACGAATTAAGTCCCCAAAGTTTAGTGCCTTTTTTAAAAAGATCATTGGCTATGAATTTCTTCAATTTAACCTTTAATTGACCCTAAATTTTGATTTTCTTGTAATTGTATCCCTAGTTTCAATCAATTGACTTTGTAAAAATTAAGTTTGGTCCTTTAGAATTCCAATCTTCTCAATTAAGCCCAAATTAGGCTCCTAAACTTAATTTTCACCAATTAAATCTCTAATAAAATTAATTTGACCCATAAAAGTATAATTAAGTTCTTGCACCTTTTAAATCTTTTAATTTAACCCAAATTAATCATTAAATATAATTAAACTTTTTAATGTGGCCCTTGCCTATTAAGAATTGAATTATATCCGTGGACTTAATTTTTATGCAGATTCGTCTAATAATAAATTAAACCTTAAATCTGCATTGTCTCTTTAGTCTGGGGTATGATTACGCTCCCAATTTCATCCAAAACTTTAGCTTAATTCTCTCTCTCTCTCTCTATATATATATATATATATATATATATATATATATATATACCTTTCTCAGCTTACTTTTGTTAAGTTGTCAGTCTTCTTGTTATTATTGCTTTTGTTTTTTATTTTTTATTTTGAAAGGAAAATGTAAATTTGAGGGAAGAACCCAAAAATAGGTTATGACATTGACTATAGTATAAACAATCTTTTTTAAGTGTAATACATATTTTGTGAAGCGTAGAGAAAAAGTTGAAGATTTTGAGTTGTGATGTATTGTGGCCTCCAAAGATCCTAATAGAAATACTTGTTGATACAACAAGTTCTAGATCACACTTGATATCTCTATTTGATCTTGAAGGCAAGATATTTCAATACAAGACACCTCTAACAATTGGTTTTGGAAGAGAAATGCAGGAAACGATTAACATCAATGAAGAAACTTGTACTTGTGGAAAATAACAACTATATCATCGACCATGTTCACACCTTACAAAAATATGGATTATATAAAAATGCATATAGTCCTTGTTTTCAACCCTTGCCTATTACACCGTTATGACCTGCGTATATTAGTCCAAATATGTTTAGATGTCCAACTAGAAAGTTAAGGTTAAGGGTCAAAGGAAATCCGTTTGTCTATATAATGAGATGAATGCTAGAAAGGGGCACTCACTAAATAGATATGATATACGGTCAAAGGGGTTATAACAAAAAAGCTTGTGAAACTAGACAACACATGTTATTTTTTTGTATTTATTTTAAATTATGTAAACTTCAATTATTGCTTTTAATTCAAATATATGGATGTTCAATTGTATTGCAAAGTCTAATAATTTATTGATACAGGACCTCAATGGAGACATGGTTCGGATTAGAGGAGGTTCTATTACTTTTAAGAGTGCCGACAGACAGGACCACCTGGTTGTTGAGGCAGGTCTTAATGATAGATCGGTTTTATAAATGCACTATCAACATTGTTCCAATGATATTTAGAGCGGAGAGGTCAGATTTGTAGATTATTAGCATTTCTAGATAACTATTTTAATTAAGTATTGTAAATTATTAAAATTTTAATGATTTTAATTGTTTAAATAATTAAATTGCTTGATTTTCAAAGGCAGTGATGAAATTGCATAAACGTATCTGCACATTTGTTATCAATGTTGGTTTTTGTGAGATTAGTTAGCTGCGTGACATACATCTTAATCACGCATTGATTGCAACTTTGGTTGAGTGATGGAGACGTGAGATGCACACCTTTCATCTACATGTTGGTGAGATGACACCCACACTTTAGGATGTTGTCATATTCACTGATCTTCTCATATATGGTGGGTCGATTGATAGAGATGCTTTATATGATCGTCTATTAAGATGATTACCTTTAGCTAGTGCTTATTGTGGTGGCTGTATCGAATTGACATGGTTGAACATAAATTTTAAGACCTTACAATAGACGTGATAGAGGACCAGTTAATTATGCATGCTTAGACATATATATTACATATGTTTGGAGGTCTTATTTTCATTAATATTGCTGGCAATGCATACTGTTATTGGGTCATTCCAAATTACAACTAAGGGGTATGTTTGCATATCTATATTGACAACTATATAAAATATATCTAAAAAAAAAGATAAAATGTCGGGTGTTTACTATTTCTTCAGGTATAATTATTTTATTATTAGAATTAATGAAATTTTAAATACTAACTTATATTTATCAATGTTGATTAATATAGCTCTGCTCATGGAAGCATATTATAGTAGATGTCTAAAGAGGTAGGGTAATAATATGTTTGACATTGTAACTTAAAGGCCATTATCCATTGGTTTTAAGTGATAATAAAATAAAATTGATTCTAGTCCACATGTTATTTATATAAATTGAATGTAAAAATTTACTAACTTTGTGGCTTGTCATGTTAGATAGTGTGAGGCTCGATATTTTATGTTAAATCCCACTTATGTCATTGAGTTTTACCGGGATGAGTTGGACTCACAACAACCACATTAGGTATGTGTTATAAATGTATTGAACTTTTTGTTATTTGAACGTAAATTTTTTAGTTTCGATTTGTTATCTGATATAAGTCTTTCATATGTTCTAATAGGATATATGGATACCATTTACATAGGACTCGATACTTTCAGCTTCACTTATATATCTTGAGGGATCTGACCTTTGGTTAACATGGATCCCGCTGCACTGTTTTAACATTCCTAAGATGCATTTTAGATCAAGTAATGTGAAAATTTGGACTATCTCAACATAAACCGGATTATGTTGATATCGATGACGGGCTATACAGTATTAGTCATCAGGATAAGCGTAAGGGGAATTGGTTGGTGATTTATGCATCTTACCTAGATCTTTGAGATGCTAGGAGAGATCCTATTTTTTAGGAGCGACATCCAAAGATTGATGTAGACACTGATATGATAATTTCTATTCATTACGCGTTGTTTCATTACAACTACTTAGTCACATTTCCTGAGGCATCCACGCAATCCGATGCATTATGCACTCTGATATCTGAAACAAAATTGGTTGATATGCAACATTATTTTACATACAACACTTATTAAATACTCGATTAATGTTATTATGGATGAAGACTAGTAATTGGTTTTTAATATATGTATATAGATTCATTACTCGGTACGAGAGGCTTAAAAAACAACAATGACTATCCGTGAAGGTGTCGATGAGATAAGATTGGTGAGGCTGGGCATCTTGAAGTGGCAATAATAGGAGATGAGATTGCTTATCGTGGGAGTGTTAGGATGCTGGTGGTGGATTTTAAGAAATTAGAGAGGTTAAGTGTCTTGAAGTGGCATTAGTAGAAGATGAGATTGCTTATCATGGGAGTGTTGGGAATGTTGGTCCATCCACGAACATCCTAGATCCATCCACGAGGTGGGATGATATTGGTCCTCTCACACCTACATGGATATTATAGACTTGTCCTCGAGTTGGACCAGTTGAGGTGATGCTCCAAACTTGTCCACGAGTACTTCAGGCCTTTTTACGAGTTGAGATGATTATTATATATAGTCACATGTTATTATATATTATAAAGATTATGAATAGATATATAGTTAGTTTAATTTTAATAAAATATTATTTTATGTTAATCCTCTGTCTAATTTGTTAATTATGATAGAAAATGTTATATGCTGCTTACGTGAATTGTGCAAATTGTGGTTTTTTTTTTTTTGTGGTAAAGAGTAATGACAGAAGAAACTATCTCAAAACGAGTCTTTTAGTTGAGTCACAGATAACATTTATGACTGAAGTGTCGTAATTAATATTTATAATTCTTGAGTTATAAATAAAAATATAATTATTAAATCATAGATACTATCTATGAGTTGATCAAGGTTACTAAATATTTTTGGTCACACTAATTTTTATAATAGAAATCGATAATGGATGGTGAGAAGGCAAAGTTCGTCTTGTGAGTTGTCTAGATGCGGTGAAATGTGGAGTCGGGCAAGTAGAAAAATAAAACCCGTCTTATTGTGATTGTGACAAGCTGGCCATGCACAGCACTTTGATTAGGCAGTCTTTTATACATTAATTTATTTATTCGAATACGAACAAGAAGATCGAAGTGCATGCATTTTGGAGTCGCCACAGCTCACGTGAGATTGACTACGTGGCGGGTTCACCCTATAATCGTGGCTCCCTTGCAAACCGAGACATTTGACAGAATCGAAACTCAATTGAAATTAGAATCGCTAAGATTTTTGTTCTGTGGGATGAACGAATGATTGCGTGAGAAATTAATTTAACTCCTTTGCCTATCTTTCCGCTACAAAACACTGACTTGGAAAACAGCTTTGTCATGTTCTCCAAAGTTTTCTCCTATGCAAGAACAAGCCGGAAAAGGTGTTTGACCGCCATTTTCAGAGTCTTTTTTCCCTTCTTTCGAAACAATTTAAAACTTATTTAGAAAAAATAATACAATTTTGCAAGTTGCCTATAATATCTACAACTCACGACTCCCTTAAAAAATGGCAGAAGAAATTTTGATATATATATATATATATATAATTTTTAATTTAAAAAATAAATTAAACTCTATTTTTATACAAGAATAAGTGTTCTATTCTTATACAAACTCAACAAGAATTTTTAAGTTATTTTGATTTTTTAAAGCATATCTATCTTATGTTAAAGCAGTTATTTTAAATTTAAAAATATATATATCTTATGTCAAACTCATTTAATCTCACACCAAAATAATATCTCTTTTTATTTCTAGAGTTGGTATAAGAATAGAACACTTATTGTATAAGAATAGAGTTTGATTTATTTTTAAATTTAAAATAGCTTTTAAAATTTCCTTTACCAAGTTTTTCAAAAGAGTTGGAAATGACATTTGCGACTCGCTAAATGATACTATTTTGTTAAATAAGTTTTGAACTGTGCTATTTTTTCTATTTCTTCTACCGTGCTACTTTGGAAAAAAAAACTTTTCCAAGATAATGAATTTTCTTGACAAAAATATTCTTTTCACTTTTTGTTAATTTCAATTATATCCTACATATTATAAAAAATAATAATAAAAAAATGGTTTCCTAGCTCCTTCACCATTCAATTAATAGTTAAGAGCTTCCCGACTCCTTCTATTTTTTTTAAATCATTTTTTATTTTTTTCTTTCAATTAAATCCTTTTATGACCTAATTAGATGAGATTAAATTTGAAATTATGGTAGAAATACCGAATTAAAAAATGAGGAATTGGATTGTAAAACACAGAAAAATACATGGCCAATCCTAAATCTACAACAATTTTTATTTTGATACAAAATTTCATTTTGTTTATATTTTAGTCATTGGGTTTGGGATACGAGAGAGAAAGTCATTGAAATACAGTAAAAAAAGAGAAAGTTATTGTTTGTCACGATTCTAGGCTAAGCATGGTGTCAAAAGACTCATTCAACAAGAAAAGTTCGATGATGGTGTTTTTGGCCTTTAGGTTGTCAAAAAAAAAGACCGTCCCTTGAAATTTTTCGTGGTTTCAGGTTGTTTTTGTGATTTTAACCGATTTCTTACTACTTTAAGGCCATAAATGGGTTTATTGAGGCTTTTAAGGTGTTTCTTAATTGTTTTATATGAAAAATTGGTTGCAATGAGTTTTTTTATTCAAAATTCAAAATCCGACTATGTAGTGGTTTTCAAGTCACCAGAGATGGCTTGAAACTAGGAAGGAGTCAATGTGTTGTTTGCCGTACCAGACGACACGTCATTAGCTTTTATTTTAAAAAAAATAAAAAGATATATATATATATAAGCCTTGGCTTGTGGTCTTGGGTTTTTAGGTCCAAGCACATTTGGGCTTGATAATTGGCTAGGAGGAAGATCCTGGTTTACCGGGCTTAGCAATGCTTGGTCTCTCTTTTTTTATTTTTGTAAGCGTTTTAATTAATATCCTCCCTCTTTTGTATGTATTTTTTAGTTTCTATTATTTTTTTTATTTAAATTTAGATTGACCCTCTCTATCTCTTTGATTTTTAAATTGTTTTGTTCTTTTTAAAAAAAATAGTAGCCATTTGTTTTTAATGTTTAAAAGATATTATTGTAAGATATATTTTCATTTTCATTTTCATTTTTTTATATTATATATAAATAAACTGTATTTTTAAGATGCATTTTTTAAAATTATTTTTTCTCGATGACAAAAAATAACTACTATGATGAAAAAAAACATAAACACATAAATTTAAAAGAAAAGTGGGTAGAAAACACTTGCATACTTATTTTTGTTTTGCTTTTAGAAGAAATATTGACTTAAAACTTTAGTATTTAATTAGTGTGAACAACTTGATTAATTAACTATTTTTTAAATTTATTTTACTAAACATGAATAACATATTTGTATTTCTCAATTAAAAAAATATAATACAATAAAACATATTTGTAACATTAATTAGCACATTTTTTTACTATATTAAAAATTAATTTGAAATCATACACAAGGCATGGCATGAGTTTTAAGGCTACTATCATCTAAACTTAGTCCTGCATAGTGATAACAATTTAACCAAAATCTAATGAATGCTGAAACCAACTTGAATAGGTGAGTTTCTTAGATTTTTTTTAATAGGTGAATCAAACTTAGTCATATATATTCAACATTTAATTTATGTATACACTAGACCAATTACTAAGTGCTGCGGGTATAGAGCCGCGTATCATAATAGTTTGAGAGTTTGTTTATTTTTGTATTTAAAAAAAAATTAAAAAATTTTTGCTTTAATTTTTTTTGTGTTTTTCAGATAGTTTTAACGTGCTAATGTCAAAAATAAATTTTAAAAAATAAAAAAATTATTTTGATGTATTTTAAAATAAAAAATATTCTAAACACAATCACTATCAAAATAAAAAAAAAAATCAGGAACGTAACCAAAAAATACATGATGGATCAGATATGAATTAGTGATGGTAGTTTCTGGGGTGAGTAAAGAACTGAAGACCTGTGTTCCATGTGAAGTTGAAACTTAAAAAATAACAACGAAAAAAAGGTTTCGGAGCACATTAAAATAGATGCACCTAACGATGTATTAGAAAAACTAGGCACTGTCAAATCAAATATGTATTTGACAAAAGTGACTAATATCATTAAATTGTCCTCTCAACTATAGTTTTGAAACCAATTCCGCCCGGCAGGTTAATCGGGGACTCGGTCAACCTGGTACTGAAACCGGGCCGGATTAATAAAAAAATAAAAAAAATTATGATCCTGTGACCTGGTTGACCCATCAAAACCTGGTCAAAAACACGGTTGTAACCCGTTGATTTTTATTTTTTACTAAAATGATGCCGTTTTGAATTTTTTTAGAAATAAAGATTAACCCGGCCAACCCGCTGACCCGGTCAAAACCCGAAACCCGGGCTTTGGACTGGGCCGGGTTTAAAAACTATACTCTGAACAAATCATGTTGCAGTAGTTTACGTTTCAAAGCTGCAGGCCTGCAATCCGATAAAATGTGTGTGAGAAAAAACTTGGAAGACACCAATGTCTGAGAAGAAAAACCATTGGATCGAAAGAAGGATAAAAAAATCAGTAGTGGTCCAGCAGCTCAAAAGGAAACATACACGAAGAGGAATGCATAAACATAGTAAGACTATTCATATTTGACAATTAGCGCACAAAATAAAAAGAGACGGAGAATTAATACTTAATATAGGAGAAATGTTTTTGGTGAGATAACATAGTTTTGAATGTCATGATTTCCAAATGCAGTATTTACTTGTTGTCGCGGTTATGTTGCTTTTCTAAACAGCGACATCAATTAAACTTTGAACTTGCTTTAGGTTAGTTATTGTATAAAATGACAGAGAACGCCATGCTTTCTTTCATCAAAGTCATGGTAAGGTCTGAACCCCAACTTTCTCTTTGTGCAGACTGATACGGAGCTTGGGGCTATCATCAGTTCCATGGAGATTCTGTACACTTCTTTGTGAGAGGTGGGTAAATGACTGGGCCTACTCATGGAGGCCTCTTCCCGCCTCAGCTGCAGATGTTCGCAAAGTTTGGGAGATAGTGAATCATTTCCCGATCCTTCTTATAGATATGTTGTTTCAAGCTCATGCAGAGAAGTCACAAGGCAAGGCAAGGCAAGGCATGGCCATGAGGAGGCTAGGAAACGTGGGTCCGACGAGGGAAGACACAAGGGTACTCGGTGGTGAAGTCCCATGAGGCTAGGCAAGACCATGGTTGGAGGGGCTGAGAGAGGCTGCAGGTTTTGAGAACACCATGGTTTTTTATCTTCTTCTTTAATAAAGTTTGATGGGTCTTTAGGAAAGAAAATACCAGAGCAAAGGAAGGTAAAGAGAAGACAAATAAAGCCTATAATGTATTTTTCAGATGAATATCCTTCCGCAAACAAAAAAATTTAGAAAATGGGATGCAAAAGCATAATTATATGATCAGAAAGCTAGTGTGTGTGTGTGTGTGTGTGTGTGTGTAAACTGCTTCATTAAACCTGGTGTAAAAAACTATTCAAAGGCAATTGCTTCACACGGAACAAAATAAGGACATGGAAAAAGCATAGACACTACTTGCGTTAATATTTGATTGATCTTTTGCAATCTCAAAGCATTCAATCATCTGAGACAATGACGTGTTAACATGACCGGCGACCATAAAACACGTCACAGAAGCAGAGCATGTTCAACCACGTCAACTACCAACCATAACAAACTGATGAATTCGACTGACATGTCAAATTATCAGCGGAGTTTTCATCAGTGATTTTAAAAGGGATTAAAACATGATAGTCTTCGGCCCCCCTTCTTTTTCTTTGATTTCAATTCAATCCCTAACCCTATTTCTTCAAATTTCCAGCACCCCTCCTCTAAAATCTAGCCACCCAACCCGCAAGCAGTGACACAACCTCCCTTCTCCGGTTTCATTTCTTGACTCACTCATTTTTGTTTAAAGTTAATTTATTGAAATTTATTTTAGAATTTGTGATTTGCAAGTATATAATTTTATAATTTTATTGTATTAATGTATGATTTGTATTTTAGGATTTTGTTTGGGATTTGGTGGAAATAGATTTAATTTATCATTTGATGAAATTAGGTGTAATTTTGTAACTTAGGTGTGTTAAAATTGAATTAATGATGGGTACCAATTACTTTTTGTCCATTTTACAGTTAAGTTGGAAATTTAGGGAAAAAATAATTTTTGTGTGGAATTGATAATAATTAAAAAATGTTAATTTAGGTCGAAAAAATTTGAATTGAAAAAATTAGGAATAATTAGTTAGGCTACAATTAATTTCAGTCAATTATGATTTTTGTTGAAAATTTAGGAAAAATTAAATTAATCTGTAATTGATAAAATTAGAATATTATTTACTTATAATAGTATGATATGAAAATTTATAATGTTTATGATATAGATAATATTACTTATGATGATAACATTTTTTTTTTTACTTGTTAGTAAGATGAAATGATTAAGTAGTATCTTAAAGTTAAACTTTTACTTTTATGAACCGTGAAAATGATATTAAGAAGTCTAAGATTTTTTCAATGAGTTCAAATATCATAGGCTAGGAAACAAGCATATGACTAAGTGACAACTTAGTCAAATGTTTCCATTTTTGGATTTGTAATCCATTAACTCTTAATGATATATAAGATATAAATGGTACACCAGTTGGATCAAATTACATTCTACTACAACTTGAAGTAACATCAATTATATCGTGGGAATTCAGATCCAGTTTAGTAAAACAATTTATACCCTAGAGACATTTTATCGTTCTCTAATTTTATTGCATTTGTTCTTTTATTAGTCTTATCTTAGAAGTTGTGATACAATCCAAACTATATCAAAGGATCCATTAAAAGTTTCAATTAGGTCAATTACAAGTTCAAAAGCAAAAAAGCTTAAATATGCATTCAATAGGTTTTTTCATAATATTTGGGTAAAGGTGAATTTCAAGGAGGTAATATCAATGAGTGAAGATTAAACCTTCGTCAATTTAATTCTTGTACAAAAGTGGCTTGATCCATCTATTTCATAGGTTAATTAATTTTGGCACTTAGAGGTTTATTTTTTTCAATGCATAGTTTTACTCTAGCAAGTATAATTTTCAATTTGATCGTTTAATCGGACTGAAATTTTATTAGATAATTCTACAAGCCTTGTTTTATATTGAATTAAACTTTTAGGGAAATCAGATAACGGTAAGACCTTCCAATAAGGTTAAGAAGCTATTATATATGTTTTTTATTAGTTTCCTAGTTGATTTATAATTATTTTCCTATTTAATTATTTTTCCATCATTATTTAGGATGTTTTTAACTGCTATAAATAAGGTTATTTGGTTTTTCCATCATTTTATATGATGATTTTAGTGAAGGATTGGAGGCTAGTTTCGATGATTGGAGACTATTTTAGTGGTGGTTTTTTGGTTTTTAGGGTTTTTTCTTTAAATGTGCGCCGGCCATGAAAGGCTGAAGGTGGGCTTTTATTCCCATCATAACTAAGATTCTAAATCATTATTTTGTATAAAATAATTATTCAGAATCGTGGTTATGTATAGAATCATGATTCAAAACTTGAAAGGCAACTCAAAGAGCATAGTGCCAAAGGCTAAAACATTTGGTGGATCGTTTAGAGCATATCACGATACATTTAGCTCAGTTGATGAGAGGTGTAAATAAGGATCGTGAAGAGGAGAATAATGTATCTAGAGACTTACCTAGGGGCAAGCTAAACCCTATATATATTCCTAAAAACTCATATAGACATCATGTTTATATGGATAATGGTGTTTATGACAAGTGAAGCACTTAAGACATAATCTATAGTTTTTTTGTTCATAGATGTGTTCCTGGATTCGATGATATTCCTTTATTAGATGAGAATTTTTCAAAGTGGAGATTCATTAACTGGTTGTTAGATTTGGAATCTTACTTTTATTTCAATAAAATTTCTTATTATAAAAAAGTTGGCCTTGTGACACACAAACTTTCTTATGGTGCTAAATAATAGTGGTTGAAGTTCTAGAATTTATAACTCGTACTGGTGAGACTTTAATTCCATCATGGGAAGCTTTGAGATGATTTTTTGGTGGATCATTTAGAGCAAACCATAACAAATCTAGCTCAATTGATGAGAGGCGCAAACAAAGATCATGAAAGAAGAGGAATGTGATTAAAGACTTACTTTGGGGAAGGCCAAACCCTAGATTTATTCTTAAAAGCTCATATAGCCATCATGTTTATATGGATAATGATGTTTACAACAAGCAAAGCACTTGAGATATAATTCATAGTCTTCTTGTTCATAGACACGTTCCTAAATTCGATGAGATTCCCTTTTTTAATGAGAATTTTTCAAAGTGAAGATACATTAATTTTTTGTTAGAGTTGGAAGCTTATTTTTATTTTAACAAGATTTTTTATTATATATAAAAAAAAAGTACAATTTGTCACACACAAATTTTTTTATGGTGCTAAAAAATGAAGTTCTAAAATTTAAAAGTCGTACTGGTAAGCCTTTAATTTTATCATAAGAAGTTTTGAAACAATCATTAATTTTATAGTTTATACAAAATGGTTATGAGGAGATTTTATATTAAGTAGATAAGTAAATAAATTGTTATTATTTTCTTTCTGTCCAACCTTCTCGATTAGCAAGGAAGAAAAATATGAAGGAGGTGTTGTTTTTTCAAAGTAAACAGTTTCAGTATCACAATAATGACAACAACAGTAAAAACAACGGAGGACATGGTAATTTCTTACAAGTCTTATGAAGATATTATGAAAGATTATCTTGCTATATTTAATCTATTCCTGTGAAGTGATCTAGTTTATTTTTTAACGATTTACTTGGGTGCGAGTTTTTCACAAGGATATTGACACAAGATGCAGTATTTATTTTTCATAAGGATTTTAGATTTAAAATTAATATAAACAGAGATGTTGAAGATTAATCAAATAAATCTTTGAGAGTTTTCTCTATAATTTTCTCTACCAATAGTTTTGGGCTATAAAGTTTTAGGGATCAAGAAATCCATTATCACTTTAACAACATAACCTCGTTAATTTAAAAAATGTAAGGCTAAGAAAGATGCCTTCACTCAAATTTTTTGACTCAACTGAAACCTCGATCTTAAGGTGTGTGACTATATTAAGATTTTACGAGCACTGCATGATAAAAAATAACAAGGGAGAATAACAATTTACATTGCAATCTGCAATGTCCATGCAAGTTATACGAGTTCTAGCAACCAAAGAGATTAAGATTTTCCACCAGACATATCAATATTACCTTTATAACCATTCAACCAAGTTACTATCTGTATTTGCTTGAACCTGGTAGAATATCATCAGAACACTTAACCTTTCAGTGAAATTAGATTTTTTCTGATGCTTTTGAGCCTTTGTTTCAGGAATTTATCATTGCGTACTGTAACATCATGTTGCAAATAGCGAAAACAAAGTCTTGACCTCACAGACTATAGCAAGTTACATGTACTTATGAAGAAGATTAACGGCCAGGGTTTCTTTGCATCGATCTCAAGCGACAAAAGTTAGAAATGCCACGGCCAAATGCCAGTACTGCAGTACAATTGGCTGTAGCTATGGCTTCAAAAGGGATACTGTGAGTTCTTATACTCGTGGGCAAAATAATAGTGCTAATATTCAAGTAATAAAAAACAAGGTTCCAATCAGGAAGGAAAAAGAAGAAGAAGAAGAAGAGAAGACAAATGAGCATTGACATATTTAGGCAAAACAAAATCCAACAGTTCATAATTTCTTAAAATGAAGAGATGCAAGCTTTCCAGGAGAACCTTCTCTGGAATATTGGTTAGAAACTGAACACGTATAAAAGGGAGTTCCAAATAACTTCTTTCAAAAGTTAATTTTTACTTTTAAAAGAAGGAAAAGAAAGAGTTCTGAAGCTGACATAACGAGGAAAGGGTGATTTGTTGCAAAATGTCTCTACGCAGCGACGGTTCTGCCTTGTATCAAGACTGGCTTTCCGTATCGGTTGGAAATTTCTGAATGATTTGGTAGCTTCTACCACCATTTCTTGAAAGAAATTTACAACTTGTGCCGCCATCTCCAATTTGTTGACAGCTAAAAGTATCTATCAAAATCTAAAGACACGTACTGAAACCCTAAGCAAGCCTACGCTATGCTAATTGCTAAGTGGACCATGTTAAATTCATCTTGGTGGATAACATGCTTTGCATGAAACGAAATGAAATTTGAGGACACTACTCCCACAGCAACCAAGCCATCACAAAGTACCTTCCAAATAATAATGGAACTCAGGCATTCATTCAACTAATGCAGAACTGGTTCAGTTGGTACCAGAGCACCACATGAGTCATCTAAATTGATATTTCTAGAGTTAGAGACTTGTTATGGGTGTGCTTGTTAGGAGGAATTGAGAGAATAAGGGATAAAAATAGAAGGATTGAGAGAAATAGGGATTGACAAGAAAGACGGAGATTAAGGATACATTGAAGGATCCTTCATCGCTTGTGATTTTCAATCCTTCTAATTAGAAGAAATTGACTCACATCTTTCTTCTCTTTTGTAATTTCCAGCGCTCTCAATTTAGGTGGATTAACTCTGATCTTGTTAGCCAAAAAACTAGATGGATAGCAACCCATCCATCCATCCATCCTTCTGAAAAACACAGCCTTAGAGAAGTAATGTACTGCTCCAGCTATGGTGCTCCTCATATATCCACCTAAAACATGGATGCTCCATGATCACATTTGAAGATGTAACATGCTATAGCTACCACCGAAGGATATGCCAACGCATACCAACATTACGTTAAGCTGGTGGCATTGCCACTAAGCCTCTGCATGGAAAATTTGTCAAATATTTATCACTTTTGCTATTATGGTGAAGGGCAACCATACTTCCTTCTTCCGAACCACAGAAGTGACAGAACTGTCCTCTAATAAAGTTCAAATTAAGTGCCCACATAGCATAAACACGTGAAAATGGTATAAATCCCTCACTCAACAGCCCCTCGAGCCAGAGTGTAAACATAACAAATCGCAGGTTCTGATTATTTATTGACAGCCAAGATCCCATTAGTTGATTTCTTTGATTAAACACGAAGTGCAGTGAAGGCCAAGCATTAAACCACAAACCACACAATTACCATTAGCATCTAGCAATCTTTTCCTATAATCCCATCACACAAATCAGCATAAATATACAACAATTTCCATTTCTTTTTCTTCTTGGAAAAATTGACATTTCAATTCCGATCCCAAATCCAACTAAAAGAAAAGATAAGCATTCCGTTATTCAATACCCATTTAATCAACAGATACATAAATCCCTAAAAAGAGGAAACAAAAGGGCCGGAGCCGGATCTAAGCTTGGTTGCTTGCTCAACATTGTTGCAATTAAACCCACACCCACACTGTGGACACTCGTAGAAATTATCAATTGCAAAACTGGCAGAAGTAATTCCGACAGAAAATTCAAGCTCATCTCCTTTTCTAACAACCTCAACAATATCTAACCAAAAAAACAAAATCTTCACACTTACTCCGCTCAAATCCGTCAGCCTGTTCTCGCTTATGTAACCACTGACTGTGGACTTGTACTTAAGCTGATACGAACCTTCCAGAGAGAAACTGCACGAACCGTTCAGATAGGCGCGAAATCTGCCAGTGGCTTTGTCCAGATCGTAGCCTGTGGCTCCTTTCGGAAGAATACCGATCGGGAAGTTGTATCCGGAGAGGACATCGTAAGTAGTTGGGAGATTGTCGGTGAAGGATGAGATGGCGAGCGATGATAGGAGTACGAAGAAGAAGGTCAAATTGGCGGTGATAGACATTGGAAGAGGAGGAGGAGTATTTCTTCTTGACTTTGAGATGAATATGCTTGATTTCTGCTGGGAAGTAGTTGGTTTGACTGGGATTCTTGTATTTGTTTGGTTGCTATTGCTGCTAGGCAGGAGGGTAATCGTCCAAGGGAATTGAGAGGGGAATACGATGACGTTTGGCTGTGAAGACCACTAGTTGCCACGCCGTTTCGGAGTTCTTTTTTACTGTTAGGTTGTGGCTATATAGTTTGGTGTCCACGTGCTTGTTTGTTTGTTCGAGAGAGCACGTTATGGTTATTATTTTAATTTTAAGAAGAAAAAAAAGGACACAGCTCTTACACGTGTCACCAGCCGAGGACCTAGTTATGTTATGTCACTGTTTTTGTTTCTGTTTTTTCTCGTAGCCACGAGCCTGTCGTATTTTCATGCATTTCTTTTCGATTATTCACAAAAACAATTATTTATTTATTTATTAGGTTTTTATTTTTCATGACCATCTATAGATATCGTATTTTAGAATTTAGAACCCTCCACGATAGTAGAAATAGTGAGTGTGTTTTTACGCTTGATTAAATCTTGGCGTTGGAATCCTTTTTTTCTTTTTCTTTTTTTGAAGTAAAAGAATACATTAATATTAGTGGAACTATTACTCTGTAACTGCTTTGGTTCTCACCTGAATTAATATTAATTATATATATATATATATAGTAGTGTGGTGCTAAAACAAATGAAGACAGAAATATTAATTATATTCCGCAATTCGAGAACCATTCATGTAATTACTGATTTTCTCACAAAAAAAGAAAAAAAAACGTAATCCAAGAGATCTATGAAATATTTATTTTTGTATTTTAAAAATATTTTTTAAAATTTTAATTTTAATTTTATTATTTTTTAAAAATTTAATTTTTTTATATATTTTCTTATTATTTTAATATACTGATGTTAAAAATTATTTTTAAAAATTTAAAAATATTATTTTAATATATTTATAAATAAAAAATACTTTAAAAAACAATTATCTTTTTATTTTAAAAAACCCGCCGTCTTATAACGTCTACAAAATTTGTAGACTATTGATATGACATACAAACAGGAGCGCTATAAAAAAATAAATAAATAATCGTTGCCATAAATATATTTTATTATTCGTTGTAATACTCAAATGATATTTATGGCTTTAAAAAAAAATTGCTGGGATATTTTATCTTTTTCATCCAGTTAATTAATTATAAATTTATGGGGTTATTTTTTTTAATCTTTTCTAGATTTTAATTAATACATATAATTGTCGTAATAATAACATCATTTCATATTCAATTTATATTATTTTATTTAAAAAAGTTATTGGAACACAAAATATGTTTCCCCCATCTCATTTGATTTTTCATCATGTTCTTTTTATTCTTGGGTGGTGCATGTTAACTTACAGTGATTTATTACCGATGAGTCTTATTTTTTTTCCTTCATTTTTCTCTTCTATCCTGAAAAATGAACTCTAGTTCTTAGTTTTATTGGTGTTTCAGATTTTGTCTTTTTAGTTTTGATTTTTGTTATTTTTTCTTTTGTTTATTTTTTTTTCAATTTAATCTTTCAATCCTAATTTGTTATATATAATATTTTTCAATTTGGTTCGTTTTCTTTTGATATTTTTTTTCTTGGCTTTTTTGTTAAAGTTTTAGAGCATGTTTGAGAACATGGTGCAAACCGCATTCTCAAATTCCTAAAAAAAAATTAATTTTTTTTACTTTAAATGAATTTTTTTTGTGTGTTTTCATATCATTTTGATGTGCTGATGTCAAAAATAATTTTTAAAAATAAAAAAACTTCATTTTAATGCATTTCTAAGCAAAAAGCACTTTGAACCACTATCGTTACCACAATCTCAAATAGACCCTTAATATTACTATCACCACCACCACCACCACCACCACTAATAAATAATAATAATAGAACCATCTAGGTGGTGGCCCAGTGGTAAGAGTTTGGAACTAAGGGGTTTGCTCCCTCTTAGGTCTCAGGTTCGAACCCTGTGGTCGCTCATATGATGGCCACTGGAGGCTTACATGGTCGTTAACTTCAGGGCCCGTGGGATTAGTCGAGGTGCGCGCAAGCTGGCCCGGACACCCACGATAATCAAAAAAAAAAATAATAATAATAATAATAATAGTGAGATGATGATGATACTAACCTCATGAAAAGTTAAAGACATCCAATATAATTAAAAAATAATCATTATTTATAAAAAGGCTAAATAAGCACAAAAAAAATGACATAGTAAGTGTATTAACAAGCTTAAATTTTTTTTTAAAAAAAGACATAAAAATGTATTAATTGAAAAAAAAAACATATGCACAATGGAAAAGTCTGGACTCGCACACTTGGGCCTCCTTTTTTAAAAAAAAAGAGGCAGACAACACGTCGCCCATTGTGGAAAACAAAGTGTTGTTTGTTAGCTCAGATTCATCACCACTGTGATGGCCGGAAAATCAAGCCTATAGGTTTTTTTTACCCAAAAAAACTTGTTCCCAATGCATTTCAACCACAAAAACACCTTACAAACATTATTAGAACACTAAAAAACCAACCTATCAACCCATTAAACCCTAAAAATGACCTAAACCACTAAATCAAACTGGAAAACAAATATTGCATCCTTAACCTAGATTTGGTTTTCTAAGCTACATTAAGGCTTAAAACAACTACCATAAGACTCCCCTTATATAGTGGAACATGTTAAGACCAATTTTAACCTCTTTAGTGATCAAAATCGTCTATAACGAAGAGTTTTCTCTCTTTACAGGAATCTAACGACTCCTTTTTCTCCTCACATGAAACAAATGAATGAAAAATAAGAAAAATAAAGTTTAGTATCAAAATATCATTTTTTAAAATTAAAGTGGGCGGTCACTTTATAGCAAAAAAAGTTGGGGGACTAAAATGTGCTACACAAGTAAATTTGAAAGTATCATCAATGTTACCCCATGTTTTTCACTTTAGTCTCCTGTTTTTCAATTCAATCCTCTCTCCACACACATAAAAAAAAAACAAAAAAAAACAACATTGGGTGCTAATTTTGGCTCAGAAGATCTCATTTGTGCAAAGAAAAAGTTTGAGAATTAAATTGAAGATTTTGAAAAAAAATCACCACTCCAATCCACAGTGATTTGTGAGAGAGTGAAAAATGATTTTATGCATAGTGAAAACACCACAAACTTTAGTTTTTGTTAGTAGTAGTAGTAATTCATCATTCAACATTAGACTTGTTAGGGATTGACTTTCATTGTTTTTTCATGTAAGATATTTTCGATCTAATAACCTAGGTTTGAGTTTGAAAAGTTGATGTTTTTCCATATATGATAATAATAGTGATAATTCATCATTCAATGTTAGACTTGTTAGGGATGAGTTTCATTGTTTTTCCATGTATGATATTTCCGATCTAATGATCCAGGTTATGAGTTTGAAAAGTTGATGTGGCCCAATAACCTCTTTTCTTTGCCTTATTATTTTATTTCCAATTTCATCACTCAATATTATTTTTTTTTAAATAAAAAAGACTTTGTGGTTAAAAAAAAACAAATTATCAGGTTAACCCAATCTCATAACTTTGACCACTAGTTTTGCAGGTTAACATAAGGTGACTTGCCCCTTATCACTCAACTTACATATTTATCATGCTACCTTGGATTGACTCTACCTTGATTTTTTGTCTATTTTTTCATCCAATTACATACTTCTAGAGGCTTTTTTTTAGTTATCGTGGTATTTTGTTTTATATTTTGTACGTTTACTATGGTATTTATTTTTTTATTGTCTAATTAAAATAAAATCAACTTATTATACCCAATTAGGACTATAACTCGAGTAATTTATTTTTTTATTTATTTAAAACACACTTACAGTAACTAGACATCACTTTTTGTAAAGGAAAAAATACAGAGTTGCGGTGTCGTGAATGCCTATATCTAGTGCAGTCTATAGTGGTAAATGATAGGTTTTGCATTTTAACAAAACGTTTTCTACTAGTGTATGGTAATGTTGTGCAAGAAGTTTTTCAAAAGTATTTTTCAATTTAAAATATATTAAAATAATATTTTTAGATTTTTTTTATTTTTAACATTAACACATCAAAATTATAAAAAAAACACCTAAAAAAAATCAATGTTTTTTCAAACGAAAAACAATTTGAAAAACACATGTTATAAGAGGCCGCAACTTCTATTTCATTTTCCAACCACGAAGAAAAATAGTTTAGTTACAGTGTGTTTGTTTTTGTGTTCAAAAAACACTTTTGATTTTTAATTTTTTTCTTCAAATTATTTTTTTATGATTTTGAATTGTTTTGATGTGTTGATATTAAAAATAAATTTTAGAAAATAAAAAAAATATTATTTTGATGTATTTCCAAGTAAAAAATATTTTAAAAAACAACTACTACCATAATCCTAAACACTACCATAGCCAAATAGCTTTTATCTTTTGCACTAAACCCCATATTTAATTGGGTTTCAAATTTTAGTTTTCTAAAAGGTAAAATAATCTTTTCATTCATAAAAACATATTTTTTTTATTTATTTTACATGTAAACATATATCTCATACTAATTTTAACCAAATATATAATTTTTTAAAATATATATTTTTAAAATTATAATTAAAAATATTTTAAAAAAACTTATTTTTTTCACCCAAAGATTTCCACACTATCAAACACACTAAATAACTTTGCATACAAAAAAAATTTCAAAAAGTAAAAGGAGAACAGAAGATCATGCAATCGTATCACACAATTAAAAGTTATTTATAGCTGGTTTATTTTTATATTTTTAAAAAAATAAAAAATTTTAATTTTAAAATATACTTTTTAATATTTTTATGTAAAAATAAAATTATTTAAAAAAAACAAATGAAAGATAAAGCATTCATTAATTTATTTTTGGTAGAGTGCTATCTAACGAAGTCAAGTCATTGCTTATTACAGACAGGACATCCATGTGCAACACGCTTCTCGATGCCATTTATCAGTAAGTGGTATCTAAGCAAGAAGAAGAAGAAGTAATTTTCCTCAAGTTGACGTCTTTAGACTCAAAGCCACAATCCACAAGCCGGGCATTCATCAAAATTTCTCACAGGAAAATCAGCAGAAGCAATCCCCACAGAAAATTCGAGCTCATCTACATCACGGATCACTTCAGCAATACTCAGCCACAAAATGAGCTCCTTCACTTGGATCCCACTTAATTTTGAGAGCTTGTCTTCGGCTATCACGCCCTCAATCGTAGACTTGTACTTGTAATTAATTCAATATTACTTCCATATTTTGACATGTATTTAAAAGTAGACTGTGTAGGCAAATAACATCAATCATAAGAGGGAGGGGGTGAATTTGTTTACACTGAATTCTTTTTTCAGAATCAATTTTGAGTTATCCATTTTGATGCAACCTTAATTGCAAGTACTAGGGTGTTTGTTTCATGAACCAATAAAATATGCATTCAACAGAAAAGGAAGGAGAAGAGTAGAAATCGCACACAGTATTTTATCTACTGTCCTCACAGATGGCCCTGGATTTTCACTACTTGATGGATTTGTGTGCTTGATGTTACAGATCTTTTGTTCTTGCAATCTTGCAAGTTCAACCTCTTCTATGATTGATTCTTCACTCAAATCTTTCTACTAAAAGCAGTAGTTCTTTCATTCTTTCCTATGTTTTGTTCTTGTTCTATCATTTTGTAGTTTTCACAGGCACATGGTGTAGTTTTTCACAATCTTATTTTTCCTATGGACTTGGGCTGTTAATAAATCTTCCTTGGCCTTTTGCATGAATTTTCCACTGAAGTTATACAAGTCACGAACAAATCAGTTTTAATTATTAGAAATTATCTTATGGTTTGTAACAATCAAAATCACAGGACTACAGACTGATGATGAGCTTTGCTTGGCATAAGTTTCGTACTACGTCTAGATGGACATGGTTGTTATGACCAGGCCAGTTTTCATATCTAGTTTTTTGATGTCTTGGAAAGATTAACGTACTAAGCGCAGAGAGAAAGACCCAATTTGTAAGGAAATGTCCGAGTTTTAGGGGTAAAATGGTCTTTTTATAGAGTTCAATTGATATTACCAATTTGTTCAGGGATAATAATAAAAAAAAAACTAAACCTCATTAGTTTTTCACTGTAGAGCAAGATGCAAATCACTATCAATTGCTACAATGCACTGTGTATTTTATCTTCCATATTTGTAAGGAAATGAATGAGTTTTGGAGGGGAAAATAGTCTTTTCACGGTTCAATCAACATTATCAATTTGTTTGGGGTAAATTTATCTCTTTTTATTTTTATTGAAAAGTTAAATTATTAATATACCCTTTAAAAACAAAAATAAAAAATAATCTGGGGGCAAGGGGCGTTCTTGGTTTTTAATTTTTTTAACAATGTAATTACTGAAATACCATTGCAATTGTTTTCCTTTTACTTGAGTCAAAGGGTGTTTTTGTTATTTTTCTTCGGCTTTTTTGTAATTTTCAATTAGATTTAGGGCGATGGAGTCTTTTGAAATATAAAGTATATTTTTTAAAAAAAAAGTTGTTGGCGTAGCACCACGCGCACTAACAGGTGGGAGGAGCATGTGTCTTTGAGGCAGCGCGTACGAGCTCCTCCTGCCTCCAAACACCACCTTCAGTGGTAGTGTTTGAACTTGTGTATTGAGAGCTTTCCAATGGTGGTGCGCGTGATGATGAAGGATGAATGGTGTGGCTCCGATAGACTTTTTTTTCTCCTCCCTTCTTTTCTCTCTCATCTCTTAGGCAAAGTACACAAGCTTTTTTAATTTTGTTTGTTTATACAATGTGCTCTTTATTCTTTTGATTTTTATATATTTTGTTTTTTTTCTATTATAGGTTAGTTTTTTCAATTTCATCCCTAATCATTTAATTTCATCTAGTTTTTATTTCAAATTTAGTCATCATTCTTTTAATTGCTATTTATTTTATTTTTAGCCTTTTTCTAATTCTATTTTTTTTTTCCAATTCCATCCCTTAATATTAAGGATTGCAATTTAATCTGAACCCAATATATGCCACCTCCACCGTCTCCGAACTGGTTGATAGTTTTTGGATGGTTACTTTGTCCAATGAGTAATGAATATGATATGAATATTATTAAAACATCCTTGGAATCCGCTCAAATTTAAGCCAAAATATACATTAATATCATACAAATATATTTGTAGAACATTTTTATTATTTACATAAAAACACACATATATGTATAATATTTATTATTTTATAGTTTAATAATTTGACATACACCCCACTTCAAATTTATATACTTGTTTAATTTATTTCTTATTTAGTACTAAATAGTTTTTAGATAATATATACACATAGAGATGAATTATTTCATCCCTCAATATTATGAAAGACGATTTAATCAAAACTTGATGGATACTAACCCGAATGGGTCGGTATTTGTTTTATGGTTACCTTGTCCAACAAATAATGGATAGAGTATGGATATTATCAAAATCGACTCGAAACCCGCCCGAACTTAACATGAAATGTATATCTATATTATATAGATATATTTGTTGAACATTTTTATTTTTTTAATGCAATATGATATATTTATATCTTAATATTGATATAAAATTATAATTTAATACACACTTCATATATAATTTTATTTTTTTATTGAATAATAAATATTAATAGTCATATGATTGATATCCATATGGTACCCAAAATTTGATCTATAATTTATGAATATCTATATTTTTTATCCTTTTTTTTTTGGGAAGCCAATGACTATGAAAGATTAATAACACATTCCAATGCCTCTAAAGAAGATTGCTAAGTGCCTTACAAACAGCACATTCGTTCACAATGATGCGAGGACTTTGCCCAATACCAGTAATAATGGTGACAACGTCGAACTTCTCGATTTTAAAATAAATAACCCTTAAATGTCTTGAGCATTTTAAAGTTAATTTCTGTATTTCTAAAACATAATGTATAAATAGTACATGTCAAACAATATTTATTATTTTATATTCTTAAATTATCACTATAAAAAACTTTTAATTTTAAAATTATTCAACTTAGGTATTTATAAATAAAATGGTTATTATTATATTTTTAAAACTTAACCCAAGGATCGATCCGGGATAAGACATAGATGGGCTAGTCGAGTTGATCTGGGTCAAACCGGGTTATCCTCAAAAATTTTTTTATAAATAATCAAAACGATGTTTTTTTATCAAAATTATTTTAATAAAAGTCAACAGGTTTTTGACCCAAGTTACAATCGAGTCTTACCTCAGGTTGACTCGTGATTTTTTCCAAGTCAAGTTGGATCAATCATTTCTCTATTTTTTCTTAAATCGAACTAATCTAGATTGTGGGTTGGCTGGGTCCTGAGTCGACCTGTCGGGTTATTCCAGATTTTATAACTAGCGTTATTATACTATTATTAATTTAACACTCAATATACACTATTGTAAAAAAAATCTAATTATTTTTAAAATATGTATGTTTGATAGTAATACATATTAAAGATAAAATACAAAATTTTATATTTTATTTTGTCTTGTCCATCAGCAACCAAACAGGATGTAGAGAGAGTTACTTTGTCTTCTATATCACTACCAAACATAATTTTGACTTCGTCTTCTGTTTTGTTTTATCTCTACTGTATTTATCTATTTTGTTCTGGGATAATAATCAAATACTATCTTAAAAATAATATCTGATTTCTAACAACAAAAATAAAAGAATTTTTATTTGATAAATTAACTAGATATTTTGTATTTTTTTTATTTGATATTAATGAATATTTTAAAATTACTTATCCTTCAATCAAAAGTAAATTTCTTTCTTGAAACATTTTGCATTTGATCTTGTATATGACTCCACTGTATTCTCGTTAGCTGGAGGTTTCATTTTCTTATTTTTCTTTTTAATATTTCTTATTAATGATCTATATTATGTGAAATTGATGGCTAGGATTTTCAAAACGTCAAAATCCGTTAGAAGTCTAACTAAAAGAAATAAAGAATATAAAGTTAAACTAATTTTAAAAAAAATCTAAAATTGGGTCTCTAGAGTTGTAATTGGTTTGAATAAAAAAATAAATTTTATTTTATCAAATAGAGTATTAACTCAATATCAAAATATATTCTTAACATCACCAGAGCCCTATATAAAACAAACTGAAATTAAACATCAATTCCAATAAATTTTATTTTATCAAATAGAACATTAACTCAACATCAAAACATATTCGAGATTTCTATATAAAACAAATTGAAATAAAACATCAATTCCAATCCCAAGGTGACTTAATGTAAAAAGATTAAATTAGAGATAAAAAAGTCAAGTGGCACAAACATTAAAAGAAAAAGAAAACATTGTAGGTAATTATTGCATCTCACAGTGGATTGTGTCTTACTCCTATGTTGCATTTCCAATTTTTTTTTAATATCTCTTTCTTCTTGCATTGTCTCACCTGTTCATGATTTCAAATACTATTTCATGATTTGCTGAGGGTCAATTTCGCGAAACCAAACTGCAATTGTTAAATTAAAAGAAAAACGAACCAATATGTAAATGAAAAAATAACTATAGGACCCAATAAAAAAATAAGAATCAAATAAAAAGAGATTTCAGGAGGTAAAAATAATTTGAAGGACCCAATTAAGAAAAAAAAGGATGCATATAAAAAAAAACCTTGAGGTGGTTCATTATTTATATGAACAATATTTCCACCCCAAGTTTTTTAATGTATAGTATAATATTAGTTTTTGTCTTGTGCTCCATTACATGTCAAATAAAAATTCTTTGAACATAAAAAAATTACCCGATAACAATGAGCTATTTGGTAAAGTTTGGTTACTGTTTTGGAGTACATGAAACTGAGATAGTGAGGATAAAAATATGTTTTGTTGATGAAATATAAATAAAGATATAAAAATAAATATATCATTGTACTAATTTTAGATTGAATTTCTTTTCTTTCAAAACAAGAGATACAAAAAGATATGTCTTTAAAAACAATATTTATTATTTTTATCCGTAAAATATTCATGTAAAAAACTCTTAATTCCAAACTTGTATAACTAAGACATGTAAAGATAAAAATGATTATTATTATAGTTTTAAAACTCTGCGTAAGAGTTAGCCCTGAACAAGGCCCAAGTCACGAGTTGGAAGTGTTGACCAAGGTTAACCCCAATTGTTTTTTTTTAATGATTAAAATGATGTTGTTTTGACCAAAAAGATTTTTCTAAAAAAAAAAGTTAACCAATTCTTTACTCGGGTTTTGACGGGGTCATGGAACGACCAAGGTTTTTATTCAGATTAGGTCAGGTCAATTATTTCTCTATTTTTTTTAAATCCAGACTAGTCAAGGCCCCGAGTTGTCTAGATCCTAGGGCAACTCGACAGGCCAACACAAGTTTTATAACTAGGATTGTTATACTATTATTAATTTCAATACTTAATGTAAATTAAAGTAAAAAAAAATTAATTTTTTGTCTAAAAATATGTATGCTTGGTAGTGAATATATTAAGGGTAAATTAGTTTTTTTTTTATTTTGTCTTATCCACCATCAACCAAACAAGATACAAAAAGAGTCATTATGTTTTATATATCACTACCAAACACAAATTTATCTGTCTGTTATTTTATCTTGTCTCATTTATCTCCATTGCCTTTATCTCTTATATTCTGAGACAATAACCAAACATTATATTTGGCATTGTTATTAAACACAACCTAGTGGGTTAACCTAAAATTCGATCGACCCAACTCCTTACCTACTTTAGGTTTAAAACTAACCCATACAGTAGTTTCCTTAACATGACTTGGTTGATTTGGAGGGTCCAAAGTCAACTGAATAACTGATAAAAAACATGGTTTGACTTTAAAAAAATTTCAATATGACATATATTTTTTAATATTAAGACAACAACAGATTAGATAGACCCTAATTTTGAGGCTTAAGGCCCCAAACCCGCTACCCGAATCATAGACTTTACTGAGCTTAACAACTTTGTTTTTATAATTATTTTTACTTAAAGGTATGATGCTAAAAACATATGCTTATGAAATTAAACACCAACCAAATGTTGGGATATTTGTTTGAGATTGTGATAACCTCATAGAAAGCAAACCTAAATAAATTATGAAGATCAATTTAAAATCAATTAAATATTAAAGGATAAAATCACAAAACAAAAGAACAAAAAAAAAAGATTCAATCGAAAAAAAAAAATGGAAGATGGAATTTTTTTTTAAAAAGAAAATATTTAACATTGTTATTAAACTCGACCCAACAGGTCAACCTTGAAACCTCCAGACCTGAATCCTTACTTAACATAGATTTAAAATTAATCTGCATGAGAGTTACTCTTATGTGACTCAGTTGACTTGGCGTGACCAAAGACAACCCAAACAACTAGTAAAAATATGGATTGATTTTTTAAAAAAAATTTAAGTTGATGTTTTTTTTTTAATATTGAGACAACAATATATTGGATTGACCTTCTTAACACGTTAAACTCGTAACTTAGATCATGGACTCCACTGAGTTTAAAAACTATTTTTTTATTTAATGATGTAGTAACAAAAAATATACGTTTATAAAATTAAGCATCATCCAATTGCTAAGATGTTTATTTGAGATTGTGATAACCTAATATAAAAGCAAACTAAAACAAATTATAATTACCAATTCAAAACTAACATAATATTGAAGGATAAAATTGAAATAAAAGAGCCAAAATTATTTGGGAGTCACTAGGATTTTGTTAGATAAATCTAAAGTTGTTTAGAGATTTATTACCTGAAGATCTGATTTTCTACAACTTTAAATAATTCTTTATAGATTGAATTGTCACAAACCACAAGTTATCTAGTTGTCCAGCCTCCAATAGTAATTTACACGAATCACCAGTGAGAAATTTTCTAAATCCCTATTTAGAAGAGAGAGATTATTATGTCTAGAGTGCTAGCCTTTTATTTTGTAACTTATGTAGTTTTTCTGTGTAACAGACAACCTCTTAAAGAATAAAAGGCATAGTTTTATATTTATGGAAAATCCTAAAAACCCTATAAATAGAAAAATATTAGTTTTTCCCTTATATAATATCCATATGTTATTTAAGGATAATTTTAGAAATGAAATCAACCAAGTTCCTACTTGATTATTCTAGAACTAGAATTATAATCCTTAAATTAAATACATTTAGTACTTAATTTCTAAAATTATTTTAAATCAAATCACACTTAATTAATTATCTCAATTTAATTTCTGACTAATGGTTCTTAATGTATATGACTCATTAGTTCCTAATATGTTGGCCCCAATATAAATTATAATTATAAATAAATAGAATTAAATAAATCAAACAATTTAATTTATTATCAATTCAATAATTGATTAATTTATATTTGAAGATCAAGTATATCATTTAACACCATGTCATGATCTCCTAAATATTAGGAAAGTCTTAAGTGATTTGACTTAACCTTTCGGTTACTAGTTTCTCAATGTAATTATTATTCATTCATCAATAATATTCTGATTTAGACATTTTAGCATGAAGTGTGTCTGGCATGTCAAATCATATTTGTTTGCAATATTATAGTAATTGATTATTTGAATAAGATTTGAAATTCTCTTCAAATCTAATTTCACCTTACGTAAGGATTTAACTATCAATATTATTTGAGGACATGTGAAATATTTTTTTTTTTCTAATTTACCTAGGATGATAAATTATCTCTTGATCACTCAAATACCTTCATATAGTTTATGTTATATCCAATGCTTGCCCATTTGTTAGCTTTACCAAGATAACTAGTAACATGATCAAAACATAACACTTTCTATATAAGATAACTTAATAATCTCAAGTCTAAGAATCACTTACACAACGTCATATGAGTCTTTCCATAAATACATGTGATATCTCCATATAAAATTCTCATGAGTCAGTTCAATGTACATGTTTTATGACAAACACTTACATATTAGTTATAGACATCCCTTATACCTTAGCTTATGAGAACAATTGGTTCCTTTCATTAAAAAAAAAAACATAATATGTATTAGTCTCTACGGCTCTAATAAATATCCAATATTTTAAGAGAGCATCAACCATGAACATTTTAGGAACATTGCTTTGATGGAATAGAAATTTCATAATTATAACAATTTTATAATTCTTTTTGCAAAGCATTTTGGCTCATGAACTTTATCTTTAGTCTAGAGTTATAAATCAAATATTAGATTCATTAATTTAATATCATATGAATATTAAAGATAAATTAAATTTTTATTGATAATAAATATATAATTATATAAATATAATAATATCACATGTAACCATCCAATTAGCTTCAAGACATTAAACTAACAGTCAGTTCAGACGAGAGATGGACAATTAAAGCTTCCCCATCTCGTTCTACTCGGGCTTCAAAATTCCTTACTTTATGTTGTTCATCCACAATCTTAGTTTGGAAAATTGGTCATTAGTTTCCAAGCCTGTCTCTACTTCTAAGGCACGACATTGCTGTCAATCCTGTCTCTACTTCTAAGGCACGACACTGCTGTCAATCCTTGCACAGCAATGTCGTGCCTTAGAAGTAGAGACAGGCTTGGAAATAGCGTTGACAAGATATGCAAAAGATGCAAAAAGTCAGGAGTTTGATTATGAATGGTATATATTAAGCCAACTAAAATCAAGGTTATCTAACAGAAACGGTCTATCGTGGCCAAAGTAAAGTTGAGAGTTAAAGAGGCATCCCAACAGCAAACAGTGGCTCCAACTCCTGTAAGATGCCATCCATCTTGATGCACTAAAAAATAGTTGCAAGTCTGTGCTTTTTCTTGTTTGTTTGTTCTCCCCTTCTTCCCTGATATAAGTGGGGTGGAGGGTAGATTTTTTTATCTCCTCTTCCTGAACAAGAGGGCAGGAGAAGAGGGTAAGGAGAAATTTCGCCTTTATATCTATCCAAGGGTACATGGCACGATGAGTACCAACCCTCATTTTCATAATTCAACTCAAGAATTCAATCAAACAATCTGATGCATATCTATGAGAATGATAAATACAGAAATATAATTTTTGAAACTAATAATACAATGAGAAGAAAAATATTGGAAGCAAATAAATGCAGCCATGGTAAAAGGACAGTAAAAAGAAAGGACCATACATACAGTTCTGTATGAAATCAACTGACATCCTTGAGTCTTTTAATCAATGTATCCAGAGATTTCTTCTTTGGATTCTGCCTGGCTGCCCTGCTCCCAAATGTTCCAAATAGCCGATCTGAAGGATCCCTCAACTTCTCTGATATTGTCATTACTTTCCTATAGTCCAATGTATTATAACTCCTCCCCCTGATCACAGGATTCAGAAAATTCTCAGGATGATTGCTCAAAAGCAAATTAATCAGTTGCCTTGCCTCAGCAAGTGCTGTTTTCAACTGATTGGCATCCCCTTCAGAGAACAAAGCAGCTTGATTGTCAGCAAAAGATTCCAATAATCGGATATCTACATCAATCCCCATGATAGCATTGACATTAAACCTCTTAACTGAGTCCCCAAGTAAAGCCCCAACAATCATCTCTGAAATGTGAGAAAGAACATCTTGCAGAACTCTTTTCAGAACAGGAGCTGGCAAAATCTGTTGAGCAGTAGAAACCAAAGTTTCCAAATATATCATGACTTCATTCACATATTCATTGCCACTTTGCGTGGGCTCATCAGCCATCCAGTTCACATTCTCAATCAAGGTCATAAAACCGTCAACCTTCTGTTTAAGCAGCCCAGATAGCATTTCTTCTGCTGCATCACGAGCATTGTTTAGTGGAAACTGTCGCCTACCCCTCTCTGCCATTCTCAAGGGAATTCCTGAAAGTTGTGCAGCATGACGAAAGAAGAAATCACAAGCACGTTCTAGCACAGCCATGTTTGCTGCAACCTGCATAGCCTGGGATACCCCATGAACTGATGTACTAATAAGCTTCAATAGAGCTTCATCCAAAACCTCACTCAGAAACCGGTCCAAATATTTCTTTACAACATCAAAGAATTCCAGCTGCCCACCATATGACATAAAACTCACAGAATCTTCAATAAAAGACCGTACGATTCGGCAACAATCAGGCACAGTGGATGAAAAAGGTGCAACATAAGGAAATGCAGGCACAATGTCCGACGTCTGTAATTGAAACGAAAGCACATTCATAGAATATTCATACTCTTTCTTCATCAACATCTGCTCAAACGTATCAGCAGCAAGTGCTTCTGCAATCTGCTTACGACAATCAGACAACAATAGCTCATGATACTTATCCCTGTGCTTGCTCAACACATCTAACAAGGCATCAACAGGATACCCATATCTCCGCAAAGTTACTCCAAGCAAACTCACATAATCCTTAATCAACAAGAGATGATTTGCAGTTTGCATTCTAGAAAACTGATCCTCCAACACAGAACACATCTTACTAACAGCAGTTTCCCACAAATTCTCAACTTTCATTCTCGAAATCAAATCCCCTCCAGTCCTCAAGATTTGATCTTCCACAATAAAAAACCCCGCAATTTGCGCAAAGAAAGTCTGATGCGATTCAAGAAATGGGGTCATCGAGGACACCTGAAAATCTGAAGTCAATTGAAGCTTCCTATTCTCAAAATAGTACTGCTTAAACCGATCTTCAAGTCCTAAGGTCTGATGTATATGATAAGCCCTATAAAGGGGTGTCAAATCAAACCCCAACAATCCATTACCACCACCATTACCATACCCATCTTTACCATCATCACCCATCACACCACTAAGCCCATCTTCCTCCTCCTCCTCTTGCAAAGCATAAACACAATCTCTCAAACTAAGCCTACTCTGTTCTTCAGCTTGCCTCTGCTTAATTCTCAAGTCCTCCTCTCTCTGCCTCGCCGCAGAGGCTTGACCAATAGCCAATTGCCCCAAGTTCCGACTCACCACACGAATCTCCACTAACCAATCACCAAACTCCTTACTAACTTTCCTCTCTATATGCGATCTAATATCCGGGATCTTCTTCTCTAACATTCTCTTCAACGTAGACGACGGCGTTTTATCTAAAAAATCAGTCTCAATCGAATCCACACACTTCAACGCCATGTAAAAATTACCGCGAGATAAATGGTAATTACTTCTGGAACAAAGCTCTAATAGCTTGATACAAGAGAAAATCAAACTGAGAGCTAAGTTTACATTATGCGATACCGTTTGAGCTTCGAGGTAGGAGTCGAGAGAGGTTAAGAGGGGCCCAGCGACGGACTGCAGCTTGGAGTTGGAATCGGAGAGTGCGGATTTGAGTGAATCGACATCGGAAAGGAGAGATCGGAGGTCATCAACGGCTAAGATGAAGTCTTGGTAGTGAGCTTTGCAGACTTCTTCGATTTCAGATTCTTTAGAACGAGCGAAGTGGCGAAGATTGTGGAGGAGTGTCTCCGGCTTACCAGAAGCGAAGGCCTTGCGGACGGAAGGACCGAGGTCTTCGCCGTTGTAGATGGCGGCGGAGAGGAGGAGCTGGTCTTGTTTGTCTGCGGAGTTGTCAGTGTCTCCGTTCGCCGGAGCTATTTTACGGCGAACCTTTGCGGAGAGCATAGCAACTAATAATCGGAGAAGGGAATGAGAGAGGATTTGATTAGAAACGGTTATTTGGACAGATCATAAACGATGGGCGTATTTTTGGTTTGACTAGTTTGACAACTGGTAAAAATGGAAGGAGAAGGGATAATCTAGTCATTTCATTGACTGGAAGACTTGTTTTTCTTTGACCTTTCTGATTTTGGAGATTTGACGGCGGCGGTCCGGTTGAGGCGGTATGAAATACGAGCACTATCTTGAAATATCTCCTCTACCGCAATATTTTAGTGTTATCTTGCGAGTGTTTTTTTTTTTTCTAATCTAGCACCATGGGATTTCTAAACTAACACGGCATACTCTATGTGTTTGGTGTTTGGTGGGAGATACGGTGGTTTCTTTTAATAAAAAAAATATTTTTTTTATTTTTAAAAAGTTTAATTTATACTTTTTTTATAAAAAAACTTCCATACCTTCCACCCAATCACACCCTCGTTCACGCGGTCACATATACATGACCTGCTGTTATTTTATTTTTTTTCTGCCACGGTAACACATGCACATGAAATAATAAAAAATGGAACTCCCTGGGCCTGGAAGCTCAGAGACAGTGATCTTTTGGTGTCCATGAATTTTCTAATATTTATAAGTATATCGTTATCTAAGCTACAGGGTGTTTTAGTCATAGTTTTAAAACCCGACACAGTTATTAACTCGGTCAAGTGATCGGGTCACAGGTCAGATGGGTTGATCCGGGTCAACCCAAAAAAAAAAACACTGCAGATAATTATTCAATTAAGTGAGCCATACAAAAAAGGGTAAACATTAAGTCGCATAGCCAACTGCCAAAAAGTCTAGCTGGAAACTTAAGCTTCATGTCCTTTTATTTGACAGAGTATTTGAAGCTAAAACTCACTGTAATGCTTAGGATTTCTCTTCCAAGTTTACATAGGTATTGGTTTACAGGTTGTCTGCGGCACTTAAAACATGATGCAAAAGGAGCAGAAAGAAAATAATGACACAAGACAGTGGTCATTATTTTTCTGTGGCCAAACTCAGGGGACTGCCCGGCGGAGCACCACCAAATGAAGAGAGTTACCACAAGCCTGAGACGACTTCTACTACTTTGCCAGCTTCGAATCCTTAGACAAGAGCTAGGACGGATTGAATCGAAAGCTTTCTTCTTTTTGGCTTAACAGTGATATGAGACAAAAAGAATGAAAGAAAGAGTAGTTGCAATACTACCCAAAAGAGACAGCAGGTGCAATAGGCCGGGACGCGGAGGTCGAAGGAAGAGAAGAGGCAGCGGCAGCGGCGGGAAGTCCTCTGCTCCTCTATCAAGACGTCCTCTGCGATCAGCTGGGTTTCAATTAGGTTTGCAAATTGTAAGTTTTGGAACTGATATTGCTTTGTTCTTCTTGTCTTCAGTTTTTAGTGTTTTGGTCTTTTAAAAGGCCAAAACGACGTCGTTTCATAATTGGCAATATAAAAAAAAAATTGATCGGGTCTCACCCGGGTTTGACCGGGTGGAACGGGTCCCGGGTCGACCGGGTTTTCCCGGGCCAATTCCCAAGCGGGTTTTTGCCTCCACCCGGACCGGTCCCAAGCCCGGGTCGGCCGGGTCCCGGATCAACCCGCCGGTCCGGTCCGGGTTTTAAAACACTGGTTTTAGTGTCTTATTCTTTTCTTTTTTTTATTTTCTCTCTCTCGCTTTAATTATTGTTCCAGCCTATTCTTCTACTTTCTTCTCTCGTGAATTAGGAGGTCCTAGCATTTTATTAAAACAATAATCATCTTAACATATTATTTTTAATATCAATATGGGTACATGTGGTTTAGGGTTTTGATCAATTTAAACTCTGCAACTCTAAAAATGTACTTACATTTGAATGTTGGTTTAAATTAGAGTTTGATAGGTATTTTATGAAAAATGATTTTTTATTTTGAATCATGATTTGAAAGTTCTTATTTTATAGAATAAATCATAATAAATATAAATTAAAGTAGAAAAGTGTTTAGAATTTGTTTTCCTCATATTTCATGAATATGATATCCATATAGTTTGATGTATGGGTGAATGCTGGAGTGAGGCATTTTGATTTTATTTTTATCTCATTTTATATTATTCTATTTTGGTAGTTCATTAGTGGAAATTCAAAATAACTTTTTGAAATAAATAAAATAGTATAAGTTATAGTTAATAAAAACTTTTGATTAAAACAAAATTGCGACTAAATGTTTTTATTAATATTTTGATTTAAATCAAAATTTATTTATACTAAACATATTTATATTTTTTAAGCCAAAAAATAAATTATAATTTAAATCAATTTACAACAATATTTCAAAACAAACCTTATCTGCCTATTCAATTTTGACCAATTCAGTATAACCTTTTAGCTTTTATAATTAGTGAATGTTAGTTTGTTGTTCTGCGCTATGTTACGGGTTATAATAAAAAAGAAAATTAACTGCAAAAAATATTTATGCATTGTTAAAATTAAAAAAATTCATGATAGGTTTAACTTAAATAAAAAGGGTGAAAATACATTATTTTAGGTTTGAGTTAAATAAAAAAAACGAATTATAAATAACAAATAGTAAAATTGTATTTTTAAAAAAATTAAAGGGTAAAAAAAGCATAAAAGAAAATAAAAGAAAAACAAATAACAACCCGAATATCATAAATTAACCTGTTAAACCTATGACTCGACTAATTTTTTAAATTGGGTTCAATGATTTATTTTATCACAGATTTTTAAGCCAAATATAAAATAGCAAAAAAAATAAAAATCTCTATTGTGTGGGCCTGGACATTAAAGAAAACAACCTAGCCTGCACATATAGGCTCGACCCACCTTTTTTTTCCTCAAAGATGCGAATGACATGTCATCTACCCTATTTTTTTCGTAAAAGATAACAGACGACATATCGTTTGTTTTTTGTAGAATAGAGACCCTTGGTTGCCAGAAAATTGACCCTTTAGTTTTTCAATTTGAAACCTATTTTGTAACCTATTTTTAAACCAAAACACCAAGAAAACACCCTAATTAAATACCTTGATAAACTTGTTTATGGCCACCAAAAGCCCAAAAAACATCTCAAAAACTTGAAATCAACTTGAATCCAAAATAATTCATGCGGCCAGATCTACCTCTTCAGATAAAGAGAAGGGAAAAAAACCTAGGTTAAACTTCTATCATTAAATGTAACCCATTGACACCAAAATCAATCATTTTGATGGTAGGGATCATCGTCAACGATAACTTTTTTTTTATGCTAAAATCTGATGATTCTCTTTCTCTTCTCTAACAAAACAAAAGAAGTGAAAAATAAGGGAAATAAATTTTGGTATCAAAATTGAATTTTTGAAAATTAAAAAGACCAGTTACTTAAAAGCTAAAAACGATAGGGGGTTAAAATAAACTTTTAGCACAAAATTTAAAATCAACACTTATTTTACTCGTTTTTTCACTTAAATTCTCTTTCTTTCAATTCAACTCTTCCTTCTAAAAAAAAATATGCAATTGAATGCTAATTTAGGCTTAAAATAACCCAATCATGCAAGAAAAAAATTTGGAGATCAAATTGAAAAAAAAACAAAAAACATCACTACAATCTACAATGAATTATAAGATGATAAACAGTAAAAAATTCTATAGTATTTAACCTACATGCTTTAGTTTTTGTCAATGATACACCATATATATTCTGTAATCTTATTTAGTAGCCAAAGGACACTAGAGTGTATATTACGAAGTAAAAAAAAATGGGGGGAGTATAGCATTGGCAAAAATGTACCAAAATTAAAAGGGAATGCTGACCGATGCAAAGTTAATAGTATTTTTTAAATCATCCCCCACGCTTTTTGCTATTGGTTGCACTATTCCGAATTTGGTACGGTAACCGGAAATTTCAATAATGCAAACTTCAAATATAATTTGCTCTCAATTCAATAGATTATGTCATGTTATCAACTTTGTAGTAGATTTAGTTCTTACTGGATTATTGACACGTATTGTGTTTTCTAATAAAAAAACACTTTTAATCATAAATTCAAAATATAATGTATATTCAACAACATCATTTTAAAATATTGATATCATGATATATTTTATGATATATTTTTTAAAATATTGAGACTATGATATATTGGATTAATCTAAATTAATCTATCAAATTTATAACCTAAATTATGAGACCGTGATAACTTTATAGAAAAAAAATTAAAATAAATTTTAAAATCAAGTTTCTAATAAACTTAGTGTTGAAAAATAAAATTGAAAAAAAAATTAAATTAAAAAATACATAAAAAAACTACTCGAGTCAACCTAGGTTAACCTGCCAAACTTGCAACTCGAGTCATGAGTCAAGATAGCCTTATAAAAAGTAAATTATAAAAAATATGAAACCTAATTTCAAACCAATCCAATATTGAATGATGAAAAAAAAAATCTATTAAAAAATAAATAAAAACTAGCTTAAGTCAACCTTGACTAACCTGTTAAACAACTTGGGTTATGAAATTATAAAGCTCAATTTTCAACAAATTCATTTTAAAAAGTTGAAATCATGAGAAAAAAATAAATCCATGAGATCGTGATAATTTTACTGAAAATAAATTTCAAAAAAATTATGAAACTCAATTATCAAATAACATAATATTGAAAGATAGAATTGAAAAAAAAAATAAAAAAAATTGAGTTGTAGGGTGAAATTGAAAAAAAAAAATTCAATTAAAAAATAACCCAAAAAAATTAACAGAGTCAACTCATCAAACTCACGACCTATGTTATGAGATCAATATAACTTCATAGAAATAAAATAAAATAAAAAATTACGAAGCCCAATTAAAAAAATACTCAATTAAAAAAGGACAAAAAAAAAACATTGTCAACCTAGGTTAACCTGACAAACCTGTGACCCAGGTCATGAGATCGAAATAGTCTTATTCGCCAATAAACAAATATCACGAAACTCAATTTCTAACAACTTAATATTAAAGGATAAAATTGAAAAAAATTAGAAAACATGACCTAAAATAAAACAACCCGAGTTAATTCAGATTAACTTATTAAACCTATGATTTAGATCATGAAATCAAGATTAATTCATAAAAAACAAATCAAAACAAAATTATAAAACCCCACTTCTAATAAATTTAGTATTGAAGATTGTAATCAGGAAAAAATAAAAATAAATCTATAAATCTAGTATATAACTTAATAAATAAATAAATAAATAAATAAATAAATAATATAAAATATAATTCTCAAAACAGTTTAATATAACTTTTTAATATAAATTTGATAGTGCTATTACCTAACGCACTCGTAACAAGAAATATTCATATCTTAGTTTCATTTGTGAAATCCTTAAGGATATGCTGAAAGAAATTCTTGATCAGATGTACGGTGGGTGCATATACTATTTTTTATTTAAAAAAAAGGAAAAGAAAAGGAGAAGACCAGTTTGGAAAGCAATTAGGCAAACTAAAAGACACGAAAGAACTGGCCCACAAATAAACCAGGCATGGACTGATGCTATCTAGCAATAAACAAAGAAAAGGTACAAATTATGCTGTCAATGTTAGTAGTTTACTTGCTCACAAAGCCTTTTATTTTCGTTGTATTTATATATTATAATTATAATAATACTATAATGAATAATACTCTAAAAGGTATGGAAAATTACTATAACTTTCCCCATGCCTTTTTATTTTCGTTGTACTTATATATAATAATTATAATAATATAATAATAATAACATATACTAAAATACTCTGAATTGTCTATTTTCTTTTTCGCTTTTAATTTTTTTTTGTTTTTATTTTTATTTTTTTGTTTTTTTTGCCTTTATGGTTTTTTTTTTACTTTTTTCTTTTTGTTTTTTTCTTTTAATGAATTTCTTTTGTTTAATTTAGTTTGTTAATGTTAAATTGTTTTTATTTAGTTATTAGATTTTCATGATACGGATCCCGAGTTTGACGGGTTAACCTGGTTTGACGGGTTAACCCGGAATTTTTGCTTTTTTTCTTTTTAATTAATTTTTTTTGTTTAGTTTAGTTTGTCAATGTTAAATTCTTTCTATTTAATTATCAGAATTTCATGACATGTATCCCGGACTTGACGGGTTAACCTGGTTTGACGGGTTAACCCAGTTAATTCTGGGTTAAACCGTCAATTGTTTTTTTCTATTTAGTTATCAAATTTTCATGACGCGAATCCCAGGTTTGACGGGTTAACCTGGTTTGAAAGGTTAACCCAATTAATTCAGATTTTTTTCTTTTTCTTCATTATTTTTTTTCTTCCTGTTGGTTTTTTTTCTTTGTTTTTTTCTTTTTATTAATCTATTTAATTATTATACTTTTATGACACGACCTTGCAGCCAGACCCACATCCAAGGCTATTGGGTCTGGTGTTGCAGCTAGACCCACTTAAACTTAAGTCATGCAAGTTTAATGTTATTATTAATATTATAACTATTACTCTTAGATACAGCTTTACAAAAAGACCTAACACTTTTAGATTTTAGTTTTTTTGATATTTTATATATATATAAAAAAATTAAACCGCAGCATTGCACGGGTAACGTAACTAGTATTTAATGAAATTTTGTAAGCATACAACTTTAGTCACACTCACACGAAATAATGAAGATGGCGTATTATTGTCAACTGTGGTTCATCCGCCACAATTATCTTCTTCATCTGATCAATTCTAGAATTGGGCACATCAGAAAAATGGAAGAATGATTAGAAAACAATGAGGCTGCCATGGAACTCGAGCACAGCCAGCATAGCTGGGACTTGGCATGCACCACGTCCTCCTGCATCAGCTATAGTTACCATGTCAGTAAACTGGGAATTTATCACCGTGGAATACAATATTCAGAAGGAAATAAGCACGAAAAAGCCTTGAAATAATCTAGTACAGTGGGCAATCACATGATTTAATTGTTTTGTGCAAGGATTTCAAAATCAGGAAACTGAAAGAATGATACAAACACATGTGAAATGAGTTCTAAGCGGAGGAAGAACAGCGATGAAATGTGTGTTTGATGAAGCAAGTCTAGGTTGCCACTATTTAGAAGTACACCACAATCATTTTAGACAAGCAAAACATCCATGATTTCTTCACTGCAGAATTTCAAGCAACAAGAAAAAACTATTCTGGCTTCATTCAAAAGATGAGTTCACTGGATAGTATCTAGTGAGGGAATGACAGACAGACATGCAATATGATCGTCCTGGAAAGGATAGCATATGCTGTTTTTTCTTGTGAAAGGACCAAAAAGTTTCATATGTAACTTAAAGGTTATTTAATTTTTCAGATAGTGGTTAATTAATATATTCAAGTGCTTGAATTTCTTCTTCTTAATCTAAGGAACTCCAGATTTATAGTAGGAGCTTGAATACCTGTAAAAGCAGTCTCAATTGGGGGATTTAAAAACCATCCGATAATAAAGTTAGTATATTTATGAGAAATGTATAAAATGACTTAAGGTAATAAATGATTTAAAAGAACCTTAAATTTAATGAACAAAGATGTTTGTTTTTTTAATTTTAAATTGATTAATGTTCTAAAATATATGTATCTTTATCTTAAGAGATGAAAAAATTATGAACCTTTTACTTAGATGGTTCAATGAGTATTTATACCCCCTGAACCTTGACGTTTTTAAAGAAAAAAAAGACTGGAAAGTCCTCTGCTTGCGGTAACATTAATGGGAGGCAAATATCTTTTACATATTATTAATGAGATAATAAGTATGGTAGGTTCCTTTAAAGACCTTGTATACACATAAAAGTACAGGGAAATTATTACCTTAATATGAATGATTATTTTAGATGGAAAGAGATGACGGTTTATAATATCTTTAATACTTATATTATAGATTATTGTCCAGGATCAAACATATAGCCTTAAAACTAGGTAATGTCCAAGTTCTTTGGGTTTAACATGTTTGTCAAGCCTATGTTTCCTTGGACTTGGCTGACTATCAAGTCCAAGTTTCTTAGGTTTGGCATGTTCACTAGACCCATGTTTTCTTGGACTTGGCTGAATGCCAAGTCCGAGTTCTTTGAGTCTGACATGTTTGTTAGACTTACGTTATCTTAAACTTGACTGATTGTCAAGTCCATGTTTCTTGGGTCTGACATGTTTTCCAAACTCATGTTATCTTGGACTTGGCTGATGGTCAAGTCTAAGTTCTTTGGGTTTAACATGCTCATCAGAACTAGGTAATGTCCAAGTTCTTTGGGTTTAACATGTTTGTCAGACCCATGTTTCCTTGGACTTGGCTGACTATCAAGTCCAAGTTTCTTTGGTTTGGCATGTTCACTAGACCCATGTTTCCTTGGACTTGGCTGAATGCCAAGTCCGAGTTCTTTGAGTCTGACATGTTTGTTAGACCCACGTTATCTTAAACTTGACTAATTGTCAAGTCCATGTTTCTTGGGTCTGACATGTTTTCCAAACCCATGTTATCTTGAACTTTGCTAACGGTCAAGTCTAAGTTTTTTGGGTTTGACATGCTCATTAGACTCATGTTATCTAGGGCTTGGGTGACTGCCAAATCCAAGTTTTTTAGGTCTTGCATGTTCACCAGACCCACGTTACCTTGGACTTGGTTGACTACCAAGCCCAAATAGTTGCCCTCTCAAGCATTTAATGCGTAATCTTGCATTAAAGGCTTAAGAGATTTTGAGGGAGACAATCGGTCAGTAGAAGTCTTGTCTTTCTTTAGGAAAAGGCGACAGGGCTTCGTAGATCCAAAAAGATTTCTAGAGAAAAGAAAAAAGGTTTTTGGTAAGACCACCTTACGATGCATAATAAATATTACAAACTTTTGGCCTTCTTAGGGTTATAGATGAGGTGTTATCTGTCTTGCATTCTCATCTTCCCCTCTTCTTGTACTTTTCTTAAACCTTTTTTCCAGGATTTCCCGACTTAGATATTTCCAATATTTTACAAGAAAATAGCAATTTGACAGTAGAAAGGAATTCATTGACTAGGTAAATTAGATCTTATTTCCTGTGCTTTCATAAAACCTTCTTCAATCTTTTCTTCCATTTACCATCATGTCCTCTAGAAAAGGAAAAAGGAAATATATCTCTTGAAGGTGATTTTAGTTTCAAGCCTCAAACTGAAGCCACTCGTTAAAGATCTCCAGCCATAAGAATTGGCCCTAGATTTGAGAGGGATGGTGCCCAACCTTCTTCTGCTAGAAGAAAAGATGAGGATGTTCCCAAGGAGGTTTCAAATATGATGGGACAACTAAGACTACCTAGGACTCCTGTGGATGACATATAGAGTTCAGTGACTTGGGACCAAGTATCCCTAGCCAATGCTAGTCAGCTAGGAGATTATACTATGGTCGTCCCTAAAGTTAATGATCGTATCTTTCAGTTCACCAACAAATATGGTGGGGGTAATATTATCATTATAGCCCTTGTATATCTATACGAGTTTGTATACTCGTTTTCTTTATAAGGATTTGTAAGGGATGTTCTAAGATACTACAACCTTAGTCTTGCTTAAATTCATCCCAATGGATGGACTATTCTATCCTTATTTGAAAAATTATTAAGGATTTTAAACAAGGAGCCTTCGGTTAGGGTATTTAGATAGTGTTATACCTTGATCAGTAACACTGAAAGGGGGCCTTCAATCCCTTGGTTTTTTACTTTCATCGATAAACAAAATGAACCAATGAAAAATACCATGAGGGGAAAGTCCTCTCGTTTAGAAAAAGTGGAGGGCGTAATGGGTAATAATGAGATATATTGGCTTAGCCAGACCTCAAGATGAGTATAGCCTAATTTGAGATTGTACCCATTATTGGAGGACACCCCTAGCAAGTGTAAATGAAAAACCATTCTTAGGCTCAAAGGAGGAGAGGGTTTTCACTAGGTTGGATAATCTCTATACTGGATATGACATCAATTGTATGGCCAAAGGGCTGTACGGTGTTTTTGGTAATTTCACTTTCATATGTTTTTTCATATCAATACCTTTCATTCCCTAATCGTTTCTTTGTGCAGGGTCTTTACCTAGAACTGTTGGATCTGAATTCAATAGGTCTACCCTATCTATGCCTAGTCCTATGTCCATGCCCTCTCCTAGTGGTGACTCCTTTTATGAAGAAAGTCAACCATTAAAGCAAAGACAAAGGGTTAGGTTTTCCTTTCAAATGAACATTAAGGAGATTCTTATAATCCAAGTTCAAGCTGAGGATGTTCTTGAAGACATCCCTATAACTGATCTTCATGCTAATAAGGTTTGTTAAGAGGCATTAGGGGGTCTCACTCTCCCCTATCAAGGGGTCCCAGGGTGCCAACGCCAACCTCGGTCATTCTGGAGGCTGCTTTTCGTTGGAAGAGAAAAAGATTCTCTATTCATTTAGATTTTGATATGGAGATTATTCCCCCTCCACCTAGCGGTCCTACTCCCACAAGTATAGTGTACCTATTTCCTGGGTCTTCTAGTTAAGCTCCTCCACCCTCTAAGGTGGATGACATCTTCTCTAATCTCAAGTTGGACCATGCCCACATTCATATCCCCACTTTAAATGAGTAAGAGAGGGGGATAATGGAGACTATTCTTCAGGGGAGGTCCACGCTAGGACCTGATGGGTTGGACGTGATGGAAACATTGAAAAAACTCTTCACCTTTCCTTCTGATGTGGAAGGACTGACCGACCCAAGCTTCCATTGCCATCTGACCATTATTGGATATATGACTTTTTAGGTAAGATAGCAAATTAATTTTATTTTATTTTTATGTTATTTTTAAAGATATCTTATATTATCTCTTTTGTTGTTTAGACCTTCATGATGTGTGCCAACTCCAAGAGTAGGTTGGCTAAATAGAGAATGGGCATTGAGAAGGTCATGAAAGAGTATTGTGCAGATAAATCTGCAGTATGCAAACTTATAGAAGAAAATGTTGATTAAGATATTGAAATAGACTCTCTTAAGATTGAGTGTTTTAGGCTACAGGGGCAAATGGGAGTTCAGACTTATGTCTTGGAGTCAACTAAACAACTGCTGACAGAGGTTTACAATCGTATTAACCTCCTAGAAAGAGGGATGGCTGACTTGGAGAAAAAAATAGTTGAGCTTAAAGGGGTAAAAGACACCTTAAAAGAAGAGTCGAAGATAATAAGGGAGAAGGTTTAAAACTCTCGTGCAAGAATGGAAAACCTGAAGAATTCCTCTCAAATATTTTGGTTTAAATATGGGGAGTTCATGTTTCTAACAGAGACAATAAGGGATAAGCTCTTCTTAGCCATATCAAAATTGTATTTCTTCAACCTGACTAAAGAGGTACAAGTTAACTTTAGCTAGAGTTTTCTAGATAGCCAAGTTTTAGACTTCGCTGATGTCTTCCTAGTTAGAGTTGCCTTAGCTATGAGTAGAGTTCATCTGGCCTAGGAACCTAGCATGAAGATGTAGGTTCCTTTTGGGTTGTTTGTTTTTTTTTTACAATGTATTGAATACTAGGGCTTTTCAAGCCTAGAATTTGGTCGTAAGGCTTGTGCATTACTTACATCATTATTGTATTTGAGTATGCTAACATGTTGTGTTATGCGTCTAAACAGGTCGAAGACCCACTATTAAAAACATAGATCTCCAATACTTAGAAAAATTATTATGCAAATGTTAACCTCGACAAGGAAAGTTTTAAATTTTTAAACAATCAACATCCAACAAGGGCTATATCACAACAACCTACACTCAAATATCTAAGTTACTCCCCGACCTGGGATGGAGAAGGGTTTTTTTGTGTTAGATAGTAATCTACATGTTGTTGAGACCTATGACGTTAGATAATAGGGTGTTCATTGTAGTCGGAAGTGTTATCCCTAGAGAGGTAGTTAAAATTTTATCCGTAAGGAGACTGTTGAACAATCCTTAGAGATTCCTTCAGGGTTTTATTTCCTTTCTTGACACGACTTTGAAAATTTGCTAAAAAGATGATAATACATTACAAATATATGAAATTCAAATAAACAAAAGATTTTTAAGAGAATTTCTAAAACAATATTTCACCACGTGGCCTCACCTTTGGTTCTTTCAATCCCAGCTGTTAGAAATTTCTTGTTTACTTCTTTTAAAGTAACCAAGTACTTGCTTATAATAAGTGTTGTTGCTATTCCAAAGCCCATCAATCCTCCTCCTCCAACAACAACCTTGGTGTTCATTGTAGTCGGAAGTGTTATCCCTAGAGAGGTAGTTAAAATGTTTTTCGTAAGGAGACCGCTGAACAATCCTTAGAGATTCCTTCAGGGTTATATTTCCTTTCTTGACATGACTTTGAAAATTTGCTAAAAAGATTAGAATACATTACAAATATATGAAATTCAAATAAACAAAAGATTTTTAAGAGAATTTCTAAAACAATATTTCACCACGTGACCTCACCTTTGATTCTTTCAATCCTAGCTGTTAGAAATTTCTTGTTTACTTCTTTCAAAGTAACCGAGTACTTGCTTATAATAAGTGTTGTTGCTATTCCAAAGCCCATCAATCATCCTCCTCCAACAATAACCTTATTCACTTTTTTGGGTACCAATCCCAAGTCAGAAATCTTAGGAACCTGTTAAACATTGAACCTAGGTTTATCTACTAAAAATAGGATAATCTAAGTGTGATACTTTGTACTGTGTCAAACTACATTTTGAATAATAAAATAGTCTTTTCCATGTGAGATTCAAAATTTGAGAGCATAAATGTACCCTAATCTTATAGTGAAGACTATGTTCTTACATACTTTGGAGCTAGTTGAATATAAAGAGTTCTAATCTGGATTTGATCTAGCAGGAAGTATAGCAAACTATTACTAAAGAAGTAACTTGGATAGGAAGAAAATGAAAGTATTGCTCTCAAGAGCAACAATGGAAGATAAAGATGGTTAACAGAATAGGAAAAAGATGTTGGGATTTTCTAAATTTCAGGAATGCATTCAATTCATCATTTTTAACTCTTATAACATCCTAACAAAATCTGTTACACTATATAGCCAAGACCATTCCTTCTAGATAATGTTCCTCGATAAACAAAGGAAATCCTTGAGTGATTAAGAGACTGAACAAAATAAAACGGTGCGTACAAGAGTGAAATAAAACTAGATAAAACCCTGCGTACAAACCCCAAGAGACCATCCATTTAAACAAAACATTGCACATGAGAACGATACCAAAATGTTGTGAATCACTAAGAGTATGTTTGTTTTTGTGGTTAGGGTTGAGGTTGGGTACAACCCAATTATGCACAAAACTCAACCATAAAATCTAGTTTTTCTTGCTTTTTCTAGCTTTTTTAGTGGGCTCCATGCATAAAACTCAACCTCAACCACAAAAACAAACACACCTACATTTAGTAATAGCTTTTTTACGCATTGATCACTTGTTTAAATTCAAATTGCTACTGTTGCTCATTATTATTCTTCATTTAGGATTAGGACAATTGCCTCCCTTGTATATCAACCTTGTCCTTAAGGTTGAAACCTTGAAACCCGAGCTTGAAGTCATCTGCGAATTCCTAAAGTAGCATATGAAAGAGAGTGATGCTTCCAGTATATTAAAACTTGTATCACAACTTAATTCCCTCGCCTTTCCAAACACCTGTCTAAAATAGCTTATGGTTGGAAGTCCTACTAAAGAGGAGTACTAGGAAGATCAACCTGAATAACTTTGTTACCCATATGTTTCTTCAGCTGTTACACGTGGAACACATGGTGAATTCCTGTTGATGGAGGTAAATTCAATATGTAAGCCACTTTGCCTATCTTTTCCTGTATCAAATAGAATACTTTGTAGCTAACTTCTGTGATTTCTTTGTTGCCACTGATTTCTGTCTATAAAGCTGTAGTTTTAAGTAACCTAAATCTCCTGTGTTGAATGATCTTTCACCGCATTTGTGATTAGCTTGCTGGACCATTTTGTGTTGAGCAGTTTATAGATTTCCCTTGATTTGATTGAGCGCATCTTTCCTTTTAAATAAGAACTCATCTATTGCTGCCACTAGTGAATCTTTGGAAACATAAGGAATGTGAACAAGGGGACTAACCCTATACAAGATTTCATTGAGAGTAGATTGTGTTGCTGAGTGAAAATTGGTGTTGTACCACCATTTTGCAAGTAACAACCAATTAAACCACCTTGTAGGATGTTCACCAGTCATACACTTAAGATAGTTCTCATGGTTTGTCTTCCTAAAAAAGAAGGTGGTTCGGGGTTGTTTGACATTAAGGCTGGAAATAGAAGCTTTTTAGCTAAGCAGTTATGTAATGTCAATTCCAAAATTGATTCTCTTTGGATCCAATAGGTTCACCACTTTTATTTGCATCAAACTTTCATATGGGATGCTACGGCTCAGAAAACCTCTTTGCCATTATATAAATCGATTCTCTCTCTCAAGAGTGAACTGCTGCAAGAGTGTGGAGGGCATCTTTAGGTCCTCTCTTTATTGCACAACTAGGATACCTCATCTATTATGTACTTGGTAGTTGCTTATGAACATTTCAGATTTAAAAGTGGTATGCTTTGCTGGGATAAAGTGGTTTAAGAACAATGGTCATTGCCTAGGCATAACTTTGTGTTATGGCTAGTTGTTATGGGCAAACTCAAAACCAAAGACAGGCTATCTTTCTTGAATCCTGACATGACTTGTGTCTTATGCTCTCAAGGTGAGGAGTCACATGGTCATCTATTTTTTATTTGTGCATGGGCATCTTCACTATGGACTAAAATCAGGTCGTGGCTACGTATTACAAGGCATATGCCAACCCTTAATAGTGTTTTGAGGGGTTTAAATTCATGTCATAATGGGCTGAAATCTAGAATGAGAAGGGTTTCTCTTGCCATAATTGTCTACCTTATCTGGCAAGAAAAAAATAAAAGAGTCTTTGACAACAATTACAACTCTGTCGACCGCATGTTTTGTAAGTTCCAGTTTCAGTTTTACACCATTTTTTACTTCCATAAAAAAGACCCTTCTCGTATTAATGTTGGTTAGCATGTCTACTCCTCCAGGTTGCTGTCTGTAGGTGATAGGCTTGCTTCTGTCATCTACTAGTTCTGTTGTTACTTGGATCTCGTTTCCGTACTGCTTCTCCTAATTAGAGGTGATCATTTTCGGTTCAGTTCGGTTTTTATCAAAAAAAGTAACCAAACTGAATTTTTTTTAAAAAAACCGAAACCGGTTCAAACCGACCGGTTTTGGTTCGGTTCGGTTCGATTCTTTTAGGACAAAAACCGATTTAAACCGGTTTAGCTCGGTTTTGACTCGGTTTTCTTGGTTTTGGCTCGGTTATTTTCGGTTTGGCTCGATTTTTTTTTTCCGGTTTGGGTTCGGTTCGGTTCGATTTTTTCAGTTTTTTGCTTATAAAACCGAAACCGAACCGAACCGGCTGGTTTTTTCAAAATTTTAATCGGTTTAATTGGGTGTTTTTTACGGTTTGGTTTTTTCGATTATTTTTTTCGGTTTTCTCGGTTTAATCGGTTTTTCGGTTTTTTTGCTCACCTCTACTCCTAATGGTAAAGTTGGTGAGCTTTCACCACCCTGTTACAATCCAGATGGCCTCTCCTCTAGGTTATGCATATTGTCACAACTACCATTTTTGTGCCTCTATTGCATCTTTTCTTTTCTTTGAATGGGTTAATTTTGGCACCATTGATCATGGTTTGGTTTCGTTTTTAACCTCTCATAGTTTTTGTTGTTGTTGGCCTTGCTTGAACAGTTTCGCTAGGGAGCTTGTTTCCTTTTTGGTTTTGTTTTTGGTTTAATCTCTGCTTTGGAGTAGTTGGCTATTATTGTATAGGTTAGGTTGTTTTTCAGTCTCTGTTGATTAAGGGAGCATGTTCCCTCTTTTTATCTGTATATGTATATGGACTTGCTGGTTCTCCAGCATGGTTACTTTTGATCTTTATACATACTTACATTTTGATTAAAAAAAAAGAGATTGTTCTCATGACATTTATTTACTACCTTAGTCTACCTATCAGATTGAAGGTGGTAAGCTATGGAATAGTGCAAATCAACCCCTTCCCGATTGAAGAGATTATGCTAAAATTAACTCAAGAAAACTAGATTCCTATCACTAATAATTGTAGTTGGAAACCCATATAGTTTGACTCGTTATCCATAAAACCTTTAGCCACAAATATTGTTGTATAGAGATGAGTTAGGATCATAAAATAGGTATACTTTCTAAACCTGGCAACTACCATAAAAACCACCTCCTTACCTTTAGATTTAGGTAGACCATCAATAAATTCCATACTAATATTAGTAAATGGGGCACGGGGAATTGGCAATGGTTATAGCAACCCTGGTGTCAGGACATTTTCATTGTTGTTCCTTTGACAAATGGAACATTCTCTAACAAATTGCTTAATGTTCTTCTATTGCTTTCTCCATAAAATAACCCTTCCACCCTCTTAATTATCACTGTAAAACCTGAGTGTCCCCTAATTATTGAGCTGTGATACATGGTCATAAATTCTCTTTGTAGGTCAGGGTTGTTTCTCATCACAATCTTCCTTTTTTCTGTGAAGAAATTCTCCCTCCATTGATACCGAGGGTGGGAAATAGGGTTTGTCACTAAATCTTAGATTAGGGACTTCACACTCCTATCCTTCTTCCAAGTCTTCTTGATTTTTTCCATAAGGTTAATAGATATAATTGATACTATTAAAGCATTTAATTCATTATTGGATACCCTAGACAAGGTATCAATTACTATGTTTTCCTTCCTATTTCTATATTTAATCTTATAGTCATACCCTAGTAGCTTAGACAACCACAAATGTTGAGATGAAAAAGTTATCTTCTATTCTAATTGAGGCTGCTGTGATCTATGCAAATTTTAAAATGCCTTCCCCAAAAATAATGCCTGCATTTAGTTATTGCTAGTAGAATTGTCATCATCTTCCTTTCATAAATAGAGAGTGTTTGTTGTTTAGGCCCTAATGGCTTGTTGATGTATGCTATAGGGTGCCCCTCTTGCATCAGCACTACTCCCATATCATCCTCAAAAGCATTTGCTTCCACCGTAAAAAAACTTATTATGATCGAGTAAAGCTAGGATTGGTGGATGTGTCATAACTCTTTTGAGATGGTTGAAAGCTTCTGTAACATCTTTATTCCACACAAAAAAGTCCTTTAATAATTAAGTTAATGGCCTGCAAATAGATCTAAACCCTTTTACAAACCTTCTATAATACCCTACAAGACCTAAAAATCCTTTTGATTGCTTGATAGTCTTAGGTGTTGGCCAATCTAAAATTACCTGTATGTTTTGAGGATTTGTTGTCACTCATTTCTCAGAGATCATATGGCCCAATTAATCAATATAAGTGCTCCCAAAAACGCATGTGCTTATCCTTGCAAACAAGCTATGGTCCTTTAGTAATTGAAAGACATCCTGCAAATGTTTTAGATGATATTCTCATGATTTATTGTAATAACGATGTCATAAAAGAATACAAGGATGAACGTCATTAAATACTTTCTGAATATGTCATTCATTAAGCTTTGGAAGGTAGCAAGTGCATTTGTTAAATCGAAAGGCATCACTATAAACTCATAGTGTCCATTGTGAGTTCTGAAAGCAGTTTTGTATACATCATCAAGAACCATATGAATCTAATGATACCTTACATTTAAATCCAATTTGGAAAAAAAAAAGTAGCCCCGACTAGTTTTTTTAATAACTTTTCCACTATAGTAATAGGGAATTTATCTTTAACAGTTAGTTTGTTTAAAGCCCTATAGTCAACACATAGTCTCTATGAATCATCTTTCTTCTTGACCAACATCACTGGAGAATTAAATGGATTGTTGCTTCGTTGGATTATACCTGATTGTAGCATCTCATTGACCTTTTATTCAATAACATCCTTTTGTAGGCCATAATACTTGTAAGCCCTCAAGTTCACAGGTTAAGTGCCCATCTTGAAAGGGATAAAATAGGCATGCCCTCTAGGGGGTAAACCTTGAGGTTCCTTAAATATTTATTAATAAGTGGCTATCAAAGCTATAAGGTCAGGAATCTTCTTTTTCTGCCATGGAGAGAGAGTAATTGATGAACTCAACTTCTTATCCTCTTCTTCTAAAATCTTGAGGCTATATAACTTAATTGTAACTACTTGAGTGTTGTTATCAAGCAAGCCCTGGAGTTGTTCAAGTTTAATAATTTGGAATGGAACATGGCTATCACCTTTAAGCAACATTTCTTTGCCAATTAAAAGACATCTATAGCTCTTTATAGTTAGAGACTATATTGCCTAAAACGACTAACTAGTGGATACCAAGTACCATATTATAGCTATTCAAATATACCATAAACACATATGTCATAAATACTACTCCTTGCATTCTTTATCTAAAATCCCTGTATATAATAGTGCAAATCATAGCACCAATATTAATAGTCTTCACTGTCAGAGACTTGATAGACTTAAGGTTGCACTATAATTTGTTTTCCATTTATGTATTAATGAAATTGTGTGTACTCTTAGAATCCACTATAATGAATAGAAATGCTTGTCCACCCTCCATGTGACCTTAAGAGTATAAAACCCAGTAGTACCCTCCAATGCATTAAGAGATATATGAGGTGTCATGGCTTCAAGGTTAAACTCTTCCTTCTTATTGTCATTCTCTTCAATGTCATCTTCATCATCTATTATGCACATGGAATACAACTTTTTAGTTTTACACTTGTGCCTTGGGATAAACTTCTCATCACACCAATGACATAATCCCTTAGCCCTCTTTTCATCTAACTTTTTTATTATGTATGGATTTGGTAGGTTTTGTGTTGGTGTTGTTTAGGAAATTTAGGTTATAGTGGTCCCTAGTTTGTTGTGATGTGTGTTTAGGTAGTGGTGACAAGGAAAGATGGATTTTTATGGAATGTTTGAGGGGGGATCATTTTTATTTGGTTGGTTGTACTAAAGGCTAAGGTTGAGTGTTTGGTAAGACCCTGTAGGGAGCATTTATGACAAAGAGTATTATCCTTTAATCGAGCTAGGTTGTAAGTTTGATATAAAGCCTTGGCTTCAAGTATTTTCACCAAGTTTTTTTATCTTTACTTCGAACCCTTCCAAGAAAAAAAACTAAAGCCTGCTTTTCAGTAATACCAGCTATATTCCAAAGCATATCAAAATCCTGAATATATGCCTCCAAGTTACCCTTTTGTTCCAAATCCTTGAGCTCTTCTAAGGGATCCTTTTGACCACCAAATCTACAATATGAGACCTCAATATACTCATTCCATATAACACCCTAGTCTCCCATGCTCATAAAATTTTCATGCCAATATAATTCCATCCCATCTAAATAATAAGTTGCTAGTTTGAGTTTATTAACCTCTAGAATCTCTTCAATCTCAAAGTACTGATTGCACTAATAAAGCCACTTGTAAACATCATCACCATCAAAACTTAGGAAGTCTCCTTTAGGTTTAAAAACCTTATAAGGCCGATGATTATATATATAGTTACAACTTTGCACCATGAGTCTCCATGTGTGCACTTAATTCTCTAATAGGTAGTTGCAACTTTGTAGAAAAGAATGATTAATACTTAAAAGTGCATTTTTATCAAGGTTTTATATCATCATTTTGCACTTGAAGTATCAATAACTCCTTAACTAAAGCATGTTTTATAATAACAAGTCTGATACTATAAGATACCTTTAATTTATGGTAAATGTTCATCTTAAATGCAGGCCTATCACATAAATCAAAGGATTGATTGATGAGTTCAACTACTGAAATTGAGAAGACAAAGAGAGGGTTAAGCTTAGAAAAGAGATGCTGGTTCAGTCCAAACTGGAACACTATTCAGTAATTGGGTCATATCTGAAGCTGTAGATCTTGGATTTCAATTTGGTTTATATGGCTAGAAAGCTAAGACATAGGCCTAAAACATTCATGGGAGTTCAAGACTCAATTCTGCTATTTGCAAGTCCAAATCTCAACATCAACAGAGAAGTCAGAATCTGTCCTGCAGCCCACACACTGTTCAGTGTTCAACCCATATCTCGAGTTCTAGAAGTACAACTGCACCAATTCTTGTTTTGTTGGAAATCTGAGACAATTTTCTAGAACTTTCATGGGGATAATCTGTTCAAATTCTGATGTTAGCAATGGCGTTTTATTCAGACAAGAAGATAAGGATTGTCACCAAGTCAAGATGTGGCCACCCACTCAATAATTAGTCATCAAATCAATAGTTCCAAATTTTAGCCTATAAAAGGAGGCATTTGCCATGCATTTAGACATCTTGGTTTTTAGATCAAGATCATGTTCTTGCTCTCTCTTTATATTTTTGTAATGCTTAAGTTTTGTTTATATTAATCTCTTGTTTATGCTTTTCATTTTCTTTCCTTTACTTAGTTAACTTATATCTTATTTATGTTCTTATCTTGTTTATTTATGTTTCTCTTCTTCATTATGTTTAGCTAAGTTTATTATGTCAATGTGAAAAGGTTACACTAATGATGTAAGAATAACTATAGTATAAACTCAACATGGACTTTAATGTTTGATACTAACATGTTTTGTATTTGTTATCTTATTCACTCTTAATACTTTGCTTGTTAAATGGTTAATCTAGATTTATGTTGTATAACCTTGGTACAACAAATACTTGACACTTTCATAGCCCAAACCGTATGGTATAACCGACACCTGTGCTATGAAAGGAACTTGATTTGTTGTTAACATAAGTTATAATCATGAATACCTGACAATATTTACAAGTATTAGCATTATTCGAATAAGATAACTAATGTAATCATGTTAACAATTTATAATCCGATTGGAACCTCCTTTGTGTGTGGTTTCCAATTGAGTAATAAGAGTTTATACTATACTTGTTTGAAATACCATTAGTGGATCCTCTAACCCTGACAATTGTTTTTATCATTGTTTAATCCTTATATCAATATCACATCTCAAAGCTCTCTTCAACTTATTATTATTATTATTATTATTATTATTATTATTATTATTTATAATTTATATAGTCAACCTCCATATGGTTCGACCCCGGTTTTGCCGGGTTATTTATTACTTCGACACTCCTGTACTTGGGAGAAGACATCAATCTTTTGGTCGTGTCAAAGAGCTTTTGTTGGAATGACGATCAACTGATAAGGTTCTTCAACACATCAATCTTCATTTCATGATTGGTTTTGATGCTTTCTAACTTTTGGTCATACCCTTCCAATAATTTCATCACTTATTCATATTTTAGAGATTTCTCCTTATTAGCTGACTATAGAGAGTTCTCCAACTTTTTAAGATCTTGAAACCTCATGTTAGGTGCCATCCTTTAAGTTCAAAGATCAGCTCTGATACCACTTTGAGTGAGTTGAATATTAAGAGTTTCAATCTGGATTTGATCTAGCAGGAAGTATAGTAAACTATTACTAAAGAAGTAACTTGGATAGGAAGGAAATGGAAGTATTGCTATTAGGGAGCAATAATGAAAGATAAAAATGGTTAACAAAGTAGCGCAAGACGTTGGGATTTCCTGGATTTTAGGAATGCATTCAATTTATCATTTTTAATTCTGATAACATCCTGACAAAATTTGTTACATTATATAGCCAAGACCATTCCTTCTATATATTGTGCCTAAAAAAAAGAAAATCCTTTAGTGACTAAGAGATTGAACAAAATAAAATGGTGCGTACAAGACTAAAAAGATAGATAAAACTCTGCGAATCATTTTATCAAACGATGCGTTTAGCAACGGTCACTTGTTTAAATTCAAATTGCCACTATTGCTCATCCTTCTTCTTCGTTTAGGACTGTGACATACTTTCAGTCATAACTAGAATATGACTTGAACGCTATACTCTAAGAGAAACACCAATTAATTAAGAGTCGACTCTTTATCTGCTCAAACATGAGTTTAGACTCGTTTGGAGGACCTGCCAAACATAGTCAAACAAAAAAAAGTATTGGAAAAACATGTGCATTCAACATCATTTCATTGAATTACACATGTAAATTAAGTTACAAGATGCCAAAAACATTTTACCTGCTTGCTAATTATAAAAGCATTTCTTTTGTTTCAATTTGATCAATATAATATAACTATTTTTTATTTTGTTCAAACCTTCGCAGTTCCACGCTAAGCAAAAAGCAAAGTGAACCAAACTCTTGCAAGTGTCTGATTGTCGAAGTTCCAGTAGAGCCTCCGACTCATGCCATCAGAACACAATCATGTGATGTGTAATGTTTAAGTAATCAATTTGAATGAAAACCAGAAAAAAAAAAAAAACAAAAAAGGAAAAAGGAGAAATAGTTTCGAGGGAATCAATTGTTATAGAAAATAGGGTTATAAAAGATAGATAAGAAGAAAGAAAGAAAGAAAAAAGAACCTTCTAGAGTCCTGCTTTGGGACAAGAAACCACACCCTCTTCAATGACATCAATGCAAACCAAAGGGTGCCTGAGGTTTAGAGTCCCTTTTTAGGCCTAAAGTCTAACAAAATTAAACATCATCCTAGCTTCTTCTAACGGCTCTAATTTGTCAATTCTGTATAGATAAGAAACCCAAGGTTTCTTATAGTTGTATATATCTAAAGCCTAGTTGCAAGCAATATCAACCATCTCTTATAAAGCAGCTAAGGCATCCACTAGGCCTGAACTCTATGCACTATCCATATTCATCAATTTTGGCATTTAGAGAGAAATGGAGAAGATTCAGAAAACTTTATGGGTAAAAGAATAAATCAAAGTAGCATAATATGAAATACTTAAAAAGAAAATAAAGACTTAATTTATATAAAAGGTTATTGCCTTTTCATTTAGAGAAAGAACGAGAACAGTCTACCAATATAATCTCAAGAGCTTTTAGAATGCCCACAAGGTGAGGGAGTTGTTGTGTCCCTGAAACAAGAAGTTAGTTAAAGAAATATGAAAATTTTGAATTTTCTATTAAATAAAAATGGTAATAGCCAAATGCATGCCATATACATAACATGCACCATTTGCATTAAGATAGGTTTACTTATACTCATTCCCTTTTTCAGTGAAACTCTAACTCATTCTAATAAAATACAAAAACAAAATGGCCTATAAGAAATTTTAACAAGCAACAAGTGACAAAAAGTGAGGGTATAGTTAGCTAGGTTACCTGGATCAGTTAGAAGAACAATTATTTTGGCATGAAAAAACATTAGAGGATTAGCTGTCAATACACCTTTCTAGATATCAATTTATAGGAACAAAAATCAAATTAAAGGAGTTATCTTGACCATTTGTAACTTCCCTCTAACTGATCTCTTCTTCAGGTTTCTCCCTCTGGATTTTAATTCTGTTTTTTATATTTAGATTCTAGATTTCATCTGCATTCTTATTTAACTTTTTTTTTTTTACGATTTGTAATTGAATTTCAATCAATAAATGGCTTTAATTCCATGTCAATTGTCGATTTAATGATCTTTATTCATGCTTTGGGTTGTAGCACTAGATCACAGTTCATCAATTCCCAATAATTGGTTATTTCATGTAGAGAAACAAATTTACCTCAAAATCCAGGAAGAGTTTCATACCAAAGTTCAAGCAGGCTCAATTGAGCAAAAGAAAATGATATGCGTGCACAACAAGCTTGAAAAAGAATTATGTCATCTATAAGAAATCTCAGAATAATATGATAAGCTAAAGTTTTATAGATATACACTTTTTACTTTACCCCTAGATGGATGAAAATCTGTTATCTCCAATCTATCACCTAAAGTAAGGCCACTTATATCACCAACTAATGGTTTTCTTTCAGCTATTCTCCATCCAAATCATAACAGAGCATCTTAAAAATTATCATAGAAAATATAGGGAAATAATATTTGTGAGAGAAAAAATCAGATGAAGTAAAAAAGATGAAGTACCTTCAAAGGTGTCTGTGATGATATCTATGGAAAAAAAGGCCTATCTTTTCTCACCCCACTACAACAATATTCAAGCCAAAACTTGAGAAAGCAAATTTATACCTTTAAACTATGAAGTTATATGCACTTTCGCATATAGTGATTGCAATTCATCCCCTTATAGTGGTTTCAAGGCAATTGAAATAAGACAAACAAAAGTGTAATCCAACCTTTTCGTCTAAAAGTTGTGAAATCAAAGCCTCATGAGAGCTTGTCATTTGAACCTGCTCAAAAACTCAAGATAATAGTCACACTTATTAGCAATGTCATCCAATGACAACAACACATATCATGATTTATTTGAGTCTACTATTAATAATTAATGCTTTTAAATCATCTTTTTGCAAAACCTCCTCGATGTTCTCCTTAACTACAAAAAAAGGAAAATAAAAGGCGAGTTGCAACAAAAAAAACCAAGTGTCAAACAACCAAAGCTGTGTGTAATAGATTAAGAAAAATCCTTGCCACTAGCTTACTGGCTCATGCTATAAACACATAGCTGAGAGAGTAGCAAAAGGGTACTAGAGTCAAAATTGTCTGATCTTTTTGCTTAAAAGTCATTTATGTATTCTGAAAAGTAGAATCTTAATGAAACCCAAGTTTATGGAATTTGTATCCTTGCATATTTTGCAGAACACATTTTGCTAAATTTCTCATAAAAGCAAGAAAAAATCAATAACAAACCAGCTGTTAACCATCTGAAGTGAAGTTTCGTGCTTTTTTTTTCCTATAGAAACGAATCCATTTATGTGTGAAGTTTCATGCTTTTTTTTTCTATAGAAACGAATCCATTTATGTACATAATGAATGATAAGAAAATCTTTATTCTCCTTCTCTTTATTAGTTTTCTTTCTTGTTCTATTATGGTATTAGAGCCGGATTTATAAAACCTTTGAATTGTTAATCTTTCCAATCTACATCAATAGTCTTTTTTTTTTATTTCTCTTCTTCAGTTTATTATACAACTACTATTTTGAGCCCATTGCATAATTGCACACATGGAAACTTTAGAAGACATGCTTTCTACATGACAACCCATGAAAAGTCATTGTTCAACACGGCCACCCTTTATCAATCCTAATGGTGTCGGTCTTATCTCTATCAACCCTAATGAGTTGGCAGATGCAACCTTTAACATGTTCACCACTATCTCTCTTTGAAAGTTATAAACAAGAACTATATCTTTTGGAAAGCTATGTTCAGCCTTTCTTAATTGGCTTAAGATTATTTAAATTTGTCGATGGTAAGACATGATGGTTAACCTACCAAAACCATCATCACAAATAACACTATAGAAGTCAATCTAACCTATACCATGTGGTTACAACAGGATCAACTACTTTTGAGAACACTAATTACCTCTCTCTCCACTGAGATATTGTCTTTAATTATTGGTTGTACAACATCTCATATTATGGGGACCACTCTAGCATCAACATCAGTCTTTTCCTCTACAACATGCATTATGTTTATGCAATCTGCCTCTATTGTTGATCTAGAGAGAGTAGGAAGTGACCAAATGATCCCAATTACCATATAATTGACATCATAAACATGATTACGAGTTGGACTAATTCCAAGGCCATCGTGATCTAAAATAATGATAAGTATTGCAGTTGGACCTCTACCATGATGATTAAACCCTACAATCACCAAAGAAAGTATTACTAGGGATGCTCACTACTATAATAAGAGGGAGATTCTCCTAGACTTTGTTGTGGTGCAATGGATCAGGCAAGGTATGTTGTTGGATAGAGGGTCTCAACATCACTATCTTGCATAATAAAAAGGTGCTGAAAAGTGTTGTTAATGTTAAACTCATGGCTTAAAAGTAAAGAGTGCAATTCAGTAAGGGATACTAATTTTTTGAATAGATAAAGGTTGAAATTAAGAGGTTTACCAACAACTATGAGTTCACCACTATAAGCCTAATGGCTTTGTATAATGAACCATAACATATATAAAAGATAACTAACCCTAATGGCTTTGTAAAATGAACTATAACATTATAGATATAGTAATGTTAATAAAATAGATAACTTTGGCAAAAAGTTATGTCTAATCATATTACTTCAATACTTCAAAGAAAAGAATCTGTTTGTCTCACAACAATTTTGCAAAGGAAAGAACCCCACAATCTATTTATCTTTAACAACATATTGGATAATTTTATCAATAATAAACATTTCTTGCCAAATTAAATGAAGACAACAAACACATCATGAAAATCTTAGCAACACCGAAACAAAATAATCTATATAAGAAACCTGTTAATTCTTTTTAAAACATTATATGTTTGGTGAATGGATGGATTGGATACCATACAAATTGAGAGGTGGGTTGTTGATGACTGTAATGTGTTATGATTGAAATAAAAATCTTACCAACAATTAAAGAACCTAGTGAGAAACTAGTTTCTTCAACAAATAACTCATGAAATCCGGCAATAAGAATAGAACAAAAAGAAGAAGAAGAAAGGAATAAAAGTGGATTAAAATGGAGAGATTCATTCGAATCTCTATCTCTTCATGTACTCATTATATTTTTTCTCTTTGCTTTTCATATTTTGTTACAACCAATATATCCATACAGTGATTGATTGCCCTAGAATTATAGGAGTGGCTAGCATTATTACATGTGTTCCTTAACAACACTAAAAAGCAGGAAAGTTAAATGGTGTATTTTTGATGCTTAAATGGAATCCAACAAAACATTGTGTTTTTTTTATTCCAGCAACGGTCATAATTTTAAAATACCTCAACCTTTATCATCACTTATTCTCTGTCTCCTACCATACTTCTAGTTGCAATACGTGACAATTCTTCCCTCATTACAACCTTCTTGTCCTTAAGGTTGAATTGATAAAAATGCACTACCATGTCCTCAGTAATTTCCCATGTAGATTCCACAAGTGAGAGTCTCTTCCAATAAATTAACACTTGGGTAATAACTTGATTCTTTTTCTTTGCAATCCTTCTATCCAGTATTGCTTGTGGTTGCAAGTCAAGAGTCAAAGGTAGATTTGACAGATTACTTTACACTAGTTGGTTCCCTATGTGCCTCATGAGTTGGGAGACATGGAATACCGGGTGGATGGAAGAGTAGGGTGGGAGTTACAGCTTGTATGCCACATTTCTGATCTTGTCTATCATCAAGTAAGGCCTAAAAAACTTAGCTAATAATTTTTATGATGATCTGTGAACCAATGATTGTTGTATCTTAATGTAGACATAATCCCCGGCAGAAAAACTCATTTCACTTCTCTTCTTATTGACAAGTTGAGCCATCATGTTTTGTGCAGCTCAAAAATAGATCTTGACTTGTTTAATCATCTCTTTCCTTTTTGTCAGCACATCATCAATAGATTCCACTATAGAGTCTTTATGAAAATAGAGAACATATATAAGAAAAGGAAAACCATATAATACCTCATAGGGTGTTAGTTAGATAAAAGAATGGAATTTTGTATTATACCACCATTCTGCCAATGATAACTATTTTGCCCAGTGGTTTGGGTTGTCCCAAGTTATACATCTAAGATAGTTTTCAATGCATTTATTGACTATCTCTGTTTGGCTATCGATTTTGAGGGTGGTATGCAAACGAGTAGAGCAAATTAACCCCTTGAATATTAAACATTTCCTTATAAATTTGCTAAAAAACACTGGATTCCTATCACTAATTATTGATAGTGGTAGGCCATATAGTTTGTACAAATTGTCCATGAACAACTTAGCAATAGTAAGGGTTAAATACAAGTGGTTCAGGCTTATGAAGTGAGTGTATTTGTTAAAACGATCTACTATTACCATAATAACATCCTTCCCTTCAGATTTAGGTAGCCCTTCTACGAAATTCATGCTAATGTCAATGAAGGGAGTATAGGGAATGAGCAGGGGTTGTAGTAGCTTAGGAGTGGCCATGTTTTCATGTTTGTTCTTATGACAAATAGTGCATTCTCTAACAAACTAGAGAATGCGCTTCTGTTGCCCTTTCCAATATAACAAACTCCCTCACACTCTTTGCAGTTGTTGTAATTCCTGAATGTCCTCCCACAGCTAAGCTATGATATAATGAAATTAACCTAACTTGTAGTTCTAAATCACGTCTTACAACAATCTTATCCTTCATGTTCAGATATTCATTGACCCAAGTGTAATGAGGGTATAACCCTAGAGTATCTTGTAGGTCCTAAATGATGGTTTGTATGTATGGATATTTTTTCCAAGACCTTTTAATCTCATCCATGATACTAAAAGAGACCGGGGAGACAACTATTGTGTAGAGTTCTTGACTAGAAATTCTTGAGAGGGCATCTACTATTGTATTTTCCTTTCCCCTCCCATATTCTATCTCATAATCATACCTCATCAATTTAACTAACCATTAATGCTGCATGTGAGTAATTATTTTTTGATCCAAGAGATATTTAAGACTCACATGATCTGTGTGAATCTTAAAATGTTTTCCCCACAAATAATGCTTCTATTTGGTGACTGCATGCATGATAGCTAGTATTTGTTTTTTCATAAATAGACATTACTTGTTTAAGGCTTAAAGATTTGCTGATGTAGATAATAAAATGTCCATCCTGTATAAGTACTGCTCCCACCCCCACCATGGACACATTTGTCTCTATAATGAACAATTTATTCAGGTCTGGTAGAGATAAGATCAAAGGCTTAGTCATCAATTCTTTGAGCAAGTAAAATGTTTTGATAGGTTCATAATCCCACATAAAAAGCATCATTTTTCAATAGTTGTGTCAAAGGTTTACAAATGGAATCGTACCCTTTAACAAATATTTTATAGTAGCCTATAAGCCCTAAAAATCCTATCATTTGCCTCAGTTTCCTAGGCAATGGCCAATTGAGTATAACTTTGATTTTGTTAGGGTCAGTAGAAAATCCATACTTAGATATAATGTGACCTAAGTATTCTATTTGTTCACTGCAAAAGCTATATTTACTTGCCTTAGCAACCAACTTATATGCTTTTAACAATTTAAAAATTGTCTTTAAGTGTTCATAATGATTTGTAGGTGTCTTATTATACACCAAAAAGTCATTAAAGAACACCAGGATGAATTTCTTAAGGTCTTCTCTAAAAACCTTATTCATCAAACTCTAAAAAGTAGTTGGGGCATTGGTTAGCCTAAATGACATGACCAAGAACTCATAGTGGTCATTGTGTGTTCTGAAACTGTTTTGAATTCCTTTCTAGAAACCATTCTAATATGCTGATATCTAGATATAAGATTAATTTTTGAAAAGATAATTGTTAATTCCTCTAATAACTCTTCTACCACAGGAATAAGATATTTGTCCTTGATGGTGAGTTTGTTCAAGGCCTTATAATCCACACACAACCTCCAGGCAAAATCTTTTTTCTTAACCAACACCATTGGAGATACAAAAGGATTGTTGTTAGGCCTTATAATTCTGGTTCCCAATATTTTTTTCTACCATTTTTTTTTCTAAAACATCCTTTTGCAGCTCCAAGTACTTGTAGGGTCGTAAATTTACTGTTTGGCTCCCTTCCTTTAAAGGAATAGCATGATCATGACCCCTATGAGGGGGTAGTTCTTGAGGCTCTTTAAATATGTCTTGGTAATTCTCTAGCAAGAATGTTAATGTGGTATCACTGTTGTGATAAGGAGGCAGTATAATTGTTAGAGAACTAAGAGAATGGGCATCCTCTTCCAGGATTCTTAAATTGTATAAATGGAATTCTACCACTTGCTTATGATTTCCTAATAAACAGTATAGTTGCTTAAGCTTAATAGCTTGAAATTTGATTGGATTCTCCCTCATGAGCAATACTCTTTGGCCTTACTAATCAAACGACATCCAAAGATGCTTGTAGTTGTATAGAATGTCCTATAACATAGATAACAACTGGATGCCTAACACCATGTCATAATTGCTCAAATCCATTATGAAAATATCTGCTTCGAAGCACACCCATTGTATTTTCCATTTGAGGCCCTTACTGACTAACTTGCATACCATTTTCCCCTTATTTGCAGCTTGTATAGTTATAGGATTGATGGCAGTTAACTCACACTGTAGCCTAAAAGCTAAAGAGGGGTTGAGGAAGTTGTGAGTGCTCCTAGAGTCTATTAGAATATGAAGGGTTTGTTTTCCTATTTTCCTAGTGACCTTTAGATGTGGAACCCCACAGTTCCTTCTAAAGCATTTAATGAAATGTGAGGTATGACTTCTTCAACAGGACACCTTTCTTCTTGAATCTCCTCTCCTATAGCCTCTTCCTCTAGAATACTCATGGAATATAACTTCTTATTCCTAAATTTATGACCAGGTATGAATTTCTCATCACTTCAAAAGCATAATCCCTTTAGCCTATGTTCTTCAAATTCCTGTTTTTTAATAGATTTGGTAGGTTTAATGGGGTTCTTGTTGAATGAGTTTTGAGTAGTGTTAATTGGAAGGGCTTGTTTTGGGTAAGTTGGTTGTTGCTGTAAAGTTGTTTTTAGTAGAGTTTGATTGCTGGATGTTTTTAGGTTGAATTATGTGAGAAGTGAAGGAAATTGAGTATTTTTATAGGTAGCCAGAAGTTTGTTTATTAGCTAAGGTATTTGCTTGCAATTTAGCAAGGTTATAGGTTTGTCTACAATCTTTAGGTTCAAACATTTTCACGGTGTTTTTTATTTTCACTTCAAGACCCCATAAGAAAAGGACTAAGACTTGTCTCTTCTCAATGCCAACTTTATTCCATAAAATATCAAAGTCATGAATATAGCTATCCAAATCTCCCATTTATTTCAAATCTATCAGTTCCTCCACAAGGTTTTTTTGCCCCCCAAATCTATAGCAAAGAGCTTCTACACACTCCTCCCAACTCACCCTCTGATTACCTATGCTTCTCTTAAAATTCTAGTGCCAGCAAAGGGTTATACCATCTAAGTAATAAGAGGCATATTTCAGTTTCTCTGAATCATCAATGTCTTCTATCTCAAAATACTGGTTGCATTTATACAACCACCTATGTAGATATTCCCCCTCAAACAATGAAAATAGATGTTTGGGTTTATGTACCTTATAAGCAGTTGGTCTCCCTTTATTGGTACGGTCAATCTTGAAGGTCGACTCATTTTAGTGAGATGTTTGTTTATCTGTTGTGTCAGGCCACTAATCATATTCTTTATGTCCCCAATCTGAGCTCTATGATTGTCAGTGGTATGGTCCAGCTTCTGGCCTTGTTCTTTCAGGAGTGTTATCAGTTGATCATACTTTTGGTTGGCTTCCTTTTTAGCCGAGTCAATGGAATCTTCTAACATTTTAATCTTAGCTATTCTTGTGTCAGGAACCATGTTCCCAATCCAAGAAAGGTTTATTCTGATACTATTTATTATGATTGAAATAGAAATGTTACCAACAGTTAAAAAACCCATTGAGAAACTAAATTCTTCAACAAATAGCCGATGAAATCAGGCAACAAGAATAGAACAAAAAGAAGAATAAGAAATAAAAAGAAGAAAAGTGGATAGAAATAGAGCTCTTTCATCTACTCATTATATTTTTTTCTTTTTTCTTTTCATATTCTGTTATAACCAATATATTTATATAGTAATTAATTGCCCCATAATTGTAGGAATAGCTAGCATTATTACACATGTTCCTTAACAAAACTAAAACAACAGAAAAGTTAAAGGTGTGTTTTTAATATCTAGGTGAAATCTAACAAAACATTGTGTTTTGTATTCCCATAATTTCAAAATGCCTCCGCCTAAATCATCTCTTCATATTTGTCTCCTGCCATATACTTTAGTTGCAATACGTGACATAATGGCCGCTCCATCAGCTCAACTACCATCAATGTTTTTCTCTTCGCTCTGTTACTGCTCTCCATCTTCACTCCTCTGCTCTGCTCTCTGCTCTCTGCTCTCTGCTCTCTGCTGAAGCAAGTTCAACTACCGACCGGACCACGTAAGCGGAAGGAAGGAAAGATAAGAAGAATCTTCTCTCCTATCCTCTCTAAAATTCTGAATTCACAAGGATTTTTGTCGTTTAATCTGCCACGTGTTAAACGACATTATGTTTCCAGGGTCATTTTGCCAAACAATAAACTTCGGGAAACGACGCCGTTGACCACGTGGAATAGATTTGGTGAACAAAAAGAGCCCGGCCCAAACGTGTGTTTTTACCGAAGGGTCTTAAAACCCTAGCCTCCCCCACTCGCTGCTTCTCTTCCCTTTCAAGGACGCTTGATTTGCCTCTACCCCAGCAGTCGAGCAGTAACAGCACAACAACAATGGTATCTATCTGCCTATCTCCTTCACCGGCAATAAAGATGGAAAAAAATGCTAAGAACCTTATCTTCTCTTACACACTCCATTGTATGTACGTAATTGCAGGGTATTGATTTGAAGGCCGGTGGAAAGAGTAAGAAGACTAAGAGAACAGCTCCAAAGTCCGATGATATCTACCTCAAGCTCCTCGTCAAGGTAGGGTTTTAATCTCTCTTTCCCTCTATGTTTTTCTTTCCGTTTCTCTTATATATATATAATGATGATAAATAAGTGGGTGTATCTGTGAACAGTTGTACCGGTTTTTGGTGAGGAGGACAGGCAGCAAGTTCAATGCGGTGATACTGAAGAGACTCTTCATGAGCAAGATCAACAAGCCTCCTCTTTCTCTCTCTCGTTTGATCACTTTCATGAAGGGCAAGGTCCATCTCTCTTTATATACATACATCTTTCTGGTTTTTGGGCTTCTTTTTTTCTCGGTATTTACATATATCTCTCTGTATATACATATACCAATAATGATATTATTGGTTTTGTCAATCAGGAAGACAAGATTGCCGTTGTTGTTGGGACTATAACTGATGATATTAGGGTTTATGAGGTCCCTGCTCTCAAGGTTACTGCCTTGAGGTTCACCGAAACTGCTCGTGCTAGGATTGAGAAGGCAGGTGGAGAATGCTTGACTTTTGACCAACTTGCTCTTCGTGCTCCTCTTGGTCAGAACACGGTATGCCTGCTTTTTTCCCTTTTGTCAATTATGTAATGGGCTGCATTCAGAATTGCAGTTTGGGTTGTCTTTATTCACAAATATGGTAGCTAAAAAAGTGGTAATTTGAACATGTTGTTGGCATTTAATGGTGAACATAAATTTGGTTGTAGAGTTAAAAACTGCTCATACGAAGTTCCAATGCAGAGTTTATTTTAAAGCTTGAGGGTCCCTAGTTTTATTCATTAGCGCCATCATTGTCTAGCTTGATTATTATTGTCATGTTACTTGAAACCAGTATTGTGATTGAAGACTAAGCTAAAGGTTTGGCTTATCTAAGATGCTTCTTATACTGTTTATTGTAATTTGACAAGGGGTGATATAGCCTAGTAGTGTTAGAAGTGGGGAGTTTATCCCAAACATGAATTGTGATTTACTAGATAAAATACATCCTTGATAGATGTATGTGTAAAGAAGCATTTGCTGCTGTCAAGAGATTCATAATTCTATAAGTTTGAAATATGGCTCTCTTGTAATGTATCACCTTTATAAACTCCCAAACATGAATTGTGATTTACTAGATAAAATACATCCTTGATAGATGTATGTGTAAAGAAGCATTTGCTGCTGTCAAGAGATTCATAATTCTATAAGTTTGAAATATGGCTCTCTTGTAATGTATCACCTTTATGGAAGTAAACATCGTCAGTTCCCTACAAAACTAACCACCAAATTAATCCTTCTAAATTTTGGGATGAACTTGGATTGTCCTGTGATGCTTTGATGTTTGGATTATGAACCTGGCATTGCTGGTGGGTTTTGAATTAAGTTTGTTCGCAGGTTATGTAAGTACTTTTGATGCATTTCTCATGTAGATTCAACGATTTCCTAGATCCACCATGTAGGTTACAAGATTGCCTTCCACCTCATTTACCAACCATATAGTAGTGGATGGTTCAATTCCTAGAGATGCCATTTCCTCTTTCTGTGTTCACAGTGCAGATGGTTCTCTTTTATTTGAGCATTAAGCTCTGGTTGCACTTTTACTCCTCTTGCCACTATTTTTTCTTAGGATGATATAAGATGATGCAAGAACAGTGGAAGGAACATGATAAGATATGCTTATTAATCTTGAGCTTTCTTTTGAAACATGTATATAGTTTCCACTTTCCTAGACTCCTAGTTTTCAATGCCTTCCATGGTATACATTATTTAACTATTTTGCATGTGCAAATGATTTTGTCCATTCCTTTTTGGTTTAACAAGAATTTGATTTGCTTGGAGCCTTGTCACTCTGAGGAATTAAGCATCGTGGTCCAATTTACAGGTTCTCCTCAGAGGTCCCAAGAATGCTCGTGAGGCTGTGAAACACTTTGGACCAGCTCCTGGTGTGCCACACAGCCACACAAAGCCCTACATACGGTCAAAGGGAAGGAAATTTGAGAAGGCTAGGGGTAAAAGGAATAGCAAGGGATTTAGGGTTTGAATGCAGTACCTCATGCAGAAAATACAGATCAGCCTTCCAAATCCAAGGTGCAATATGCAATTGGTTGTTTGATCTCTTTTTTCCTTGTCTTCTCATGTTGAACAATTACATTGTCTTTAGAAAGTTAAAAAGGTTTCAGTTTCTTTTCAATATTTTGATCTAAGCAAATGATTTTGTTTGTCAACTGGTAATTAATGGTTTACTTCTGAATTTCAGCAATGTTACCGTGCCTGATGTCTGTATGTGGATTAGGTTATTGAGATGATTCTTTTCATTTTAGATGGCTTATTGAATGCAAACCTAAGGAGTTGATATTGGTACAAAAATGGAGTTCTGTTAAATGCAAGAATTATGATTTCATAATTGTAGTTCGCTCTTAACGAACAAGGCCTTACAGATCTATGATCTTGGACGGCACTTGGACACTGCGAAGTTATTGCTAAAAGCTAAAACTAGATGAGCATTGTACTTGAAGATAATCTACCACAAGCATAAGTTTCATGTACATACACAATCTATTAGTGTAATACAATTTGAGTTTACTGGGGGGAATTTGTAAAGTGACCAAGAAAACTTAAATAGAAGATTTGCTCTTTCGTTAAAAGAAAAGATGTATCTTCAGAAGAAATAGAAGATACAAGCCAACTTGCACTGTGCTGGAAGTTGGATTAAAAGTTATTTTTCAAAAAAAAACATGAGAATCATCATCTTGATTTTTAGCTTCAGGAAATTTTTTTATTATGAGTCGAAAAATTGATGCGTGTGTTTAAAATAAAAATAAATTAAATAAAAAATTATACATGCAAATAAAATTATACATGCAAATAGATATTAGCAAATAAATGTTATGATTAAATTGAAAAATTGAGTGATAGATATATATATCTATGATCTTGTTTTGTGAGGAATTATTCAAATTCCTTTATTAAAGTATATGTCAATAATTTTTTAAAAGTAATAATTTAAGTTCTATCAAAATAAAATAATTTGCTAGTATAATTTTTTTTATTAGTCTATTTTTCTCAACTTAAAAACATAGTTTTCTGAGCAATGTACATCATTTAATAAAAATCAAAGGCAATTAATATAAATATTCAAAAGAATCAATAAAAAATAAAAAAATCTCTTTCTTCAACACATCTTTTATCCTATTAATGCAATTCCTTTTTATGGCAATTAGTTTATCCTAAATTAATTAATATTGGTGAATTATCATAATTGTAGTTTGGTCATTTCTTCACTTTATCTCTATGGTTTAAAAAATTACACTTTACATAATTAGTCAACTTAAAAATTAAAATTATATAAAAAAATAAATTTATTCTTATATATAATATAACACAAATACAAAAATATCAAGTCAATCTCTTTTCCAATCTTTTCTTTTTCTCTCTTTCCCTTCCCTTCTCAATTAGGATTCTATAACTAATGAAAATCAATTTTAGAGTTTTTTTTTTTAGAATTTTCAAAAATCCTATGATAACACGTAATATTCACTTTCAAAATCCATGAAAGAATATATTTATTTTAAAGTAATTTGTTCAATGAAACATCCCCCAATTGAAAAGATTGAAAGTACATAATTGATTTCAAATGATTGATGTATACATTAGAGTGAGATTAATGAAACTATTCACCTATTAGTCTACTTCTAGCAAGATTTGAAAATGCTTTAAGAGAACCAGTGGAACTAGAAAATGTTAAACAATACATTGGTTAACAAAACTCACCAATTCATTTACAAGAATAGTTGACAAATCAATGTGTTTTATACATGTTATTTTACCTAAAATCTATGTTTAAATATAAAATAATGACCCAACCTTTATAAACTCAACTATGCGCTGAGCCTATGTATATATAGATCTGATGAACTGTCAGACCTAACAATCTCTAGGGTCAACTATGTTCTAAACCCATGTACATATGGATTTGGTAAGTTGTCAGATCCAACAATCTCATAGCTTAGCTATGCGCTGAGCCCATGTACATGTAAGTCTGACAAGTTGTCAGACCCAACAATCCCTAAACTCAAACTACGAGCTGAGCTCACATACATGTAGGTTTGATGAGCAGCTGGACCTAACAATCCCTAGGCTCAGTTATGCGCTGAACCCAAATACATGTGGGTTTGGCGAGCTGTTAGACCAATATTTTTAGGATCAACATCTCACCAAGCCCAGATATATGTAAAACTAATGATTTATTTAGTTCTATTATTAAGCCGTAAGGCTCTATTTTTTTTCTTTCTCATGACCCTTAACATAAAATGTTAATGTCAATGCTACTCATCTCTATACACCCTTAGGTGTGTAAAAGTTTTCAAAAGGACATGCCACTTATCTCGCATTAATGATGTGTAATGGATATTTATCTATTTTTAATGCATGAATCAAGAATATTTTTCTCTCATTAATGCTATCAAGGCAATATAACACTCCAGCCCTTCCATAAAAAAACAAGACTTATGGGCTATAAAGACCCTATGAATCATTCAATGAAAATAGGTTCATAATCTTCATTCTTCACTACATATTTATTTTCAAAGTCTCTCCCTAAAATATCAGTCTTTTCTCTAAAAAATATATTTACTTAAGTATCTGAGAGTCTTCAAATTCATCAATAGGGAACTTTTGCAAGTATTGACTACTAGTCATCATAGTTAATAAGAATAAGTCAGATTGTTAGAACCAAGAGATTAACTGATTATCCAAAACATAAGTCTTGCCTCTTAAGCTACTTGGATTTTTAAGGTATCATCAGTAGTAGTTATCTTCTTCCTAAGCAAAATCAAATGGTCTAACATTATTTATGCATATCGAAGTGAATCGTCTGCATTCTAAGTAATCAAATCTAGGACATCCAATTCAACATCAAGATTCTCCTCATTATATGTTTTCTTAACCTTGCTAAAGTGGTACTTCTAACTTCATGATTGTACAATATGAAACACCAAAATTTATTTCTACAATAACTCCATCTTTAATTTTGTTGAAGAGGTACTTCTGACAATGTGGTTGTATAATACGAGGCACATTGTCAGGATCGATTGTTACAAATATGAACATAATTGTTGTTAGAAATTTATTTTAATTAACATTATTTAAATAAATTTCAGGTAAATGAGAAATTAGTCTCAAAGAACTCTTAGTTTTCCTACTAAAAGAATCATTGATTTTTATAGATTTAATTCTTGATTTATGATGACTAATTAAAGATTGATAATGGTAGGAATTAATTATTCAACCTTTTTAGCTTCCAAAATTCATTATAAAAAAGAGGTGAAAGAAGAGTTTCCAGCTCAAATTTCTTAGATTTTTACATACTCTTTCTTACATCATATTTTAGTGTTTTCTTCTCATTTGAAGCTTTGATTTTCCTCCCATATTTATAGCTTAGGTTCATCTTGTTGAGAGATATTTGAGTTTCATATTCTTTGGTTCAAAGATCTTATTTAAAAGTGCATCCAAATCTGGTGTTGTTGAAATCTTGAGAGGTATATTGCAAACATCCTCATTGCACAAGTGAGGAGAAATAAAGCCTTAAGGATAAATGATTCATCATTAATAACAATAAAAGTCTCATTACTTTAAAACGCTTCAACAAGTGAGGAGAAATATTTTTATTATTAGTATGCATGCTAAGGCTTTGAATTAATATCAATTGTAAGTTTGAATATATGCTTAGTTTGCATACTAGTTATTTATTATTATGTTTTGTTGAATGCATGTTTGTCATGAGTTGCATGCTTATAGATTTAAACTTGTATGAACTCTAGGCTTTTCTTGAAAATATTTTTATGTTTGGCATGCATTATTATGATAAACTAAAACATCATTACTCAATAGTCTAATATTTTTACAAATTTTGAATTACACTTTCTATAGTGTTTCTTTAAGAAATTTAAGAAGTGTCAGCCACATCTTAGAGGACCTAATTGTCTTTTAATTGTGGATTAAAAAAGTGTTAGGAATTCAAGAGATTTAAATTTAGATATGTAAATTGATTTTATAATCCAAATTCTTTTTAGGTTTGGGTGGCCAGATTCCGACAAGTATAGTAGAGGTTAGCGGCTAAGGTTTTATGTTTGACAAAGAAAAGAATAGTGGAAATTTCTTTATTTTAACATAGCATAGTTTTTTTTAGTTATTAATTAAAACAAAATGGCAATTTTGTAAATAATTTCAACTTTTTTGTTATTTTTTTGTGCAAATGTAAAGTTCTATACAACCTATAAACTATGAGATATAAAGTATAATTTTTGAAATCATGTAGGCAAAGTGAAAAATATGACTAAATTATATGAGACTCGATGTAATTTTCCCAAATTATAATTATAAAAGCAAATTTAAAAAAATAATGCTTTTATTATTATGTCGCATATGTATTAAAAAATATATATATGAATAATACTCATTGTTTGTTTTCTTATTTTTCACCCATCGTTCCAGTGATTGAAAATCAAGCTTGAGTTTTCTGGACCAAAAAATCCATCTTTCAACTTATTTTTATCTAAAAACATCTAATAAACACCCTTATAATATCAATAAATTATTTTCTCAATTCAAAACACCTCTAAATTAGTCCATAAACACAAAATCAAATAGGAAAAAATAATCTTTTAACCTCAATTTATTTTCTGTGGTAAAATGAATTTCTAAAAATACTTCAATGAAACTCCTCTCATAATATGCAATTTGTTAACATAAAGATTGGGATGCAAAAAGAAAAAAAATACATTATGATCATGTTTTAATATATTATAATTCATCAAAACATATTTACCCTATTAATGCACAACATCTTTTATCCTATTAATGCAATTCCTTTTTTGGAAATTAGTTTATTCTAAATTGATTAATATTTGTGAATTATCATAATCATAAAACAAATTAAAAAAAACAATGTTTTCATTATTATGTCATATGTGTATTAAAAAATATATGAGTAATAATCATCGACTACTTTCCTAGTTTTTTACAACTATTTCGGTGGTTGAAAAATCAAGCTTGATTTTTTGGGATTCAGAAATCTATATTTCAACTTATTTTTACCTAACAAGACTTAATAAACATTCTTACAATGTTAATAAATCAATTTCTCAATTCATAACACCCCTAAATTGGTCCAAAAATACAAAATCAAATCGGAAACAAAGCTCTCACAACCCCGATTTATTTTTATGGTAAGATGAAGGTCTGAAAACACCTTAATGAAACTTCTTTTGTTGAATGGAAGTGGATGACATCAAGATCAAAACATAAAAAGGATAAAATAATTACTTTATGAATATGTTTTCATGTATCATAATTCTTTAATTAAAAAATAAAAAGATGTTATTCATTTATAGAATTAATAAAGAGATATATGAGCTGATAAATAAAAAAAATTATTAATATTAATTAAATATTAAAGCGGGAAGCTAATCTTCATAGCTGAAATAAAAGATATATGCACTTGTAAATGTTTTTCATCAACTATCCTTTTTTATTTAATTTTTTTTATTCATTTTATCTTAGTAGCTAGTTGTTGTTAATAACAAATATAGCTAATTCATATAAAATATAAAAGGAAAACAATTCAAGCCAAATCATACTATTTTCTTTGAAATATCATGCAACTAAAAAAATATTAAAAAAATTAATCACTATTTTTAAAAAAATATAATTTAAAAGAAACAATTAATGAAATGGAAAGGGTTAAAAAAAAAAAGAAGAGGCAACGCACTCATGGGCCAAGCCCATGTGCTTGGCTTTAACCAAAAAACTCAGGATCGCTCCTAGAGTATTTATCTCAGGTCATCCACTTCTTTTTCTTTTCTTGTTTTTTAAAATAAGCCAACAAGTCTATTTTACAGGCACCTTTAGTGATCGAAAAACCGGATCCAAGTTTTTGGACCTTAAAAACTGAATTTTCAGCTCATTTTTACTTGAAAACACCTTCAAAACACAATATAAATCTTGAAAAAAAACAATAAAAACTTACCAACCCTATAACACCCCAAAATCACCCTAAAAGTGAAAATCAAATGATTAAAGCACACTTAAATGGATCTCGATCTACTTTTTTTGGTATATTTAAAGAAAAAACCATTTTTATCGAACTTTTTCATATAATAGAAACTCATTGATGCCAAGATCATAATTTTTAGTAGTTGGAATTTGGCCAATTAATAAATTTCTTTCTCCTTTGTTGTTTTTCAACAAGTTTCTCTCTCATCTCTCAAATATAGGGCCTAAAAGATGAATAAATAGACTTTTGAATCAAAGTAAAATTCTAAAAAATAAAGGGACTGAAATGGAGAAAAAAAGAAAGATAGGTGAACTAAAAAGTATTGTTTTGTGTGAATTTGAGATTGGTAATGTGATTTCTCCTTGTTTTACACTTTCATCTTTTTTTTAAAATTTTCTTTCTTTAACAAATTATAAAAAATGATCATTAACTTGGTAATTGAAAAAAAAAAGTTTGAGAACAAATTGCTATAGTTAAATACCTATACATTTTAGTATATTCTGTAATGTTGATCCCTAAATCTTGAATAAGACACTTGAAATTATAAAGACATAGGCACAACAATAACATGAAGAAAAACTCCTATATTTTGACAAGCATGGCTCTTTATAATAGCAATTGATTGGATTATTTTTCGCGCTATGCTATGGGTCAGATCAATTTTTTTAATGTAAAAAAAATATTCAGGTGTAGTTAATATGTTTTATAGTAGAAAAATATTTAAACTACATGAGATTAACCTAATGTGACCTAGTTAACTTGGCAGGTTCAAAGACAACCCAGACAACCAATAAAAATATAGTTTGACTAAAAAAAATCAAAGCAATATCTTTTTTTAAATATTGAAACGACAATATATTAAATCAATTCTGATCAACTCAAGTTAATCTGTCACATCCGCTACGCAAATCATGAGACCCTACTAACCCCATTGAAGGCAAATAAAAAAAATATTAAACTCAATTCTCAATCAACTCAATGTTGAATGATGACATTAAAAACAAAATTCAACTAAAAGAATGAGTTGAGTCATGAGTTAACCTACCAAACTTGGATCATGAGACCAGGATAATGTTGAAGGATGAAATTAAAAAAAAAACACCCGAGTCAACCGAACAAATTCATGACTCGGGCCATGAGACTAATATAACCTCATATAATATAATTTTCAATCAATTAAATGTTGAAGGATAAAGTTGAGAAAATAAAATTATTTAAGAAACAACAAAAAATAACTTGAGTAAACATAGCTAACCCGCGAAACTTGCGACCTAGGTTAGGAAACTGAAATAACTCTATAGAAAATAAATAAATAAAATTTTAAAGTCCAATTCTCAATCAAACCAATATTGAATGATGAAATAAAAAAAAATCAATTAAAAAAACAAAAACAAAACCCAGTCAACCTGGTTAACTCATAAAACTCACGACCTATGTCATGAGAACATGACAACTATATAAAAAGCAAATAAAAAACAATTATAAAGCTCAATTCCCAATCAATTAAATGTTGAAGGAAGGAGTTGAGAAAAAAATTAATTAAAAAAGGACAAAAAATAACCCGAGTCAACATGACTAGCCCGTAAAAGTCACGACCCGAGTCATGAGACCGTGATAACTCAATAGAAAGCAAATCAAAACAAATTATAAATCCAATACCTAATAAATTTAATGTTGAAGGATAAAATTAAAAAAAAATTAAAAATAATAAAATCCTTAAAACTTGAGGACCAAAATGAAAAAAAACTTCACATTCCACCATTGCTATAGTAAAATGCTTAATGTTAATTTACTGCCAGCAATACGACCAGAAGCTAAAACCGGAAGAACACAGAAAATCTCGCACGAGCACAATACTAGTGTCAGCAAAAATTAATTTTCTGGTTATGATGGCCCTCAATCACCCGACGACCCTATGCTTGTCGGCCGTCTTACCTATGTGTAATGCGTGAAATTATTTCTAGATGAGATGAAAAAGAGACAGAACAGTCCAAGAGTATAATAATCCTGTTATGGGATACAGTAACTCATCAGGAACAGGTGGTTTAATTCACTGTCAGCTTATTTATTTTGTACAACCTATGTGCTAACTTTAAGGCCACCCCGTCGAGTTGAGCATCACGTCCAGTAAAAGCAAACAATCAAGCCTTGCAGATTAAGAACTTGAAAGAAGCATGCAGGAGATATCACTGCTGATTAAAACTTCTTGATGAAATCGTATATGTGTTCGCTAACTTCCTCTGGCTTTTCTTGGTTGAGAAAGTGAGCTACTCCTTCCATTACAACTACTTCTTGCAAGAAGGGAACATATTTTTTCAAGCCACCTTTGCTTATGTATTCTTTAACTCCAGGAATATGATAGGTAAGGTCCACATCACCCACGATAAACTTAACGGGTACTTTAATTTGTAACCCAGTCCATGCTGCCATCAGCTCCCAGTTTCTGCAACAAGCAACAAAAATTGAATCGAGGAAATCAATTCCTTCCAGAAATGAAGTAGCACCTTATGATGCCTTCGGCAGTTTAAACCTCGTCACTTAATCCAGAATGCAAAAGTCTATGCCAACACAAAAAATTGTTCAAAACATGCAAGTAGAAACAGTGAAAGAAATTGATTGCTCTGCTGAGACTAACAAAGTTATTGAATTAGAGGTGAAATAGATTTGTGCACCAAACAACGACATGGAAGATTAATCCTGCATCAAGCGAAGTGTCTAATTACAATGAGAATGCACAAGAATCTTAATGTCATAGAGTTGTTTCACATATATTTGTATAAAAGTCAATAAAAAGAATAAGTAGACATACAGGTCCAAGCATCGATAGTAGTTCAATCCTCCAGTGAAGCCTGTCTGATTGAATTTGCCAGCATAATAGTTGATGTCTTTTTCTGACAGCCAAGAAGGCAAATTTGGATTGTAAGGTATACCTCTGAATCCTACTTCTTTAGGTATACAAGGCGGCTTTGGATCACGAGAGGTCAGAAATCTTGTAATTATACTTGCAGTATCCATTTGAGCGAAGTCTTCTTCAACCTCTCCAGGTTCCTGCATCACAATTTTTGCAACTTTTCTGATGGTTAAATCAGAAGACAGAACCATGAACAGCTAAAGAAGACAACTGAATATCAGGTGGAGAATGTATACTATATCATGATAAGAGTAGTGCTCCAGAAGGCTATATGTCCAAGATAATTCTCAGTAAAGCCTTTATAAAACTTTTAGCACTTAAATTTTCAAAGAGCAAGAAATGGGGCAAGAGAAATCCTTATTTCAGACAACTCCAGAGTATGAAATGTGTAATGTGTTTGAATTTGCAAATGCAATTCTAGTGAAGTCTGATACACAGATATTTTCACAATTATATGCAATAACATGCATTGGATCCTTTAACCATGTCAGAAACTTCAAACTCGGAAGTTGATGTCACCGGTATATGTTTGTGATATTTTTGAATCAAGAAGAAGAATAAAAATAAGAAAGAACGCATCTCTTTCCTTCAAACAAATTGACCTTAAATCCACAAGTGTGATAATTGGGATCTTGAACCTTAGCAACAATTCTTTTCAGGGTTCATTATACTACCATTACTTAAGCACTATTATTTTCAGTAACACAGTTATACAAAATATCAACATGAAAAAGCAAACTAACAAGAAAAGGTAAGTTTGTTCCGCAAATGATACTGAATACCACAAGTTCATCCAAACTTGAGCTCATCTGCTGGCAAGCAGACAACATTTCAGTCCAAGATGACTACTGAACTAAGAAAATGACAGTTTTTGCCAAACCTCTTCTAGTCTAGATATTAAAACCGTTTAGCAACCTAGCATGGGTGGTCAGCAGGATTATAAATGTGAGGTCTGAAACCATATGCTTAGAGTCCAAATTTCTTTTTCTCACATGAGGGTCAAGATGACACTAGCTTTCCACTCTACTTTTCACTCTGTGCTGGGTCACTGAGTTGCTTTACTACTTAGAACTCAACTTTAAAGACCAGAATCCAAGGACAGCAATAGCATTTAGGGCATGATAAGAATCTAATTACTGCTAAAGTTAGGTACAACCATAATATTCCAAATATGAATCCAGTTAATACACTACAGCTCAAAACTCCCACTTTAAAAACTATCAAATCAATAAAGCGATTCTATTCTAACCCAATTACATGAAACATATGTGTAACATTTGTTATTAACAAACCACCAAACAAGAATAAAAATATAATTGAATAAATACCAGATTAACCTTTAACACCAAAGCCATTAATAAAAAAAAAAAAAGAGTTGAATACCAGCCAAAATAACATAATAAAACCATAGAGAAGAAGCTTCGAAGCTGGGAAAAAAATCAAATATATTTTAAAAAAAATATTCACAAACCTGAATCCTGCAGATATAAAAATCATCACCAAATAATTCTCTGCTTATCTGAACAGAACTCTTGTGTGGATTCCTGGGCTGAAACACAACACTCATGTTAACCAAGGCCTTAATTCTGTCAGGCCTCAACAAGCAAAAATACCAAGCCACCGTTGACCCCCAATCATGGCCCACCAAAAACACCTTATCAATGCCCAGAGAGTCTATCAACCCTACAAGGTCGCCCACGATGTGGAATATTGTGTACTCTCTAACATTCTTCGGCGCGTCAGTATCACCGTAACCACGAAGGTCAGGGGCTATGCAACGGTATCCAAGGGAGGAGAGAGATAGGAGCTGGTGTCTCCATGAGTACCAGAGCTCAGGGAAGCCATGGAGGAATAGGATTACTGGGCCTGTACCAATTGATGCTATGTGCATGTTTATGCCATTTGTGGCTACAGTTTGGTGCTCTATCTTATCCATCCTCTCTTTTGGCTTTTGATTTTGTTTTCGTGTTAGTGTTGGGTCAGTGATGGTGTTACCTTTTATTTTATTTTATTTTTTCGGAATCGAAGACTACGGTGGGCGAGAGGACAAAAAGAAGCGACCATAAGAGCATATCCAATGCATACGCTTAATTAAGAGCTAAAAAAAAAACAAATATTATTTTAGCTCTCCTACGTTTATTTTACATGTTACAAGGAGTGCTAAATAAAATACTTTTTACTATTTTTTTATAAAACCATATTATTCCTACATGTTTTATAAAAATATAAAACTATTATTTATTGTAATGATATTTTTTACTAGTCTTTTTTCCTTTATTTTTTTTATATTATGTTTTTTTTTATGAGATTATTGTAGTTTCATGACCCATATCATGGGTTTGACGAGTTCACTTAGGTTAAATCGGATCAATTTTTTATTTTTTTATTAATTATTTTCAATTTTATTATTTAATATCTGATTGATTGAGAATCATCGGAGTTGTTTTTCGACTCGTTAAGTCAACCAGGTCATATTGGGTTGTTAAAATACTTGTGTATCAAATATATTAAAATACAATTGCCTATTCTAAATAGTTTTTTACTATTGAAGTACACATAAACAAAAAAAAAATATTTACACTATTCAAAAAACAATATTATCAATTTGGCTTATCTAAATAGCATCTCTTATTGGAGATGCTCATAAGAAAGTAGATTGAGCTTGGTTTATGGATTTTTTTTACTTAATTAAAATGTTATTAAGATATTGTTTTTTAATTATTAAAATTTAAAATTAGTTCAAAAGAAACAAGAAGTGAATAAAAATTGAAGTTTTTAAAATTTTAATTACATTATTAAAAAACTTTGAAATAATTATTTTATCAATTACTCATATCTAGAAGGAAAAACAATGGTGTGACTATTTAAAAAATAAATAAATTTGGTGATACATAATGATAAAAAAAAGGTGTAAAATTTGAATACTTTTATCCCACGTCCCATATAGCATTGTCGTATCAAGATCAAGGAGTCATTAATTAATTATTTGGTCCAGGGTCATTAGGAGACCCGAGTAAACTTGTTTTATTTAAAATTTCAGGATAAGTGATTGGTTGTGACTAAGGAATATATTAGCATCTCTATCGCATCTTACCTGAGGTAAACTACATTGTGTAGTATGGATATGATTTAAAGATGTTGATGGGTTTCTAACCGATGGTCCGTCTATGACTCAGAGCAAAGCTTTATGCTCATGAATAAATCTGATATTTTGAATTTATTATAAGCTCTTATGCCTAGGTAAATTCTTATAGGAAGAATCCATGTAGGTGCCCTAACAAGAAACCTATCCTAGAAGGCGAAAATGTTTTTACACAACTCGCATATTATGATGAAAATACTTTCAATTAAAATTGGTGAATATCCAAAATAATTCTGAGAATTTTCTAGTAAACTCTTGGTACTTAAATACCAACCTACTGGCAGGTCCAATATTTATATCAGAAAGTTGACAATTAATTTTCAAGAATTAAACTTTTTAGGGTTATTGAAATATTTGTTAAATCCTTAAGGAATTTAACACATTTGTTTTAAATTAAAAAAAATACAACAAAAAAAATAATCTAAAACAATGCTAAAAATATTTTTCTCTCCATTTTATAAATAAAATGCAATTCTTTGTAAGGATTTGACAGCATGCAACAAACAAAAATTATTTTTTGGTTTTTTATTTTATTTTTTATTTATTTATTCTATAAGGCCATGTTTAGCAAAACCTTATTTTATTTCCCTAGAAAATTGCCAAAATGAACTTAAATGTGTATTTGCCAAACACCCTCTTAGATAAAAAAAATCCTTTACAAAAAATTGTCTAAACAAACAAAGCCTTAAGTACTTACCCAAAACAAAACCAAACAGGTCGACTTAAAGACACTGGTTCAATCATGAATCAAACTAAAAACCAAGGTTTGACCTTAAAACTAAACCAAAACAAAGGTTTAAATTGAAAAAAACATCAAAGTTTAAAATTAACATAAAACATAAAATATTTCACAGAAAAATAGATCAAACACTTAAATTGTGAAGAACATGAAGAACATTCATCAAGAACCCAGCAAACACAAATCTCAATCCAAACAAGTTTTCATGCAATCAAAGGTAGGGTTTTATTCGAAGTTATGCAAGAATTCATAATCTAGCATTCATTCACTTCAGTTATCAAAGAATCACACGATTTTGTCAAAATAGGTTTCAGTTCAAAATTGAAACTCTAGGATTAAAACCCCTAGAAACTTATTATTGATGCAAATAAACTATATATTATCTACTAGTCAAGTTGACTGAATGGTTTAGTGCAAAGAGTTGGACCAAAGTTGGTCCAAATCATAGGGCTAAGACAATGTTTTTTTCAAGAACATGAAAGAACCGAACCCAACAACTAAAAAAATTTACAACTTACTGTTAAACCCAGAACTAGCCTCTTAGGCTTTTGAAACATGCTGTTTTTGGTCCCCCACAAACTACATTACCAATACTAAGCATAGTTGAATCCAAAGAACTAACAAATAACATCAAATCATCAATAACATGGATAATGTTCTAAAATTCAAAACTATCAAAGTTAAATAGCAAACATATCCATACTATTTGGGTTCAAAACTTGATATTTTTAACATCTAAATGTCAAAACATACTTGTATGAACTATGAACTTGCACTAAAATACATCAAATTGATCAACATACTTTCAAAATCATTAACCCACAAACAAAAGCAACTTACTGTTTTATTACAAAACAGATTCAAACACCAATCAAAATACCTCAAATACATCATTAACAAGCTATTAGGTTAAAAATACAGAATTAGACAAGCATCAAAACCAAGAATTATGCCTTTAGTGCAAGCCTCCTTAACAAATTATTGACCAAAACTAAAACAAAATATCATAACAAAAGCTTGATCAATCTAAAACATGTTTAAAACAAGAACAAAAATAAAACAAACTCTACCGAAAAACATCAAATTAATCCAACACCAAAATCAAACCAAAAAATACAAGATAAGCTTTAACAACATCAAAATAGGTTTAAACATTAAGAAAACATGAATAGGTAGATCACATAGATTCCACCCTTGAACTTTTACATGGTTGTACCTTCTCTGAGCTTGGTGATCATGGACTGCTGTTTTCATACCAGGATCTTTCCTTCTCTGACCTTAGTGACTATGGACTGTTGTTTCTTTTCTTCTTTTCTTTTCACTATCTTTTCCTTTCAAAGCTTGTTAGACCTTTTATGTTAGGCTCTTGAACCTTCACATCAGGATTTTTTCACAATATGTTTCTCTATATTTTTCCTCTCTTCTCCCTTTTTTTCATTTTTCAAGGGGTATTTATAGGGTTTTGCTAAGGTTATTGATGGATTCAAACATAAATTGATCAAAGTTTAGCCCTTTGATCAAAATAAGAGGATTCTGGACAAATTTTAATAATTGAAACCTTTATCTTTCAATGGCTTTGGGATGGTGATTTTGTAACAAATTTACCTAGGTATTTTTTTTTTTCTTAGAGACAAAGGTATGCATCCTTCACCTTCTGATTTTAGATAAAAAATTCATGAACCTTAATAAGAATCCTTTGAGAATTTTAAAGTGTGAACTCATGAAAAAGTTGAATGCTTTTGCACAAATGGGTATCTTAATCAAGGCTGACTGAGTAAACCAATTTCGAGGCATCATCGGAGCAACTCCAATGTAAACATCGTTAGAGACGACCTGAGCTTGGTATAAGAGAAGCATACCATTCGATTAGATCTATTCTTACTCAATTTGAAAGTTTGTAACTTCACATTCATTCGTTTGAAGGTGCCAACTCGATTAGCCGAGAATTTAAAAATACATTGATGGTTGATCAAGGACAAGATGTTGTTGAGTTCGTTGAGGAAAATAGAATGTAAATATTTGATGTGAATAACTGATATTTATAGAGGGGGTGTTTCACAATTGAATGATGGTGGCTATAGTTCTAGAGGTGGTTGGAGACGTCATATTCATTTGCTTAAAGATGCCTACTTGATCAACTAGAATTGTCAAAGAAAAAGCTAAATAATGACTGAATGATGCATTGTCTACGCTACACCTTAGAAACTAGGGTTTTTAATTTGGGATTTCACAAATTTTACTTTAGTTTTTGTTCTTTCAATTGCTTTTAATTGCACCAGTAATTGCTTCCTAAACTCTTACTTTTATGCAATTTCATATATGTCAAACTCAATCATTATCCCTAAAATTCAGCGCCATTTTCATCTTAGTCATTGGTTTTTAATTTGTACACTTGGACCTTTAATTGACTATCAAACTTTCAACTTTCTTCAATTTTGCCATTGATTTGATCAATTTCAGCCCCTACAATCACATTCCTTTTTCAATCTAGTCCTTAGTTTTGAATTTTTTTCAATCAAGTCCCTAATTTCCCATTAAACTTCAATATTCTAACAATTAAATCCCTTATTCGTCCAATTAAACCTCCTACAAAACCAATTAAGTCTTTAGACTTTAATTTATTCCAATTAACTCCAAAATTAACTAAAAAAAATTGATTTTTCTTTGAATCAAGTCCTTAATAAAATTAATTATGCCTTTCAAAATTCTCATTAAGTCCTTACCTATCCAAATTTGTATTTCTTAACCGCTAATATAAATATTTTCACCAATAGGACCCTTTGTCAATTAGAATTGGGTTACCGATTTTTTCAATCTTATATATTTTGGTCTTTCAACTTTTCCACTTGTCATTTTGATCCTCCACCACCAACTTGGACAATCTTCTAGGCTTTTTTAATGTATATCCTCTTGTATTTTGGAATTTATTTTTCTATTTTTTTCTTGATTTTTTATGGGGTTAAAAGTGGGTAACAATAACTCTAATTACAAAAAAAGAAAAAAAAAATTGTATGGTTAGTTATATTTTTTGGATATAAATATAAATATAAAAACATTTAATATTAAATTTTAATGTGGCAGGTGGCTCACTTATTTTTTGTAGCAAGTGTGACTTATTCGGGTCACCATTAATGATCTTTTTTGGTGTCATTGAATTTATCTTTTCGAGATCTTTTTGATGGTATTGATGGTGTTGAAATTGGAGTTGTGATGTGTTTTCGAGTTTTTTTTTCCTTTTCTCTCTCCTCTCTCTCTCCCATTTAATAATGTTTTTAGATATCGCTATTCTAAATAGCGATATGCTATAAATATCTTGTTTTCCAATCGCGACGAGTATAAATTATGCTATTTTGCCAATTGTTTTTTCAATTATGTTATTTTAAAAAAAATCATCAATAATCCAAGTTTGAATCATGATTATACCTATGTTCAGTTCATTTCATGGTCTATGCGGGAATCATGATTTAATGTTATTAGTTTATTAATTTAGATTTTTTTATAATTTGATATAAATGACTCATTTAGCAATCTTGATGGAGGTGTTTATGCTATTGATTTACTACAAATATGTTTAAAAAGAAGTTAAATAGTATACAAGAGAAAGGTGAGGGCTTGTAATATATTTTATTGATGCATTTTTTGCAAATAAAATGTTTCCAAAGAAGCTGTCTATATGTAATATTTTATTTATAAGACACTTTGAACATTAAATCAATTATAATTATGTTTTTATAATATCTTTGAAATTGTTTTTTGGACTAAGTTTGCACACACTTGACTCAATATATAAAGTGTTATAACATTTAAATATTAGGAGCGTCAAGATGATTTTTCCTTAAAATATTAATACTATATGTGATTTAAAAATAAAAAATTATTTTATTAAAACTCAATAATTCACCCTAATTAATGATTAGTGTCATTACATACAATGGTGGAGTCAAGACATAAAGTTTAAGGGCCACCTTAATTTTAAAGTTTGTAAATATATTAGACTAATGAGAAAAGATGTTAAATTTATTATAACAAGAGCATACAAAATATAAAAAAAAAATCATTCAATGAAAGCCTAAAGTGCATACAATTTTAAATTTGTAAACATGCAAAAATTAAACTCAAGACAAATATGGTTTCAACATAAATATACTAAAAGAATACTAACATACATACTAAGCATATATTCAAACTTGCAATTGATATAAAATCAAAATCCTACCATGCATACTAATAATAAAATTAACTATGCTTAAATTAAAACAAAGAATGATATTTACTTGTTAAATAACTTTAAAGTAATGAATTTTTTATTGTTGTTAGGGATGAATAATTTATCTTTAAGGTTTTATTGCTAATTACTTGTGTATTAGGATATTTGCAATATAATTCTCAAGATTCCAACGACACCATCTTGATTTAATTCACTTTCAAACTGAAGTCTTTGAACTAAAATAATGGACTTAATTATCTCTCAAAAAATGAACCTATATAACCTTTAGGTTTTTTTAGAGGAAAATCAAAGAATAAAAATAATAAGAAAAAAAATATAAAAACTGAGGAGAGGAAGAGTGTAAAAATTTGGAAAAAAAAATTGTATTAAACTTTTCCTTCATTGACCCTTTTTTTATAATGGTTTTTGGAAGTTAAAAAGTTGAATAATTAATTTTGGTAATAATCATAATTATTTTCTACATTATTTATTTTTTATTAGCTATCATAAATCAAGAATTAAATATGAAAATAATGGTCATAAATTTGTATTTTTATAGTTGAAAAAACTGTTCAGAATTGCAAGGAAGAGATTGTTAACATTTATGGGCTAGATTGAACAAACAACGGGCTAGCCAAAGTCAAAATTTTAGTTGGCAAAAAAATAATATTTTGTTGCCTAAAATATTATTTTATAATAAACCCAAACCCATACTCAGGCCTAAGCACGCGCGCATGTGAGTTTGAGCTCATAGCTCACTTTACCGATGATTTCTTCCCTCTAAAAGCTTGAGTGCTATTTATATATAATTTTAACTTTTCAACCATCCACTTTATAAACACTGGAAAAGTTTTGTATCTTTCCAATATGGAATATAGTTCTTTAAAGAGTTTTGGGTTTCATCAAAACTTGTCAGCTACGGGTTATTTGAAATTAATTTCTCATTTACTCACAATTTATCTTAATCATGTTAATTTTTATGTAAATAGAATATGTTAAAAATTAAATTTCAATAAAGTTTTAACTTTAAAAATGAACTCTAATTAACCATGTTATTTAAATAAATTTCCAACATACCTAACCTAAGTCACTTTCTATAGTTCATATAAATGAATTGAGTTATAAAATCAATGATTCATAGACAAGCTTCTTATGTTGAGAAGTTAGGAAGGTAGGATGTTTTATTAGATGATCACATCTATCAATGTTAAAAAAATATTGTACCTAAAACTAAATTAATTCATGTTAAAGGTTTACTTGTATAAACTCTAATTCAATTTATTATTTTAATATATTTTATATAATTCATCGAGTTATCAATTCTAATAAATAAGAAAACATGTCAAGTTTTTAATCCAATAATTGTTATTTTAGATCTAGTTATTGATAAAAAAAAAATGATTTGAGTCAAAATTGTAAATGAATCATATATAGAATGATTTCAATTAGTACATGTTAGTAAGAGGTTTTAAATAAATTTTTATATTAGATCCTTCTAATTTTCAAGGGGAAACATATATGGGAAACCACTTTGTTAAAAACCTCTTATTATATAAAAATTAGGAGGATCTAATATAAAAATTTTAAGGGGCACAAACTCGTGATTACGCAACCCACGATCAAGATTGAGATCTGATATCAGAAAACCAAAAGAGGTTGATAGGAGTATGACATAATGAGAACCTGCTTCAAGGCACCAGCACTATCGGAATAAAGTCGAATGATGCCACGAAGCCAATTAATCTTTGAAAAGTCAGATTTAGTTCGTTCAAGAACCAAAGAATGTAAGAATCTTTCTCACACATTAAATTAAAAAATTCAGAAGTATTATTCATCAAAGGTCCTGGAATTTAGGTTTATATATGTTTAAATAGTTTCGAGAAATTAACCCTAATGGATTTACCTTTGTGGGCTGAATTGATCCACTTACAAAAACTGATCCAAAATCTTTACTAGTAAGCCCAAACCCTAATCCAAATAAGTCATGGATCCTAGCTGAAAACAAAATTATAATTAAGCTCAAACAAGCCTTGAGCTATAGTTGAGATAATAAAAATAAAACCTATAAATTAATTCTCTATACTGCTGTGAGAAAAGAAGAAGAGAATAAGAGAAGAAAACAATACAAGTTTGATAGAATGCTTATTTATAGCCTACAATGCTACCTAATGATCCTAAAAACCAATCTGTCATTAAATAACCCCAGCCCTACCACATCACACAAAAATTCATCAATATATTTTCCAATTGAAAACAAAACCACAACTTGTTTAGTCACTTTCACTTCACCATTATCATTCGACCATTACAATCTATAAAGTCTAGTATGCTTAACAATACACAAATTCAATTTACTAAAAGGGTAGTACTAGACATATTAGTATAACTTCCACTATCTATAATTAAACTACACACCTTGTTTTGTACATAACATCGTATATGAAAGATGTTTTTCCTTTGCTGATCACTATCATCTTCCTTGACCTGAACCTGAAGTATACACCTTATAACCAAGTACACCTCAACATGTAATGCCAATTCATCCTCAATACAATCCTTCAATGGTAGCATGTCTTCACAATCTGATTTGTCACTCTCGAATTCCACATTACCATTGCCTCTCATCACCATTATCTTCTTGTTTGGACACTTTGAAGTGTAATGTCCAAGCCCCTAATACCTAAAACATTTAAAATCACGAGTACATTTAGGTTGAGTGTCATATTTACCTTTGAAACCCGTAAAGGCTTCAACTTTACCTTTAGGTAGTTCAGATTTGGTAGGGACAAAAGGTTTTGGTTGGGCAGCCTCCTTTTCCTCAAATTTGGCTTCTAAGATGATGAAGAACCCAAATTGAATGCTGGTTGAACATGTCCTTTCCTTCTAAGTCATTTCTCCACTTTTATAGCCATATGAACCATGTCTTCTATCTCCATATAGTGTTGTAACTCAACAACATTAGCTATCTCTTTATTAAGCCTATTAAGAAACCTAACCATAGTAGATTCCCTATCTTCAACCATATTAGCCTTGATAATTGCAATCTCTATCTCCTTGTGGTAATTTTTCACACTTTTCAAACCTTGATGTAAACTTTACAATTTCTAAAAGAGCTATTTATAATAAAAGTTAGGAACAAATCATTTTCTCATATAACCTTCATGTCATCCAATGACTCAATAGGCCTTTCATCATTCCTTCTCTTACTCAAAACAAGCCGATCCCATCATATTAGTGCATAATATATAAACTTAATGGCAACAAGTTTTACCTTTCTATACTTTGTGTAATGATAATAGTCAAAGATCCACTCAACCTTTTTGTCCCACTCTAGATATGCATTAAGATCATTCTTCCCTCGAAAAACAAGTATTTTCAACTTAATGGTACCTAACTTTATACCTAAATCTTCACAATGCCTAAAATCTTGGGAATTCTCTCTCTAACAAAAAACTCCACCATATCCAACACTTACATTCCTTCTTGCTCTATTTGGCCCGAACCTGTTTCCTTTGCCCACAAATGCAAACTCATAGTCATCATCACCCATATCTATGTTATCATCAACAAACTCATCAAAATCAGTTTTATCATCCTATATAGACCTTCGAACATCACTTCTTTAGTGATCAACCCCATTATTCTGTTGCTTAATTGAGTCCACTTCCTCCTTCAGCTCCTTGGTCACCTAAGTCAAGAGTTTAATTATTAGCTCATAGCTTGCATTTGGAAAGACAATTTGATATTTCATGCTACTGATATGTTTATGAAAAGTAACAAAACAAAATAATAATTTTTTTTACTAATATGCCGCAAACACAAGGAAGAAGAAGAGGATTGAGGCAAACACTGAAAAAAAACTTAACGAACACTAGAAAAATGAAAAATTCAGAAGGATATGACATGTTCTCGAAGCCTTGTTCTAATATCAACTAATACAAACCTTGTGATCACGTGCTCACACAACCCATAATCAAAATTGGGATCTGATACTAAAAAGATAAAAAGAGATCTTATAAGAGTGTGACACAATGAAAACCTACTCCAAGGCATCAACACTACTGGAATGAAGTGGAATGACGCCACAAGCTCTCTGAATTGATGATGATGCAATTGAGACTTATAATGTGATCGCTAAAAAAAGGGACAGTGATAGAAAGTGCCTGTGAACACGAGTTGGAATCTAGCACTCAATGAGATAACCTTTTCGGCTATATCTTACATCACCTGGCAATGCCTACTCTACAGTAGTATGTGTATTTTTTTTACTTGGTCATTTTAAATATGGGATGGATGCCTTCCATCTCATATTAAGCCTGAAGGCAATGCCACTGACTCTAAAATCAATCAGGTTCTATCATAAATTTCACTTTAAAGCTTCCTCCCCCTATCATATGAAGTTGCTAGATTGATAGGAGTTGGAGTTGATCATAGTCTTCGTCTATTCTTCCCCAATAAACACGCGATGATCTACTCGAAAAGCTACCAATACGTCAAAGGATCTATTTATGGTTTTGGTGTTATACAACAGCTATAAACATCAAGGCAATGACAATATTTATTTTTTTGAGATACTTTTTTAATGCACCAATGTCTTTTCCAATGATAAACTTGATGATACTTTTTTTTGGAGTGCTAAGAGCTGCAATGGTTCTGCTAGGATGTGTTTAACAAATTCTACTTTCACTCTACATGGGTAAAGCTTGGTCGCACATGCTTTTTGTTTATCGTAACACAAAATATGGGCTTACGTTACAGTAAGCAACATTGACAATATAAAATAAATGATGAATTAAATGCATGGCATGAATAAAAAGCATAGCATGAATAAAAGGCTGGAGACTTTTAGGCGGATAAAACTTGCGTTTTAAAGTGGTTTTGATGAGGCGAAGCTCAAGAGCTATATCTTAGTCATCCATGCATACATGACATTATCGGGCCTACGATAATAGATGATTCTAAACAGTCAGTTACGAGTATACTATAATTAGAAGGGGATCTGCACCAAACAAATTTCTTGAATGACCTAATACATGTATTTATGGACTAGTAGAATATGTCTATGAAAACCCAAAATCACCATTTCTCTATGCCAATCAAATACCCTACAAATTCAAGTTTCAGAATGGTCTATAGTAAAAACTCTGTAAGTCCACATTGTATAAAAAAAATGCACTTTCACAATCACGACAAATATTGTGAATCCTTCCCTTCATGTCAATTATTTATTACTTGTATACTAAAATGCGTGGGATTTTCACTATACATTTTCACTGTGTAAAATTTTGTTCTTTTCAATTTGGTCCTCAAGCTTTATTTTTAGGCAAACAAGTCTTATTTTTTGGTCCCTTTTTAAGAGAGAAGAGAGAGAGGGGTTGCCAGATTTCAGTAGTAGAGAGAGAAACTTGTTGTTGGCACCAATTTAGGCCACCAAAATGAAAGATTTTTGTGTCAAATTGTTTCATTTGATGCTGGGAGTTCATATTAGGCGTTTTTGTACCTTAAAAGTTTATGAAAAAACAGATCTGAACTCGGGTTGATTTTTGGTTTTGGGTTGAGTTTGGTTTTTTAGGCGGTTTTTTGGGTTTGTTTTAAGGCTATGAATGGATTTGTCATGATTTCTATGGTGTTTTGGGTCAAAAATGGGTTGCAAAATAGGTTTTTGGGTCAAAAAAGCATAGGCCCTGATTTTCCGATCACCACAGTAGTCAGAATCTAGGCAAAACAGGCGACACATCATCTATTACTGATATGGCTGTCAAACCCAAGGTGCCTAGGTCTGACATGACTGTCATGATAATATAACTTTAAATAATGTAATTAAAAAGAGATAAAGTAACGTGATCAATTAAAAAACTAAAAACTGAAAAAATGAACAAAACCTCCTCTCTTTTATTTTGTTCAAAGGGTCTCTTTTAAATAATATTGATTTTTTAGTTATGTCTTTAATTTTCAAAGAGGTTTTCTGGTTCATCTATGGTTTTGTTTTTATTTTTTATATAGATAAACTATGCTTTTAAAAATAAAAAAATATTTATTTTCAGATGATATTTTTAATGTGTAGCCATACATGTTATTCTTTTTTTTATTCAATCAATTTAATATCTTATTTTTCAAGATTAAATATTTTGATCTATGTTTTTCTTTCAGTTTTTCAAGTTTTGTTTTTAAGTGTCATTAATAATTTTTTATTTATTAGCGCACATAAATTTTAGTTTATTTGATTATATGTGTGGATAAATTTTTTGATTTATTATATTTTTTGAACTATAAAATACGTTGAGAAAACTGCATATATATTTTTTTATGAAAAATAAAAATATTTAACCCGTGGTGGAACACCGGTCATATAGCTATTCTCATGCTATTTGGTGAAGAAAGAAAGACAAATATGTAAGCAGCAAGGCCTTATAGCAAGGTTCTTGTCATGTTCAGGGGATTTCACTTTCTCAATCGAGATAATACGTTTTCCTCTTCATAAATAATTTCTTAAATTTGCAGTAACAAGTAGGGGAGCAAACTATATATATAAAAAAACCCATGACTGTATCTACGAAGTATCTACCAACAAACCCTCCATGAAAAATGATATTGCAGGCCCGCTTAATTCTGTTTTGTTCTCCTCTCAAACTTGGTCCATCTTTTTGTCCCTAAATCATTGCATGTCCCTGACAGAAGGGGCAGAATAATGCAAAAGTGGCTTATCAATGGAGATTTATATATCATGTTGATTTCATGCATTTGAATTAATGGGGTTCCAAAGGAGATAGAGTAGACAGAACCAGGCGGGAAATTTGAATCCCATGCAAGGCTCTATGGGGTCCAAGATGTGAGTGAAGTACCCTCTAACTTTTATGTTGTCTTGAATGTGGGTTGGGGAATGATCAAGAGTCTTGACCTTCGATAGTGTGTCATGCTCTCAAGGATTTTTGAAAGCCTATAAAGAGGGTTGTTCTATGGTTGAATGGATTTATTAGTGGGAGAGGATAATGCCATTGACATGGTGGAGTAGAAGAAAAGCTAGGGCACGTGATTTTCATGGTTGAATAGAGAGAAAATGTAGATCAAAGTATTGACAAGTGAAATTAATATATAGGAACCAAATCAACTTTTCTGTCTGAGGTTTGAAAGATATATTGAACAGGCTCCATATTTTTTCCAAATAACAATAATTCCATGCATGTGCTAGGCCCGCATGACTTTTTTCATCCCATTAATGGGGTTTTGGAAATTATGGCAACATCAAAGCTATGTGCTTGGTGCAGATCCAACTTCCAAGTCCCATCCATAATAGAAAGATTGTCATGTCTTGCTTTTTGAAGTTTTTAAGCCTTAAAGTCTTGATGCCCCAACATGAATTGTCTCACGGAGCTGTCTGTATTAGAGCCAGTGAGAGAGTTGGCACCCATTTCCCGTGTCCTTGAACCTGGAATTAAGACTTTAAGGAGCTATGGGTTCATCTAACTGTTTCCATGGGTGGAAGAATGATCTCCTTAATTAGGGAAAAAGATACAATATTTGAAGTAGTTTGAAGTTGAAAGTACTGTAATGGACTATGATTTTCCAGCATGAAAACAATGTATATAGCTTAGGTCTATGATTTTGAAGACTTCTGGTGGAGCAAAAGAAGACTTGTCCTTGGTTCAACACGTCTGAACGAAAGTGAATGAAGCTCACAATTGTTTTACCAAAATATGTGAATGAAACACAGCCACTTAGTCCCCACAAAAACTGGAGTTGTGTTTCATATAAAGATAGAAAACAATGTGTCCCATTAAACTTGATGATGTGAAGATACCTGCTCAGAGCCTTGTGTACTCGTCAAGGAGACCCCTTATCTAATAGTGTCAACTTCAGGCTCCGTTTGTCTACGCGGCTGTGGCTGCGGTTGAAATAAAACGCAGCAAACATCTGTTTGGTTATAGAAAAAAACGTTGTTAACTGTTCATGGATCCCACCTTTTACTGCGTTGCAAACTCAGAAATTGCGAAGCAGCATCCGGCTGCTTTTGTTTCAACAGTAAACAATGGCCAACATATTTACGCACTGCATGCTAATTAATTAGCATGCCAGTGTAACTTGCATACACTGTATGTGTAACTTGCATACACTGTATGTGTAACTTGCATACACTGTACACTGTATGCATGTTACACTGTTCATGCTAATTAATTAACATGAACAGTGTAACATGCATACAGTCCCGGTTGGACCGGTTCCGGCCAAACCGGTTCCGGCCAAACCGGTTCCGGTTCAAAACTTAAAATACATTGAACCAGGTCCAACCCAATAAAATAAAAATTATTTTTAATTTTTTAATTATTTTTTATTCGAAAAACTAGTGTTTAACATTATTTAATGACAATACATAAATTAGACAGAGATCGCTTGATAAAGTAGTATTTGCAGAATTTGATTGCAATCCCAATTTCATTCTTGAAATTGAGTCTTTAAAAACAAAAAAAAAAAAGCATTTTCACTAATGGGCCCTTTTGTTAATCAAAATTTGGGTTGCTAATTTTGCTAATCTTGAAAATTTTGGTCTATCAACTTTTACTTGGATTTTTAGTCTTTCACCAACATACTTAGGGGGTCCTTTTTAGGCCTTTTACATGCGTATTCCATTGTATATTTTTTTTTTTGTATTTTTCTTTGTTTTCTCTGGTTTTTTTGTTTTTGTATATAAAAAAGGTAACAACAATATATGTCATAGTAGGAATAAAAATTACTAGGATATCTAATAGTTTAGTATTGTTCTAATCTCATCATGTTGAGAAAAGTTTTGACAACTTTTTTAAAGGTGAAAATAGCAGTATCAATACACCAATGGATATAAGTGCACATCTATTCAAAACTAAAAATATAGTAATAAACCAAATAGAATATTCTTGAATAATTTGGAGTTTGATATATGTTATGAACCATATAACACCAAATAATCTGTACTCGTAATCTAAGATGTACTCAGACATTGGATACCTAATAACATTGGAAGGGTATAGTGATGCAAATTGAATATCCAACACTAAGAATCCAAAACCGACTAGTTAATATATCTTCATACTCGGTGGAACAGTTGTGTCATAAAAATGCTCTAAGAAAATGTGCATCACAAAACCTATGATGAAAAAAAAGTTTCTTAATCTCAATAAAGCTAGAAAGGAAGTGGTTTTGAAATTTTTTAAAGGATATTCCATATTAGTTATAACTATGGCTAATAATAATTTGTGTCAATTGCAACAATTAGTTAGCAATATAAAGGCATAGAGTAGCAAGTATAAAGGTAACTCTAGACATAAACATTTAGGCATAATATTTTTAAACACTTGTTATCTAATAAGATAATTTTTATTAACTATGTAAAGTCATATGTATATATTACAAATTTGCTAACTAAAGGTTTGAAGAGAGAGCTTGTGTATAATTTATTGAAGAAAATGAGCTTAAAGCCATCAAATACAGAGTGTAATGATAGTAATCCTACCTTGGTGAATAAAGATCCCAAGATCTAGATTCAAATGAAAAACTAAGTCATATGACACTCTCAATAGCACTAAAAAAATATTTTTTTTGCCTATTCATATGATGAAAAAATGTGTCACCTACAATGCTCTTAGATATATTCATATTTAGGTATATTGAATGGAGTTTAATAGAATATTCCTAATGAAAGATAACCAATATGAGTGAAAAAACATGGATATTTCCTTGAGAAATTTGAAAAATATGAATTCTCTAAAACACTTATGTATTGAGAATTGTTTTGGGGGAGAAAACATGCGAACTAAAAGAAATATCAAGATAGAAAACTCTATGAATACTATTGTGTGAATTTACACAAGTCAAATAATTCAATATATTGTGTCATTAATTAGTTGAGTAACTATGATAGTATTTCACTAAGAACATTCATGCGGAAGATTGTTAGAACTTTCTTTTAACATGGTTAACAAACACATTCAAAGCCAAATTAAAAATGGAGTTTACTCATTTTTAGAGTTAAAATTTTATTGGAAATTACTCCCCAACATAAGTGCTTTAATATGAAACATTATTATGACTAAAACAAATTATGGATAAAAAAATTCTCATAAAACTCTCGGTTAGTATGTTTTGTGAAATCCAAAACTCTATATCCCACATAGAAAAAAGATAATTTTTTTTTGTAGCTGATATAATAGAAAGTTAAAAAATAAAATGAAAATGAGCATGTATGGCACCAAAACATTTAAAGGGGATAGGCCTTAAGGGAAGTGGGTTTTGGGCTTAAACCTTACATATATACTTACTTGGCTCCACTTGGCACAAAACAACACTACCTGGGCTCGAACCTTGATCCTTACATCTCAAGTCTTAAGTCTTGAGCCAAGATTTGGACATGATCTTCTGCTTGAGTTTGAGTTTGAAGTAAAATAATTTTTTAATTCATAATTGTTTTTGCCACCCATTTTTGTTTAGCTAATCCATGAATGAAAAGTTTGAACAATTTTATTTTTTAAATAAAATCATCTAGTTTTAAAGGCAAAAACTAACTTTTTATCTTTTATGGTGGATAATTAAGGTAAAATGGCAAGAACTTTCTTTAGTTTTGGTTTTAAAAGTCAATATAAAAAAGGGTTGAAGGGGAGATAAAAAATGGTTGAAGGGGAGGTGTTCTGCATATCTTGCTGTAGCTCTTTTGCCTTTTTCTTTACTGTTTTTATTGCCTCTAGTTTTGCTTAGTCTTTTGCTCTTTTCTCTCTTTATTCTAGAGTTTAAATTTTAGTACTTTATAGAGAAATATTAAGTTGAATTATTCATTTGATTTATAAACTTTTAAAGAAAGTGAATCTTTAATTTTTTATTTTTTTTTTGTGAATAAAATCTTTTAAAAGTTAGTTATTATTCATTTGATTTGTAAACTTTTAAAGAAAGTGAATCTTTAATTTTTTTTTTTAGTGAATAAGATCTTTTAAAAGTTAAGTTATTGAAATCTTAAAAGATTATTTGCAAGAAAATCATCTAAGTGACAATTTTAATCTTAAAAATAAAAGGTGTAATTATTGGCAACAACATTTTCATTTCTTCGTCCAAATATGTTCTGCATTAATTTTATTTCAAGTATAATAATTTTTTTAGTACATGTTAGGATATATGCTAGCATCTTGGTTGATTCATTTTGAATATTCTATTATATGTTTAATATGTATACTAGGATTTTGTTCTTGTTCCAACGCAAGTTTAAGTACTTATAAAATTGTATGCAATTACAACCAAACAATTACAACCTTTAAATATCCTACAAGAAAAGGACAAAAGAAAAGAATAGAAAAAAAGAACTAGTAACAATTTGTCATAGAAGCTGCTCATATCAAGTCACTAGAGAAAGGAACTGCTGTTTGAGGTAGCCACTCATTCCCCAGCAAGAAGCCAGAGACAGTGAAATTAGCAGCATCAGTGGCGTTAATAACGTGGAAACCTGGCCATGTTACCCTGTTTGTAGTATCAGATCCCGGTCCAGTGTTATTATACTCTGCATAATATGATGTATTGAGTGCGAAATCTCCATTCCATATTTGCCAACCAGCAGGATTTATCGATGTATCCATGGAACTTTGCATGTAAACAGTTCTTGAATATTCCTTCCATGGCCTCCCAAGATATGTTTGGACCGTCATATTGCTTGAAGCCAAATCGTCAGCAGCTGCAATATTACAATTGTGTATAGAAGTGCCTGTGTTTTGGTTCGGGTCTTTTCTACCTTGGGCAGTGATGGCATTGAATTGGCCACTCATAGGTAGCCGCGGATACAAGTTGCAATTCTGGAAAACAACAGCAGCATTGCCAAATATAAAATCAACAGTACCATAGATATCACAATCCCTGTAGAATTGTCTCAGAGAATGGGTGTATAAGGTATCCTGGTACCCTTCAAAACTGCAACTATAAAATGTGGACAAATCAGCTCCACTTCGAAGAGCTACAGCCTGATGCTTGACTGCCCCAGCTGTGTTCCGGAATGTTATGTTCACTGCAACAAAGTTTTGTCCAACTACAGCTGCAACATGGATCACAGATCTGATTAATTAGCTAGATTAAGTCCATATAATTGTTTGGTAATTAAATATTATAAAATTTGCTAGTCTATTCTAAGACCACGTCGAAGGTATCAAGCTCTTACCAAATGTAGCAGAATTGAAAGTAGTCCACCCATCAACAACACTACGATTCCCAGTAATCACCGTCTGATTTATGCCATCTCCTACCATCATCAAATATCTCTTGTTCTTTGCAATGGACACATACTCTTCATAAATGCCAGCGGTGACATAAATCATGAAGTAGCCATTACTGCCGTCGGTTTTATTTGGAGCTGCAGCAATAGCATCATTGATGGTTGTGAAATTCCCTTGTCCGTCCTGACGCACCGTCACTATATCACTAACCTCTACATCGTTATTCTCTGCCTGGAGAAGCTTTCTCCTACTGACTGATTCGTAAATTGCATGGTTCCTGGCAGACATTTTGAATGGCAATCGTCCATGTCTGAATGCAAGCTGCTTGCTTTTAGGCTGCCATGTGATCCTTTTCTTCATTTTAGGAACCCAACCTTTGGTGAAAAAAGCAAGAGAAACACTATAAAGTTTTGCGTCATCAGACAAAGGGACTGAGAGACCGTTCCTTACACTCCAGGCAGAAGATGTGGCCTGCAGGCCATCTAAACAGGTTTCCTGGTTTGTTAGAATGGCACTTAGCAAAGTTTGTACATCATCAGCTTTCAAAGCGGGCAAAGTTTTACTAGTAGCATTGACAGTTTGAAAGGAGCTCAACAAAAACTCTATGTTTAAATTAGCTAGAAACCGGCAATCCTCAAGAGCCCTAGTTGCAGTAATAGACAAACTGGAGCGGCGTAAGAGATATTTATCAACTAGGTTCAAAAATGTACGGGATTGTGATAGAGACTTGCGGACGCAAAGTCGGGCAGAGTCATAGACATTGGTAGACTGCTTAGGGAGAACAGATTTGCAATAGGAAGGGTCTGGGGTGTCGTTGCAAAGGGTTCCAGGGCTGACAAGACTACTTGGAGAGACATTTGCTAAAGATGGAGAGGAAAAGAAAGGAAGAACAGCAGCTATTACTAGTAGAGAGATGAGTTTAGAAGCCATTATTTTTCGGACAAAGGGGAACTATAAGTAGCTAGTTTGAGGAAATTGTGTAAATGGGTTCGCTTTATTTATAGAGGATTGGAAATTAAGTGGTTTATGACTGGATTCATATTACAACATGGCTGTTAGTGATATTTGCCTGGTATGCAGACAATCTTGTATTTTACGAAGTCAATTTTCATGACTTTCTGAAAAACGCGTAGGTCTCCTATGCTGCCTAAGGATATTTGCTGAATATTTTTTAATTTTTCCACGAACATTATGTTGTTATCCATGCAGGTTACAATATAGGAGTATTCTGAGTAAACGTAGTCTATCCCTAACTCCACTTGCTATTCGGTGCTAGTCGTTCTTCAACGGTTCTCTACATGCTGCTAAGTCTATCTCACTTTCTTTCTTTAATCAGCTGACTAAGTCTATCTCACTTTCTTTCTTTAATCAGCTGGAATTAATTTTTATTATCATCTCGTTTACAGTAACGAGTTGCTACTAGAATGAGTTACCGTAGATATAATGAGAAGAATCCGAGTGTCCAAGTGCTCTTCATTCAAGGAAGGCAGCAATCAAATTGCAAACAAAAGTTAAGGGAGAGTAAATTGTCAAAGAATTGATTTGTTCTCTATCTCCTTATAGTCAAATCATTGGTTTGGCCTGTCTCATAGTTACGATAACAAAGCTGGTTGCAGCTAGAAGGCTACTAGATTTGAAAATTATATTTTTTTTGTTTTTGTATTTTAAAAGTATTTTTTAAAAAAATTTAATTTTTTTTTATTTTTTTGTTTCAAATTAATATTTTTTTAATGTTTTTAGATTATTTTGATGTGTCGATTTTAAAAATAATTTTTAAAAAATAAAAAAAATTATTTTAATATATTTTTAAATAAAAAATAACTATAATCATTCTTCCAAATAAGCTGAAAAAATCTTAAAGTCCTCTTGGAAATTTAGATTTTTAGGAGAGCTGGGCCCAGAAAACTCCAGTTAATGACGGTCCGATTGCTTCTAGTTAGATTATGCAAACTTAAATGCACATTAAGCTGTAAGATCTTCAAATCTCACGGGAGATAATTAAAAAAAGTATATTTAAATTGTGGATGATTTATGTAAGATGTAAACATAGAAAAAAAGACACTACTATATATATATATAACATCTCTTATAGATGGTGGCCCAGTGGTAAGAGTTTGGGACCAAGAGGTTTGCTCCCTCTGTGGTCTCAGGTTCGAGCCCTGTGGTTGCTCATATGATGGCCACTGGAGGCTTACATGGTCGTTAACTTCGGGGCCCGTGGGATTAGTCGAGGTGCGCGCAAGCTGGCCCGGACACCCACGTTAAACTAAAAAAAAAATAAGAATTTTATAGTGCTTTACTATTCATATATAAAAGTGAATAATTAAAGTTTTTTATCAATTTTTATTTTTATTTCTTTTACCTTCTATTTTTTTTCAATTTTATCCTTTAATATTTTATTTATTTTCATTTCATATAATTTATGTTTATTTATTTTCTATGATATTATCATAATCTTAATAATCGCCCCAACATTTAGTTGTGCTCAATTTTTAAAAATGTTTATTTTTGTTATCATATAATTAAATAAAAAATATTTTTAAACCTAGTGGTGTTCATGATCCCAGTTGTGAGTTTTGCGAGTTAAGCCGCGAGCCCGAATTAATCCAATATGTCGTTATCTTAGTGTTAAAAAAATATCATCTTGATTATTATTTTTTAAGTCAAGACACTCTTTTATCGGTTATCCAGGTTACCTTTGAACCTGCGATATCGACTGGGTCACCTAGAATCAACCCCCATGCGGGTTAATTTTAAACATGGGCCGAGCAGATTTAATAACAATGACAAATAGTTTTATTTTTTAAATTTCATCTTCCATTTTTTTTTCTTTCAATTAAATTCTTTTTTACTTTTTTTTTTATCAATTTGATCCTTCAACATTTTATACATTTTGAATTGGTATTCATAATTTATTTTGGTTTGTTTTCTATGAAGTTATTTTAGACTCAAATAAACATCCTGGTATTTGATTGGTTATCAATTTTGTGAGTTTCTATTTTTGTTATCATATCATTAAGCGAAAAATAGTATAAGAAAAGAAAGTTCTTAAACTTAATGGAATCCATGATCCGAGTTGCGGGTTTGACGAATTAAGTCACAAATCCCGGGTCGATTTAATATGTTGATTAAAAAAAGATATTATCTTGAAATTTTTCAAAGTGAAACCACATTTTTACTAGTTTTCCAGATTGTTTTTTGACCAATCAAGTCAACTGTGTCACCTCGAGGTAACTTCCACATGATTCAATTTGAAACCAAGCTAGGTAATTTTTCATAATCAGAAGTGAGTTGATCATACTTATCATTAAAATGAGTCGTCTGATCCTGTACCCGTCGGTTTAACATTGCCACAAACTTTGAAGTTTGAATGCTCAAAATCGATTACGAGCATCCAACTATTGAAGCATTACGGGTCGTCTGCAAGTTCTCATTTGTAGTGTTAAAGAGTTCGTGTATCTAATTTCTATTGGGCCCATTAGATGATCATGCCTCCAACCACAAATCTGGATCAATATCTGGATGGGTCGAAGGATCATCATCGTATCTCTCTTTCAACCGGCTGTTATATGTATCTTGGAAAGAAAACAATAAATTCATCAAATTCAAGGAAATAATAACTTAAGAAAAAAAAGACCGCGTATACGTTTCAACAAAAAGCTCATTTGGGCTTGACTCACGTCCAAGAACCATAGCCTGCAATAAGAAAAATATTGTCAGTTAAATATATTTATATAAAACAAATAATAAAAAAATAGATGCAATAAAAAAATTCATATCATCCGTTTCGCATGCAAAATGAACGTAATGAAGCCACTGGTGTACGTGGTAACAGAACCATGAACACGCTAGTTCTAGTTATCCGTACCAGACTATGACCGTTGAGTGAAATGTACGGACATCACATGTTGAATGTATTCCACCCATACAACCTCTAAGACGTACGACAGTCTGAAATCCTTCCAAACTATCATGTCATTTTAGCTTAGAAGCTCTCTTTTTTTCGCATATTTTTTGGCTTTCTTTTATGCCTCGAACAAAAAATCACAAGTAAATGAAAAATAAAATTTTAATATTTGGAATAAAAAAATTATCTTGAATTCGATCTTACCTAATTACAGCATGATTCTTCCAAACCCTCGTACCATCATCATCAGCTCTCTCCCATTCAAATTTTCCCTTTAAGTAAAAATTTATAAAAGGAAAATTACAGTAATTTTAATAGACTATCAAAATTAACATAAAAAAATATTGAAGTTAATATTAACCTTGATCCTTGAAAACCATGCATCAACCTGTGGTTTCCATTCAAGATGTTTGGAAACCTGACTGCATTGAAACAATAGAATTTCCATCGACAATTTAAAGGTCGATGTTATTGTTATAGAAACCTTATTTTTTGTAAAATTGAAATTGCATTCGTTAAATGATATTATTTTTTTCATCCATAAATATTGCATTATATTACATTATAGTTTATGGCAATACACATTCGACCAAATGTTGTATGTTTATTTGGTCAATTGACTCATCATCATCTCCATCGCAATGTTGTATGTTTATTTTGTTGCTATTATCTTCATCGACTTGTGTATGTTGGCTGGAATTCAAAATATCATTAAACTTCTCAGCATTAACATCAATAAAAATATTCTCGGCAATATAAAAATTTGAATTTTTTTAAGTAATTAGACAGAGCAACTTGATATGGATTAACTAACTCACCAAATTGAAAAACATCATCTCTCATAGTTAATTCATCATTGTCATCCTGAACAACCTCGACATAACCCTTGGATTTGGTTTTCACTATGGACAATCAATCAGTTGTTGAACGATCCTTTCTAAAGAAAGAATTGTATGTGCCATAAACTTGTTGGCATGGCTTGGCGAAAACAAAGACATCATTGACGTTGTAAAGTCTAGCTTTTGAATTAATTTCGACCAAACAATGATGATGATCTACTCTTATTCCTCTGTTAGTGGTGTCATACCAATAATATTTGAATAAAAATACTTTATTATGCTCGCTATGATATTGGAATTCAATGACCTCTTCGAACTTTCAATAATAGTCAACTTCAAACTCATTAAAAGTCGATCCCTTAACATAAACTCCATTATTTTATTTCTTTCTTCCATACTCATAATCTTCAATATAAAACACATGTCCATTGATGAAATACCCATTGTGGCACTTCACCTTTCTTTTAGGACCCAGACTTAGTAAAGACAAAGTAACACTAGCATTCTCTCCCGATTGATAATCTTGGTACATAAAGTACAACCATGAACAGTTAATGAGAAATGTGTAATGAAATTAAGTATCCCGAGAGATAAGAATAATTAAACAACACTTACATGTATTCTGAATCACGTGGAAAATTTAATCAAAAGATTTGAGATATAGTTAGCTATGAGTTTTGCGACAATAAATATTCACGTTGTTGCCTGCGAGAAATTCAACAATGTATCAGTTTATGATATTATAAAAGATAAATTATTAGAAAATAATGACATGTTAAGTAGTATACATATTGAATAACATGTTAATTATATGTTTTCTTAATTTTATTTATGACAAATATCTTCTCCTCATAGCTTTTTTTTGTACGGGTCCAGGATGGGAGAATATTAACAAGTTCTCACTCAAAGACACTTCCTCATCATCTTCATGCCTTGGAACGCGATTGATTCTTGTTCTCAATTGAGGCTTGAAATAGTACGAGATAAATGTTGAGATCTCTTCAACAACATAGGTCTTGCATATCAAAGGCTCAACATGTGCCTTATTTGTTTACTTTTCTCTTAAGGTTGAATAAGTACCTGCATGGAATTAAATGAATATTTTGAAATATGCTAAGAAAGATAAAAAAAATTTTAATTATAATGCATATGTAAACACTAATCTCTCGAATGGATACATCCATCTATATTGGATCGAGCCTCTAACTTTTACCTCAAATGATAAATGTATGGGTAGATGCTCTATCGAGTCAAAAAACAATGGGGGAATATCATCTTAAATTTGCATATTGTCTGGATGATATTGTTTTCAAGCCTTTTCCTGTGTTGTGTCTATAACTTGTTAGAGCATATATATTTAAAAAAGTGATTGATCTTCGTGAGTGCATTCCATATACCCTTTGACAATAAATCACAGTAAGCTAATGAAATGAGTATTTGCATAAACACGTGGAAGTCATGGCTCTTCATTCCATACAATTTGCACTCTTCCAAATTCACCAACCTTCATATGTTTAAGGCATGTCCATCAGGAAAACTCGGACTTTTAAGCCATTGGTATACAAGTAACTGTGCATTCTTGTCTAAGATGAAGTTGGCTTTGGGATTTGCGACCCGTGACCCAACATAAACAAACTCCATATTTTGCCGATGACAAAACAAAGCTATATCCATTCTAGCCTTGATATTGCCTTTGTCTTCTCCTTCACGTCCATGACCGTGTTGAAAATTTTATCAAAGATGTTCTTTTTTATGTGCATGACATCAAGGTTATGGCAGAAGAGATTGGTCTTTCAATAAGGAAGCTCCCAAAAAATACTTTGTTTTACCTAATTATAGGTCAAACCAAAACCAGAAAACTTTTGCTTATCGGATTGAAAACTAAACAATGTCATTGTACTTCAACATCACGTTATACAATTCTCCACCTAAAAGAAGTGGCAATGAAACATCCCTTTCAACTCTGCCAATAAATAAGTCATTTTTATTCTTTCTGAATTTGTGATCCCCTGGTAAGAACTACCAGTGGCAGTAAAAAAAGATGTTTTACCATCGTTTTTTAACGTGAATGCCTTGTTATTTTCCATACAGTATGAACATGCTAATTTTTCATGCATGTTCCAACCAGAAACCATTCTATAAGCTGGAAAATCATTGATAGTCCACATCAAAGCTACCTTCATCAGAAAATTTTATTTCCTAGATATATCATAAGTCAAAGGCCCGGATGACCATAACTGCTTCAACTCATCAATCAACGGTTGAATACAAACATCTATATTTTGACTTAGACTATTAGGATCGGGTATGACCATAGATAAAAACATAAAGTTCGGACTCATACACATCCCTGGTGGCAAGTTGTAAATTGTGAGTATCACCGGCCAACAAGAATTAGGAGCAAAAAATGACCTGAATGGATTGAATCCATTTGAATATAACCCAAGACATACGTTCCTTATCTTCAATGAAAACTGAGGATGCACGTTGTTAAAGTGTTTCCAGTCTCCACCATAAAAAGGGTGCACCATCACTTCATCCATTACATCATTTGATTGGTGCCATATCATATGCTTAACAATCTTTAGTGACATGAATAATCTCTGCAGTTTAGGTGTGAATGAGAAGCATCTAAGTTTTCTATGTACGACAAGAGTCATTTCCCTGTCAGTCATGGGTTTATAACGAGAATGCTCACATGTTTTGCACTCGGTCAACTCTGCATTTTTAAGGTAGTACAACATGCAGAAGTTTGAAGACATGTAAATTTTCCGGTACCCTAGACTAAGGGGTTTCATCATGGACTTGCAGCATAGAAGTTCTTTTTTAGCCTATTCCCTTCAATTTAAATGCTTCTCATCCATTCAACAATTATGTCATAACCGGCTCACTCAACCCATGATCCGACTGGATGTTGAACACTTATGCATTGACCCGATAATTTATTGTGATTTGTGCAACCATCCCATAATGGTTACTCATAATCTTTCAAAAGATCAAAAAACCTGGTCGCATCTGCATTAAGTTCTTCATCTATAATTGGATATTGACCGACATGACCCTGATTCATTCTCATCGCATTTATAACCATATTCCTATAAGGATTACTATTGTCATCTATAACTACATGCCCGTTGCTAAAACTACAAGTTGACCCAACCATCCTTTCTACGATGGTATCGTAAGGAACATATGGTTCTCTGTGCGCATACCAACACAAATGTTTCTCCACGAACCCTTTTTATAGAAGATGCATCATTACAACATCTGGATCAAGAAATGTTTTATTTTTATACCTCTTGCATGGACATCTAATACCCCTCCACTAATATTTTTCGGATTATATAGTGCATAATTAATAAAATCTTGAATCCCATTACAATAATTGATCTTATGCAACCCTTGTTGTGAATCTTTATATATTTAGGAACGATCATCAATTACTTATATCAAACCTATATAAATTAATGATGACAACATGTATTAATTAACTATGTTAACTAAATAATTTGCAAAAATATTGATTTAGCTCAAACTTATTCAATCTATTTTCATAGTACTCTTAATTCATTATCAATTAACTACATAAATTCAAATTTGTACACATTTACTGAAAATTTCAACTCGACAATAAAATTGATAAAATATAAAACGGACCCGTTAAATAAGCTATTATTTATTTCATCACAAAACACCTAAGTCAAAAATAAATATTTTAAAATTGAGTTCAAATAAAAAAAAAGGTAGATTTGTTTACTTAAAATGAAAAATCCTTAATAAAATTTAAATCAGATTGCAGATGTTAACAAACTAAGTATTGTGGTGGCTGAATTTGTTATGGGAGGTTGAATTGTGTTGAGATTAAGGGGAGGGGGTGTCTATTTGTTGCAGAAAAAAATGCTTAACAAAAAAGGAGAAATGAGAAAGGGGGAGAAGAGAGTCGATCGTCAGGTTATAAATTAAATATTACTGATGACATTACTAATAAAATTATTATGTCAGTAACTCCATTGGTCATTTTGTTGATAAAAATATCACGTCACTATATGATTTATTTTCTTTTTTAATCTTTATGTAATACTCATTGTCATTCTCTTGATATATACTGAGAGAATTTTTTTAACGGTATTTATTAATGAATACATAAATAAAAAAAATTATATCAGTAAAGGTTATTACGACAAAAAAACTTCATTATATTTTTATTTGTATTAATTAATTTTCTAACAGTGAAATAAGCCTTTACATCTCAGTTTAAGACGTGAACACGAAAGGCCGACTCCAATATGAGATTTTTGTAACTTCATCAGTGTTATTCATCGATTATATTATATATAGAAGCATATGTGTCAGCCGGTGGTAGATTAAAAATAATTATCCGCTGTCGAATAAGCTTGAGTCGGACAATTAAAAATCGTTGAAATGTTTTTTTTTTTTTTTTTTTGAAATGTTTTTCAATGCATAGGTTATACAACATTTTTTTTTCCAGTAGAAATAAATAATAAAACGATCTAGTCTAGTCCGTCACTGTGAAGTAATTAATTGTCTTTAAAGAAGAACGTCAAATAAACTTCACTTAACTTTCCACGTAGACGAATTGGGGCCTGGATGATGACCGACTGCTTGTATTATGTATCCAATTTATTCTAGCTTGTTGAAAAGGGTAGATCGCAGATTAGATTTGCCAGATTCACCTCCGCCATAGAACACGACCAAACTGGAAATTCATTTGAACCAATAATTTGAAGGCAACATAAACATGAAGAATGGTTAGTTGTTTGACAAACAGAGAACGCCGGAATAAAGATCGGAACTCCGTTTCCGAACAGCGGCCTATATGCCAGCCGTCGGTGATAAAGAAGATTTTTAATTAATTGTCTTTAAAAAAGAAGGACAAATAAACCTCACTTCCCTTTCCACGTTGACGAATTGTGCAGTAGTTTCAATACCTGTTGGCCCCTTGATAATGGAGCAAGAATCCACGCCGACTAGCATTATTCAAACTTTTATTGATCTGGGCCATGCGATGGAGGGTGATCAGTATAAGTCCAAACTTTTGCTCGGATATTAACATTAAAGACGCATGATTTCCCTCATATTATTTACACAGTTGGACTATACATTCAATGAAGGTGTGCAAATTGGGTATGCCATTCTATTTCCTAATGCTAACATGGACAAAAATATTTGACTGACTGAAAACAACGTACAAACGCGTGAAAGTTTCTTCATTTAACTACTTTTCAGCAAAATCCTATACTTCCAAAATACACGGTGGCTATAATTAAACCTGACTCGATACGTTCCCGCATGTTTCTGGAATGCTACGAATAACAAGTTGGTTCCACAAAACCTTGGGATTTGAGTCACCACCATGTGCGACGAAAGACATAAAGCTTCGCCCAATAATTCATCAACTCTCAAACAACCAACTTGTGACTTTTTTCAGCACATTACGGTTAACAAATTTCATGAAATATTTAGAAAAATAATATTGTTTAGAGTCATAAATAATATTTATGATTTGTGAGTTGCAAGTGTTATATATAACCTACTAAAATTATAAAATTACTAGACATAAGATTCAATAAAAAGAGAGAGAGAAAAGAAAAGAAAGAAAGAAACATACCTCAAAAGCATAGTGAAACTTCAATGACGACACCATTGGTATCATTGCAAACATATTGATGAGATAAATCAAATGACACCAAGAAATGTCACTAACGGTTAACAAAGTGTGTCACACAAGTTGTCTAAAGGTGTCAGACTTACTTGCTTTTTGAAGGCTCGTATGACACACTCCGGTCACCATTGGTGATCTTCTTTGGTGTCGTTGGATTCGTCTCATCGATATCTTTTCAACAATATCAGTGGTGTCATCGTAAAAAATTTAGTGTGTCTTTGGGGTCTCTTTATTTCTTTCTTTTCACTCTCTCTTCTCTCTCATTTATCTTTATTGAATCTGGTGTCCAACCATTTTGTAATTTGAAAGAGTTGCATATGACACTTGCATGACTCGCGAATCTTAGATGTCATTTGTGAATATCTAAATTGTATTATTTCTCTAAATATTTTTTGGACTGTGTTATTTTATCATTTTTTTTCTTACTATGCTAGAGTCTAAAAGAACTCCTTAACTTGTCCTATGGTTATGGTGGGGAACATATATCCATTATAATGCTTCAAACGAATGACCAAGTACTTCCTTCATGTCAAGATTGATGACCAAAAAGAAACCAAAATTATTATAGTACATATTGGTTTAATAACTATTAATTGAATATAAAATTATCAAAGAATTGGTTGTGTAAATGTCAAAATGATTGGCTTTGATTAGTGAATGATTAATTGTGTTGATGAAGATGAATTTGTTTAGATTGTTAATTTATCCAAATTATCTAAAGAATTAGTCAAGCTTATCTTATAGGATATAACGTGATTATTTATGTTATTATCTAGTATGTTTGGATAAATCATATAGGAAGTTCAAATGAGTTTTATAATAAAGATAATTACAAGTTATCTAATGATAACTATCAGATAAGTGTTTTTGTGAAACATATTAGTAGTCTGTTAAGAATGTAATATATATACTAGAAAGCTTGAAAATAATGTTTATCAAATGTTCTTATTCTTATCTCATGAATGTGTATATAAGAAAGGATAATCATAAGTATTTTGTAGAGCAACACTAGTAGCAGAGCAAAAGTGCCCGACCAACTAAGAAGTTACATAAAGTTTCACAACATTTACTCTTGATACATAAGTGGAGTGTGAAGAAAATTCTTAAGGAGAATTGTTTGTTTTAGAGTTGGAGAGCCTGCAAACTTCTAGGGAGAGTTCATGTGTTAATTGTTAGAAACTGAATATTCCAGTTATGATGACAACAGTTTGAAGATCGTTAGGTATTTTGGCAAGTTATTGTGTTAAAAGACAAAACAGAGTGTTTGTTTTAACAAGTAAGATATTATAGATACAAATGATTTGTAGTTGAAAATGCTCATCTTGAAATTTTCTAAACTAGTGAAAGTTGTCTATCATAGGTTTGGTTGCCCTAGAGGGTTTTTTTTTTTAAAAAAAAATCTTCAAAGGGTTTTCCTTTCATAACCAAATAAGTTGTTCATTTAAGTTTTCAGCATTTATATTTATTTAGTTATTGATCAGTGTTTGTAAAGTGTTAATAGATTGCTTCTTCACATACAAGAAATAAAAAGGGGATTGTCAAGTGGTATTAGAGCTAGTTCACTCATTCTAACAGTGAGATCTAATTTCCCTATTGAACATGTCAATATTGACTTCACCACCGCATTGAATTCAATGGTGAGAACTATGCTTACTAAAAGTTAAGGATGAAAGCTTTCCTCAAATTACCAGACGAGAAAGTCTGGCACTCAATGGAGTATGGATGAATTAAGCTTGAAACTCATTTTAGCGACTGGACCAGAGACGAACCCATTGATTGTAATTGGAATAATAAAGGTGTGGATGCTATATTCATGGTAATGTCTATTGATGAATTTAAAATAATCTTCGTGTGTGAGATAGTCAAGGAAGCTTGGAATATTTTTGAAGTTACTCATAAGGGAATCAAGATGGTGAGAATTCCCACATTATAAATGTTAACCTTAAGATTTAAAGAGATAAGAATGTTGAAAGATGAATCTTTTAATGAGTTTTATACAAAACTTAACGATATTATAAATTCTACGTTCAATCTAGGAGAAAAACTGGAGGACTCATGAATTGTAAGGAAGATTTTAAGATCTCTACCTTAAAGATTTCGACCAAAAGTAACAGCCACAAAAGAAAGCAAGGATCTGGACACTATACATGTTAAAAAATTGGTAGGTTCCTTACAAACTTATGAATCTACATTACCTCATCAAAAGAAATATAAGTCCATTGCACTTAATTATATTAAGAAAAAACATGATTTTTTTTTTATGATGATCTTAATAGTGAAGATAGTGCTCTTGTAGCTAGGAAATTAAGAAATTCATGTTTAAGAAAAAAAGGATGGTAAAGAAAAAAAAAAGGCAAATATTTTGCCAAAAGAAATGAGTAAAAAAAATGGAAGTAAATGTAAAATTGAATTTAAGAAAAGAGTTAAAAGTTTCGAATGCTCATGATATGGTCACTTAAGAAATAAATGTCATAATTTCAAAAGAAATAAAGAAAAAAGCCTTTAATGTTACATTAAGTAATTAATCTGATTTTGAAAATTTTAATTCATTATCTGATAATGAACTTGCTTTTATTTCTCTTTCTGGTCTTGTTGATGGATGTATTGACATGTACCAAACTGTCAATATATTAAGTGACTGATACATATCAAATTGTTAACAAATTCAGTAGTTTTGACATAAATCAAACTATTAGTTATTCTAGTGATTCATATATTATTTTTGTTACTACTGATTATAAATTAAATTTTTAGGAAGCTTATGATGACTCATATAAGTCATGAAAATCAAGAAATTGAACAAGAAGTTGTTTAACAAGTTGACAGTTATGGGGAATGAGAAGAAAAATCTGGATGAGGCTCTAAAACTGTGAGAAGTAGAGATATCCAAATCTCTCACTAAGCTCAAAACACTTAAGAAAGAACTAACAATGTGCAAATAGATAAAGAAACAATCAACAACACAAACTTTGATGGATTGTTAAAAGCTCAAAGGATCAACATTGATTATACATTTTTAGGATACACAAAGCATGAAAAGTCAATTAACAATATATCAGTAGCCTCCTTTTCCAAAGAAATTACCTTTGTAAAACGTAAACTAGAAGAGATTGTCATGCCTAGAGATGAGTAAAAAAAAATCCAAACATGTAAGTTGAAAGGTAAGTCTATTCCTACTTGTTAACAATGTGGAATTGTAGGACATGCAAAAATGAATTATCTCAATCTAGAAAATAGATTTATTAATAAGAGTTAAGATCTAGAATCTAAAATTGACTTAACATTAAATTAATTATGTATTATAGAAACGAAACTTGGTAAGTTAGTAGGTTATAAGAAATCTCAAGAGTTTGAAAATTTTAATAAAATAAAAATGTAAAATCAATGGGTAGTTTAGAAAAAGCTAATATGTCTAGTAGCACATACAACACTGAAAATAATGAATAAAAATTTATGATATTTAGATAATGGTTGTTCTAAACATATATTGGTACCTTTGAAAATGGAAACATAACTACTATAAAAGGTTTTTAAAAAAAAAGTATTAATGTTCCTAGTTTCCCTGCATTTCATAATCCATTATTTGTAAATGGTCTTAAAGATAACCTACTAAATATAAGTCAATTTTGTGATAAGAATTATAGTGTGCAGATTTCTAAAGATAAATGTAACATCTATAGTCGTACTAATAAATGGATCATGATCAGTACTAGAACCTTGGATAATTGCTATGGAGTTTTAACCTTGACAACTTTAGGTTGTAATAAGGTAACATTGGATGATACATTGTTGGTATCAACGTCATGGTCATATCAACTTTTAAGACTAGTCAAAGATGTCTAAAAGGGAAACAATATGTGGTCTACCACATCTGTAAACAATTAGAAAGATGGTGTGTTGAGCATGTTAGGAAGGAAAACAAACCAAGGCTTAACACATGAAGACTATTGACATTCTAACCTTAAGACCCCTTGAATTGTTACATATGGACATAATGTGTCCAACTAAAACTGAGAGTCTAGGTGAAAAAAAAAATATCATGGTTATTATTGATGACTATTCAAGATATAGTTGGGCTATTATATTAAGAGAAAAGTTTGAATCCTTTTATCTTATGAGCAAACTGTTGCAAAGAATTTAAAAATATTAATTTTTCATCTTTTTATGATGAATAGAGTATACATAAAGAATTATTTACTCCTATCACTACTCAACATAATGGTATAGTTGATAAAAAGGATACAGTTATACAAGAAATGACTCGAATTATGCTGAATAGTAAGAAAATCACATTGTACTTTTGGAGGAAGCTGTCAATATTGTTGTATATATTTTGAATCGTGTTATGTTTAGAACTGGAACAAAACTCATGAGTTATATAACAATAAGAAGCCCACAGTCAAATACTTAAGAATGTTTAGAATTTCTTGCTATATATTAAGAGATCAATAAACCTTATATAAGTTTATTAGCAAAAGTAATAAATGAATCTTTTTTCTATACTTATCACACAACAAAGCATACAGAGTTTATAACCTACGAATTCCGACTGTCATGGAATCAATCAATGTGGTTGTTGATAACAATTTAAAGGAATATGTCAAGAAAGATCTCTATAACATCATTGAGATAATTGAAGAAAACTCATTAAAAAAAGATGAAAAATACAAGAAAAGCTCTTCATGTGTCTCATTGGGCAGCTCAAACCCTACCTGCCTTCCCATGAATTAATGAAGTTATTAAATACTTAATATTAAATTTCTTCATTTATACGTGTAGCTCAAACCCAACATAATGAGTTTCAAGAATAACTTAATATTACGCTTGAGGGTCGTGCTCCAGCGGTATGTGGGGGCTTGTCTCCTTCTGCTGTCCTGAGTTCGACTCTCTCTACGTACGCTTGTCACCCCCGCGGTGCCCTACCTGCTCACTGAGCTTGCAGGGTGTTCAGTGGGCTGTGGGGAATAGTCATGGTGCGCGCAAGCTGGCCCGGACACCCCACGCTAATCAAAAAAAAAAAAAAGAAGAAGAATAACTTAATATTAAATTTCTTCATTCATACACCTCCTCTAATTTAAAATTTTTTATACTCATATTTAATTTGATTTAATTTTAAGAGAGATAAAAGAGCATTGATGCCTATAATCACCTGATCAAATACGATTTAATATTATCTAAAAAGAAAAAAAAATGTAAATTCGAACACTTGAAATGCTGGTTGAGAATTTAATAATGGTTTTATATTATTGAAGTTGGAAAAACAGGTGTTTCAAAGTCAAAGATCGAGTTTCAGCTCTGGGTGACTGAAAGTCTGAATTCAAACAAAATGTATGGTACTTAGTTGACGGTCGATGCATGGAGTTTTGAAATACAGGCTGGCGATGTTCCATTATTACACGGTTCCAAGTCATCTTCCCGTTAGTTTAAGCCCACAAACCACCGATTTCGACGACTTGCAGAAATCATAATTTCGGTTAGAAATCCATGGAATTGAACCATTTGCTGAAATTTATGAATAGATGTAAGATATTGGAGGAAGGCATAAAACGACTATATGGAGCAGTTAGGTCCTTTTCATGATCCTGGTGAATTGTTTTGAAGTTCATGTAATTGAATTGAAACGTTAATTCATGGAACTCTGAAATTTTTTTCATTTATTATGGAGATTCATTTATCTCATCATTACCCTTTGTTTTGGGTTTTTTTTTTTTTTAACCTCCCTTAATTAAAAGAACTTTGAATTTCAAATCTAACCATTAAGTTTGGTATGAATAAAAATATTGTAACTTTATATTTAAATTTTGGATCTAGATTCTAGATTATCCTTACAGTTCTAGACTTTTGATTCCAAACTTATAATCATAGTTTTTATACCCGGTCCAAGGCTCGGGTTCCGGGTTTTGACCGGGTCGTCCGAGTCAATTATTTTTTTTAAAAAAATCAAAACGACGTCGTTTTAGTAAAAAAACAAAAGTCAACATGTTGGAACCGGGTCTTGCCGGGTTAATCGGGTCGCTGGGTCATACCGGGTTTTTTCTTCCCCAATTTTTTCTTCAACACGACCCGGTTCCAGCCCCGGGTCTCCAAGGTCCTGGGTCGGCTGGGTCCCGGAGCGACCCAAATTTTAAAACTATGCTTATAATAACATCACTTTAACATAAATTTAAAACTTTACACTCATTTTATAAACATGAAAAGTAATCAAATAACTTGAATTAATACTTTTGAATTTAAAAAATAACTTATTAATTAAAGATCAAAAAACTTACATTTATATAGTGATTTTCAATTTGATTACAATCACGTACTGAAAATATTTGACAAAAGAACATGGATTGATATATTTTTATAAATTTATATTTTTGGATAATAAAAACCACAATCATACTGAATTATAAATCCATTGGTTATTGATTACAAATTATCTTCTTATAAGTCATCAACATCTACAAGTTATCTACCTACAAGATATCAGCCTACAAGATTACAAGTCTACTAATAAACAAGTTTTGAAAATCCTGCAAACTTCGTTAATTGCAAAGCAATTCGTAGTTGTTGATTCATTGAATTGTTATTGTGTGTCCTTCTTCCTCAAACCCTAGTTCATATAGAAAAGATCATGAGCAACTGCCTGTTAACCAGCCACCTTCTTTATTCCTTCCTTGTTTCAAAGGTGTACGATTGAAACTGTCTAATTCCAACACCTTACTTGCTTAAGGTAATTAGTTACTTACACACAAGTGTTAAGTCGAATACACAATCAAATTCCCACTTCTTTTCTTCTAGCTTAAACTCCATGACTTCTCTGATTAATTTTAGTGGATGACACCCTCATGATAACATAAAAATTAAAATAAATCCATATATAAAGCTTGTATAAATACCCAAAGCTTAAAAATTCAAAATTGTTTCGCAATTATATAACGAAATTTAACTACTAGTTACAATTACAAATTACAAAAAACAAAATGGCTAGCAAAAATATTGTAGCCCAAAAAAGAAACACTATGGAGTATGGGTTGGTAATGGTTTTTTTTTTTTTTTTGGTTCTTGAAGCTTTTTTTTTCACTAAACTGCTTTTTTTAATCTTGTTCTTATACAGTCATCACATTGACTAAAATTTAGGCCTCATAAATTGTTTTAATTAGTTCGTTATAGGGTTTTTACTGTAAAAAAAAGTCCTAACATTAAATTAATGCTTAATTTGGCAAGATAGAATTAAATTATATTTCTAGGAACAAATTTAAACTTTAGGGGCTAAATTTGACATTGAAACAAAAACGCACCTTTTTTTATATATATTATCCATGAGGCATATTTTTAAAAAGTTTGGTCCCATAATTTTTATGTTTTTCATTTTATTTGTTTTGCTTTTTAACCATTGGATTTAGTAAAGAGAAAAGGTTATCAAGAAAGAAAGTTGTCTGTTTTCCATATTTTTATACAATTGTACATATTGCGCATGCGTAATCAGCTTCGTGCCTATGCCAAGTCTGTACAATTGTACAAGAAAAAAATATCAGGTTCAGTCCGTTACTTTTATAAGATTTTGAACTGTCTTCAGTTTTCAAGACACACTTCCTTCAGCTTTTTGCTTAGTAAAGGGTCAGAATAGGAAACCAGCATGGAGGCCTTGGTCTGTTTCCTTTTGTTATTTTGGGCTATTTTTCCCTTATGTTTTTGGGCGGTTCTTAATGGGTTTGGACTGCAATTTGTTTCATGGGAAACTTCAAATATAGACAACTTAAAAAAAGAGATAATAACAAAAGCATAACAAAAAAAAAATTATTTGATTTATTTTTTTATGGAAAAGGTTTTTTTTTAAATATGTTTGTATTTTTAATCAAAATATATAATACAAAAAAATATAGGAAAAACAATATTTTCATGACTTATAATTATTTTGCATGATTTAACATATTTTAAAAATACCAAAAACTTAGTTTTTATATTTCGCACACATCTTGGATTTAATAACAAGTTTATTAAATTCATTGAGACATGGTCTAAATTTTAAAAATACCAAAAAAACCAATCTTTTTTTATTTTTTAATGTTTGAATTTATAAACTTGTACATAAAACATATTTTCAATATTAAAAAAAAAAAGTAAACTAAGCCCATGAAAAATAAGTATAACCTCATCCTTTCTCTTTTCATTTATATTTAATATCTAGAATTATAAACTTATACGTGAGAGTATTTCTAATATTAAAAGAAACAAAAATGTAAAAAAAATTGTTATGGTTTTAAAATGGTTAGGTTAGACTCATAAAGTCATAATTCACTATATTAGGATTGATTTATTTTAACGATAGACAGATCAATAGATAGAAAAACACAACAATGTCTTAATAATGATCAGACAAACAAATAATATAGTTTATCTTAGATAGAGTGTACTAGGGGTGATATTGTCTTTTTTATGCACAACAAGCCTCCTTATCCAGACTTTGAAGACTAGTTAGGGTTCTAATAACCAAAATATTAGGTAAAGACTCCAAAGATTTTTAAATCATGAAAAGACAAGAATTCTTTATTCTTTCCATACCACCAAATCCTGATCTAGAAGGATGATCATCGCGACGTCGTACACGTGCGATGGAATGACAACTTCACTAGGGAGTTTTTTGTGGACTAAGCTTTATTGTTTGTCTGTTTGTTGTGCTTTAATTTTATAGGCTTGTGTATTTTTTTTTTCAACATACATTTTTATATGCTTTAAATCTTTGTACATATTGCTCATGCATTTGTATATTACATATAGAATAATACCTCATGCATCACATGCTTTAACTTTTTAGAGCATACACAAGCTTCTAGGTTACATAAAAGATTATCGGTTTACCCTATAACTATTGGTCAAGATTCAAGTTCTTAAAACACCCAAATTATAGTTGAGTGTCTGCTTGGTAATGGTGGGCATACGTATCTTAATTATGTCATTTGTAAATTGCTTCAAGGAAAACCTAACATGTAGCATATTGAATTTCAGGACTTTTAGGTGGCGAATAGTCGACACATAGATTCTATAAGAGTCTGAATTATTACAAATCGACTAAGATGAATATGGATTCCCTTGTCAATGTAATAATGACATCAGGTTTCTAAATTTATAAATGACAACCGTTGTCACCCCTAGATGGTGAACATGTATTCAATTTACTTTACCACAAACATCTCATATTTATTTTCTTTGCAAACTTGCATGATTTTTATTTGAAAGTCTAGAATATAGGTCCTTTTTTAGAGTGAACCTATAACACCAGATTCCTGATTAGTACTTAAAAGTGTATTCTCATTAAGGCTTTATATCATCATATTGCACTTAAAGTATAATTAAATTCTCTAACTAAAGCATGTTTTATAATAACAAGTCTGATAATATAAGATATCTTTAATTTATGGTAAATGCTTATTTTAAATGTAGGTTTATCCCACAACTCAAAGGATTGATTGATGTGATTAACTATTGAAATTGAGAAGACAATGAAAGGGGTAAGAGAAGAGATATTGGTTCAATTCAAACTGGAACACTGTTCGGTTATTGGATCATAACTGGAGTTGTAGACCTTGGATTTAGGTCTGGTTTATATGTATAGAAAGCTAAGACATAGGCCTAAAACTTTCATGAGGAGCCCAAGATTTAAAAGTGCCATTTTTTAGTTCAAATGGTAACAACAACGGAGAAGTCTAAATTTGTCATGCAGCTCAAACACTATTTGGTTTTCAGCTCATATCTCGAGTTTTAGAAGTCCAAATGAGCTCTAGTTTTTTTTGTTGAAAAGCTGAGACAATTGCCCACAACTTTTATGAATATAATGTGCTCGAATTCTGATGTTAACAATGACGTTTTGACCAGCCAACAATATCAATAATCAGCCACCAATGTCAAAAACCAGCCACCAAGTCAATGGTTGGCCACCAACTAAATAGTTTGTCAACCAATCAATAGTTCTGAATTTTAGCCTATAAAATGAGGCATTTTCCATGTATTTAGTCATTTGATTTTTAGATCAAGATCATGTTCTTGCTTTCTTTCTTTATATTTTTGTAATGCTTAAGTTTTGCTTTCATTAATATCTTGTTTATGCTTTTCATCATAACTATGTTCTTATCTAGTTTATTTATGTTCTTCTTCTTCATTATGTTTAGCTAAGTTTATTATGTCAAGGTAAAAAGGTTTCTCTAATGGTGTTAGAATAGGTATAATATAAACTCAACATGAACTTCAATGTTTATATTTAAGAACACTTGCCATTAACATGTCTTATCTTTTTATCTTACCAATTTGTAATACCTTAATTGTTAAATGATTAATCTAGATTTATGTTGTATAACACTTGGTACATCAAATGCTTGATCCTTCATAGTTTTCGGCCGACATCGTTGTTATGAGAGGAACTTGATTTGTTGTTAACATAAGTTAGCATCATGAATACCTGATAATATTTACAAGTATGGTATTACTTAGATAAGATGATTAATATGATCATGTTAATAATTTATAATGAGCTAATAAAGATAAATCATCCGATTGGAACCTCCTTTGAGTGTGGTTTCCAGTTGAGTAATAAAAAGAGTTTATATTATATTTATTTGAAATACCATTAGTGGATCCTCTAACCTTGACAACTGTTTTTATTATTGTTTAGTCTTCACATCTCAAAGTCCTCTTTAAATCATCATCATCATCATCATCATCATCATTATTTTTTATAATTTATATAGTTGACCTTCCTATGGTTTGACCTCAGTCTTGCCGGGTTATTTATTACTTCGACACTCCTGCACTTGGGAGAAGACATCAACTCTTTGATTGTGTCAATTCCAAAAGAAATTGATGAAAAACAAGGAATGAGCCTACTGGGAAGATGAAGTTCATAAAGAGATGGAAAGTGATTTGAACCCTAGTGGAAATTTTAATTGAATTCGTGAATCCAAGATCTTCCCAGTTCAAGCTTGAGATTGACAATTGAACTTGACATAATGGATGATCTGCCCCAAGGCATTAAGACTATAATAACTACCCTCACACAACGTCCTCACCTGGAGACGAGCACAAGATGTATAAAACCACAACAAAGAGTGATCAATTCTTTAAAGAGTGTAATTCAATCAAGAACCATGCAAGAAAATCCTTATTTTCTATGCTACAATATACGACAACTTTATATAAAAATTAAGTCTTACCAAAGAGCATTTATACTTTTAGAGATAAACCCCTAAGATAACTTAATAGCCTTACTTGACTCAATTTGATATTAAACCCAAAATAACCCAAAAACTAACTAATTAACTTGACAAATAATAAAATAAATATTCTAAAATTTTTGTCCTATGGTGCCACTGCTAATACCTAAAAAAACAAGAGAAATAATTGTTTGGATGTAAAATCCCTCCATTATGCCACTTCTCTTTGAAAAATAGAATAAGAAATTTTCTTGTCCCAATAATCTTAGTTTGCCGCCACCTTTAGCGTCCATGGTAGAGTAGGATTTTTTCCCCATTAAATCTCCTTAATAGATTAGACTCTTTGCTAGATTAGACTTTCTTTTCCCAAATAATTCATAATTTTCTTGTTGGATTAGGAAATACAAAATACTTGACAAAACAAGCTCAATGATGTTGAAATTACTCCTTTAGCTAAAACTTGTGTTCCTCAAGCCCATCTTGAATATGAATCAAGTTTATTAAGGCTTGTTCTTCTTGAGTTGTTTTTTTGTAGTCCATCTTAGTTCATGTGTCTTGCAAAAACCCATTAAAAGCTTCCTTAAACTTATTTACTCTAGCTCTTGTGATTGCGCCTACTAGAAATACTAATGGATCCTTTGGTGTGGGTTGGATCGCATCATCCCCTCTATCCTCAAGAGGATTCAACTTCGAATCATCACCTACATCAAACAAAGAGAGATCATATACATTAAAAGTAGCACTAACTCTATACTTACCTGGAAAATTCACTTTATAAGCATTATCATTGATCTTCTCAATGATCTGAAAGGGACCATCTCCTTTTGGCACCAACTTAGATCTTTTTTTTTTAAGAAACCTCTTTTTTCGCATATACACCCAAACCCAATTTATTGGTTCAAATCTCACCAATTTCCTTCATGTATTGGTTTTGTATGTATATTGCTCATTCTTTTTCTCTATATGTTGTTATACCTTAGCAGTCAAATCTTTCACCACATGTGCTTTTCTATTACCATCAAGACAAACATTTTCATCAATATGTAAATGAATCAAATCTAATGGTGCCAAAAGATTAAAACTACAAATAATCTCAAATGGTGAAAAATTAGTACTAGAATGCACACTACAATTATATGCAAATCCAATAAATGGTGGGAAATCTTCCTGATTCACGTTCTTTTGGATAATAGATGTTAACAATTGAATTGAAGTCCTATTCACTACTTCAATTTGTTTATCAGTATGTGGATGACAAGTAGCACAAAATAACAACCTAGTATCAATTTTCCCCATAATACCTTTCAAAAGTAACTTCAAAATTTAACATCTTGATCTGACACAATGCTTTTAGAAATACCATGTAGAAAAAAAATATTTTTTATGTTTGTTGCATCATCATTTTATTACAAGATATAAAATGAGCCATCTTAGAAAACCTATCAACAACTACAAAAATTAAAACCCTACCTTTCTTTTACCTTGGCAACCCTAAGACCAAATCCATAGAAATATAAACTCAAGGTTCTTTAGGTATGGGTAAAGATGAAAATTAGGTAATTAGAGCATTTTTTACATTAATTAATAGTTTTTACAAGCCTGAAAAGAGTCTAAAAAATCCTAAAAAACCTAAAAAAAGAAATATTTTTTTTTCTAGTTTTTAACATCAATTAACCAAACCAAACTGAATAAAAAATTATCGGTTTGAACCCGTTTCAGTTCGGTTTCGTTCTTGAATCAAAAATAATTATTTTGGTTATTTTTTAAGTAAAAACCGAGTCGAACCAAAAAACTCACCCTTAAAATTAGGCCTGGAGACAACTAATGATTTTAGAGTAAAGAGGATGTAGGCTAAGTGGATTTTGAGATTTAGACCTACGTGCTCACTCAGCTCGACTCGACTCAACACTGCTCAGGTCTTAGGCCTGGTATAGGGCTTGAACTCGAGTTTACTATAAAGTAATTTTTTGGCCTGAAAATTATTTTTTGCAATCTCATTATTAAATTATCTAACTGGTAACCTTTCTTTATTTGAACAATTTATTTTTAGATGGAATAATATTCAGTTTTTATTTTTTTATGACGGGTTATCAAGACAAAATGATAGAAATTAATTTTGATAATTACTATAATTAATTTTGTATCAGTTTTCAGTTTTAGAAATCAGTATAAAAAGGAGGTTTAAAGGCGATGTTATATACACCAAGTAATGTATATTTTTATCTTCTTCTCATATGTTTTTCCAACCATTTGTGCTTAATTTTTCTTTAGCTATTCTAGAGTTTAAGTTTGAGTGATGAGATTCAACGAGCATTACCAAAAAATCTATTAGAGGTACCAATTAAGCCTTTTACAAAGTCTAAATCTAAGAATATCAAAGAGGAATTTAATGAGCTAATTTAAGATGTTTGGGTTATAAAGCTATGAAATATGCTAAATTGGATCATCGTGTAGGTGCCATATATGAAGTTATAAGTGAAAGTTTTTTATGATTCAAGTTGGGCTAAAAACTATTTATCTCAAGCTTTCTATCCACACATGATAGGCTCAATAACTCATCCCAAATAGTGAAAGTTTGTTGTGATTCAAGTTGGGCTAAAAACTATTTATCTCAAGCTTTCTATCCACACATGATAGACTCAATAACTCATCCCAAATAGAGAATGATATATTTGAAGTCAGACTTGAAATATTCCACAAAATAAAAAAAGATAGAAAATAAATGTTTTCCATATGATTTTATGGATTCTTGTAAGGCAATGATTTAATTACATGTAGAATCCTTACTTTAGAAGGATTTCGTACTTCCTAAGAAGATCAATTAGGCAACAATTTTTTTTTAACGATTCCTTATGCAACAATAATCATTATTATTCAAAGACATTAGAGACCATTTTGGGCTTATTTTTTAATGTGTAGTTTTACGCAAATAAGCATAACTTTTAATTTGATCGTTGGATCAAGTAAGATTTTGCCAGACATTTCTAAAGGTGTTTTTTATATAGTTAAAATTTAATAACAATCGGACATCAAGAAGACTTTTCGATAAAAACCCATAAGCTAATGTGCATAAATTGCATTGTTTTCCCAAGTGGTCTAGGATTGTTTTTTTTATTTTTAGAAATATTTTGTCATTTTTTCAATTCTATTTAAGATATTTTACCTAGTATAAACATGGCTATTTAGCTTGTATTTAGGTTTTTTTTTTAAAAAGACTTGGATTATTTCAGAATAATATTTTGTGTGTAGCAAAGTTGCTCATACTCTTGGTTTTTTTTATTAAAATCTTCAGGATTTATCAAAGATTAATGATTTTTGTGGCGTTCTTCCTTATACTTCTAGTTTTTTATTCATTATAATCAAATGGATGAGGTTTTTTATCCAATAACTTTGATTCCTTAATTCATGTAATAATTGGATTAGGTTCTTTTCAATTTCATTTTAACTTTCTTAGGATTTCTATCTTGTTTATGGGTTCAAGGGTTTTTACCCTCCGTGTTCGCATCATTAAGTTTTTTCATATTAGTATGTTCTTCTAAGTTTGTGGACCTTGATTTGTATTGCAACTAATCAAGATAGTGTTGTTGAAATCCTATAAAGTTGATTGCATTCAATCTATTTACATCAAGTGATTAACAATAAAACTTGAAGGATAAATGATATAATCCATGATAGCAATATGATATGCATCCTTTATATAATCTAAGTGCTTCAACAAGTGTACTTAATATTATGTTCATGCATGATCTGTCTATAAAATTGTAGTTTTAATCTTTAAACTTATAAAGTTATTCTATGAATTTTCATGTATATGCTAAAACATATTTAGAAAACTTTGATAAATCACTTTGTATTAAATTAATCTTTAAAAACTCCAATCAACTATTAGTAATTTATTTTTAAATTGTTGGTAATTTGCAAAGTATATAGAATCAAGGTTTTTTGGAATTTTTTCATGCAAGTTATATCTAGTAAAAATTAAATAAAAACAACACAACAATAATAATTCAAAAAGCTATACATAACTCGGATCAAAATAGTTTGTGTTAATTAATCTGATTAGTTTTTACAGTTCATATGTGTGTATTAATCTCGATAAGAAACATTCTTTTTTCTTAAAACTTCATGGACAACTTTAGCTTAATACTCATGTATCACACATTAATTATGTACATAAATTGAAAATTGGATTGTTAATTTATTGGAGTTTCGGTAACAAATAACTAACTAATAGCATATTTTGTAAAAGATATTAAGTTGTGAGAGTATTTTATGTAAATAAAATAAAATGAAAATTTTATTTAAGATTTGACCGGATCATATATTAGTGCTGATAATTTTAATATAATATCTAGCTCAATTTGGTTGTAATCGAGCCATGTGATACTTGACATTTGCTCCCACATTACCAAAATATGGAGATTTATCTACGCAAAAAGATGTAAATCAGGCTACAGATCGGCTAACAAGAGCTAATAGACTCTTTGTCCTATTAACCCCCAAAGGGCTTAATAGCATTTTTGTTTGTGATTAACTAGTTCAACGATCATGGTCCAATTAAAAACACCAATACTCGTATTGATTTAAATTGGGTTTGTGATGGGCATATTTGAAATTTACAGTACCCGATAGTTTGGGCCAATACTTCAACAAGGCTTTTTAGCCTCTTCGTATTAGGTTGCAACCCTATTTCTTTTATGAATTCAAATTCCAATTTTTTTGTTTTGAAAAAAGAACTACAATATATTTGTGCCCAATCACATATCCACATTTGCAAATAAACTGCAGGGTAGAACACCATTGATTTTAAAGTTATTAAAATCAGCCCTACGCTTGAGTTGGATGATTAACTCATGTTGACCTAATTTATTTAAAACAATGTCATTTTAGTTTTTTGTTTAATTCAAAATGATGTCGTTTTGTAAAATAGTCAAATAGAATTTTGATCGGGTCCACCCGAGACAACTTTAGGTTGATATTTTTTACACTTGACTCAGGTCAATGGACTAGGGTTAGTTAGGCCCAGGTTTACCTGTCAGGCTAAGTCGAGTTTAATAATTGTAGTTGGTTTTCTTTACTAATTAATTATGGCACCATAATAATGATATCAAAAGACATGGTGGTCATTTTCCATTTAGCTAGTTATATTAGGTTACACGATGTTTAAATTAAAAACTTGTCTAGTTATTGATAAGAGATAAAATTTAGGATCAATTATAGAAATCATTGAATTAGACTTATGATGTATATAGAGTCTAACAAGACTACCCCTAGACCGACTGCATACTCTCTTGAACTAAAATTTGAACTAAAATTCAATCCCCTATTAAGGGACTGACCACATGTCATTTTAGACTAACCATGTGTCACTCTTAGGGATTACCTATAAGTGCCTTGATCTCATATTGACCAAACATGTCTTGAACGCGTGTGTTTTGAAAGGTTTTATCTCCACAATGATAAACCTGGATAGCTATAATGTACTTATAAACTTTAGAGAGCATATATAGAATGTGCGTAGCATTCTAGAGTTGATCGTGCAAGATACACACTTCATGTGCAATATTGTTCCTACCATGGTTCGAGGGTTAGTCTGGATAGGATATCATAACTTCAATCCGGGATCAATTCTTGGTTTCAATAATCTTTATGTAAAACTTATAGCCTAATTTAGCCCAAGTATCTTGACCAAGAATACCTTAATTTAGTTTCTAGAACTATTTTCCACTAAAGCTTTAATAAAAAGGATCCATAGCCCGACTTTATGGAGAGAGTTATACACTTGCCTTGATAGTACCCGCATGAAAGTGAAACAAATCATGAAAACCATATATGGGTAGAAGAAACAATAACATTACCTTCATAAGATTATCCATGTGTCTTATTCCCTATTAGTTTTTCTCCACATATATTATCTATAAAAATTTCTTCAAATATGTTCACCATGAAATATTCCTTATACATTGTTCTCCATAAGACTATCTTTATTTAATACTCTTTATGAAATTCTCTTTACATGGCTCTTCATTAGTTGTTCAAATAAGACATTCTCTAACCTAGGTCCAAGAAAAAAAAATTCTTGGGTACAAAAACATTCTCCATTCTAGGTACAAGAAACAATTTTGCTATGATATAAGAACATTATCCAATTTGAGTACAAATCCATAACTTTGCTCAAGTAAAAAGACATTCTCTAACTTGGGAACAAGGAAAAACTTTGCCTCAAGTACAAAGGAATTCTTCGTCCAGTCCAGGAACCCACCTTGCCCAAGTCTAAAGGTTTAAATCCTCTTCGAGTACAAGGGACCACTTATAAAAGCACCTATTTTTCCTAAGATTCAAGACAATCTCCCTTTGGTCATGGTAAACAACCTTGTCCAGCCTCTATCTTTGATAAAGTCTTATTTATGGTTATGCGACCCCTTGAAGGTATCTAATCCCATGTCTCCTTTTAATAGGATTAAGCCATATATCCCCTCTTAAAGAGACTTGGATGCGCCACTCTTTTAATGGGACTTGATTGTGCATATTCTTTGCATGACTGACATTCCATTTTATCCTAAAAGAAATACATTTTAGTAAAGGTTTTTCACGACCTCGTTATGATGTGTAAAGATAACACTCATCTACAACTATATGGTAACTCCATCACAAAGTATAAAGGAACCACACCATTTAGTATAAAAAGGGTTTTACAATAAGATTTTAAAGTCATCTTGGATATCTCCTTAACAATTTTAAGAAGCACCTTAGCTCATCAAACAACATGGCTAAATAGTTTAAACTTGATAAATCACATCTCCAAATCCCTAGTTTACTCAAATTACATCATATAAGAAAATTATTTAGTCTTAAACTGAGTAAACCTCACTTTAACAAAGAAGGGAAACTAATGATGGGTGATATTGTGTTTAGGAAGGGAACCATAGCAGTTGATAAAGGTTGCTGGTGGAGCCAGAGAAGAACCTAACTTCCCACTAAAACTGCTAGAGTGGCTGCCTTAGCCCATGAAGGAATCAGAATCTCGCTACTTCCCCTAACTTTTCTAAAGCAGGAGAGAGTGAATCTACAAGCAGGGAATCAAAAATGTAAAAGAATAGGCATCGCACAAGAGCATAACATGGTAAAATAAAAAATTGAAAGATTTCGTTGAAATTGTTTGTCTGGAAATTTCCCGGATTCAAAATCTTAAAAAAAAAAAAACACTAAATTGGACTTGGGATGTCTACAAATCAATAAGATAATTCTCCTAGACTAATCGTGTGTCCCCACCCTTAACAAACCAATAATGTGTTTCCCTAAATTGACTTTACATCCTTTCATAGAGGACTAGTTATGCCTCCTTTTGGATAGAGGTTATACCTCTAGATATGCTTAAACTCTCGAGTCCAACTGCTACACCCAGATACACCATCATTGGGTAGCATCTAAACTACTTCATCTACCTTTCGTATAGTTGATACCAAGCATTAAATAATCACACATACCCTTTCCATAAGTGGGTACATAAAATGGCATTATGGCATGCTTATACCTAGTGGATGATCATCGCGATTTCATGCTTTCTACTTAACTATGAACTACTAAGCATTATAGGTTAATATCCTAAATTATGATCTCTAAGATAGGTGAAAAAGTGTTTTCCCCTCTCTACCCTAATCTAATTGCAAGTTGGTATGGCTTATGGCTATATAAATGTCTATAAGTTATAAAACAAACAATTCCAACCTAAGAGCTCACTTTTTCTTCATCTTCAACATTTAAGCATCTTTTTCCTTATACCTTCTATTCAAACACGCACAATACAACCTCTAAGACTTTATTTTTCTTACAATTTTGCTAACTTATACACTAGATGGTTCCTTAAACCCAACTAAGGTCTTATTTTACAAGTGTTCGTGAAATCCAAGTCCAGCAGTTTCAATCTCATAACCCTTATACCTTGAAGAGACCTTGATCTTATAGGGTTTTTCATTAGCCTTATCAATTATTAACTTGATTCATTAGTTTGATCATTGAGTCATCGATGCAACCATTGAGTTAATGGGTGAACCTTGGAAATATACATACATAATGTGTGATAGTAGATTGTTGCAAATTGCTACTATTGATGCCATGTGCCATTTTATTTTGTAGATCCTAGGCTTTTTTAATCACTTGTTTTTCTTTTCTTTTCTTTTCTCTTTTGCCTTTTGCTCTCCTTTTACTACTTTGAAGCAGTTTTAAGCTCTTAAAGCATCTCCAAGAGATGTGCTAAATTGAAAACAAAAAAAATATAAATTAATTTGGCTTTTCAATGCTTGTTTTATGTGCTCCAAGGGGAATACTAAATAAAATACCAAAATACCATTTCTCTTTACAAAAATGTTATTCCTACATATCTTGCAAAAATATCATAACCTTACAAAATACTATTCATTGCAATAGTGTTTTCTTCTTCACAAGTTTTTTTTCTTTGATTTTTTTTTTAAAAAATCTAAGTTTTTTCGATTTGTTTTCAATAAGATTTTTTTGGTCTCATGAACCATGTCATGGGTTTGACGAGTTCACTCGGATTGACTTGTGTTATTTTTTTTGTCATTTTTTATTGAATATTTTTCAATTTAATCCTTTAATATTGAGTTAATTGAGAATCATTTGAGTTATTTTTATACCATCCAAGTCAACCAGGTCATATTAGATTTTTAAAATAATTGTATATCAAATATATTAAAATATAATTGGCTTTTCGAAAAGGCTATTTACCATTGGAGTGCATATTAACAAAAAAAAAAAAAAACTTTATTTATACTTTTTTAAAAAACCATATTATCAATTTAGTTTTTCTAAATAACATCTCCAAAGGAGATGGCTTACTGAGTTTCTTTCATTGATAAAAGCAATTCATTTTTATAAAAAAAAAAAAATGAAAGAAAGAATTAGTTCTGGCTCTTAATTTTTACTCCCTGTTAAATCAAAATTCGGCTAGTCTTTTACTTTTGGTCCAGCATCTCCAGGCCCAAACGCAATATACTTCCCTTTCATGCTGTCCATGTGAAGTCCAAAAATAAAGATCATGCTCCACGTAAGAGGCTTCAGCCATCCTCATTTTAAGACGCTTCTCTAATCCTTTCCCCTTCCAGTCTGAAATTAGCATCCATTCTTTCAGCATTCGACACCATGTATCCCACCAGAGGAAGAACTAAACACTTGCTCTTTCTCTTGCCCATTTCAATCCTTGTCATAACTCTACTCTCCTTTAAAAGACCTGCTAAATTTAGCTCAAAAACCATAGAAATCCCACGATTACACATCCACAAACACATCCAAATTGCCCACTCAGCGTGTAAAGGCACACTATACCCTGAACTTTGCGTCTCAACTCTTGTATCTCTCCCAGATCTCGCCTCTAAGTCCCTTCAAGAATTTATCTCTGCAACCTTAAACAAAACAATGGACGAGGTTAGAGCCTCCTCCGCAGACTGCAATGCCATCAGAAACAAAATGAAGCTAGGACCACTTGAAAAGGTAGCTCTCAAAGACTGTATCGAGCTCTTCGATGACACCATTGCCGAGCTCAAATCAGCCATCTCTAACCTTGCCCTAAGAAAACCAACCTCAAAGCATTACCACGACTTGCAAACTTTATTAAGTGGTGCCATGACGAACCAGTACACGTGCCTTGATGGGTTTGCTCGTAGTAAAGGAAAAGTTAGGAAAGCAATCAAGAAAGGCCTGTATAACATATCTCACCATGTAAGTAACTCCTTAGCCATGCTCAAGAAAATCCCTGGCGTTAACGCATCTAAGTCCGAGGTTTTCCCTGAGTATGGTAACGTAAAACATGGGTTTCCATCTTGGTTGTCAACCAAAGATCGAAAGCTCTTGCAGGCTTCCGCCAATGCAACCAAATTTGATTTAATAGTAGCTAAAGACGGTACAGGAAACTTCACTACCATTAGCGAAGCAGTGCGAGCAGCTCCAAACTCAAGCGATACAAGGTACGTACACATTGTTTTTTATACCATTTTCCTTAAACTCTGAAAATAAATATTGGTAGCGTATATATATTTAAGACGACATTGGTTATGTGTTGCGTAGGTTTGTGATACATATAAAGGCCGGGGCATATTTTGAGAACGTGGAGGTGGAGAGAAAGAAGAAGATGCTAGTGTTCATTGGGGATGGCATTGGAAAGACTGTGGTCAAAGCAAACAGGAGTGTTGTTGATGGATGGACTACTTTCCGGTCAGCCACTGTCGGTGAGTCTAAATTTTCTTTCTTTTTTCTTCAGTATTTAAAACTTTTTATGTTCCATATGGTCATTGGAGAGGTAAATGGTGATCATGCTGCACCGTTTCGGTTCTTTCATTATCTCCTCGTGAATCACGATCATTGTCAAATTCGGACACTGGCAACAACCACTGTGACTGGAGGAGCCATGTATACGCGGGACAGTAAATTATAATTTAGTTACTTTAATTTTGAAAAAGAAATTAAATAGCTCCTTTGGTTTCAAAAAATCAATTAGAAATCCTTTGACTAGTGTTGATAAGTTAAATTTAGTTATATTTTGTTCTAAAAACTATCCTGTTTTCATTAATCTTTCCATGTTGTCTACTTATAATTTTTTTTCTGTTTCTTATATATTTTCTAAAGTAGGAAAACAAATTAATTTTTAAAAAAACATGAAATGGATGAAAATGATTAGATTATAAATGGATTTAAAAACATAGGATTAAATACAAGTTTCTGAAACTATGAGGGCTAATTAGTCAGTTTTGATAAACTAAAGGGAGTAAGTTTACAATTAACGCTATGTGGGATATAAAAGTAATGGTCAATAACTCATGAGACCGCTGTAGTGGCCGAATCACAGCGGGCAGATTTTGTGGATTATTTTAATTTCGAGGAGCCATGTTGCATCCACTTCTCTACCGTGAGGACCCAGATTCAATTTAATAGCCGGGTTGTCCAAGTTCAGAAAAAGTGGCAGGGTTGTCTCGTTATCGACAGGTCCTGTTCCTTGAATTATTTGGCGTGTTTGTGGGCAGCTGAAATCTCAGTCTAGAAGGGGACAACTCATGAAAGTTGAGCTCTCGAAATTTAATGTTTAACTACAGTTTCTTGTCTTTTTTTTTCCTTACTCTGGATCGATCCCACAAAAGACACGAAAATGGTGAAAAAAAACTGGTACCAACTTGGGTGGGGGACCCGATTGGCTTTGCTTAGATCAAAAGATATACCCACCCACCGAGAAAACTACTCATGATAAAAGTAGGTATATTGCTGATTCCGATCGTGAAATGTAATGAAGAATTACATTGCATTAATTGGAGTACAAATATGCATTCAAATCAATCGAAGTACATAATGCATTATTGAAATTAATTGCAACTTTCTTGAGAAAAGCGAATTATATTCAACGTCGTGCTAAGTCCATCTGGTAAAAGGCACGCAATCACCATGGAGAAAACACCTTGTAACTTGGTTTATCGACGCGGACAAAGCACAACAGATGCGGCTCACAAGATGCTTCATTCTTATGATTAGTGATTACTCTCTCATTATCTTCATTTAGTCTAAACAATGATTGTCATTAGAGTGAAGTAGATGCTTTTATTGCTTTTACATTTTTAGACCCTGTTCTGTTATTATGGTGTCTTTTAGCCATCATTACTTCATTGGTATTATACAAGTTTTGTCCACATGTGTAATTAATTTCTATTTTATCGATCACTTGGAGACTTGCTAGGTTTTGAAACACGTGTACACATGATATTAGAAGATAAATACCCTTATCTTATTCAAATTAAAAAAAAATAAGAGATTTTACTTGTAGGGCAACGACTATCATTCACTCTATTATTTATAAATTATATGGAGAGGCTGGAGAGCACCAACGATCGAGTTAGATAGATGAGATTTTCTTCTTGTTGTTAACGAGAAGATGCATGAGGTTTTTAGCGATCTTCAGAGTGGGTCTCGCAGCGTGGCCACAGGATCCGCTCGCATCTCTAGTTCAGCGTGTCTTGTGGGCCATTGAAACGCGTTTAGCTACTCATTTTTGTCGGGAAAAGAGCGCTGTCTTTTTGACATTTGGAAAGTTGAAATTTTGGTCAAAACTTTGATGATTTTCTCCTTTCCTTCTTCACTGCATGACGCATAAAAAATGGAGTGCACAACTACACATCCAAAGCTCTTTGTGAGACCCCATACAATTATGTAACTTTTTGCATGATGCTTAAAAAAGAAGACTTGATTTTTTCAGACACATATATGTTCGAAGGATGGAGCAAAAATACTCCATGTACTGATAATTGCTACTACCTTTTTACTCCCATCTAAATAAATAAATACTCTTGTCATTTTATTCATACATATGTTTAATCATTTACTTTACGAATACGTAGCAGTAGATTTTCTGAAATAATATTTATTGCTGTCGCAATTTGTACGCGTACATTTATAACAAACAACTAACCCACCCCTTTTAATTTGTTTACTTACTCGCAGCGGTGGTAGGAGACGGGTTCATTGCCAAGGGCATAACCTTCGAAAACTCAGCAGGGCCTAGTAAACACCAAGCAGTGGCCTTAAGAAGTGGCTCGGATCTCTCTGCATTTTATCAATGCAGCTTTGTTGGTTACCAAGACACCTTATATGTCCATACGCTTCGACAATTTTATCGCGAGTGCGACATATATGGCACGATTGACTTCATTTTTGGTAATGCAGCTGTGGTATTTCAAAACAGCAACTTGTATGCTCGCAAACCAAATTCAAACCAAAAAAACATATTCACTGCCCAAGGTAGAGAAGACCCTAACCAAAACACTGGAATATCAATCCTCAACTGCAAGGTTGCTGCTGCTGCTGATCTAATTCCAGTTAAATCATCGTTCCAAACGTTTTTAGGACGGCCATGGAAAGAATACTCAAGGACAGTTTTTCTTCGATCATATATTGATGATCTGGTCGATCCTGCTGGATGGCTGGAATGGAATGCATCGTTTGCATTGAGTACCCTTTACTATAGGGAGTACATGAACAGAGGTCCAGGTTCAAATACAAGTGCAAGGGTGACATGGCCTGGTTACAGGATCATCACAAATTCAACTGAGGCCAGTCAGTTTACAGTCGGGGCATTTATACAAGGAAATACCTGGTTGAATTCTACAGATATTCCATACTTTCTCAATTTGAATTAAGGCAATTGTTAATTTTTGCTTTATTCTTCTTTGAGCTGTATGTTAGAATTTGTGTAAAATAAACACACTTAACAGGCACATTTGAGGCCAAATTTAAAGTGGAATATTTCATTTACTTTTAGAATTAAAATTTTGTTAAAAGTTATTCTCCTACATAAGTTCATGTTAACATGAAATATTATCATGATTAAAACAAATTATAGATAAATAAAAAATTAATATCAAAGAACTCTCATTTAACATATTTTTGTGAAACTCAAAATCTTATATCCTATTATAGAATGTATATATAGGAAATATTATAGGCACTACTCTAGTGTTGTAATTTCTACCTTAACTATTGTATATTGCCCTATACATATAAATAAAAAATAATTGGCAAACTAAAGGTTAAGCCTCTTAATTCTTCTCAACTTAGTATTAGAGCCTTCTACCATCAGAACTCCTTTCTTTCTCTCCCAAATGGATTCTACTATTGTTGCTGCCGACTTCTCCCTCCATACTGACATTGAAGCTCAGTCGGCTAGCCACCTCCAAGCTGTTGACGGTGGTGTTCTTCCACAGTAGCAGCCTCCTTCGCTTGCAGAACACATCAATGACTCTTTTTTGCATGTTTCTGTAGTTCCTCTGCATATTATAGGAACACAAACTCCAGTTATAATAGCTTTGTCCAATACCCAACAAGTTGTTTCATTGAAACTTACGAACACAAATTATCTCTATGGATGAATGTAGATGAAGTCATATCTTCTTGATCAAAGTGTTTTTCACCTTGTTAATGGCTTAGTGTCGTGTCCTCCATCTCATGTTTCTGATAATTTTGCTGGTTTTTCTTTGACAATCAACCCTTCTTTTCTTCGTTGGAAGCAACAAGATCAACTTATTTTAAGTGCATTACTCTCCTCTGTCTCCATGAATGTGTTGCACCTCGTGGTAGATTGTAATACCTCGCAGTGCGTTTGGCGCACTCTATGATTCCTTTCAAGATCTTTAGCAGGGTGATGCATCAATTACTATATACATGCAGTAAGTAAAATCGTTATTTGATGAATTAGTTGCTGTTGGTCGGCCTATATCTCTTGAAGATTTTAATCTATATGTGTTTCGTGGTCTTCGTGGTGAGTTCAAAGACTTGATAACTAGTCTTGTAACCAAGGCAGAACCGCTGTCATATGTCAACATTCATAGCCACCTCCTTACCCATGAATTTCTGCACAAAAACTCTCTTCATTCCATGAATGCAAACTCATCTCTGATGTCATCACCTCTGTGTCGCAGCCACCACTATTGCCAACACCACTACCTTCTGTTCATCTTGCTACATCTCATCACATCCCTAATTTTAGTCGTAACAGAGGGCGTTTTCGTGGCAACTAGTTTCCCAACAGCAACCATTACAATAATTAAAACAGGTCCTCGGCTGCTACCATCTGGAGGTAGAACAACTGGTAGTAGAATAGGCACAATACATGGGTTGGACAGTGGTCTGGACAACAGAATGTCAAGTGTCAATTATGATCAACCTTCAGCCACACAGCTCCACATTGTGCCTAGTTTCATGGTAGTACCCAGCAACCCTCTACTCATCTTGCTGTTAGGAAAGTTTCTGCCGCTACTTGGTTCCCGGACATCGGTGTGAACCAACATGTTACACCTAATCTTGCAACTCTGATCGATTCTGCATCTTATCCTTGTAATGATTATTTTCATGTTGGTGATGGTAAGAGCCTTGCCATATCACATATTGAACATACCACGTTACATTTCCCAAAACATATTTTTAAATTATCTAACGTTCTTCATGTTCCTCATATTACCAAATCACTATTGTCTATTAAAATTTTTTGTCATCATAATCATGTTCATTTTGAATTTCACGCTTCTGTGTTTTATGTCTAGGATCTCATCAGCAAGGAAGTTCTCCTTTCCGATTAGAGTAATGATGGTCTCTATGTCCTATCCGAGTCTTCTGTCACGTCAATCCTTCAAGCGTTTGGTCTCCTTGCATCTCCGTGACTGCTGATCTGTGGTATTGTCGTTTAGGTCATTCTATTTCTCGTATTTTAAATTTGGTAGTTTCCAACTATAAAATAGTTTGTACTTATAGACGCTCTCTTGCTCAATGTCAAACCTGTCCACTAGGCAAGTCATCGCGCTTGTTGTTGCAACCTACGAGTCACAAAAGTACTACCCCACTTGATTTAATATTTAGTAATGTTTGGGGTCTTACTCATATGTTTTCTTCTGATGGTTTTTGTTATTTTGTTATCTTTATTTATGTGCATTCCAAACAAATATGGTATTACTCTCTTATTGCAAAATCTGATGTGTTTTCTGTTTTTCATCATTTTTAAATACTTGTTGAGTGTCATTTTTCATGAAAATTTAAATCTGTTCAAACTAATTAAGGTGGTGAATATCATAAGTTACATCAGTTCTTTCAGACTATTGATATTCATCACGTAAAAGACTAGTGTTGTAATCTCTACCTTAATCTATACATATAAATACAAAATAATTGGCTAACTAAATGTTAAGCCTCCTAATTCTTCTCAATTTATCCCTACTTAAAAAAGATTCAAGATTCTCTTGTATATTTATTTAGTGGAAAGTTGAAGGGTCATAAATAAGCCTAAGCATAGTATGGGTTGAACTCACACATGTGTACTAGGCTCAGGCCATAAACCCTAGACCGCGGTCCTCGATCGCTATTTCAAGTTTGTTTTTTTTTCTATTCTATTTTGGACTTGAATTTGAATTTATTATAAATAATTATTTGGCCCATGAGAAATTATTTTTTTGTCATCCTATTAACAAGGAATCTGAAAGATTAATCTTCTTCGACTTCTTAAGCTATTTATTTTCAAAGAGAACAAGTATTGTTTGTAAGGCAAAAAAATCATAAAATTTTTATTTTTTCTATGGTGGGTAATTAAGACAAAATAATGAAAATTAATTATGATAATAACTAGAATTAATTATGTATCAGTTTTGTTCCAAAAATAAGTGTAAAAATATGGATTGAATGAGAGATGTTTTGTACACCTTTTGTAATGACTCATTTACGGCTCTCCTCTATTATATTTCTCAGCTTGTTTTGCTTCTAATTTAGTTACCTTTTTGTTGTCATAAAACTTAGGTTCTAGTCTTTCATAATAGAGATTTTCAGTTCATTTATATATTTGGTTCGTTAACATTTTAAAGGAATGGTATCATTTCAAAGTTAAATGATTGAAATCTTAAGAAATTACGTACGAAGATAGATCAAAGACTTCATTGTCAACAGATGAAGTTCAAAGCCAATAAAAATAATACTTGAATATATATATATATATATATATATATATATATATATATATATAAACCCTCACGCAAGTAGCATCAAACTCATTGGCGTAACAACTTCCAAATCGTGATAATAAAATATGGTATTTATGTGGCAACCAAAGGCTAACAAAAGTTGTGGCTTGAATAAAAACAGAATAAAGTAAAAGCACAACTCCAATGCTTATGGACACACACATATAGCTAACGTCGGTTTCCATGTATTTGGCACTGTCTTTCAAAAATATTTGAGAAACAATTTAATTTTTTTTTATTTTTTTTAAATTAATATATTTTTGATGTTTTCAAATCATTTTCACGTGCTAAAATCAAAAATAATTTTTAAAAAATAAAAAAATATATTATTTTAATATATTTTAAAATAAAAGATACTTTAAAAAATAACTGTTATCACAAATACCCTCAAAATAATTGACCCCTTTAATTTAACCAAAACAAAACCATAAGCATTAATGCTTTGGTAATAGAATTATCCTTTGTAGACTTTTCTTGTATTTTTTTTTTATTTTTTAATTTTCTATCGTGTTTCTTAATATGTCCTTTCATACGACAATAATTACAAACCATGGCCGTGTTTGATTGCAGGAAAGTGAATTCCTGGAATTCACTTTCCTGCTTTTCCCATGTTTGGCAGCAATATAAGAAAATGGTCAAAGGAAACTGAATTCCAGTCAAATTAAAAAAAGTAACTTTACAAAAGGAAAGTGTTTTCCTTTTGTTAAAGAAAGGAAAACACTTTCCTTCCGTTCATTTTCTCATACACAGCTTTCAGCTCTCAACTGGAACTTTTTCTTCAAAATCACAGAGGAAACTGAGCAGGAACAAGAGTATTTTTCTAGAACAATTAATTTCAGCTACTGTCATATTTTTTCCATAACATTTCCATAACTTTCCATCTTCATAAATCTACTACTGCTACTGTCAACAACTATTAATCTTGTCACATTCAATTAATCAAGCAACCCAAAAAAACACATTTCTGTTGACAGAGAGACAAAACCGGCGGGGGGGAGGGGGGAGGTAACTGTGACAGAGAGAGGCAAAACGGTGGGGGGAGGGTGGGAGAGATAACTGTGACAGAGAGAGGCAAAACGGTGGGGGGAGGGTGGGAGAGATAACTGTGACAGAGAGAGGCAAAACGATGGGGGGGAGGGGGGCGATTTCTGTTAACATGGAGAGGCAACGCGATGAGGGGGTCGATTTATGTGAACAGAGAGAGGCCAAAACCGGGGGGGGGAGGGGCGATCGATTTCTGTTGACAGAGAGGCCAAAACCGAGGGGGGCGATCGATTTCTGTTGTGGGGGGCGATCCATCTGTTAGCAAAGAGAGACAAATCGAGGGGGGGGTTTCTGTTTCTATTAGTGAATCCTTGGGGGGGAATGGGAGCAGGGGAATTGGGGGACTGGGACCGAGAGGAGAGGGAATTGGGAGGGGAATGAGAACAGTGAAATTGTTGGGGGGGGAATGGGAGCAGGGGAATTGGGGGAACTGGGACCGAGAGGGGAGGGGAATGGGAACAGTGAATTGTTGAATGGGGGGGATTTCTGTTAGTGAATCCTTGGGGGGGAATGGGAGTAGGGGAATTGGGGGACTGGGACCAAGAGGAGAGGGAATTGGGAGGGGAATGGGAACAGTGAAATTGTTGGGAGATTTCTGTTAGGAACAGTGAAATTATTGAATGCTAATGGGGAATTATACAAACCGGTTATAACAAAATTATAGGGAAAATGTGGAATGAATAACAGGGGGAATGGAACAGTGCAATTGGGGAATTATACAAACCGGTTATAACAGGGGAAATGGGGAATGAATATAACATGAAAAATAGGGAATTATTGTTCTAACATGAAAAATAGGGAATTATTGTTCTAACATGAAAAATAGGGAATTATTGTCCGCTTCTTTCAGCATAATTTTTTGTAGAAAACTAATTTGGCTTTCTTCATATGAAAAAAAAAAACTTATTTTAAGCTTTTAAAATTGAAAAAAATATATTAATAGGCTTTTTGTAGAAATATTTCATAAGCTTATGTATGAATATAGGATATAATAAAAAAATCATCATTATACTTTTTAGATTTTATTTTTTTTTATTGTAAGTGATTAAATATTTTATATTAAATATTTTATATATATTAGATAAACTTGAAAAAAAAATTAATTCATTATTAAATTATTTTCCAGTTCATTTTCCATAACATAACCAAACACTGGAAAGTGTTTTCCAGTTCATTTTTCATAACACTACCAAACATCGGAAAATACTTTCCCGGAATTCACTTTCCCGGAATTCATTTTCCCAAAGGAATTCACTTTCCTGCAAACAAACGGGCCCATATCTTTAAATGACCCAAACTTATTTCTACTGTTAAATGCCACTTACTCGCAACCAAATCCTTTTTAAAAAACATCATTAACCTCATTATTAATGCGCTTATCGATTGTTTTTTAGACAATAAATCAACCTTAACTTCTTCAACTGAAATGGTATCTCTACCAATCAAGAAAGTTTCTCTAAGATGTTTATATGAGTGGTCAATAACACAATAACACAAAGGCTTCATCCTCTTCTTCAATCTCAACATCAATAAAAATATATAATAATAGTGAGTTCATCAAGATGCATGAGTCTTAATTAATATATAGCTTGTTAGTGAGGGATTTCATCATATATAAAAACTCCAACTTAAACAATAAATATAAACGTGTATAAAACACAAAAACTATATAGACGAACCTACATATATAGTAAAAAAGGGTATAAAAAACATCAAAACTTGTTTATGACTCACATTCAAGAAAATATTCCTATTTTCCCCATAACATTTATAAGATGAATAATATCCCAAACAAAACAAAACAAAATAGATTTTTTAAACCACCAATCAACATATATAATTATCATATAAACACTTTATTTTGATTGCTAAAACTCTGACTCATAAAAAAAATCACTTCAAATCTAGATAAACATCAAAAGAAAAGAAGTTGTAATGTAGAATCTGAATGTTGTTATTGGACATTAAAGATGAAGATGAAGACAAAGGAAACAAAGAAAAGAAAAATAGAACAGATAACAAGTATTTTTCACCATTAATATACATTACAATTAAACTTATATATAATTTAAATATTAATTATCTTACTTTAGTTTATGTTGAGTGTTGAAATTAATAATAGTATAATAACCTTAGTTATAAAAATTGGATGAGCCTAGTGAGTTGACTTAGAACCCCACCAACTCGGAGCTTTGTCCAATTTGAGTTTAAAAAGAAAAAAGAAAAAATTGACTTAGTCTTACTCAATAAAAAAGCTAGGTCAATCCACAGTCCACTCAAAACCCAAGTAAAAAAACCCAATCAAAACCTCGAGCAAAAAGTCATTGACTATTTTTTGAATTTTTTTTCAAAATAACATTGTTTTTATCCTTTTAAAAAAAAATTAAAATTGACTTGGGCTTTGCCTCGGGTCATGGTTTAAAACTATGATAATAAGATTTTTTATCCTTATACATCTTAATTTGAAAAATTTAGAATTAATTTTTTTTTTGTATAGATATTTTAGGGATTAAAAATATAAATATTATTTCTAGAGATATGTCTTCTTATATGTACCTCTTGCTGTGAAACTACAAAAACTTATTCTAAAATTATTTTATATATAAATTTATTTTAATATTTTTATTTTTATCTTTTCTATCTAATATATTTTTATCTTTATAATTTTTAATTTCTTTCCCTCAAAATAGTATCTCATCATGGAACATTACCCATATTGGTTAATAAATTAGAGAGATAATATGTGTTAGCCCAATAATACGAGAGTTAAGGCATTAAAATCTCCGTTCCAATTTCATATGGCACATAATGCTTTAATAAAGGCAATGGAGTCCTGGTTATTTTGTCTTTTGCATATTCCTGAAAGAACCGGAAATCAAGAAGACAAGAACCATATAAGAAATGAAACATGGAGCTCTCATCGGACACGAAAGGCTGGCATGACAATGATGAGACCGCTACCACATGCATCCTGCTCTGTGCTCAGCTAAGCTAGAGGCTAAGCTAAGCGAAGATAACCCCAATCAATCCAAAGGTTAAACCAAGTCCTGCTTACTGTAACCATTGGATATATCTTTTCACTTTTTCTTTTCACTTTTAGTTATTTTGTCCATTTTGATTTTTCTTGTTTATTTTTAATTTTGATTTTTTTTTAAAAGAGCAATACAAATATCGACTTAATAAGTATATTAACAACAAAAAACATTAAAAATATTTTTTTTTATTTTAAATTCTTTAGAAAAAACACTAAAAAATAATATAAATACATCAAGAACATATTTTTTGAGTTTTTTTGTTTTGCTATTTTTTGTTTTTTTTCCTAAATATTTTCAGAAATAGGGTCAGAAATGAATAGCAACATTGACCTTTGTTTTTCCTTTTATCTTCAATCCTTGCCTTTTATTTCCTTATCGAAGTTTTTTCTTTTCTTTTCAATTATATACTTCTTTCTCTAAATTAATAAGATACTACACCAAGAAAGAACCTTTAGTGATGGAGAGAGATCAAACATGAAGTGGTAAAGAGAGAGTTTCGTTGATTGAAAGAGAGAGAACACTACCAAATGAGAGAGAGAGAATATTGCCTAATTAGAGAGAGAGAGAGCCATATAATTAGAACAAAATGACGTTCGTCAGTAATTCTATCGGCATGACCAATATTTGTTTTTCATCCATTTGTTATAATTTCCTATCCAACCTAATTATATTTCAGCACCACCACCATCAAACATGTTTAACAACTCATTAAAACCACAATCATAATAATAACAAATGACTTAATCTATAATGTCAATTTTATGACAAAATAATGTTTTACATAGAAAATGAAGAATTCTTTTGTATTTTCAAAATAATATTTTAAGAGAAATTCATGTTTATGTAATTTGAGAAATTTGATTGTTTCAATTATTTGTGAATGATAAATCATATATTGTGGTATTTAATAACAAAATTGTTAATCAGGTGTAGTGATTGTCTAAAACAAAAATTTACTCGAATCTTTATACACTTGATCATTGAAATAAATATAAATGCTTGAAAAAGTATGAGGTGTTTTACACAATCTTCTTGATATGCATGACATCCAAATTATAGTGGATGACATTACTCTTCCAATAAGAAAACTCCTAAAAACATCTTTCCTTCATCCAATTATAGGTCACCTCAAAGCTAGAAGATGAATTGAAAATCAAATACAATACCCCTGTACCAGAAGTGCAACATTCTTTTTAGTTTTACCTTTCAAAATGTCCTTTATGATATTTTTTTATTAATAATGACTTGGCAATAACTTCTAATAGAAATAATAAAAATAATAACTTTACCACCATTTGAGGTGAAGGCCTTATTTTTTTCATACAGTATGAACATGTTAATTTTCCATGTGTGCTTCTGCTCAAAATCATTCCATATAGAGGAAAATAATTTATAATCCATATCGAAGTTGTCTTCATTTTGAAAACTTTTTTTCCTTGAGATATTATACGTCAAAACCTCGAATGACCATAATTTATTCAACTCATCAATCAACGGTCGAAGATAAACATTTATATTTCTACTTGGACTGTAAGGACCGAGTATGACTGTAGATAAAAACATGATTCCTGGCCTAATACACATCCTCTAAGGCAAGTTGTAAACTGTTAATATAATCGGCCAACAAGAATAGGGTGCAACAAAGGACTTAAATGGATTGAACTCATTTGTAATTAAACTAAGATGTACATTTTGTGATTCCATTGAAAATTAAGATGCACCCTAAAATTACTTTTAAGCTTCATAATTATAATGGTGTATCATGACTCCATCCACCATATCATGTGAATGATGTCATGTTATATGTTCGGTAGTCTTAGGAGACATAAATAACTTTTACAGCCTAGAAGTGCTTAGGAAGTATTTTATTTTTCTTGTATGTGACAAGTGTCCTTTCTTTACTAGTGATGGGTTTATACCGAGCATACCTATAATTTTTGCATTATGTGAAATTTGCATCTTTACCATAACACAACATGCAAAAGTTTAGGTACGTATCAATTTTTTGGTATCCTATGCTAAGGGAATTGTCATGAATTTTACAAAATAAAAGTTCTCTTCCAACCTATTCTCTTTAGGTAAAATGTTTTTTTGTCTATTTGATGATGTTATCATAACTGACTTCAATCATCTTGTAATATGACTTGATGGTAAACATTCATGCAATGGCCAATAATTTATTGTGATTTGTGCACCAATCTCATAATGGTTCATCAGAATCTTTCAAAAGTTTAAAAAATCTAGTTGCATCTACATTTGGTTTTTTATCTACACGTGAACATTCACCTAAATAATCTTGATTTATTTTTATTGCATCCATAACCATACTATTATAACGATTACTATTATCATCTACAACTCCATGTATCATGATAGAACTAGAAGTTGAGCTAACCATTCTTTATAACATGGTTTTGTAGGTCGTGTGCAAACCAACATTAGTATTTCTATATAAACTTTTTTTTAGAAGATGCATCATCACAATATCTGCTTGGTGAATCTTTTTATTCTTACACTTCACACATGAACATCTAATTTCACCTTCACTAATATTCTTCGGATTAGAAAATATTAAATTACTAAAACCCTCAACCCCTTTATAATAATTTTCCTTATACAACCCTTAAGGTAAATTTTAATACATCTAAGAATGATCATTTATTACCTATGAAACTTATATACAATATTAATGAAAATATTTATTAATAACACAACCATCAATTAAAAATTCAACTTTGATAAATAAAAATGAATTCACAATCCAATAACAATTTATCATCTGTACACAAATTCAATGTTAAGTCAAAATATGAATTAAACAATAAATCAAATTAACAACAAATAATTGGTACCCAGCTAATTATCTATAATTTGTTCAATTCAAACTTATTCAATCTAAATTAATACCATTTAATTATTTTCAATTCTATAAAAATCTAGTTTTGCCTAAATTTCAAATTTAACAATAAAATTGAAAAGATATGATTGGTACCAATTAAATAACTCATAATTTCTTTCAATATAACACCCAATTTATAAAATCAAACTCAATTTTTTATAATGACAAACAAATTCAATTTTATTAAAATATCAAACAAACCCTAATATATAAAACATACTTTAACACAATAAAAATCTCTAACAAAAAACTATAAAACACTTAAATATACAAGCAAAGTATAAATACTGTAAAACTAATATTAATAAATTAACCTAAAACATCAATTGGTAGGGTTTCTTACTTGGTGTAGTGAATATTTAGAAAAAAATTGAATCAAGACAGTGATGATGACACTAATGAGTTTTAGGGTGGACAAATTTGTAAGGATGGGGTTTGTATTTGTAAAAAAAAATAAAGGGAAGGGTTGTTACTATCTATAGTAAAAGAAAAGGGAGGAAGAAAAAAAGAAGAGATAGGCTGCTGTCGGTTATAATTTTTTTAAATTTATTGACGGAAACTCTCAACAAAATATTTTCAAAACCTCAAACAAACCCTAAAATACAAATCATACTTTGAAAATAATGACATGTCATATTACCTATGGAATTGTTGACAAAATATTTATTGATTTTTTTAATTATTTCTTTTATGTCAACAATTCAATCGGCAATTACTGATAACACAAATTCATCACTAATTACATTAGTAATATTTGACGAATATTTCTATCACTCTTGTCATCGGACATTACTGACAAAAAATAATTTTCGGTAATTTCATTGTTATTTGATAAGTTTTTGGTAGTGTGTCACTAATGAGATCTAATCATGGTAAAATTGTGAAGAATTTAAAAATAATAAGAAACAAAGAAAAAAGAACAAAAAAGGAAAATAATAATCAAACAATAAGTTGAAAATGAAATAACAAGAACTAAAGGAAATTGTTTTTTAATTGCATGTTAGATTGTTTTAAAAAAACTCTTCACAATTTCATCGTGGCTTAGATTCCTTTAAAGATACATGTTGTACATTCAGACTATTTTTCTAATCACATTATATCATGAATACATATAAATTAAGAGCATAATAATATATGGATAGTAACATAATAAAATAAAATAAAATAAAGAGTATATATATGTATATATATATTGCCTTATGATTTTATTGAAAACAAATAACTAAAATCTTCTTTTGTCTCATAGAAATAATGTCAATTTTGTTTATAACTACGGAACTTTATGATAAAATTTATTATGTATGCTAATAATAAAATTGTGTGGTTAAACTTACCTTGTTTGTTCCTAGAAAAACATTTAAGAGATTAAGATTTAGAATTTCACTTGAAGATTTTAGATTACATTCTCAAAGTAAAAGGTTTCTCAAAACACATATACACAGAAATAATAAATTTATAATTGTTTAGGAATTTTAAGGATCTCATTAAACAAATCTAAAGTTTATTTAGGGTTTATGCGAAGATTACCTTAAGATCATATGTTTTTTGGCTTTGAATAATTGCTTCAATACTAGGTTATCACAAATAACAAGTCATCCAAGTGTTTGGTCTCTAATGGTAATCCACACAAACAACTAGTAAAAAAACAATTCTTAAACCATTTTAGAAGAGAGGGATTGCTATACTTTTGAATGTTAACTCTTTTCTTTTGTGTTTTTTAAGTATTCTGTATTGTACGTAGTTTTTCTCTCTATCTATGTACAATCCAAAAAATAAGAGGTATAACATTTTATTCATGAAAAAACTCTATAAATAGCAAAATATTAATTTGTCCTCTAAATAATATCACATATATTATTTAAAGATAATTTTAGAAATCTATTCAATCAAGTCCTAACTTTATATTTTTTTCGGTCTAGAATTATAATCCTCTAGTCCCCATTTTTAAAATTTATTTATAATTAAGTCACTCTAGTTTAATTTCTAACCAATTATTCATATGTGTGTGACCCATTAGGTTTTCTAATAAGTTAAATCAAATATAATCATAATTCTAAATAAAATAAGATTAAATAAATTAATTTATTATCAATTAAATAATTGATTAATTTATTTTTGAAGATCAAGTATACTATCTACCAACATGTCATGATCCTCTAAATATTATGAAAATCATAAATGGTTTGACTTAACCTTTCAGTAACCAGTTTTTCAGTGTAATTATTACCTGTTCATCAATAATTTTTTTATTTAGATATTATAGCATAGAGTGTGTTTACTCTATCAAATAATGTTTGTTCTTAATACCATAGTCATTGATTATTTGAATAAGATTTGAAACTCTTTTCAAATCTCATTCCACCTTACCCAATGATTTACAATCAATATTATTTTAGAGCACGTGAAATAATTTCTCTAATTCACCTAAGATGATGAATCATCTCTTGTTCACTTAAATACCTTTATATGGTTTATGTTGTACACAATATTTGCTTGTTTGTTACTCTTGATTAAGACAACATGTAGTTAGGATCAAAGCATAACATTCATTATATAGGATAACTTAGTGATCTCAAGTCTAAGGATCAATTACATAACCATCATGTGAGCTTTTTCGTAGACATAAATAATCTTTTCATTTGAAATTCTCATGTAGGTTAATTCAGTCTACATGTCACCTGACAAACAACTATATATTAGTTCTTGATATCTCTCATACCTTAACTTATGAGAACAGTTGCTTTCTTTCATTAAAAAAAAAAACATAATTTGTATTAGTCTCAACCATTATAATTAATGTTAAATCTTAATAGGGGATTGATCAGGAATACTTAGAAATAATACTTTGATGCAATAAGAATTTCATAATTAATACAACTTTATAATTTTCACGACCCAAATGTATTGCAACCCACACTTTTTCCTTCTCTTTTCTCTAACACTTACCAATATACTTTTTTTTTATTTAGGAGGAGTCATAATGTGGTGTTTGCGCACCACCTACTCACAAAAAAATTATTCTTATACAGATAAATTCTTTATAAGTATAAATTGTTATGGAAGTTAAACGCCATATTTTTTTCATTAATGACTGTAACATGAACACACGTCATGTTCTATACAACTTAGACGTCTCTTTTTCTTACCGATGATTATTTATCACCAAGATTTTTAACAGGTACACAAAGAACATGTTTTTCGTATCACAAATTTCAACTCAACATTTCTCTAAATTTTGTCTTACGTTGTAAGACTCACTTTTCTCTCACGTTACACTTACTTTCAAGTTTCTCTTACATTACTCCTTTCGTGCAATAACTGACTTGAGCTTTAGAGAGTCTGTCAAACCATGAGTGACTTATTTTTTCATAAATACTAAAGTACAAAGATGAAGTCCAACTCACACGTCTAGGCCTACAAATCATACAAAGCACAATTTATATGTAAAGTTTTTTCTAACTTCATCATTATGTTTCCTAGATTTAAATCCTATTATGAACATAAAATAATATTGGTGACAACTCGGTTTACATGTCCCTTTTTTCAAAAATAACCAAAGCAGTTGACAAAAAAAATTAATTAGTATTAAAAACCAAAGCAAAGTACGCAGTTGACCAACAATCTTAGGATATCAGATTGCAAAATGAGATACTGCAAACAAAGAGTTCTTTTTTGTGTACCAGAAGAAAAAAACCAAAACACCCACTCATCCTTTCCATTATTTAAGGAATTTAAACACATGAAAAAACAAAATAAATGGTAATAAAAATATTAAGGACTAGGCAACTGAGGTGGTACTGATACTCCAGTCCGTGTGATGGATTTCTTTCGAGTGGATGGGTTGCAGTTGGGGCTTTGTCTGCATTGTGGATGAGTACCAAAAATTCCTTGGCTTATCTTCATTTCTTGCCTTAAATGCTCAAATCTCGAATGCTGCAGCTGCATGGATCTTTACTGACTCTATTGTGACGTACTCAAAGATTTCTACATCGACGCCATGCTCGTGTTCACCACCTTTCTCCGACAATAATTTTGTATCATAGCGTGGAACTGACTCAATGCAAAGTTTATCATGCTCATGAGTCATGATCCCATTTTATGATGCTAAGCTGTGACCAATAGTTACCCATTGCTTGGTTCCAAAGTAGCAGGAGCAATTTGGAAGGAAGAGGGGAAAAAAACGAAATGGAAGCACCGTTACACTTGCCAAACGACGTGAATAATATATCTAGAAATATTTTACAAGAAATAAGCATTTAGATAGGCTCCCGAAACATCGTGCTGGTAATATTGCATCTTTATGTTTGAAATCGCTTGTAATCTACATGTTATATATATGTTCGTTTCATTGTATGTTTGTCTTACAAAAAATGACACTCCTAGTATCTCTAAAATCCAACTAATTTAGGAATAAAATTTATATGTTAAATAATTAGTTACTCAATTAGTCCAAGCAATCTACTACTCTCTTAAGCCAAAATAGTTGCAGCTTAATATGGAAAGCCAAGTATATTTACAAGGTCCTCTATGGTAGGTTAGATCGAAGACTCTTAAATGCTTAAATAAGTATTTTTATAGTGAGAGAAAGTACAATGATATTTTAAAAAAATACTCTGAAAATATATATATAATAGAGAATGAAGATATTCAAAATCCTTTACCTGGATAGGAGTTGGTTTTATGCATTATGTTCAAATCTATACCAAGGGTTTAAAGGTTGAGAAAATACCTCGGGTGTGAAGTCCCCACTTGAAAATTAGGTCTTGGGGTCCGGTAGCGCATTAGGCTCACGTATTGGGGTCTGGAAGCGCGTCAGGCCTTGATTCGGGCATGTCAGCGTGCTTGGGCCTGACACACACCTACCCAGCTGCGAACATGGGTCTAGTGCTTTGGCCAAGCCCAATGCGCCTATGTTTAGGTGTGTTTAGGGTTGGTGAGTGTCAGCCGAACACACTTGAAGGTTCAAGAAATTTATTTATACTCTTTAATTTTGATATTATTTTTTTAGTAAAAATACAGATAAAAATCTTGTTCCATCCCTTCCCTTGGTATGCATAGATGAATCTAGAGGGTGGTTAGGATGGCCCTAGCACTCTCAAAGTTTGGTACTTTTACAAAATTATCTTTAAACTTACAAAAAAAAATTAAATGTACCTCCAACAACAAAACTATATACTTTGGCCTTCTCAATTTTTAAATTCTCTATCCATTCCTATTGACAAAGGCAATTGAATCACATCACCTACGAGTATGTGTATTTGTAAATATAGAATACTTAATTGTTTGAAAATTAGTTTATGTATTATAATTTGTAAGTTACTCATAACTCATATTTATATATAACACGCATATACATCACGAGGAATCTCTGCCACTGAAATAAAAGAAACCGTTTCCCGATTTTTCGAGCCTCTACTAGTTCGACGTCTTAACAAACGCTTGTAGCCTCTCAATTTTCTTCTTAATGTCAATCAATGCTGGCTGATTATTGAAACCGAGTACTAATTATTTTTCACCTCTAACTTCGAATAAATTTCCAAGTACGAGTTGACAGTAAGACTGCTTGGTTAGTCCATTTCACGAATTAAACTCATAGCATTGTGCTGAAGGCATATCCTGCGTGACCCTGCCCTGTCCCATCGCTTTCATCCGAGCTGAAGGAGTAACTTGAACTATTTCCCAGTCAAATAGCCATGGACACATCCTCCGAAAATCGCAAACTAAGTGTGCATTTTTAGTCACGGTTTAAAAAATATACATCTGACTAAAACTATTATCAAATATATTTTTTTATGTAATATAAATGAAAAATAAGTTTTCATGAATGAAAAGTTAAATATTTTAATTTCTATAAAATTAAGGTTTTAAACGCAATTAGGCATGATACCCAATGCAAAATACAAAAGTTATTTGGTTAATCAAAAAGTTTTTTTTTATAGTTGAGCAAAAAATAAAAGCTATCACGATATCAAATATTTTTAAGTCATGATGTAATTAATATTTTCATGTGACAGCCATTGATTTGGCATTAATGCCCCTCGTTGTGCATACCTTTAGAATAAAGGGAGCCTTTAATTAATATTTTATTAACAAAACACTAAAAGTGGTGGTGTTTTTATTATGCATCACCTCACAAAGCATTATTTATTTCAATGGTGTTTTTTTAAAAAAAAAACCTATGTTTTATTTTTCAATTTCAATTTTATCATTCAATATTTAATTTTTTTGGATTGGGTTTTCATGATTTGTTTAGATTTCTTTTCTATGGGGTTATCTTAACCTCATGATCCGAGTCTCGGGTTAACCTAGTTAACCTTTTTTTTTCCTTTTTTGATTGACTTCTTTTTCAAATTTTATACTTCAATATTTTATTAATTAGAAATTATACTTCATGATTTGTTTTCGTTTGCTTTTTATGAGGTTATCTCTATCTCATGACATGAGTCATGGATTTGACGGGTTAATCCAAGTTGACTCAGGTAATTATTTTTAGTCTTTTTTTAAATTTTTTTAATTTTATCATTTGACATTAGATTGATTGAGAATTGTGCTTAATAATTTGTTTTGATTTGCTTTCTATGTGATTATCTTAGCCTCATGACCCGAGTCGTGGGTTTGGTAGATTAACCTGGGTTGATTCGAGATTGATTTTTTATTTTCTTTCTATGAAGTTATCATGTTCTCATGACACAAATCATGTGTTTAGCATGCATGTTAACCCAGGTTGAATCGGGTTTTTTTGTGTCTTTTTTTTTTAATTTTATTCTTCAATATTGGGATGATTGAAAATTGAATATCATAATTTGTTTTGATTTACTTTTTATAGGGTTATATCGGTCTCATGACTGGAGTCGGAGTTTTGCAAATAATCTTGGTTGACTCGAGTTGTTTTTTAGTTCTTTTTTTAATTGATTTTTTTTCAATTTTATCCTTCAACATTTGATTAATTAAGAATCAAGCTTCATAATTTGTTTTAATTTATTTTCTACGGGATTATAATGGTCTTATGACCATGATTGTAAATTTGACAGATTAACCTGAGTTGATCCAATATGTTTTCATATTAATATTTATAAAACAAAAATGTCATCTTAAATTTATTTTTGTCAAACTATATTTTTAGTGGTTATCTTTGTACCTACCAAATTGACCAAGTCATTAAGGATCAACCCCTACATGGTTTTGTTTTATTTTTATTTTTTGCTATAAAAAAATGTTAACAATGCTTAGACATATTTTTTTTACGTTAAAAAAAATGATTTTATCTATAGCACGCATAAAAAAATGATAATGATCTAGTAGCTCCCTAAAAGCAATTTGATATTGAGATTGTATGATTCCCACTGCCATGGAATTTAAGATTTTAAGAAATATTATCTTTTATTTGTTATAGAATCTTGATAATACAATTTTTTTTCTTAAAAAAATGACAGACCGTTTTGGTTAGGCATCCCAACCAGACTAATCTCTAGTCCTCTAAACAGACTTGTCACGGGTTAGGGACTCCATCCATAACACCATGAGCCTTATAACAACCACATTTTTAAGCTTAACCCACTTGACCTAAAAGAAAGCCTAGTGAGACACGTACCTCAAGACTAAATTGTGACCTTTAATAAATTTGATGCACATCGTACTCATTAACATTTACACATAAATTGTTAGTACGATGCCACTTTTTCTAGCTAATGGATATTTCCTACCAACATGTCAGCTCAAATGACATATACCAAGCACCAATAGCTCAACAAGGCACAACAACTAATGGTGAGCACCATCCTTTTCACCACTGAAAAAATAAGGCATAATAACTAATTACTCAACTTTTCAGGTTATCTATAAGAGAAAGCAATTATTCTTCATCATTTTTCACTCTTTATAAGGTAAGCTAATAACATGACCCTAGGTCTATAAATACCTCAGGTCACTAGGTTAAAACAGACTAAAGCAATTAAAAACCTCACATAAGTTCATTTTATCAATACAAAACTCCATTAAGAATAGAAAAAGGCAAACCACACAAGGCCACAAAGTCATGTTATATTTGTTTTACTCCTACTCCCCTCTCAACTTATTTTGTTTCTTTATTGCTCTACACACCATTCTCCTACGTTCTTCACGCCCCCCTGCCCCCCACTTTCTATAAATTATTTCCCCTCCCATATTTGTTGACTTAAACATCAGAGGGTCAATGATTTTAATAAGAAACTTGTTTTTGCAGGTGAGTGTAGAAGTCATCTTGTCAATCTACCAAACAATTATCAAGCTAAGTCACACCATCGACCTAAGAAATAGCTGTAAAAATCCTAATTCAATTAATGGTTTCACAATTTTATTAATAGCGTTATCTATGAAAAACTAAATAAAGGCTAGTTCATTCTTGTTTCACATTTCATCACCCAATAGTTTCTTTCCAAGGCTGACAACTTAGAAATTTCAGGATATGGGAGAGTAACTGACCTCCCAACCATATATACTTTAGCTCTTCTAGATCTCCATAAACTCTCCCATAAAATGAAGGTGTGAATGATGTTGTTTTAGCTAAACAACAATAGCTTCACACTTTTCCATTTTTTAATAAGAAATACGACACTTAGCTTTATTGCATGCACCACTGAATGCACAAAGGCAACTCTAGTTCCCTAAATGAATAGGGTAGAATGATGTGCAAGCTAATAGTTGTGAGAATACTCGTACTCTAACTTTTTGAATGAGTCTCTCTCATTAAGAAAAACACTCATTAGCGAGTCATAGCCACATAAGTGGTTATCGTTATCGATTTTTTTCGAATCTCACTCATGCACTATAAAAAAAGCTCTGATGCGAGACGAGATTAATAACTATACAAGCTTCTAAGAATGAACATTGCCCTTACTAGGTGAGAGATTTTTCACTTTACCAATAATTGATACACTCTTCTCTTCAAAGATTGTGCGTCCATTAAAACCAACCTAAACATTATAATGGACTTACAGACCTTAGGAAAAATATACAAAACATGCAAAGTATCCTAGATCTTGTGACATAAGATAATGATGTTATGTGTAAATTTCTCATAAAAGCATTTTTAACGGATTTACTTGAGTGTGGTACAATGACTTGGAGCTTGACTCTATCCTTAACTTTCATGATCTCTTCACCAAAAGCATCTCCTGCTTCAGCATAAGTATACTAGATAAAAAGAGCATCATTAAGCTTTTCACCAACACATAACAAGAAAATAAGAGTAAAAGAGCATATATCTAAAGATTTAATGAGGAAATGATTAATGTCAAGACTCTACTAGAACTCATTACCATTAAAGACCTAATCAATGGGGTCTACAACTATTCTTTATAGGAATGACTCTATAATTTCCTTGATTGAACTCTCCTCAAAGTGAAACATGAAATGAAAAACCATAGTTAAACGTCATTGATCTCCTAGTAGCTTTAGGGCATTCAATAGGAACACCAAAGGATCCATTTGTAATCATCTAACTTTTTATAAGCTCTTGACCACACCTCTGACAACCACACATCCTTAGGTATTGCTTGCCATTAAGAAAAAAAAAGTTCTAATGATATCCACCTTTTATGAAGAGTGGATTGCGTGAACACAAGGAACCCAATAAATTTTATTTCTTTCACCATAATAATGGTCATGATACTAAGAAATCTCATGCTTTAAAATAGAGATAGAAAGACTAATCGTCAAGGGTCACCTCTAACAATTTATAAGGAAAGAAATGCAACCAAAACAAAAGGAGGTTGATACATCCCTCGATGTATTGCCTAATATTAAATAGATTCCAATGATTTTATCTCCATTTGCATGAGAAAATATTTTGAAATTTAAATAAAACAATATTATCTCTCCAAGTAGTCTCCATATGTTTTTTCTCATGTCTCCAACAAAAATCTCCATGATAATCTCCATATCTTGAACTAAAGTTTGTATGTCTCTAATAAAATTTTCCGTGTCTGCATGAGAATCTCCATGTATCCAAACAAAATCTCCATGTCTCCAATAAAATTTGCATATTCATTATGGCATGTTAACAAAATCCACAATAAGGTAACATGACATGCATAAACTTTTCTTTCCATCAAACTTTTATGAGTAAATTTTTTCAAACATGAATGTTTAAAATATAAAAGGAGTGAATAATAATATAAAATTAAAAAAAAAACTAAAAACCATTATTTGGGCTAACCAAACAAGCTAGTCACTACCAGCTTGATTGGGTCAATCTTACCGAGTTGGTCACCTATAGTCTGCGAGGGCATCCCAATTGGATTGGTCTCTAGTCTCCTAAATGGGCTTGCCATGGGAAAAGAGACCTTGTCCACAACACCATAAGCCTTCCAAAAACCATTTTTTAGGCGAAACCCACTCAACCCAAGGGAAGCCCAGCAAGGCATGCACCTCAAGGCAAAATTGTGACCTCTAATAAATTTGGTATGGTGTCATACTGACTGACGCTTAAACATGAGTTATTAGTACGACACCATATTTTCTAGCCAATGAAAATTTCCTCCTACATGTCTTCTCAAATGGTACCTACCAAGCATCAACCTCTCTAGCAATAGCACAACAAGGCACCACAACCAATAGCAAGCATCAACATTTTCACTAATTACAAAACAAGACATAACAACCAATAACTCAACTTTTCAGGATACTTACCGGAGAAAACAATTATTTTTTATTATTATTTTACTCTCCACGAGGTAAACTAACATGATAAAAAGTCTATAAGTATTTTGAGACCAAAATAAAAATAGATGAAAGCATTCAAGAATTTCAACCAAATTCATTTCAACATTATAAAGCTCTATTAAAAACAATAAAGTAAATCACACAAGGTCACAAAGCCACGTTACATTTCCCTTGCCCCTGCTCCCCTCTTAACATAATTTTCTTTTTCTCCGGACACTATTCCCATGCATTCTTCACTCCCCCTCACTTTTAATATACTATTTCTCCATGATTTACGTATTGGAGGGAATGGGTTCTAACCCTATGATTGTTAATATGATGGTCACTAAAGGTTTATATAATCGTTAATTTCAGGATCCGTGAGATTAGTCGAAATATACACAAGATAACCCGAACACCCACGTTAATAAAAAAAATATTAGAGGGTGTGTACACAACCATGAAAAGTCATATCCAGTCTAAAGTCTTCACTACTTCTCAAATCTCAAATTCTAAAAAATATGAGAATTGTCATGTTTGCTGTATACGTGGCAATTTTCTGGTATGTATGAATTATAAAAAAGTCAATTTCCTCTCTTTCTAAGGAATATTATTTTGTGGTTCGAAAAAAAATCAATTAAAGGTTTACCTAACTAAAATACAGTAAGCGCTAACATAGAAGTTGATTAAAGGATTAAAGGCCTAGAAGTTGCTTAACTATTGTGGTAACCAAGCAGGAGGGTAATAGTATGTGGCAGCTTTTTCTTTATAAATACAGAGCAAGGGAGGCCTCTGTTCTTCACTGCGGCTCGTAGGTTGGTTAGTTGGCTGATCTGGGTGGTTTTATTTTGGGCAGACCAAAATGGCTTGCGCTAATTTCTCTTTCACATTTCTAGTCCTCTGCTCTTGTTTTGCTACTTCTTTTATTGCATGCCATGGCTTTCCCGTCCATCACAACAACCCATTCCACCACCGCCGCCACCCTCGCTTTGCCAGTCATAACTACAGAGATGCCCTGACCAAATCAATCCTCTTTTTCGAAGGCCAAAGGTCTGGTAAGCTCCCTTCTAGCCAGAGGATGACATGGAGGAGAGACTCGGGTCTAACAGATGGCTCAACCATGCATGTATGTGTACACAGATGACTCCTTTTCTCTTCAGCTTTCTTTTTTCTTGTTCACATTTCTTTGAGGCTCACTCATCTTTGGTGTTGAAATGACAATGCAGGTGGATTTGGTGGGAGGTTATTATGATGCAGGAGACAATGTGAAGTTTGGATTCCCTATGGCTTTCACTACAACCATGCTTTCATGGAGTGTTTTAGAGTTCGGGGGGTTGATGAAAGGTGAGCTGCAGAACGCTAGAGAAGCCATTCGTTGGGCAACTGATTACCTCCTCAAAGCTACAGCCCATACAGACACCATCTATGTTCAGGTTTGCAGTCTTGAATCTCTCTGCATTCTTCAGTTTTATACACATTGTTTGGAGACACCATAAATAGGCATGTGCGCACTTGATTTGGGAAATATGGCTGAAGGAATCAAAATGATGACGTTTGGGGTTTTATTTTCAGGTAGGTAACGCTAATAAGGACCATGCTTGTTGGGAGAGACCAGAAGATATGGATACTCCAAGGAGTGTTTTCAAGGTTGACAAGCATTCCCCTGGTTCTGATGTTGCTGCTGAAACTGCTGCTGCTCTTGCAGCTGCGTCTTTGGTGTTTAGAAGATGTGACCCCACTTATGCCAAGCTTTTGGTCAGGAGAGCTATCAGGGTAAATATGTCTACTTAGTGCTCATCAGTAAAAATTTCAGTCAAAAAATTTGATGTTCACAAAATGCGAGTACAATTTGTTCCTTGTCTAGGTGTTCCAATTTGCTGATAAGTACAGAGGAGCCTACAGCAATGGACTGAAGAGATTTGTTTGCCCTTTCTATTGCTCCTATTCTGGATATGAGGTGAAGCTTGTGCCTTTGAGTCCTGCATTACAAGTTTTGATTTTTTTAAAGAGCTGTTCTTAATACTTAATCTCCTCCTGGGTGTCTAAAAAATGGCAGGATGAGCTGCTGTGGGGTGCTGCTTGGCTGCATAAGGCGACCAAGAATCCAACTTATCTCAATTACATTCAAGTTAACGGACAGAATCTTGGAGCTGCACAGTTTGACAATACCTTTGGTTGGGATAACAAGCATGTTGGTGCAAGGATTCTTCTTTCCAAGGTTCCCATTCTCACTTGTAGTTCTTAATTTGTTTGTCAAATCTTTATGGTGATTTATCAATTGAAATCATTAATATTGTCCTTGAGTCTCAGGCATTTCTTGTTCAAAAACTGCAATCCCTCCATGACTACAAAGGACATGCAGATAATTTCATCTGTTCTCTCATACCAGGGGCCCCTTTCTCTTCAGCCCAATATACACCAGGTCAGGTCCCCACAGTGCTGTCTCTGATTTCCAATTCCCCAAATGTGGTGCCGCCTTCTTCCTAAACCGCTAGTATTACTTTTTTTTCTTGATCACCAGGCGGGCTGCTGTTCAAAATGAGTGATAGCAACATGCAATACGTCACCTCAACTTCATTCTTGCTCTTAACCTATGCCAAGTACTTGACCTCTGCTCGCACGGTTGTAAACTGTGGTGGAACCGTTGTCACTCCAAAGAGGCTACGAACCATTGCCAAGAAACAGGTACATCAAATGGGTCACAGGCACCATAAAAGCATCCTCGAGGCCATATTGATCTCTTATATTAAGGCACTTATTTATTCTGCTATATGGGATTTTTTGTAACTCAACAAATTTTGTCATCAGGTGGACTATCTACTTGGAGACAACCCATTGAAAATGTCCTACATGGTGGGGTATGGTCCAAGGTATCCACAAAGGATTCACCACAGGGGCTCATCTCTACCGTCAATCGCTACACACCCAGGAAAGATCCAATGCACCTCAGGCTTTAGTGTGATGAATTCTCAATCCCCAAACCCCAACGTTCTTGTGGGTGCGATAGTTGGAGGGCCAGACGAACATGACAGGTTCCCAGATGAAAGATCAGACTATGAGCAATCTGAACCAGCTACTTACATTAACGCACCCCTGGTAGGAGCATTGGCTTATCTCGCGCACTCTTCCGGCCAGCTCGAAGTCCTAGCAGCATCTCCAATTTGTTAGATTTAGATTTAGGTGTCTGTGTCTCTCGTTTTTTAGTGGCTTTGTTTTTATGTGTCCTAAAATACTTATCTGGATGTCAACGTGGTTAAAGGGGGTCAAGAGACCTAAGGCTCGAGCCCCAAATCTTCAAGCACATTGGTCATCAAGCATACATGGCCCTAATAGGATAGCTGTTGGGCTTGTTTTTTAGTATGGTAGTCCGTTTTGGAACTTGTGTTATGTCCACTAGGGTTTAACTTGCAAGAACTTTGCTTCTATAATCTCCCACTCCTGGACTTTTTTGTCGAGAGTTGAGCGAAACTAAAGTGGGACTAAAGTGAGGAATAATTATCAAACTAGCTGCTAAAGGAGTTGGGGTTTAGATTATATAAATTGATTTGAATTAACTTGAAAAAATTAAAAAAAATTAAATTTTTAATATTTTATATAAAAAAAAATTAAGAAATATCTATGTAAATATATGCTATATATATAACTAACGAAGTTTAAAAGATTATTTCAAAATATTATTTTATGAAAAGATATTATTTTTTTTTTTTGAAGTTGAAGTATTTAAACCAAAAATAATTTTTATTTAACATTGAAAAAATAATTTTTTTCTTGTAAACATAAAGTATATATATTACTAGATTTCAAAACACACATTAAAGAAATAAAATATTTTAGTGCATTAAAAAAAAAAAAGTTGATAAACAATTAAAAAAAAATCTTCAACTAAAAAAAATACATTAAAAAAACAGATTTTTATCATGATTTGCCAAATTTTTATTTAATCTAATTTTTTACCTTATCTAAACCAGTCTGGTCACTAGATTTCAGGTCAATCTGTTATGTCGGTCTGAATTTCATTAGAGGTGGGCCACTAATAGACAGAATTAAAAATGTTAGGAGATGGGATGTCTTGTCCTTGAAACCAAAACTACCAAGCAAAAAAGTAGGGGATGAAAACAAAAGAAATTAACAGTATCAGATCAGTGGATAATGTACCATACGAATATCTTTTCCGTCGAGGGAGTTAACGAGTAATTGACCGTTGAAAGGAAACGAGGGAAGGAAAGGAGATAAAGAGAGAAATTTCGCAGGAACACGTGATACTGTTTGGGGGTAGTGGTTCTTGCGGTCAAAAAGATCTGTTCGAGTTGCAGACTTGTCAGATGGTATCAGGAGAACCCATGCTATTTTTTTCCTATGCAATGATAGACCCATGGCCTTGGGGGCAGTGCTTCATCTGGTTATACAATGCAGGACAGAATATCACCGTCTGTGCGGGAGAAGGGAATTAAATGGATAAATCGGTTGCAGACAATGCATGTAAAATCTAAATAAAAGATGAAATCATACATAAACAAAAAGCTTGAGTTAAATAACGTAATTTTGGATGTCGTGGCTGTGAATTGTGATGTTTAATAGATGTTGTTTATCACGGCTTCTGGGATATTTATTTAAATTCATAATTAATTTTACTCATTAAAAAATATCATAAAATTATCAAAATCAGAGCTCCGAAAAGCAAGAAATTCTAAAGACTTCATGGTTTGATTAACGATTTAATTACTACTAATTTAAAAAAAAATAACCTCTCTAATAACTTGTGACTTTTTTAAATAACAATTATTATTGTGATATATAAATCAATAAATCAATTCAACCAAATGATTTGGTTGACCACCTGAGCCCGATATTATTTTACCATATCTTTATCTAAGATATTTTAGCTAAAATTTTAAAAAATACAATGCTAGTTTTAAAAAATATCCGAATTAAAGAAGCCAAAACCCATTTTTCCACTCTCCAAGGGCGTTCAAAATAATAGATGTTTTACTTATTTGAGACTTGCAAGGATGGCCACACAAACAAACAGACACTGAACCGTGAATTCTCAATGATTCTTGTATAATGGCAACAAAAGCATAGAATATGCTACATAGGAAGAACAACCAACCATACAGCAAACTGCTCACCTGATCCCTCTCATAGACTCATTCCAGCTGAATTATCATCGAGGCCTACAACTAGGAAAGGCCAAGACCTTGAAGAACCTAATGGCTTTGCATGCACAAGGCTTGGCTGCCTTTACATCCAAAAGTGAAAGCTACTGGAAACATGAATCCATCAACAAATATGACACCACTAATTACGGAACAAGAGAATTTCTTCTTGCTTGTGTAGCGCAAATAAAATAAAAGAAAAATCAATATTTCAGTTGGTTCAGAGAAGACAGAACACATACCCTCCAAGGAGATTAACTGACTTGCTCAAAGATTGATTAACATGTCAATCCTGTTCGTTGTCCACTTAACGAGTAACAACAGATAAAAAGTACAAATATTGGGCCTTTATACCGACCAATTGGTGGCACGCGGTAGAGGAGCCATCGTGTGCCATTCTCTCTTTATTACGTTTTATTTTTGAGCGAACCAGGTGATCTAGCAGTGCCTACTTGGAGGAAGTTCGTGCTGGAAAGCATACCTACTAGCGCTGGCCAAAGTGTAACTCTCGGGGAGTCAATTTATTTATTCACAACAGCTTGGATACACAGCCTTCCTTGAAACATTAACCAGCATAAGATAGCTGCAAAGATCATTGTACGCAACAGAACTTTCTACATGCCACCCGCATGAATTTATTTATGTAAAATCATTATAACCGTGTGATAGTGCTGTGTCTGATTCATGGGGGCGTCTCGGTTCCTTGGGAAGCAATAGCTAATGCCAGTCCTCGATTGACAAAGGTACAGTTTTCACCTGGAGATAAAAGGAGCATGAACATGATATTCCAAATGTTTGAGGTTGCACTTGGACAGAACATAGAACTAACAATTCCAGAATTCTACATTTAGCAATCAGAAATAACAGAACTTACAACAGAACATCTGGTTAGAACTTTGGAAACGAATAGACATTAATGTGGAATTAAAATGAATTCCGAGAAACTATCCAAGATTGCATTTGAAGAGCCAAGAGCACAGTTATGAGACCATGTTTCTTCTGAAATGGTCAGGGTAAAACTAGCTAGATTGCCAATTACGCTATCTTAATAATTATTTAGAAAAGGGTCAAGCACTCACCAAATCACGGAACTTGAGAATGTAGAACATCTCGAGATATCTTCGGGTCTCACGCCTCTCAAGTTTGGAAACATACTTCCAAAAACCATATACCCCAGCCAATGTCATCAGCCTTTCAGAGTAAATCTTCCATGTATATCTACAGTATCAGAAGATCTAAATGAGCCTCAGAAAGCATAATCTAATGGTGCCAAATACAGATTGAGATACCAACCTTTCATAAATCCGTTGAAGCCCAGCATCAGATATTTTTTTCCAGTAGCTGGGGTCGTCCTTGCATTTTTCAAAGAAATCTGCCATAAATTCAGCAGCCTGATCAGGATAATACGGATCCATATGGAATCCTGATACACCATGCTCAATAATCTCTGCCGGACCACCATGGCAAGTGGCAAATGTTGGAAGGCCGCAAGTCATGGCCTCCACAACAGTGAGTCCAAAGGCTTCGTAAAAAGCAGGCTGCAATAGACACAGAAGGAGGAGAGGGTTGGGAAGTCAATTATGATTCCTGAGAAAATCTTTAACACGATGAGAGACCACAGTAGTAGCACTTTATACCTGCACGAAGGCTCCTTTGGTGTCTGCTATGTAGCGATAAAGCTCTCCATTGCGTGCTCGATTTGTTTGGGCTGTTAACCATCGAAATTGTCCATCCAACTTGTATTTCTTCATAAGTTCATGCATCTTCTCTATCTCCAGAATTTCTTCCCTGTCATTGGACTTCTTAACATCAATGTAACCAGCCACCACGACAAGGTTCACCAGCTCCCTCAGTCTGGCATTCTTACCATAGCACTCTACCAATCCTGATATGTTCTTGACCCGGTCCAGCCTTGCCATGGAAAAAATTATGGGCTTTGACTTATCGGTCAGTGTACCACTGCATCAATATAAATGAACAATCAGATTTCATAAACAAGCCTAAGCCTGATCTTCATATTCTAAATTTCCAATTATATAATTGAATATTGTTCTTGAAGAGTAACACAGGAATATACTCACATCCAGTCGTCAGTCTGCTCAGAATCATATAACATCTTTTCTATTGAACCATGTAGGGTTGTAAGTCTTTTCTGCTTGTCAGAGTATGGGAAGTAAATGTCCATATCGGCCCCAGGCGAGACGATATTGAACTTTGTATCAAATACATTAATGCCATGAACAACCCGATATAGCCCTGGAAGAGTGAAAGCAGTGTGGCTCTCATACTGACCAACAGTAGTCTTCCTGAATGAACAAACAAGCATACAACAAGTGAAGCGATTGTTTGACAAGAATCACTTAAACATCTACGCGAAATGACAAAGTTGTAAGATCAATTTCAGCAAGTGTAATTTCCAAAATAAACTAATTCAAGTGACAGCATATATTCTAATGTAATATCATGTTAAATTTGGACAATTGAAGACCCAGCTGAACATCAAGCACAAAGAAACAGAGTAAAACACAAAATTCATATCTACATGAGGACAATCTCATGGATGTTATCTACAAAATACAACACCTCTGAAAACTTTCCTGAAATAAACTTAATCTACCATTTTTTTCTGCCAGTTTTGTACAACAGTTAACAGGAGCACTGCAAGATCCTTCACGTTTTAAGTTTTGAAAGCAAGAATTTGAACACTAAAAAACGAGTTCTTGTAAAAAAGTGGATAATAAATCCATAATCATCATATCTGATTGCATAAGCAATTATAAGCCAACACATGAAAGTTAGTGGATTAAAGGGTAACACTTACGTTCCTGCAATCTCTTGATACGTACTTGTGATGATAAAATCAGCATTGTTCATGGCTAATACATCAGCAGTGAATTGACATGAGAAGTGGTATTTATCATCAAATTTTTTCCAATAAATATCTGAATCAGGATACTTTGTTTTCTCCAAGGCATGGGCAATAGTGCACTGCAAATTTCAAAACTTAAAAAATGTAAACACTCCTTTCGGTAAATGATCCGTGGGACTGTAATTCATATTTAAAGATACCAGTCATAGCAAACCTGTGTGACACCCATCTTGTAAGCCAATAAAGACGCAACGAGGTTCCCATCACTGTAGTTGCCTATAATAAAATCAGGAATGCCCTGTAACTCAGCTACAATTTCACTGGCTGCATCCTGATTATAATGGTATAACCAAAAAGAATTGAGAGAGCCACAAAAATGAATAAATGAAAAAAAATTTAAAACTTTATGCTTAAGCTACATGTACATTAAGGAGAAAGGAGGTGATGATGGTAAAAGGAAGAGGCAGTAAATTGACAGCTGCATCAGTGCAAATGGTAATACAAAAATAGAGCATAAGATGTAGTCTAATGAAAATGGAAAATTGTCAAATGACTGCAGATATGTTTAACTGATGATAAAAGTGAAAATCTTGACACATGATACTCATTAATTATATGGATACCATGAAACTATGAGCATGTCAAAAAATTTGATTACAGTGTTATCAAGATTTGATAATAATAAAAACAAAAATAAGAACTATGAATGGTACTTGCACTTTATAATGATATAGGATAACCATGTTCTACCTCAGCAAATGTCTCCAAATATGGCCACACATCAAACCTTGAGATCCATTTACGGAGAATCCCATGCTCTGATCTAAATGGTACTCGCAGAATGTGAGTGTGTTCCGTTCCACTGACTCTTTCCAGCCTCTGGTTGCAGCTAGTCCCTTTTGAATCAGGAATTAACCTGGTAACCTTCAAGAATCGATGGAAAATGTATTACAGAAAGAGGGACAATCAACAGCTATCAAAGTGATAAAGTTGAAGTAATGGACCCAAGACAAGCATAAATGCACTTACAATTAGAATCTTAGGCTTAAAGTCCAATCCCTGCTGCTGTATTCTAAGGAGCATTTCATTCTCCAGAGCACGAACTTGGTCCAGGATATACACAATCTAGAAGTACATTAGGAACCAACTGTCTTAATAAAGGAAATAACCATGCAGCATAAATAAGTATTTGTTCTGCACGCTGCAGAGATGTAAAAAAGAAAACATTGAAGGTTGAAAGAAAGCCATACATACCTGCCCACCAGTGTCAGGCAAACCTAAAACATTTGCTTGCCCAAAGTATCCATGTGGAGACAAAATAACAACATTGAACACCATTGGTACTCTCCCAAGGAATGTCTCTAAAGTTGAGGGATCAGGAGCTTGGAGTATGTCCAAGAGAAGATGCATCATCTCCAGTACCCGAGCTGCAGTATCCCCCCACCCTCTCTCAAAACCCATTCCCTGAAAGCTGAATCAGAGTGAAACAAGAAAAGAAAATCTTTAGGCACGTAGAAAGAGTGTTCAACAAATTAATTTCACTGTTAACATACTCCAACGAGTTAAAGATACAAGATCCTTACGTATATTCAAACTCAGTGTACAGTGTTTCAGAAGGAAGCTTCGAAATATACTCTTCTGCCTTAAGAAGAGCAGACTGAAGTCGGGATACACTTTTTATCCGATCGTTCAACATTAAGGCCTGCAAATAATCCTTAATTCAATCATTTAGCTCCACTGAAACCCCATACTAAGTACTATTCCCATCATCCTTCTTCCACATGTTTCAAACCCAAGCCATGTGAATACCATCATAATAAATTCTGAATGTGCAATAACAATCAACAATAACACAGAGGATAAATGCCTAAATCTGGAAGTTATAGGCACTCTTAAAGGAGGCCCTTCCACGACATACTTACATGCCCTTTGTATTTGTGGACTCGGAGGAAATCAAGTAAAGGTTCCAAAGTGTCTTTATTACGAAACATATTTGAAGAAAGATGTCGGTTGAGGTACTGAACACCGTTGCCAATTGATGATGACCGGGTGGGACGAGGAAAAGCGGCATTGAAGGGCTCAAAATCAAGCTCAAGCACATAAGGGTCATTAGATCTATTCAAAAAAATAACAAAGAGGTCGTTAATCAATGGCCCAAAGAAAAGTAATGAAAAAAAAAACCAAAAACATAAACAATCATGCACATAAATAACCCAAAGATTTTTAGTAAGAAAGTGACCACAAAAAAATAATAAATAAACAAAACAGAGTCATGGATACATGAGATGTTCTGTAGCGAAATGATAAAAAGTAAACCAATAATTTCACCATAAAAGGAAAAGAAAGAGTGCGAAGATGCTTACGGGCCATCAACAAGTTCTTCTTTGAAACGAAGATATTGTGAAACAGTCAATTCCTCCACATTCAGTTGGGAGACATCAACACGTACATATTCCCAAACTCCAGGTCTCGGACGAATTGATACGGCCACAAAAGGAGGCAGAACTATGGCTTCCTATACATATCACCATCAATACTTTTTTTTTTTTCAAAAAAGAAGAACATAATAAAAAGAAAAATTATAATCCCAAGCAATAATTTGTTGCAAGCTTTGTAAAATTCACAAACAAAAAAAAATCCCAAAGCAACTAACTAAGAACAAGCATAAATTATAACAATCAGTAACTAAATAAAAAGAAAATGGACTGACTTGCGCAGCTTTGAGGACTTCACTAAATGGACCATCTTTGAGACTCAGCCTTGCTGCATCATCGCACACGATATTGTCCAGTTCATCTATCAGATTATTCGGATGCAGAATTCCTTTTCCCTGCTCCACATACCTTCCTTCCACAATTCCAATAAAAAAGTTACTACTTCCTGTAAAACAAGAGACAGAGAGAGAGAGAGAGAGAGAGAGAGAAATGATGGTAGAAACCTGGAGAGGAGAGAGACAAGCACGTTACGGTGAGCGGAGAGAGTGTCCTGCACGCGCTCCCTCATGCTGGGAATTCTTTCAAGTTTAGGGTTTGCCATGATCGATCAAAGAAGAAGCTGTATGGTCTAGTATGGTCTGGGTGATCAGGAATTAAAAAACTGGTTGTAGATTGGAGAAGAGAGAGAGAGAGAGAGAGTGTGTGTGTGTGTGTGTGTGTGTTTACTTACTTTGGATGAGGAAGAGGAGGGCAATTTATAGTAAATAGCTGAGAAGGAGAAAATGAGAATTGCGTGTTTGATTTTTGAACGATCGCTATTGGGAAACTGTCACTGTTAGATGCTCAAAACAAGGGACGAGGGTACTGACTACTGAGTCCTCGGCGCTGGCGGTTTTCCTTTTTTTAAAAAAAAAAAATTGGCATCTGAATTAGGAGCTGTTTGGAAAGTTATATTGTTTGTTTTTTAAATTATTTTTTTTATTAAAATAATTTTTTTATTATTTTTTTAAATTTTATTTTTGATATAAAAACATTAAAAAAATTCAAAAACATTAAAACAAAAAATTAAAACAAAAACAAATCAAATTTTGGCAAAACTGCCGGTGAAACCCACCAAACACGCCTTACTCCACCAAATATCCCGCCACTTGTGTGTATTATCCAGTTAATGTGTTTTTTTGTAATTTGATAATGATTTGAGATGTTCTTGGAATGCTATAATTGGATTGGTACGTTTTACTTTGATTTTTTATAGTTTGTATATCATTCATTTAAAAAATTATGAGTTTGATCACATTCAAAATAAAATCTAAATGTGTTATGGAATAAAAAAATAAATATAAAATAATTAAAATATTTTTTTATAATAACAAAGTTAAAGATATAAAAATAAATTTCATTAACACAATTTTTAAATAAACTTTTTATATTTTTAAATTATAAAAATTAAAAGTATATATTCATCATCCAAAACATTAATTCTCTTATGAATATTTATCGTGTTCTAGGATGCAAAATACTATTCATTATAATAATATCAAGATTTTTTTATCTCTTGATATTTTAAATTTTTATCTTAGTTTTGGGATAGAATGATCTTTTTACCATGATATAAATATCTTTTTTAATATTAATTTTTTATGTTTTTTATAGGTTTATTTAATGTTGTTGGTTTTCTTTTGTAAATATTTAAATTATCAATTTAACCAATGAATTAAGAATTAATATATATCTTTTTTTAGTTTAACGTGGATGTCCGGACCAATTTACGCGCACCTCGACTAATCCCACAGGCCATGAAGTTAACGACCATGTAAGTCTTCAGTTACCATTATATGAGCAACCACAGGGCTCAAACCTGAGACCACAGAGGGAGCAAACCTCTTGATTCCAAGTTCGTACCACTGAGCCACCGCCTAGATAGTTAAATTAATATTTTTTTAATTTACCACTTTCTTTACATTAAAAAAAATTGTGTGGTCCGTGACAATGTACGAGGAACATATCTAGTTTGTTCTAAATAACTTCATGGTTTTTATCCCAATACAATATCAATATCGAATCACTATTTCAAAGATGACACGAGAAAGATGGCTGAGTTCGAAAAAAATAAAATAAAAGCAATTTTTTTTATTCTTCCAATGGTTACTTGATGATAATACCGAACTAAAACATGCTGGCGATAAAACCATCGAATGCCATGCTAATGAATGACTCCTTCTGGTCCTACCTCCTTGACCAGAAAGTTACATTGGAAACAACTGAACTTTATCCAGTTTGTCTTTATATTTAAAAAATATTTTTTATATGTTAATATTAAAAATAAATTTTAAAAAATAAAAAATATATTATTTTAATGTATTTTTTAATAAAAAAATATTTTAAAAAACAATTATTATTACAATATCAAACCATCTAAAATTAAATGGGAAGTTAATTTAATAGGGAAAAAGAAAAAATTGGCAATGCGTTTCTTTGCATACTGTTGGTTACTAGAATTTGTCGTTTTTCTTTTGATAAAAGAGCAAATTACTTTTTCTGAAGACAGAGGATGTTGACCGAACATTGCATCACACAGGGGCGGAAGAGAACCCAAAGACGTCTAGCCCAAAGGTGGGCTTCCACCTTGACTAGCCGGCACCGCACCCGTTTCCAGCGAGCATGTATGGCGAGGTGAAACCGGTCCCGGTGGAGGTTCTCAGTCATGGGATTTCAGGGCAATCAGCTAAACAGTATTTGCAACGAACAAATGATCCTTTTACCTTTTTCTTTTTTATTCCTTTGCCTAACCAGACAAGATGATGCTTCAGCGTGTTTTCTGTAGCATCATTTTTCTCCCTGTTGGTCGATCTTTATTCGTTTATATTCGAACAAAAAACAAAGCCAAACCAGTTTTGCTCAACTATTGGTCGAACTTTGGATGCTCCTTTCCCGTTTCCTATTCAATTTACGTTAATCGATGTGCGCTATGATTGTTCTTTTAATGGTGAAGGTATCTTCGTATTTATGCTGTGGGGTGTAATAATTTCAAAGATGCAAGGGATTAAATTGAATTTATAACGAAGACTAAAAAGACTAAAAGAAGGGACTAGAAAGAAAAAAAATAAAATTTCTGGATTGATTTGAGGTACTCTGAGCCTCTCAAGGACGAAGAGATATCAAAAGACAAATTGACCTGTGATAATGCTTTTCAAATTCATATAGGGATATTTTTTAGCAAATCTTATCCCCAAGGTGGCGGTAGGTTTCTCCGAGCCAATCTTCACATACCCAAAACGCATCTTCATCATTTTGAATGTGTCAGCGTACGGATAATTATATTGGGTTCTTACATCTAGTGACTCGCTCTCTTGGTTATCCAGTGCCTTCTCGGGTTCCGGCTGAGGTTGTCTTTCCAAATTGAAAGGATAGCTTGAGAGCTAGTTATTTCTCCCTCTCATTCCTCTTCCCGAGAAGTGAAAAGTGGAAGGTTTGTTGGTGCTGTGAATCCCGTGAATATATTATTCAGAAACCAACAAGTGAGAAGATAACAAACATAAAAAAGTTAAAAATCAAGTTCGAATAAAAGAATTTAATTTAAAAATAATTATGTATCTGAAAATTAAACATATTAGCAATTAAACTTGGACTGTTGATTATAATGAATCAAAAACTCGAAACATGAAAAAATATCACAAAACCAATTATATGTTAATAAGTTAATTTGTGATATTTGTCTCAGTTAAAAAACCATATTTACACAAGCAAAACTCAATCTTTATTCATTAATTAAAACTGTTAAAATTTGCAGTAAAAGATGTTGTTCTATGATTAAGGCAACAATAACACATATGGGGTGAATTAAGTATTCCACTAATATTAAAAAATAATACAATTTAATTTAATTAAACACAATAACAAACAATAATCAACAATATAATTAAAGTGCTTAAATAAAAAATAAGAGAGAGAAATTACAAACTCAGTTTTGAACGTGATTCGACAAGCTTATATTAACACCTCAAGTTCCAAATCGTACTTGAGTATTATATTCTTTCACTAGCCCAAGTCAAAAGGTACAATTGTCACTTGATGAATCCACACATAACTTATTACATCACTTAAAGATGTTCTCTCTTTTAAGGTTTTCTCAAGGGTTTACAAATATGATTTTGTTATCACAGAATTACTCTATCAATCTAATGGATTTTACAATTAAGAATCTAAGTATCTTTATATCTCACTACATAACACTTAATGAATTATAAAGTGTTTAAGGTTATGTTTGTTTTCCGGAAAGTAGTTTCCGGAAAACCCTTTCCAAACTTTCCTGTGTTTGTTTGCCATTAGAAAAGTTGGTCAACGAAAAATACTTTCCAGTCAAAGGAAAATTTGGCTTGGTTTCCAGGAAAGTGTTTTCCTAGAAAATTTGGGCAGAAAACACTTTTTGGAAGTTGTGAAAAATTTAGAAATATCATATTATTTGTTGATTATATCAAATTTGGTTCTCAAACTTTTGATTGCTATATATATTTTGTTTTGAATATTTATTTTTCAATTTCATCTCTTAAAATTTAATTTTTATATTAACTTTGGTCCTCATTTTTATAATTCTTATTTGCTTTTCCCTTATCATTTTTTTATTGAAATTTTTTATCTATCAAATTTGATCCTCATTCTTTTGATTGTTACTTATTTTATTTGAAATAATTTATGAAATGTTAATTATTATTATTTTAATTTCTTCATCTTTCATTTTTTTTATTTTTTAGATTTTATCTCTATTATTTTGATTATTATTTATTTTATTTGAGATAATTTATGAAATTATATTTTTTTTCAATTTTATTCTCATTCAACTTTTTAATTTGTAAGATTTGTTCCTCATTATTTTAATAAACTTGAGAAAAATAAAAAATTAATAAGTTATTTTCCAGCTCATTTTCCATGACATAACCAAACACTGGAAAGTGTTTTCCAACTTATTTTTCATTACATTACCAACACATCAGAAAATAATTCACTTTCCCAGAATTCACTTTCCAAAAGGAAACTACTTTCCAGCAAACAAACGGGGTCTAAGTGTTGTAAGAATGAGAGTGTATACTCTTGTTCAAAATTATGAAGGTTTTAATGCACAAATATGAGTATATTAAAGATTAATTATGTAAAGTGTTTTTGCTCTTAAAATAGCTTGTGTGTGTGTGTGTGTGTGTGTGTGTATTCTTCCTTCAATTCTATAATCTGGCAAGCTATATATATGTTTCTAGCAAAAACTAGTCGTTTATAACCATTACAACTCCATTAATGGCTGAAATGGTTGATTTGTTCAAATTAGTCAAGCCAATCAGTCGACCAATTCCTTTATAATTCTCAAATGCTCATCACGGATGAACAAGTGGTCAACTGGTTCATTTGGTATTATCAAACGATCAACTGGTTCATGCAAAATTCCAGTTTTGATAATTTTAATCCTAGTGATTTCTTAGAACCTCTTTATCAATCCTTTTAAATGCATGCAAAGTGAAGTGTGTTCATTTTAATTTGTGTTATCACGTAGGATATAAAGATTTACATTTAACACTAAAAATTAATACTTAAACTAAGTCTTCATTTTTCTTCCTTCTTAGACTTCTATCATGCTTGTTAATGTATTCTTCGTATAAAACCTATTTAAAGCTTATTCTCAATAAAAAAATATTATTAGTCCAATTTTCATATAATACAAAGAGATGGTTATTTCTGGATAACATTAGAAAGGGACTGTATTGACTGTGTCAGGAAATGTTATATGTGTCAAGCATATAGCGATAAGATCAATGCACCTCTAACTCCCATGTTCAATCTAACATCTCCATGGCCATTTACGATTTGGGGAATTGATGTGATTGAACCTATCAATCTAAAAGCCATTAATGGTCATAGGTTTATCCTTGTGGCTATAGACTACTTCACAAAATGGATAGAAGCCAGTTATTTATACATGTAACACAAAAGATGGTAAGAAGATTTATAGAAAAGGACTTGATCTGCCGATATGGTCCATCATAAAAAATAGTGATTGATAATTCTCAGAACTTCAATGGCAAGATGATAATAGAGCTATGTGTCAAGTGAAAAATCAAGTATTCCAATTCCTCACCATACAAGTCAAAGATGAACAAAGTTGTAGAAGTTGCCACTAAGAATTTCAAAAAGATTATTTAAAAAATAGTGATCACCTACAAAGATTGGCATGAGATGTTGTCATTTACCCTCCATACATATCACACTACAACAAGAACTTCAACGAGAGCTACCCTATTTTTTTGGTATATGGAATGGAGGCGGTGATACATTTGAAAGTAGATATCCCCTCGTTAAGACTATTGATAGATTCTGAGTTAGAAAAGGCCGAGTGGGCCAAAGTAAGATATGAAGTATGAACAACTAAACATGATCAATGAAAAAAGGATAACTACAATTTGTCATCACCAACTTTACCAAAAAGAATGGTTAAGATATATGACAAGAAAGTTCGACCTTGAGTATTTTAAGAAGGAGATCTAATGCTGAAAAAAATATTGCCCTTACTAGGAAAACACGAGAGTACATGAGCACCAAACTACGAGGGTCCTTATGTAGTGAAGAAGACTTTCTTAAGAAGAGCTCTAAGATTGTCTATAATGGATGAAGAAGATTTAGCTAGACTTGTGAATTCTGATTATGTAAAAAGATATTATGCATGATGTATCCAACTTTCTTTCTATGTCAATAAAGGGAAGTTTGACCATGAATTCTTAGTGTAAAGAACCTTTATAAATTTCATGATCTCACAACATTTGAAATCCTTTTTCTAAAAACAAATCTTATAAAGAACTGGTTTTGTGCATGATTGCAATGAATGAAACATAATATGCTCAAGATGAGATTTAAGCAATTCTCGATTAAAAGGTGACCAAACCAAATAAACCAGAGCTAACTATGAGATGGAACCTTGTCTCTGAATAACATTTTGAATTGCATAGATAAATGGTTGGTAGTAAATCTATAATCACCTACAAGTTCTTTCAGAAAAAAGGATAAGGTTTATCAATACTAATGATGTGTGTTTGAAATGAGGTAAGACTATCTATATTGTCCATTCACTTTCTAAGAATATATCCCTTGTGGTTTCTATTTGAGTTTGAATAAGTTTTTCCTCACAAAAACCCTGACTAGGATCACACTCCACACTAAGGGGCAAAAAAAGATGAAAATAAGAGCAAAATGTCATAATGCACACATGAATCTATGAAAGTCAGAACCTAACACTAGGGGGCATAATCATAAAAAGGAAAGGACAAGAATGAGGAAGCAAAAAATAAAAAAAGGAAGAAGTAAAAAAAATAGAAAAGAATGGTTTGATAACATTCTAAGACGGAGGCAAAGATCCTGAAGCAAGACTCTTCATTCATAAAAAGAGTTTATTCAAACAAAGTCCATGAGATAGCCTCACAAGATAAAAGAGATAGAAAAAAAGTGATCCTAAGTTTTAAACCCTTAAATACTTTTTGAGCCTAAAAAACATATATTTCTTTCATAGCCCATAACCATAGCCATAGCCTACATTGCGTGTCTTTAGAAGTCCTTTCTAATTAAGCACACACAACCTTGTTTGAAAAACGGTGATCTTATTGTTCACATGACATGATAAATGAGTAGTCACCCGCTTTTATCCATGCAAGAAAATTGTATATTCTAAAATGAGGAAAAAAAAAATTTCTATACAGATCTCTTCAAGTAAATAATTGAAACCTTTTTGAAAAACTGAAATAGAAGGTCACCTCCGGTAAAAGCCTGACCTATAAACGAACCATATTTTGAGATCCGATAAAACCCTCAAGGGGATTTACTTAAGGAACTATTTTGATGAATACATTGAAAGTTTTAGTTTTCATGAACAAACAAAAGTCTTTTAAAGTTTTGTTTCTTAAAAAAGATTTATGCCCTAAAACAAAACAAGTAATATAAAAAGAAAAAGAATAAAAGCCCTTAAAATGCATGCATTTAACCCTAAAACATTGCACAAGTTTTTTATTTTACAAATAATTCTTGAAATTAGACTAGACAAGTGAAAGACCAATAAAAAAGGAGTCTTTGGAAAACTCTAGTTGCAGGGGATCACTGAGATTCAAGGTTTCAGGTCAGCTGAGCTGAAAGAGGAAACAAAACGTTTCGGTTTTGGTTAAATGGGATCGCAATATTGAGATTTCAGGTCGACCAAGCTAAAAACAAAGACCAAGGTTTTGGTTTAAGGGGGTCTCTAGATTGAGATTTTAGGTTAATTGAGTTAAAGGAAACATTTTGATTCTGGTTAAAGGGGATCACTAAATTGGAATTTTAGGTTGATCGAGTTAAAGACAAATATCAATGTTTCAGTTAAAGGGGGTCTCTAAATTGAGATTTCAGGTTAATTGAGCTGAAGGCAACATTTTTGTTCTGTTAAAAGGAATCACCATATTAAGATTTCAAGTTAGCTAAGCTTTAAAGATTTTTTGGTTCTAAGTAAAGGGGATTGCTAGATTGGGATCTCAAGTTGATCGAGCTTTTGGTTTTAGTTAAAGGAAATCACCTTATTAGGATTTCAGGTTAGCCGAGCTGTTTTTTATATTTTGGTTCTCGTTAAAGGGGATTGCCAGATTGAGATCTCAGGTTGACATAGCTTTTATTTCTAGTTAAAGGGAATAGTCAGATTGAGATTTCAGGTTAGCTAAGCTGGTTTTCAAATTTTGATTCTAGTTAAAGGGGATCTCCAGATTGGGATCTCAGGTTGACTGAGCTTTTGATTCTGGTTAAATGGAATTACTAGATTGAGATTTTAGGTTATCCAAGTTGTAAACAGTTTAATCATAGTTCTAGTTGAAAGAGTTGTTGCGAAGACAGAGTTTCAAGTCAACTGAACTAGAAGCTTCAAGAAGATAAGTTTTGGAAGAACAATTAGTTTGTCTTTACAAACTTACTATGCAAAGCACTTAACAAGTCATTGTAAAGAGGAGACATCTGTTGTTATTCATTTTTTATGAACCACATAAAAACAATAATACAAAAAATTGAAAGAAATGTTGGAATAAAATCATATATATATATATATATATATATATATATATATATATATATATATATGAGAACATATCAGAACGCCTAAGAAATGGCCAAAGACTATTAGAGGAAGATCAAAATTAGACCTGACAATATATTTTTGACTAATAAAGACCCTATTGACATAGAAAATTCAATTCGAGGAGGAAAATTCAATTTTGGATGTTTAGGGACTCAACTGAAATTTTTTCAAGGCTTAATCAAATTTATTGTTGGTAGCTTCTACAGTACCGTTCATTTTTTGCTTGTATGAAGATGAATTTGAGTGTTTGATTTTTCATTTTGTGCAAATCTCTACTATCATTCTTCCATTGAAGTTCTAAGCATTATCAGTCATTATCTTTTCTGGTGCTCCATATCGACAAATTAAATCTCATTCAATGAATCTCTTCACTACCTTAGGGGTTACATGAGCATGTGAACTAGCTTTTACCCATTTTATGAAGGAGTTAATGGCCACTAGGATAAACTGATGTCTGTTGCTAGCCCACTAGGATAAATTGATGTCTGTTGCTAGCCTTTGGATTGACAAGCCCAATTACATTGATTCCCCACATTGCAAATGGTCATTAAGATGTTAAATTTAATAGAAGAGTTGGATGCATATTTATCTTTTCACTGTACACTTGACATTTATGGCATTTTCTGATATATTTTATGCAATCTCTTTCCATGGTCCTCAAAAAATATTCTGACATCTGTACTTGTCTAGAAATTATATGTCCACTAACATGAGTTGCACAAATCCCTTCATGAGCTTCTTGGAGCGTCTTTTTTGCTTATATCCCATCCAAACATCTCAATAATTTTTCATCGGACGACCTCTTGTATAACACTTCAAATATCGAGGTAATTGTCCATAGCTAACCTTCGCAGGGTTTTCATATCTGTATTGGATGCCCCAGGGAATACTTTCGGTGTTGGATAAACTATTTGATATCATAATATACAGAATCTTATCTATTTCTCCTTTAATTGAGCAGCAATGGGCCAAATAATTCCTTACTTCAATACTTATGGGTTGTACTTTGTTCCCATAATCGATTTTGGCCATGAAAGCTAAAGTGGCCAAATCATCAACAAATTAGTTTTTGTTGAATTTTATCTCGTCAAATTCTTTTTCTAGTTTGGACATATATTATTGATATGGCCTCAATTTCTCAATTTTTTTTTGGAATTCTCCTTTAACTTGACATATTATCAGCATTAAGTCTCCATAAACATCAAGTTTTTTTATCTTCAACTCTAATGCACCTTCTAATCTAAGAATGCAAGCTTTATACTCAGCCATATTATTGGTGCATTCAAATTGCAATTTGATCAAAACAATGTATTACTTTATGTTAGGGAAAATTATCACTACTCCTACTTTATTGCCATGTATATTTACTGCTCCATCAAAATACATTGTCCACTAGTCTAGTTCTTTTTCTTTTTCTACTACCAGCATATCTTTATTTGGGAAATGAAAATTCAAAGGTTCCTAATCTTCAGTTGCATTGTCTGCCAAATGATCAGCAATAACAATTCCTTTCATAACTTTTCTTGTCATGTACACGATGTCATACTCATACTACAACACCAACCATCTTACTATCCTACTTGATAAATAAAGTTTTTCAAAGATATATCTAAGAAGATCCAATTTTGAAATCAATCATGTAGTGTAATACAACATATACTGTTGAAGTTGTTTTGTAGCCCATACAAGAGCACAACAAAGCTTATCTACCATTGTGTATCTGGACTCGCGATTTATGAACTTCTTACTCAAATAATAAATCGTTCTCTCCTCTCTTTTAGACTCATCATGTTACTTGAGTACATATCTCATTGCCTTTTCAGTTATTGTCAGATATAGAATCAACAGTCTGCCAGAAACATGAGGCATCAGGAAAGATGAATTTTGCCAATACTGCTTGATTTTATCAAAAGTTTCTTGGCATTCCTAGTTCCATACCCCAGGATTTTTCTTTCAAAAGAGTTAGAAGATTGGCTCACAAGTTGTTATCATTTGAGATATAAATCAAGCAATGTAATTCAAACGCCAAAAACCATCTTACTTCTTTTTATATTTTAGGTGTTGACATGGCCTGAATTGCTTTTACTTTATCGATGTCAACTTCAATACCTTGGCTACTCACTATAAATCCCAGTAGTTTTCTATGTTTGACCCTAAATAAGCATTTTTCGGGGTTCAACTTCAATTGATACTTTCTCAACCTTTCAAATAGTTTTCTCATATTCTGACAATGGTCTTCTCCCTTCTTGGATTTAGCAATCATGTCATCCATATACACTTCAATTTCTTTATGCACCATGTAATGGAACAGAGTTATCATTGCTTTTTTTATTAGTGGCCCCAACGTTTTTTAGTCCGAATGACATCACTTTGTAGCAAAAAGTTCTCAATGGAATAACGAAGGTTGTCTTCTTTTTATATTCATTGGCCATTTTGATAAATGCAAAAATTTGAACAAAATCTTATTAGGGACTAAGATAAATAATTAAACAAGACTTCAAATTATAGATCTAAATGTCAGACACTTACCTGAAATCTATGCTCTATTAGTCATCCCCTACTCTCGTCTATTTCTCACAATCTCACCTGTACCAATAGTTACACTAATTTAAATTTCAAGTCTTGACCACACATACACACATATACGTACTACCTTCATAATTCAACATTTTTTAATAAAAAACAATTCCAAACAGAAGTTACTAATTTACAAGTTTTAGGTAGCTCAAAATAACGAATTACAACCACTGTTTAGTATTTGGAGTATAACTGAAGCTATAGAACTCAGTTTTATGCGTGGTTTGTTTCTTTAGAACACTAAAACATAGGTCTACAACTTTATGAAGATGAATATACCCGGTTTTTCCATCTAAATGCCTAAATTCACAAATTGCAGAAACCCAAAAATTTGTCCTGCTAATTCCCGAGTTTTGACCTATCTTCAGATTTTCTTCCATATTTAGTGTTTTGTCACTCCAATTTAAGTAAGGTTAATTTCATTTGAAAAATAACATCCATGTCTACAACTTTTATGAAGAAAACTATCTCAAATTTTGTCATCTTAGAGTTCAAATCTTGGTAGAGAAATTGAAAGACAACCTGTCCAGTTTTGATTTCTAAGTTCAACAAGTATAAATTCGTTTCCCATGCATTTTTGCATCATTTCCAATCACTATAAACACAAAATACCTCTACCTATCATTATTTAACAAACTTCTTAAACCTATACTAAGGTATTCTAAAATCTCAATTATTCAAGAAAAACACAAACAAGTTCAAGTAATTTAATAACAGAGTTTGTTACCTTTTATTACAAAAAAAATGAGTCAAGAGATTGAGAACAACCCCTTTTCTTCTTCCCCTTTCTTCCTTCTTCTAACCTTTCCCTTCCTACTAGTAAATTCTCTAGGTTTTCTCAAAGTTTTCTTCCTAATTCTTACTTGAAGCACTCTTAGTTCACTTACTCTTATTTTTCTTTGGATTCAAAGGATGAATCTACAAGGTTTATTCTTAATTTTTCTTCTCTCCTCTTTCTTCCTCTCCTTGGGTGGCCATTACTCTAGGAATTTCTAGAGATTTCTTGTTATTTATAATTATATTCTTTCCTTATTTGTATCTTGCCCCTTTATAGTTACTTCTATTTTCACATTGACCCCACCATTCCTTTTATTAATCCATTGACCCCGCTACTTCTTTTTCTCTTTACTAACTCCTTACTTCTTTATTATTGTTTTCAATTTCACCCCTCTCATTAAATAACTTCTCTTTTAATCCAATTAACTTATTCAATTTAATCATTTCTCCACATCCTTATATTTTATTTTACTTTACTAAATCAAGATGAGATTATTTTATCTAAAGGTTTACAGTTCTTCCCATGAACATAAAGAACACTACCTTGGAAACCTAGAAAAAGCTAGTCACTATCCAACCTAGAATGGTCATTTTAGGCCTCTAAATTTATTTATTTTCATTCTAATAAACCATATTATCAATGTCAAGCATAGTTGAAAAAAAAAACTATAAAAAACAATAAATCATCAAAAAACATGTAAGAGATTCAAAACTGCCAACTTAGAAAAGCCTATATATTTATACAATTTGGATTTAAAATATTCTTCGAAATCTTCAATAAGAACCAAACAAAACTTAGAAACCCAGAAACATGCATCACCCAACACAAAAAAAAAAAAATCATAACCTTGCTGTTATATTTGGCAAATTTTAAATCAAAATAAAGTGTAAACTTAATATATTAAGGTAGTAATCATCATGTCAACACATTAAAAAAAAATTGCATTTGAACAATAAAACAAAATCCAACAAGCCTCATGGACTCCACTTTCAAAGCTTGCAAGAATATACCTTTCAAGCTTGAAATCTTCAAAAAGAATAGATTTCTCCTACTACCTTCCTTTCTTCTTATCTCTAAACCCATAAAAAACAAATGGGTCCTTTTATGCTCATGAGCTTGATTTTGGATTCTTTAAACCTTAACCAAATTTCTTCCATATTTCTTTGTCTTTTTTATCCTCTTTTCTCCTTTGATTATCTCTCCCTTTATAGGTTGATTCTGAGCTTCTAAATAAGTTTGTGGGGGTTTTAAAAAACAAAAACTAGGTTGGTTTTATCACAAGATAAATGGTTTTGGATTTAAGTGGCTTTGTAACAAACTTGGAGGCTAAGGTGAAGTGTTTCACCCTTTTTATCTTGAGAGAAGTCTTCTCAGCCTTTGATTGGAACCTTTCTGGGATTTTTTAAGTGTGAACACATGAAAAAGTTGGGTGGTTTTGTGTGAATGAGTATTTTAGTTAAGGCTGACTGGGTTGGCCACTTTCATGGCTTCTCCGGAAAAGATTTGACGTCAACGTTGCCTGAGACTACCTGAACTTGGTAGAGGGGTGCATATCTTTCGATTTGATCTATTCTTGCTCAATTTAGAGGTATGTAGCTTCACATACATTCGTTTAAAAGTGTCAACCCAATCAACATAGAATCTGAAAATGCAATGATAGCTGATCAGGGACAAAATGTTGTTGAGATCATTGGAAAAAATGGGATGTAATCATTTGATTTCATTGAAATAAGGTTATGGGGGGTGTTTCTTAGTTAAATAGTGGTGGTTACTAACACGATCAAAAGATTAATATCTTATCCCAAGTGCAAGAGTGTTGAAGTAATAATTAACCCGACAAGACCGGAGTCGAACCACAAGGAGGTCAACTATATAAAATTACAAATAATAAATAAAAAGGCGTTGAAGAGAACTTTTGAGATGTGATATTGATGTAAGGATTAAACAAGGATAAAACAAATGTCAAGGTTAAAGGATCCACTAATAGTATTTCAAATAAGTATAACTTATTAACATGACCATATTAATTATCTTATTTGAGTAATGCCAATACTTGTAAATATTGTCAGGTATTCATGATGATAACTTATGTCAACAACAAATCAAGTTCCTTTCATAACACAGGTGTCGGGTATACCATACAATTGATTATGAAATGATCAAGTATTTGTTATACCAATGGTTGTACAACAAAAATCTAGATTAACCATTTAACAAGTAAGGTATTAAGAGTGAGAAAGATAACAATTATAAACATGTTAATATCAAACATTAAAGTCTATGTTGAGTTTATATTATATTTATTTTTACACCATTAGTGTAACCTTTTCACCTTGACAAAATAAACTTAGCTAAACATAATGAAGATGAGAAACATGAATAAACAAGATAAGAACATAGTTATGATATAAGTTAACTAAGTATAGTAAAGGAAATGAAAAGCATAAACAAGAGATTAATGAAAATAAAACTTGAACATTACAAAATGCAAATAGAGCAAGAGCAAGATCTTGATATGAAAACCAATATGTCTAAATGTATGGAAAATGCCTCCTTTTGTAGGCTAAAATTCGGAACTATTGATTTGATGACTAATTATTGGGTTGGTGGCCACCTCTTGACTTGGTGACAACCATTATCTTCTTGTCTGAACCAACGTCATTGCTAACATCCGAATTTGAACAGATAGTCTTCATGAAAGTTCTGGGCATTTGTCTTAGATTAAAAAAAAAAACAAAAATGAGCTCATTTGGACTTCTAGAACTTGAGATATGGGCTGAACAGTGTTTGGGCTGCATGACAGATTCAGACGTCTCTTTTGTTGCTATGATTTGAGCTTGAAAACGACCGTTTTGAATCTTGGGGTCTTTATGAAAGTTTTAGGCCTTTGTCTTAACTTTCCATCAAGATAAACCAGACCTAAATCTAAGGTCTATAGCTCCAGTTATGATGCAATAACCAAATAGTATTCCAGTTTGAATTGAACCAGCATCTCTTCTTTAAGCTTAGCCCTCTCTTTGTCTTCTTAATTTCAATAGTTAAACAAATCAATCAATCATTTGAATTGTGAAACATGCCTGCATTTGAAATGAGCATTTACCATAAATTAAAGATATTTTATATTATCAGACTTGTTATTATAAAGCATGCTTAAGTTAAGGAATTTAATGATACTTTAAGTGCAATATGATGATATAAAACCTTAATGAAAATGCACTTTTACGTACTAATCAGTTACAACCTCAGAAGTGGTTGGAAATGCCACATTCATTCACCTCTGTTAAACTTTCTCGATCAGCAAAAACTGTCAAAGAAGAAAATGCATAATGGTTGAATGATGCATCATCTTGGCTAAACCCTACAAATTAGGGTTTTTAATTTGGGATTTAGAAAACTTCATTTTAATCCCTAATCTTCCAATATCTTTGGATTTCACCCATAATTGCCTCTTGAACTTTTAATTTCATACAATTTCACCCCTTGTCAAACTCAGTGGCCAACCCTAAAATTGAGAGCTTTTTACAATTTGATCCTTGGTTTTTAATTTGTTCAATTGGACCCCAAATTGACCATCAAACTTTTAATTTTATTCAATTTGACCCCTGATTTCACCAATTTCATACCTTAAAGTCTTGCGCGTCTTACAAGTTGGTCCTTGGTTTTTGATTTGCTCAATTGGGTCTTTAATTGCCCATCAAACTTCGAAATTTATGCAAATAAGCCCCTGATTTGATCAAATTAACTTTTAAAAATTGCAATTCGACCCCTAAACTTTATTTTCTTCTAATTAAAACCTAAATTGATCTTACAATTAAACCCTCTAAAGAATATCAAGATTATACAGAAGATGATAGTCACGTACAAGTACTAACATGAAATGCTCTCTTTTGCTCCGCATACATATCGCACCGCAATAAGGACCTCTACAGGAGATACATCTTATTCCTTAGTTTATAGGATGAAAGCAGTAATGCTGCTAGAAGTGAAAACTCATCTCCAAGCGTACTAATGGAATCAAAACTTGAGGAAGCTGATAGGGTTAAAATGAGATACGAGCAGTTAAATCTGATAAGTGAAAAGAGATTAGCAGTAATTTGTCATCACCAGTTGTATCAATAAAGAATGGCTAAAGCATATGATAAGAAGGTCAGACCTAGGGCATTTCGGGAAGGAGATTTAGTGTTGAGAAAGATTTTACCTCTACTCGGTGAGGATCAAAGTAAGTAGGCATCGAACTATGAAGGCCTATATTTAGTAAAAAGAGCATTCTCTAGGGGATCTCTGTTATTGAGAAGAATGGATAGAGACGATTGCCTAGGCCTGTAAAGTCTAATTAAGTAAAGAAGTACTATGCATAATGTACTAATCTTCTTTAAATCAATAAAGTTTGATTATTCATTCTTGTTACATCTTATGTATTTTGCAAATGATCTCAAATGACTCAACAAAAAATTTTTCTCAAAAAAATCATTTTCTCTTAAACAAAGGTTTTCAAGATTTAACTTGAACTAACGATTTCAAGAAAAAAATCAATGATATGTCAAAAGTAATGATTTACTAAGCAACTCCCTAGGAGATGGCTAAGTACCCAAAAACCCAAATAGATGACCCAACCATCAAATTTTATCGTATAAAAGTTGCATGAAACAAAGACGATAAAGTTTTCATGAATCGTGAACTCGCACAAAAATTCCATGCAAATCACTACGATGATGAGGTCAAGATTTATCAGTCCTAATCAATCTTGCTGAAAATGAGTAAAGGTCATTCTTTGATACCCCTTATAAATAAATATATTCATTGTAGTCCCAATTCGAGCCAAAATGAAGTTTTTTCATAAGATAACCCTCGGATCATACCCTATATTAGGGGCAAATATTAGAAAATAATAAGGATGTGGTTGGAAAACCCAAAAAATGTAGAATACCTATGAATAGAATCCACGATTGAGGCTGCAAGCCCAACAAGAAAAAGAGGAGCTTTGCTAAAATAAAAAATCTTGAAAAAACACATGAGTATCTAAAAAACAAGCAAAGGCTTTTCCTACAACTTCAACAAACAAAGAAAAGTAAAGTCAATGAGGAAATTGCAAATGAAAAAAAAAACATGTTTAGGTTTTCTATTAAGGGTTTGAAAAAGAAAAGGGCATTGAGTAAAGAGATTTCAGGAAAGAAAAGTCAATTAGGTGTTCGATCAAAAGTATAGAGTGAAAAGAAAACCTGGAAAGATCCTTTTATCTTGATTCCTAAAAGTAAAGGACTTTGATAGCATATCATATGCACAAAAGAGGATGAAAGGGTGTAAAGGAATGAAAGTGATCCTAGACCCATAAAGAACCTCAAATATCATTTGAGCCTATGAATTCCTTTTCTTTAGTAGCCATGAAATTGAGCCTTCATTACGTACATTGAAAAGTCCATTTTAATCAAGCAAGCGAGAAAGACTGATAAATACGCTCCCAAAACATAAAGAACCATTCACAAGAGTCATGATAAAATAATAGCTATTTATCGTTTTTGAAAAAATTCAAACACAAGACTTCAAACAAGTATTTGATCTTTTTTTAACCCAACAAAATGGGTCATCTCTTAAACCAATCACCATGATGAAATATCTTTCTGAAAAGACTAATACAAATTATGAGAGTTGCATGAACATTGCTATTTAACATGACTTTGAAAAATCTCAAGCTTTTAAAAAGATAATAAATCTTGTGAAATCCTTGTTAGGGAAAACACCCTAAAATAAAACCTAAACGTGTGTCACGTGTATTTGATAGAAGCACATGAAAAATAACATTGCCATAAGGCAAAGAGTTATAAATGCATTCCTAATTTGGATATTATTTGTCATGGCCTAAATACTCATAATAAGGAGATGGCTACAAAGGCAGCTCAACGCTCAAGATTTGAAAGTAACTCATACAGATTTGCTTGGGTAAACTAGAAGATGATCCAAAAAAAATAACCACCTTTAAAATTACAACCCTTAATAATCAAAAAAAGAAATTGTGAATAAATATGGGGTAATATTTCAAAAAGCATGCATTGCATATGTTTTAACCTAAACTTTGAAATAATGTTGGTGTAGGATTCGTCAATCAAGAGGAAAAGAGGAGAAATTTTCATGAGTGAATGAAAGTTGAGAAATGATAAAGAAATCTCATCCATATGGTGTGAACAACTAAGGCCATAAGACAAAGCACTTGTTTTAACAGTTTACCATTGGAGGGTTTTTTGTTTTTTGTTTTAGGAAAGTTTTGAAGGATTTTGATGAAAATCTTAGTTTGAATTTCAAAATAGACAGGTCGCCCGTGAAAATAAACTAACTTCAGGGAATCATGGACGCTTGCTGAAGTTCTTTTTGAATTTTAAAATGGGCAGATCGCTTGTGAAAATAAACTAGTTTTTGAATTTCAAAATGGACAGGTCACCAGTGAAAAAAGACCAATTTCAGAGAAGTATGAACGTTTGCTAAAATTCTTTTTGAAATTTGAAAAGTGCTGGTCGCCCGTGAAAATAGACCAATTTCAAGGAAAGTACAGACACTTGTTGAAGTTCTTTTTGAAAATTGGAAAAGGCAGGTCGCCCGTGAAAATAAACTAACTTTTGAATTTTAAAATGGGCAAGTCGTCCATGAAAATAAACCAATTTCAGGGAAGCATGGACGCTTGTTGAATTTCTTTTTTGAAATTTAAAAAGGATATGTTGTCTGTGAAAATAGATTAGTTTTTGAATTTTAAAAGCAAAGTTTTTGGATGGGTGGATCACCCAATAAGTTGGACAAACACTTTTTCTTTACAAGCTTAAATGCAAAACTTTTGATGAAATTTTGCTTCGTAAACATTGTAAAGAGAGGGCACTTGTTGTTATCTATTTTTGACTTCATTAAAAAAAAATATGAAAAGAAGAAAAAGTATATAAAAAAATCCAAAATACAAGAGGATACACATGAATAAAGCCCAAAAGATTGTCCAAGTTGACGGTAAAGGACCAAGATGACAAGTGAAAAGTTGAAGGACCAAAATGTACAAGGTTGACAAAATTTGCGACTCCTTGACCCCTACGACACCGCTCGCACGTGCCCATGTGCGACATATAGTTAGAGAGAAAGAGTGATTTAGAGAGTGAAATGAGCAATATTTGGAAGAAATAGAGTAAGGAACATGGCAAACTTGGTTAATTGGTGGTGGTACAATTTTTTCATTGCTTTAATTTTGTTTATGTTGAATCTTTTTTATAAGGATTGATAATCCCCAAATTCTATGCAAGTTAGGGTTTATGTTAAAATAGTATTGGAAGAAAAGATTTGTGAATTGATAGAATTATTTTGGTTTAAATGATATAGTTAATAATGTAAACAAAAGAAAATTTCAAATATAATGTGGTTTTTCTTTCATTCCAGAGGCTATCCATGGGTAAAGAAATGATAGGGTGAAGAATTAAGTCAAATAATGTTAATACTATTGTTTTAAATTGTGTTAGTAAGAAAGATTGGTTTGGGTTGTGGTGCCTTAAAAAAATTTAAGAAAATTGTTAATAAGAATTTACCACATTGAGTTAATCTGGTTTTAATGTTTTGGTTGTAATGTAAGAGAGAATAGTGTGAAAAATAGACATGACAAGTATACATATGTGTTGAAATAAATTCTTAATATAACATTGAATACAACTATTTCACCACCAACAATAAAAAAAAGAGATATAAAAAGTGTATTTGTGAAAGAAAAAAGAATTTATTATATCATATATTTATATATATCTTATTTTATAAAATATATATATATATATGCATATAATATAAATATTTTAAATATAATATTATAGACATATAACCTTGTTAAATATTTTTTAATTAAATTTTATTTTTAAAACCTCAAAATAATTTTTTTTTAAATTAATGAAAACTCCAACTTAGTTAATGGCATTAATTAAGAGTTATATATTCCCATTTGTTTGGCATGAATTGTATTGGGGATAAATATATACAAAGATAGATATTTTGTAGAACCAGGGATGGTAATAAACACCAGGGATGAAAATGTAATTTTCTTTTACGTTTCTAACATACAATTTTACTTCTCAGTCATAGAAAACCATAAACTTTGTCGTGGAATAAAATAACAATAGTAAATGTCCCTGTCGAAGGTCTATTACAAGGTTAGATTAGTTGAAAGGTCTTTTAAGGATAATGTTCTGATAATATGTGAGAGTGGCTTGCGGGTACTTAATGTCCCTGTCGAAGAAATTTTCAAGATGACGATAACATTCAAAAGCGGCAAGGGGTGTTTGGATACAACAAATAAACAACAATTTCTGATTAAGAACCAACAACTGTTTCAACTTCAGTTTCTTTTCCTTCGATTGTAGTTGATCTTGTTGCTAGCTAGTTTCCTCTGCAACTTCATGTTTTCCAGCTTCCTATGTCAAAATTCAATCCTATTAATTATTTGCTTTAAATGAAAGTAAAATACTCAGGTTTTTGGGGTTTATGTGGAATCCATTGTCATGGGTTATGGAAGCAACAACAACTATGGCAAGTTGAGGTGGGAGGATCCATCTTATGTCTAATGTTGAGATCTCCATCTTGATTTTGCAAATGACCAAAAAAAAAAAGAGGAAAAGGGGATGGAAAAAGAGAGATTTGTGGAAGTTGTATTAGTATGAAGTTTATTTTATATGTTAGAGAAAAAGAAAGTGTTATTTGGAATTAAGAAGAGGGCAACACTTTCTTTGTGGAAAAAAAGTATATTTTTTTGGGTTAAAAATATCTAAAAGTTTGAAAACTATTTTCCAAGAAAGTGTTTTTTTAAAACAAACAAGGCTTTAACTTAGCTTCATTCTTTTTCTTTTTTTTTTCTTCAGCATTCCTTGTTTTTGTTTTTTTTTTCCTTTAATTTCATTATTTTTTTCTTCTAAATTTCATTCTTAATTTTTTTTTAATAAGCTGTTTTGTTATCTTTAAACCTACCAGGTCAATTGAATTATTTTAGCACAACTTTTACACGATTTAATTTTAATTCCAAACTAGATAAGAAATCTAGTTAAGAGATTTTTCTATCAATTTCATCTTCTTTTTCTTTAATTTCATCATGAGATTTTCTTTACTGATAAGCCAAGTTGCTTTTGGACAAATTAAGTTAATTGAGTTATATTGAAGAAACTCTCAACTATTTATTTTTAAATTCGGGTTAGGTAAAACATTGGACCAAGAGTTTTTACTTTTGTTTTTCTATTAATTTCATCTTTTATTTTCAATTCATAATCAATTTTTATTTGATTGACTAAATTATCTTTAAAATAGTCAAATTAACCAAATCACAATACATTATTTTTCTCATAATTTAATTTTAAATTCAAGCTAATTAAAATATCTCATTAAAAGATTTCAAAGTTAATATAGGGCACTGTCAAGTAATTATTTATAATCTGGATAATTTAATTTTTTTTATTTGATGGCCTTAAAACCATTCTTGATCTAAACAGGTTGAAATTCTGATCCTAAACAAATCCATCTTTTCAGAAGACACTTTGAAGTTTGGTTTTGGATAGACCCCTCCTTTGAAATTCATCAAAAAGCACATTTACATATCCTATCCCAGATTCTTTATCTTCTCTCCACCAATCACTGGGTTCGCCGTGGCTAAATAATTGAAACATCGGTCCAGATGGATCCTCCTCTTAAAATTTGAACTATAAAAAGCAAACTTTCTTAATTAAAAAAAAACCCCGTTGGAGTTCATATTTTGTTTTTTGCCCAAAGGATATGCTAAAAGTATGCGGCCTTCCACATGAATTATTCAGTTCAGATAGGGAATTCACGTGGTTCCTTGTCCTCTAGTAAGCACTAGATTGATAGCACGTGTTACACCACATGCTAACGTGTTTTTTATTTTTTTCAAAATAAAAACTAAAGCGATACAAATAATTTTAAAAAGGAAAAACAAATTAGGTTATTGATTCGATTATGTTTAACAATTCAATTAATTTAATATTATAAATAAAAAATAAAACAACAATAAATAAATTAACCAAGAAATTAACAAAGACATATTTTTTGTTAAATCAAGTAATCTTGGCGGAAGCAAGTTTAATAAAATCATGAAACTTAATCACCAAATAACCCAATATTAAAAGACAAATAATTTAGATTATTTTTAAAATAAGTGAAAATCAATATAAAACAAATAAAAAATAACAGAGCCCAATCTAAAATCAAATAAATACTGAAAGATGAAATTAAAAAATATAATCTTAAAAAAGAAAAAAAAAAGTAAATCCGGGTGAATATTCTAAACCTAAGTTAATTTTTCAAACTCACAATCTTTTAAATCCTAGACATGGACTCAATTAAAAATATCAATTCCAAACCAATTAAATGTTAAAGGATGAAACCAAGAAAAAAAAATCAATTTAAAAAATTTGCCAAAGAAAAAAAATAGCAATAAAAAAATAAGGATTAAATATGACAGGAAAAAAAACTGTGGGACGATGAAATCACAAAAAAAATTATATTTTAAAACAAAATAAATAATAATAAAAAGAATGAGGATCCAATCTGATACATGAAAAAAAATAGAAGAGGATGAAATTGAAAAAAAAATCAATTTAATAAATGATTTTATATAAAAACAAATATAAATTAAAAAAGGACTAAATTTAAGAAGAAAACAATTGAAGGTTTGCTATGAAATTTTGAAGGTTAGGCAGAAAATTTAAGGTAGAAAGAAGATCAAGAGAGAAAAAAGAAAAGAAAAGAAAAAATCATTGATGCAAAATCTAAGATTTACTGACCTCACACACCATCACATAATGGAGAGGTTGCCAAAACAATTAAAACATCATGGTTAAAGACAGTGTTTGGATACCAAAAGCCCCCACACGCTCCGTTAGAAAGGTGCGGGGTGTGTACACATGCTATTTTTTTAAAATTAAATCTAATATTTATTAAATTACCAAGCAACCATCAAATGAAATTCAATATTACAAAAAAAAAATAATAATAATGAAAAGACAAAAAAACACCTTCTCACACTAGCTTTAGACTCTTTTTTTTTATTCTAAGGTCCAATTTATCTTTTTATTGTGTTAAAAATATGAAAAAGGCTAAAAGCCTCTCTTTGCAAGTTTAATATTTTCTTTTAAATTTTAAAGGTGTTCATGATATTTTACTATGCAAAGAAAGTTCAGAAGAGGTAGACAAATGAAAGGGTACCATTATTATTATTTTATTGTGCAAAAAAAGAGAGAGTATAAACCACTTTATCTCTAATTAATTTGTTAATGACGAAATGATCACCTAAAAAAGATGATTTTATCCCATCAGCTATGTCGTTGGTTTTTATAAAGAATGGGAAAAAAATTATAATAGGCAACAGTGTAATCCTAAGCTCCTTTAGTGTTTTTGTTTTTTGAATTTAAAATTCAAACATACACTGGCAGCAGAGAGACATGTGCCGCTCTAGAAAGTAAAGATAGTTAGAAGTGTCCACTGAATGCAAATCTGACCAATGCATCTCTTACATTTTCCAGCAATTTGGGGGGAGAGACAGGAGGAGAATGCATGTCTCATGATAATGTGAAAAAAGAGGAACTAAGCTTATGCTATAAAAGGGTTATGCTCCATAGGTATTGCGACGACAAGCACTAGTAACAGCAGACAGGTTTTTGATTACTAGAAGAATAGAGAGGAAGACTGCTTGAGAATGGTTCCTCCAAACAAGCTTGCAGAGATTGGAATTGAAGCCTTCCAATATGTTGGAGGAGAGCATATATAGGCCCAGTTCCTAAGGCAAAGATGCCTCTGCATTCAACGTTTCAACAACAGCTTTCAAGTGCACAAGCTTCTTGTTATACAAGGGAAACTATTGAATGCTACACGGCAGCCCAGAAGAACAAGGGTGTGATAATGGTTGAGTATTTCGTTAATAAACCTGCCCCGGTGGCAACGCCAGTACCTCGTAAATATATATATTTTAAGGGTTTTTGTATGTTCATGACTCTACAATAATTCCATGTAATTAATCACTATAATTAGTGATTGTAAATCTTAAGGCTTTTGAATTTTTTTTTGTGGGATTCATAAGGAGACTTGAACATTCCGAGGAATAAGAACAACATCATGCTTGCCAATCGAGCTGTGGCTTAGATCCGCTCTATACCTCACCGAAGCATCCTAAATTCATATGGTGTATCCTAAGATAGAATGTTTTTGGATTACACTGTTCATGATATAGTAAATTCTATTTTTCTTCTGGAAACCAGTGGTTGAGAGCTACACATCCCATGATTTCTATTCCTATAAGTAGGTATTGATCACTTGTGCATATATATTTATGGGAAAAGAATCGGTCATTCTAAGTCAACATACAGTGATATCTTATTTCGATGGCTGCAAGCGACCTGAAATATAGCAGGGAAGACGCAGATTCATACTTAACTAAGGTTACAGTGCTATGTTTGGGGGGGCATCACTAAAAATAGAGATAGAGATTTTAATCTATAAAAGATAAACCCTGGCGAGGTAAAATTCACATTCCTCTGCAAGAACTTTGAAGATTTAAAAAGAAACCTTTCATTCTGGGTTAAACGTCACCATGACCATTGCAGGAAGCATTCTTGTTTTAGGCTTAGCTTTGCTCTCTTGCGTGGCCGATGGTGCACTTCGCCACCATATTGGTCTCAGTGACCGTCGTAGCCTCGTTGATGGTAGTGGTGCCGCGGTTACAGTTTTTGATGTAACAAAACACGGTGCCAAGGCTGATGATAAGACCGATAACGCAGAGGTGAGTTCGCAAGACAAAGCCAGTCTTATAATTGATTGCCCTGACTTGGCTTAGTTCTGTGTAACCGAATAACAGAACACGTGAAAGAGTTTGATTTTTTTCTGACAAAATAATTAACTATCCTGGATTTTAATCGCTAAACAGGATTTGCGCTCTAAAAAGGTTTGCAACTCCAATTAACGTCTAACAATGTGTATCATGCAGGCATTTATCCAAACATGGCGGGCAGCATGTGATTCAGGTGCTCCAGCTAAGATGGTTATCCCTGGAGGGACATTTTTGACAAGCCCTGTCGTATTTCAAGGGCCGTGCAAAAGCACAGAGCCTATAGTTTTTGAAGTACAGGGAAACGTGAAAGCTACAACTGATCTCAGTGAATATAGTTCAGAACAATGGATCTTATTTGAAATAATTGATGGTTTAACATTGAACGGTGGAGGAACTTTTGATGGGCAAGGCAGTGCCGTCTGGAAGTACAACGATTGCCATCAAAACAAGGAATGCCAGCCACTTCCCAGTGTATGTATAGCACTTGCCACAAAATTTATTAATCATTGGCCTGACCATGATCAGGAATATGTCCAGGCCTGCACAATAAGAATCTCATTCTTCACATAAGCCATCACTTCTGTCAGTGTTGAAATAAGTTTTAAAGAACCTTTGACTGCAAGCAAGATACTGTCCGGGCATTTGTTTTCATTCTGAAGAAAACTTTTCCCCATTTGTTAACATACTTAGTTGCCGGAGAGTTAATTCACAAAAGTTACTATACATGTGGTCGTAAAAGTATAAACTTGGAATGATTTTGTGACTTCTTTCCATGTTGCAGTCCATTAAGTTGAGCAAAGTAAAGAATGCTTTTGTTCACGAGATCAGCTCTGTCGATAGCAAATATTTCCACATGCACGTTACAAGCTGCAACAGCATTTCGATCCACAATATCAATTTGACTGCTCCTGCTAATAGCCCAAATACAGATGGTATTCACATAAGCCATTCTGATGGTGTCCACGTAACAAGCAGCAAGATTGGAACAGGTGATGACTGTGTTTCCATTGGACAAGGATCCACAAATATTCTCATCTCTCAAGTCTTTTGCGGCCCTGGACATGGCCTTAGGTAACTTCCGTACTGATTCCCCCTCCCTGCAATCCCATTTCTGATCCAGTGAACATCATTCATGAAGTTCCAGGTATAAATGTATTCGTTTACTTACTTCTTCTCTGTTTTTGGATTGGACTTACACCAGTGTTGGAAGCCTTGGCAAGTACAAGAACGAGGAGGATGTGAGAGGAATTGTTGTGACTAACTGCACATTGTTTAACACCACCAATGGTGTGAGAATCAAATCATATGCTGCATCTGACCCTAGCCAAGCTTTAAATATCACTTTTAAAGATATCACTATGGATAGTGTGAAAAATCCCATTATCATTGATCAGAAGTATGGTTCCCGCAATGGCGCGGTAATTCATAGACAAAAATCTTATCATATCATGTATACCCATGCAACATCAGAATATTTGATAAATCCTATATTGTATGTAATTTAATTTTTTTTAGCTTAATTAACGTTGGATTGCTAAGCTTGTTCATGTTCTGTGCAGCCATCACGAGTGAAAATTAGCAATGTTCATTACCAGAACATCAAAGGCACCTCAACTTCCGATGTTGCTGTCAGTTTTTCGTGCAGTTCATTGGTTCCTTGTCAAGGAGTAGAGATTGTGGACATCGATTTGGCCTATATCGGCCAGAAAGCAAACATCCCTCTCTCAGCTTCATGTTTGAATGCAAATATTGTTAAATCGGGCGGCAAACAGAACCCAGGATGTAATTGACTATTTTGTCTTCCATATCGAGAAGAATTTATTTGTCTGATTTATTATGAGCTCATTGCCTGCACCAGATGTGATTTGAGTGAGAGCTTCAATTTTTCTCTTTTTTTAGGTATTTTGGATTTGTTCCTTTTAGTTTGGCCAAACAAATGATAGTGTGTGTCAATGAGATCAGAGCTGGATTCACAACTTATGTTATATGCTAGTTACGTAGCCTGTGCTGGATAAATTTTCTTTTTCAATATAATAAAATTAATATGTAAATGTTTATAAAATGTTTTAGACACGGAGAACAAATTTTAATAGAAAACATTTTCATGCATGTATTTAATTGATTAAATAAAAAATCAACTTGAGTAAACTTGAGTTAATTAGCTATATCTACGACTTGAGTTTTGAGATTGTAATATCCATATAAAAAATAAATTGAAACAAATTGTGATGTTGAATTAACAAATCAACTCATTATTGAATGATGAAATTAAAAATAATAGCATTAGAAAGTCTACTAGAAAAGTCCTTCCACCATAAATTTCACTTAATTTACTACACAATAAAAACTCACACTTATAAACACTTAGGAGAGTGTTTCTATCCAATATGGGATAAACATCTTTTTCTTCTTTATTCATTTACAAACTATACCAACAATCCTCACTAGTTTGTAATGAATATCTTTTCATTTGATAAAATTATACTTACAATAAGGTATTTTACAATTTAAACCTTCAATTAGTATTAGAACTTGAATCCTATTAAAGTTATTGGTGTCTAGATTAAACCCAAACTTTTATTGTAGAATAAAAGATGCTACATACATAATACTATCCAAACTCTTAAAGAGGTTTACAATTGTTTAGCACTATTATGGTCATGTGCTAAAATCGTATTTTCATGAATATTTATAAGAGAAAACCCTAACTCTTGTCAAAAGCGGCACCACTTCTATATTTATATAGGTGGAATTATACATGTCTCTATTACATTAAACACGAACTTTAAATTCCATTAAGAGCCTATGCTCATCCTCCTTTACGTAATAGAACGCACTAAATACTATCAAAATAGGGTCTAAAATTAGATGACCCAACAATCAAAGTTTGTCGTATAAAAGCTATATGAAACAAAGAGGATAAAGTTTTCATGAATCATGAACTCATAAAAATATTCCATGCAAATCGCTATGGTGATGAGGTCATAATTTATTTGTCCTAGTCAATCTTGCTTGAAATGAGAAAAGGCCATTCTTTGATACCCCTTAGAAATAAATATATTCATTGCAGTCCCAATTTGAGCCAAAATGAATTTTTTTTTGCAAGATAACCCTTGTTAGGATCACACTCACCACTGGGGCAAGTATTAGAAAATAATTAGGATGTGGTCGGAAAACTCAATAAAGGTAGAATACCTATAAACGGAATCCATGATTGTGTCCGTAAGTCGAACACGCCCAAAAAGAAGAAAAGGAGCTTTGCTAAAATAACATTGCTAAAATAACAAATCTTGAAAAGACACACGAGTATAAGAAAAAACAAGTAAAGGCTTTTCCTACAACTTCGACAAATGAAGAAAAGGAAAATCATTGAGGAATTTGCAAATGAAAGAAACATGTTTAGGTTTTCTATCAAGGGTTTGAAAAAGAGAAGGGCATTGGGTAAAAAGATTTCAGGAAAGAAAAGCTAATTAGGTGTTCGATCAAAGGTATAAAGTCAAAAGAAAACCTGGAAAGATCCTTTTGTCTCGACTCCTAAAAGCAAAGGACTTTGATAGCATATCATATGCTAGAAGAATAACAAAAGAGGATGAAGGGGTATAAAGGAATAAAAGTGATCCTAGACCCATGAAGACCCTTAAACACCATTTGAGCCTGTGAATTCATTTTCTTTAGTAGCCATCAAACTAAGCCTTCATTACGCACCTTGAAAAGTCTGTTCTAATCAAGCAAGCAAGAAAGACTGATAAATACGCTCTCAAAACATAAGGAACCATTCTTAAGAGTCATGATAAAATGAATAGCTATTCACCTTTTTTGAGAATATTCAAACACAAGACTTCAAACAAGTATTTGATTTTGTTTTCAACCCAATGCAAAATGAGCCATCTCCTAAACTAATCACCATGATGAAATGTCTTTCTTTAAAGACTAGTCAGATCATGAGAGTTGCATGAACATTGCTATTTGACATGACTATGAAAAATCTCAGGCTTTCGAAAAGACAAAGTAAGTCTTTTGAAATCCTTGTTAGGAAAAACACCCTAAAATAAAACTCAAACATGTGTCACATGTATTTGATAAAAGCACATAAAAAACAACATTGTCATAAGGCAAGGAGTTCTAATGCATTCCCAATTAGGATAGTATTCGTCATGGCCTAAATACTAAAAAAAAAAAAGGCTAGAAAGGCAACTTGACGGTAAAGATTTGAAAGTAATTCGCATGGACTTGCTTGGGTAAACTGGAAGATGAGCCGACGAAAGTGACCACTTTGGAAATTGCAGCCCTTGACAATCATAAAAAGAAATTGTGAAGAAATGAGAGGGGGCTTATATTTCAAAAAGCATGCATTGTATATGGTTTAACCTCAACTTTGAAATAGTATTTGTGCAGAATTCGTCAATCAACAAGAAAGGAGGAGAAATCTGCATGAGTGAATGAAAGTCGAGAAATGGAAAAAAATCCCATCTATATAGTGTGGACAACTAAAGCCACAAGACAATGCACTTGTTTTAAGAGTTTATCCTTTAAGGGTATTTTGTTTTTGGAAAGTTTTGAAGGATTTTAATAAAAATCTTAGTTTGAATTTCAAAATAGGCAGGTCACCCGTGAAAATTGACTAACTTTAGGGAAGCATAGACGCTTGTTGAAGTTCTAAAAGGGTAAGTCACCCATGAAAATATACTAGTTTTTGAATTTCAAAATGGACAGGTCACCTATAAAATAAGCTAGTTTTTGAATTTCAAAATGAGCAGGCCGCTCGTGAAAATAGATCAATTTTAGAGAAGTATGAACGTTTGCTGAAATTCTTTTTGAAATTTGAAAAGTGCTAGTCGCCCGTGAAAATACATCAACTTCAAAGAAGCATGGATGCTTGCTGAAGTTTGAAAAGAGCATAATGCTCGTGAAAATAGGCCACTTTCAGGGAATACAGACACTTGCTGAAGTTCTTTTTGAAAATTGAAAAGGGCAGGTCGCCCGTGTAAATAAGCCAACTTTTGAATTTCATAATAGGCAAGTCACCCATGAAAATAGATCAATTTCAAGGAAGCATACTTGTTGATTTTTTTTTTTGAAATTTAAAAAGGACAGGTCGTTTATGAAAATAGATTAGTTTTTGAATTTTAAAAGCAAATTTTTTGGATGGGTGGATCACCCAACAAGTTGGACATACACCTTTTCTTTACTATGCAAAACCTTGATAAAATTTTGCTTTGTAAACATTATAAAAAGAGGGCACTTATTGTTACCTATTTTTGACCCCACAAAAAAAATAAGAAAAGAAGAAAAAGTATAAAAATATCCAAAATATAAGGGGATACACATGAATAAAGCCCAAAAGATTGCCCAAGATAACAAGTGAAAAGTTGAAGGACCAAAATGTATAAGATTGACAAAATTAGCGACTCCTTGACCCCTACGACACCACTCGCGCGCGCCCACGTGCGACATATAGTTAGAGAGAGAAAGAGTGATTTGGAGAGTGAAAGGAGCAATATTTGGAAGAAATAGAGCAAGGAACAAGGCAATCTAGGTTAATTGGTGGTGGTAAAGTTTTTTCATTGCTTTAATTTCATTTATGTTGTAGCTTTTTTATAAGGATTGAAAATCACCAAATTCTATGCAAGTTAGAGTTTATGTTAAAATAGTATTGGAAGAAAAGATTGGTGAATTGATAGAATTATTTTGGTTCAAATTATATAGTTAATAATGTAAAGAAAAGAAAATTTCATATATAATGTGGTTTTTCTTTCATTCTAGAGGCTGGCTATGCGTAAAAGAAATGATAGGGTGAAGAATAATGTTAATACTATTGTTTTAAATTGTGTTAGTAAGAAAGATTGGTTTGGGTTATGGTGTCTTATAAAAATTTAAGAAAATTCTTAAAAAAACCTTACCACATTGAGTTAATTTGGTATTAATATTTTAGTTGTAATGTAAGAGAGAATAGTGTGAAAAATAGACATGACAAGTATACATATATGTGTTGAAATAAATTCTTAATACATAGAAAGGTATAGTGAGCAAAGTTAAAATTTAACTAGTTGAAATGTTGGTGTTATTAGAAGGTTCGTTCGAAGTGAAATCGATACTCTCAAAGAGCATGCATCCCATAAACTCAAGATAAGAACCCTATCTCTCAAAATTTTGTTATTTCCAAGTTTATGAAAGACTATTGTTTAAACATTAATGGTTAGTTTTTAAATCACGAAAATAGATATTCAAAGAATTGATTTGCCTTCGGCATGTGATAATGTGTTCAAATAATTGATTTGTCTTTGGGACAAAATAATGTGTTCCAAGAATTTATTTTTCTTTAGGGGGACAGTGTGTTATAAGAATTTATTTCTCTTGGGATGAAATAGTAAATTTCAAAATTGGAATTTGCCTTTGGAAAGGTTATTGAGAATAATGAAGGAAGAATCTAACATATATATAAAATTAAATGTAACTATTTAACCATTTACAATAAAAAAAAGATATAAAAGTGTAATTGTGGAAGAATATTTTATTTATTATATCATATATTTATATATAGCTTATTTTAAAAACTATATATATAATATAAATATTTTAAATATAATATTATAGACATAAAACTTCGTTAAATATTTTTTAATTAAGTTTTATTTTTAAAACCTCAAAATAATTTTTTAAATTAATAAAAACATAAAATTAGTTAATGGTATCAAGTAAGAGTTATATATTCAGAATCTTTTGGTATGAATTGTATTGGGCGTAAATATATACAAATATAATGTAGCTTCGTACTTCTTCTCTCTCTTTTTTTTTCTTTGGCCCATCTTATTTTTTAATTTCATCATGTTTTTTTAAATTTTTTTCTCAAACTTTTTTAACAAGTGACTGTGTTACCTTTAAACCTACCAGGTCAATTAAATTATTTTAGCGCCATTCTCACATAATTTAATTTTAAATATGAGCTAGATAATAAATCAGGTTGAGAGGGGTTTTATTTATTTATTTATCAATTTCATTTTTTTTTCTCAATTTGATCTTTAGATTTTCTTTATCGGTAAGCCAAGTTGCCTTTGGACAAATCAGGTTGATTAAGTTATGTTAGGGCAACTCTCAACAATTTACTTTTAAACTCGGGTTAGACAAGATGTGGCCCAAGAATTTTTGTTTTTGTTTTTCTATTAATTTCATCATTTTTTTCAATTCATTGTCAGAATGTTTTTAGTGGTCGGTTAAGTTGTTTTTATACTAATTAAGTTGATTAGATTGAGTCATTTTTTTTATAATTTAATTTTAAATTCAGGTTAGTTAAAATATCTAATTGAAAGGTTTCAAAGTTAACGTATGAGATCGAGTTTAATAACAATGTTAAGTAATTTTTGATAATCCAAGATTTTTTTTATTTGATTAATAATATAGCGAAGTCCTTAAAACCATTCTTGATCTAAAATGGTTGGAATTTTGATCCTAAACAAATCCATCTTTTCAAAAGATACTTTAAAGTTTTTTTTTTTGTTTTTTTTAGCCAAGAATTTTTGGATAGACCCCCTCCTTTGAATTTCATCCAAAAGCACATGTACATATCCTATCCCAGATTCTTTAACTTCTCCACACATATCACTGGGTTTGCCGTGGCTAAATAATTGAAACATCGTTCCAGATGGATCCTCCTCTTTTTTCACAAATTATTATTATTTTATTCGATGATATGTAGTATTTTTATTTTCGGACCTACTTGTACGTCAATAAAAACTATTTTTTAAATTTTTTTTTTCTGGACAACCATCTCTTAAAATTTGAACTTACATATTGAAGATAAAAAGTAAACTTTCTTAATTAAAAAAACACCCTTGGAGTTCATATTGTTTTTAGTTCAGATAGGGAATTGACGCGGTTATTTACTGGGACGGTTTAGTAACGTAGTTGAAATCATATTTTTTTAAATTAAAATTTTTTTTGTTAAAAATTATATTTTTTATGATTTTAAATCGTTTTGATGTGCTAATTTTAAAAATAATTTTTTTAAAAAAATCATTTTGATACATTTCTAAGTGAGAAACACTTTGAACAGCAACCGCTACCACAATCTCAAATAGGCTCTAAGCACTAGATTATTGATGGCACGCGCTGCATCAGAGGCTAATGTATTTTTTTTAAAAAATATAATCCTTAAGCCATACAAATATTTTTAAAAAGGTAAAAAAAGATTCAGTAATAATTCAATCAATTTAATATTATAAACAAAAAAATAAAACGAAAATAAATATATTAATAAAAAAAGTAACAAAGACAAACTTATTTTTGTTAAACCATGTAATCTGAGTAAAAATAAATTGAATAAAATCATGAAATTTAATCAGCAAACAATCCAATATTAAAAGACAAGACAATCAATATCATATTCAAAATCAGTGAAAAATTAATATAAAACAAATAAAAAAATAATAGAGCCCAATATAAAATTAAATAAATGCTGAAAGATAAAATTAAAAAAAATAATCTTAAAGAAAAAGAAAACTAAGCACATCTAGGTCAATCTCCTAAATCTAGGTTAATATCCTAAACTCGCAATCTTTTAAATCCGAGACCGAGGCTCAACAAAAAATATCAATTCCTAACCAAATTAATGTTGAAGGATGGAGTTAAGAAAAAAAAAATCAATCTAAAAACTTTTCCAAAGAGAAAAATAAGAATCAAAATAATGAGGATTAATTATGACATGATAAAAATTGTAGGACGATAAAATCATAAAACAAATTTAATTTTAAAATTATTCCAAATAAAATAAATAAAAAAATGAGAATCCAATCTGACAAATGAAAAAATTTAAAAAAGGATGAAATTGAAAAAAAATAATTTAATTTGATAAATGATTTCCTATAAAAATAAATAAGAATTAAAAAAATAAGAATTAAAAAAATAAGAACAAAATCTTAAGGAGAAAACAATTGAAGGTTTGCCATGAAATTTTGAAGGAAATGTGGAAATCAAGATGAAGAGAAGATAGAAAAAAAAAAGGACTATCGATGCAAAACCCAAGACTTGCTGGCTACACGTGCTACATAATCAAGAGGTTGTCAAGACAATCAAAACGTTGTGCTGAAAAACAGTGTTTTAGCATCGAAAACCCCACTAGAAGAGCGAGGGGGTGTCCAAATGCATTACACATGCTTTTTTTATTAAATTAAAATTTATTAAATTATCAAGTAGCCATTAAATGAAATTTAATATTACAAAAAAAAAACTATAATGAAAAGATAAAAACACCCTTTCACACTAGCCTTTGATTTTTTTTTATTCTAAGGTCAAATTTAACTTTTTATTGTGCTAAAACTATGAAAATGCAAAAAATTCATCTATGCAAGTTTTTTTTTTTTTATATATATATATATATATATATATATATATATATATATATATATTTGTGTGTTTTAAAGGTATCCACCACATTTTGCGATGCAAAGAAAATTCAAAAGTCAATAAAGATCATAGCTAAAAGCTATATGTGTATCATAATTATTTTATGTGCTAAAACAAATATACAAATTAATTTGTTAATGACCAAATAATCACCTGATAAAAATGATTTTATCGCATCAGATAGGATGTTGGTTTTTACAAGGAATGACAAAAATATAAATATACGGGTGTTCAAAGTCCAGTTTTAATTTAAAAATTCAACCAAACTAGAAAATAATATTTCTTATTAATATAACCCGGACCGAACCGAGAACCGGTTCAAACTGAAACGGTTTTGTTCGGTTCAAGTCGGTTTTTTAGCATTAAAAACTAGAAAAACCGGAAACCAATGAAGATTCATGGAGGCCTTCGTGAGTGTTGAAATGAGATTCCTTGATTATAGGAATAATGAAGTCAAATGTCGGCAAGAGATAGATTCAACTGTTAAAAAGAATTATTTCTTCCTTGAAGAGCCATGGACCTAAAGCTTCTCCCTCAAATTTCTTCATAAAGTCCTGCAAGTGTGGGGTAGCCAAGATGTGGTGTTAAAGACTCAAAACTTAAAAGTAAGATTTAATGTTAACATATGAGAGAAAATAAGAGAGAAGAGCACAAAGGACCTCCGGGAGGGAGGGAGGGAGGGGTGGGACGGCTGGGAAAGGGGAAAGAGGAAGGGGAAGGGGCGGTTGGGAAGGGGAAGGGGGTGTTGGCGGCTGGAAAAGGGGAAAGAGATAAAATGTTTTAGGGTTAGGGATGTTTCTTTTTATATGTTTTTTTAAGTTATTTAGATTTAATTAAATCGGTTCGGTTTGATCCAGTTCAATCGGTTTAAGCTTTTTTAAACCGGAATCGAACCGGACCGGGTATTTTTTTAAATCGGTTTATTTGGTTTTTTCTATCAGTTGGGTTTTTTTGGTTAATATTTTCTTGATTTTTTTGGTTTAATCAGTTGGTCGTTTTTTTTTGAACACCACTACATGTTTATAGCATCACGCAGGAAGTGTCCACTGAATGCAAATCTATAGGGTTTTGTGGCGCTCTAGAAAGTGAAGATAGTTACGAATACATGTTTATAGCATCACAAAGGAAGTGTCCACTGAAAGCAAATCTGATCAATGCATCTCTTACATTTTCCAGCAATTTGGGGGGAGAGAAAGGAGGAGAATGCATGTCTCATGATAATATGAAAAAAGAGGAACTAAGCTTATGCTATAAAAGGGTTATTGAAGTAGATAAAACAATATAGAGACAAAGAAAATAAGACAGCTATAATGATTGTTGTTATTGTGACTGCAAGCATAATTCTTTATTAATGAAATCACTCTTTTATAGAAGAGTTTTGATAACAAACTACAGAAAAATAATGATGAAATCTTAACAAACAAAGAGCTGTTCTATAACAGCTTTATTTGTAACAAACATGCTAAGATAATGGAAAGCTAATCTTGACTAAAACTTCTCAGTCTTCTCAGCATCAAAGACCTCTTCTTCAGCAGCAAATGAGGCAACTGTCAACACTCCTCCTTGCATCTTTTGCTGCAGACACCTATCTTGTTTCTTAATATTTCAAACCTTGTTTTTGACAATGGCTTGGTTAAAATGTCAGCAAGCTAGTCTTCTGTCCTGCAATAAATAAGTTGTATCTCTTCATTTTTCTGAACCTCTCTCAGAAAATAATACTTGAGCTTGAAATGCTTTGTTTTGCCATGGAAGATTGGATTGTTGGATATTGCAATTGCAGCCTGATTATCAACATTGACCCTAGTAGCTTTCTTCTGCTCCATGTCCAAATCTGCTAAGATTTTTCTCAGCCATAAAACTTGATTTGTAGCTGCAGTAGTTGCAACATACTCTGCCTTTGCTGTTGATTGAGCAATTACCTCTTGTTTTTTTGAACACCAGGAGAAAATTCCTGATCCAAAACTGAAACAATATCTAGAGGTGCTCTTCATGTCATCACAACTGCCAGCCCAATCACTGTCTGCATATCCTTGGAGATTAAAATTTTCAATACAACTAAACTGAATGCCATAGCTTAGTGTACCTTTGATATATCTCATAACTCTTTTCGCAGCCTTGAAGTGAACCTCACTTGCACAATGCATGAACCTTGATAACAAGCTTACAACATGCATGATATCAGGTCTTGTAGCAGTGAGATACATCAGACATCCAATCAAGCTTCTGTAAATTGCTTCATCAACTTTATCAGCTCCATCATCTTTACAGAATTTTTCTTTCACGTTCATGGGAGTAGTCATTGATTTGCATTCTTCCATTTTGAATTTCTTCAAAATCTCTTTGGCATATTTCTGCTGACAAATAAAAATTCCATGCTGGTTTTGTTGCACTTCCATACCAAGAAAATAAGACATTTCACCGAGATCTGTCATTTCAAAAACCTTCATCATTTCTGCTTTGAATTTTTTTATCATGCTTGGATTGTTTCCTGTAACAAAAAGATCATCCATATAAAGTGAAATCACAATGTAATCAGAATTTGAATTTCTGATGTATAAGGTTGATTCACTCAAACTTTTCTTAAAGTCAAGTTTGAGTAAATGCTCATCAATCCTGCTATACCAAGCTCTTGGAGCCTGTTTCAATCCATATAAAGCTTTCTTCAATAAGTAAACCTTTTCTTCTTCTCCTCTCACAACAAATCCCTTTGGCTGTTCAACGAAAATCTCCTCCTGCAGATAGCCATTCAAGAATGCAGACTTCACATCAAGTTGAATGATTTTCCAACCTTTTTGAGCTGCAACTGGTAGTAGTATTCTTATGGTATCCAGGCGTGCAACTGGTGCAAATGTCTCTGAAAAATCAACACCAAAAATCTGTGCATAACCCTTAACCACCAATCTGGCTTTGTGTTTGTTGATAGTGCCATCAACATTCAATTTTGTTCTGTGAACCCATTTTAGTCCAATAGGTTTTTTGTGCTCTGACATGTCCACCAATTCCCATGTTTGATTCTTCTCAATCATCCTCAGCTCTTCATTCATTGCATCAATCCATTTTGGATCATTTTTGGCTTCTTCAAATTCTGCAGGTTCTAACACAGCTACATTGCAGCTTTGATAAATATCTGTAAGCAACTTAGTTCCTCTAACTGGTGCTTCATCAATGTCATCAACATCCTGCACAATCTCCATACCTGCACTTTCATCTTTGAAGTTCCACTTTTCGGTTTCAATGAATTTGATGTCTCTGCTAACTATCACTTTTTCTGTTTGAGGTTGAAAGACTCTGTAGCCTTTTGTAACATTGCTGTAGCCAACAAAGATGCCAGCCTCAGCCTTTTTGTCAAGTTTATCTCTTTTTACCTGAGGAACATAGGTGAAACATAAGCAACCAAAAATCTTTAAATTTTGAAGTGAAGGTTTGTAATCATGCCAAGCTTCATATGGAGTCTTGTTTTGTAATGCTCTTGTTGGCAGCCTATTCAACAAGAACACAGTAGTGTTCACAGCCTCTGCCCAAAACTTCTTGGGTAAATCTTTCTCAAATAACAAACACCCTGCCATCTCCATGATTGTTCTGTTTTTTCGTTCACTTACACCTTTTTGCTGAGGAGTGTAAGGTGTAGTATATTGATGTTCAATCCCTGCATCATGACAAAACTTGGCAAACTTGTTTGATGTGTATTCGGTGCCATTATCAGATCTTACAACCTGAATTCTATGACCACTTTGATTTTCAATCTAGTTTTTAAACTTCAGAAAAACACTTGCTACCTCAGTCTTAAACTTTAGAAAATATACCCAGCACATCCTTGTATAATCATCAATGAAAGCTATATAATACCTGCTTCCATTCAGAGATATTGTCTTCAGAGGTCCAGCAACATCAGTATGAATAAGCTGAAGCTTTTTCATTGCTCTCCAGGCCTTGTTCAGAGGAAATGGAAGGTTATTCTGTTTGCTATATTGATAAGAAGAGCAGACTGTGATTTCTTCATCCAATTTTGGCATTCCCTGCACCATCTTCTTTTTCTGTATCTGCATCAATGTTGCTTGATTAAAATGCCCCAGCCTTTTGTGCCACAATTCTGACTGATTTGCTGTGCTTAGAAAAGCAGCTGACTCCTCTTCCATCCAGTCAAGTGAAAAACATTTTCCTTTCATCTTTATAGTGAATATTTCTAATCCAGCAGGATCAGAAATTGAACAATGTTTGTCTTTAAATACAACTGAGTATCCTTTTTCAAGAAGCTGACCAACACTTAACAGATTCTGATCAATTTCAGGAACAAAAAGAACATCTGAAATGAGTTTTATACCTGAATTTCCTTCAATAGCAACTGTTCCTGTTCCTTTGACAGGAATATATTCACCATTTCCGATTCTGACTATAGAAACACTGGATTTGTCAAGTTGCTTGAATAGATTTTCATCATTTGTCATGTGGTTTGTGCAACCACTATCTATCAGCTAGCAATCACTTGCATGTTTGCTAGCAAAACAAGTAGCCACAAACAGCTGCTCCTCCTGTTGTTGATTTGCAACTTGAGCTTCATCTTCTTGCAGGTTAGTTTTGCTTTTGCAAATCTTCTCCATATGTCCCAGTTGATTACACTTTCTGCATTTAATATCAGGTCTCCACTAGCAATATTTCTGTAAGTGATTTGTTTTCTTACAGTGTTGGCAGGGAGGAAAGTTTCCAGATCTTTTGCTGCTATCGGCTCCATTGTATTTGTTGATCTTCTTTTTGCCTTTGTCTCCTTTCTGAACATGCATTTTGGCTTGAAAAGCTCCTTCCATGGACTCCTCTTGCCATATTATTCTTCTTTGTTCTTGTGCCTGTAAAGCATTGAGCAATTCTGTCAAAGATATTTTTGACAGATCTTTAGATTCTTCTAAGGAAGAAATTTTTGATTCAAACCTTTCAGGTAAAGTTACCAGAATTTTTTCAACAACTCTTTTATCAGGAAGATCTTCTCCCAATAGTCTTACTTTGTTGACTATGGAAAGTAATCTATCAGAAAAATCTCTGATTGTTTCTGTTTCTTTCATCTTCTGCATCTCAAACTCCCTTCTCAAATTCAATACCTGCATCTGAATTATTCTCTCATTACCATGGAATTCTTCTTGAAGATAATTCCATACTTGCTTGGCTGTATCAAGTGCAATTATTCTGGGGAATATTGCTTCTGAAACTGCAGAGTAGAGACATGTTTTTGCTTTGAACTTTCTTGCTCTTTCCTCACGATGGGTTTTGATTTGAGCAATAGTAGGATCAGCAGGTAGTGGTTGGGATTCATGTTCCTGTTCTATTGCATCCCAGAAATCACAGGCTTGCAAGTATGTTTTCATTCTTACAGCCCACATTTGATAGTTTTCACCAGTAAATACTGGTGGTGATGCAAGAAAATACATATTTGATGCCATTTAAAAAAGAGAAGAGGCTTTGGTGTTTGTATGTTTGGTGAAAAAAGGTTTCTCATAGGTTACTCTCTTCACTCAAGCTTGGTCTCGTAAGATCAAATAAAGCTCTGATACCAATTTGAAGTAGATAAAATAGTATAGAGACAAAGAAAATAAGACAGCTATAATGATTGTTGTTATTGTGACTGCAAGCATGATTCTTTATTAATGAAATCACTCTTTTATAAAAGAGTTTTGATAACAAACTACAGAAAAATACTATCAAATCTTAACAAACAAAGAGCTGTTCTATAACAGCTTTATTTGTAACAAACATGCTAAGATAATGGAAAGCTAATCTTGACTAAAACTGCTCAGTCTTCTCAGCATCGAAGACCTCTTCTTCAGCAGCAAATGAGGCAACTGTCAACAGTTATGCTCCATAGGTATTGCGACGACAAGCACTAGTAACAGCAGACAGGTTTTGATTACTACAAGAATAGAGAGGAAGACTGCTTGAGAATGGTTCCTCCAAACAAGCTTGCAGAGATTGGAATTGAAGCCTTCCAATTGTTGGAGGAGAGCATAGGCCCAGTTCCTAAGGCAAAGATGCCTCTGCAGTCAACATTTCAACAACAGCTTTCAAGTGCACAAGGTTCTTGTTATACAAGGGAAACTATTGAATGCTACACGGCAGCCCAGAAGAACAAGGGTGTGATAATGGTTCAGTATTTCGTTAATAAACCTGCCCCGGTGGCAACGCCAGTACCTCGTAAATATATATTTTTTAAGGGTTTTTGTATGTTCACTACTCTACAATAATTCCATGTAATTAATCACTATAATTAGTGATTGTAAATCTTAAGGCTTTTGAATTTTTATTTTTGGGATTCACAAGGAGACTTGAACATTCCGAGGAATAAGAACAACATATCATGCTTGCCAATCGAGCTGTGGCATAGATCCGCTCTATACCTCACCGAAGCATCCTAAATTCATATGGTGTATCCTAAGATAGAATGTTTTTGGATTACACTGTTCATGATATAGTAAATTCTATTTTTCTTCTGGAAACCAGTGGTTGAGAGCTACACATCCCATGATTTCTATTCCTATAAGTAGGTATTGATCACTTGTGCATATATATTTATGGGAAAAGAATCGGTCATTCTAAGTCAACATACAGTGATATCTTATTTCGATGGCTGCAAGCGACCTGAAATATAGCAGGGAAGACGCAGATTCATACTTAACTAAGGTTACAGTGCTATGTTTGGGGGGGCATCACTAAAAATAGAGATAGAGATTTTAATCTATAAAAGATAAACCCTGGCGAGGTAAAATTCACATTCCTCTGCAAGAACTTTGAAGATTTAAAAAGAAACCTTTCATTCTGGGTTAAACGTCACCATGACCATTGCAGGAAGCATTCTTGTTTTAGGCTTAGCTTTGCTCTCTTGCGTGGCCGATGGTGCACTTCGCCACCATATTGGTCTCAGTGACCGTCGTAGCCTGATTGATGGTAGTGGTGCCGCGGTTACAGTTTTTGATGTAACAAAACACGGTGCCAAGGCTGATGATAAGACCGATAACGCAGAGGTGAGTTCGCAAGACAAAGCCAGTCTTATAATTGATTGCCCTGACTTGGCTTAGTTCTGTGTAACCGAATAACAGAACACGTGAAAGAGTTTGATTTTTTTCTGACAAAATAATTAACTATCCTGGATTTTAATCGCTAAACAGGATTTGCGCTCTAAAAAGGTTTGCAACTCCAATTAACGTCTAACAATGTGTATCATGCAGGCATTTATCCAAACATGGCGGGCAGCATGTGATTCAGGTGCTCCAGCTAAGATGGTTATCCCTGGAGGGACATTTTTGACAAGCCCTGTCGTATTTCAAGGGCCGTGCAAAAGCACAGAGCCTATAGTTTTTGAAGTACAGGGAAACGTGAAAGCTACAACTGATCTCAGTGAATATAGTTCAGAACAATGGATCTTATTTGAAATAATTGATGGTTTAACATTGAACGGTGGAGGAACTTTTGATGGGCAAGGCAGTGCCGTCTGGAAGTACAACGATTGCCATCAAAACAAGGAATGCCAGCCACTTCCCAGTGTATGTATAGCACTTGCCACAAAATTTATTAATCATTGGCCTGACCATGATCAGGAATATGTCCAGGCCTGCACAATAAGAATCTCATTCTTCACATAAGCCATCACTTCTGTCAGTGTTGAAATAAGTTTTAAAGAACCTTTGACTGCAAGCAAGATACTGTCCGGGCATTTGTTTTCATTCTGAAGAAAACTTTTCCCCATTTGTTAACATACTTAGTTGCCGGAGAGTTAATTCACAAAAGTTACTATACATGTGGTCGTAAAAGTATAAACTTGGAATGATTTTGTGACTTCTTTCCATGTTGCAGTCCATTAAGTTGAGCAAAGTAAAGAATGCTTTTGTTCACGAGATCAGCTCTGTCGATAGCAAATATTTCCACATGCACGTTACAAGCTGCAACAGCATTTCGATCCACAATATCAATTTGACTGCTCCTGCTAATAGCCCAAATACAGATGGTATTCACATAAGCCATTCTGATGGTGTCCACGTAACAAGCAGCAAGATTGGAACAGGTGATGACTGTATTTCCATTGGACAAGGATCCACAAATATTCTCATCTCTCAAGTCTTTTGCGGCCCTGGACATGGCCTTAGGTAACTTCCGTACTGATTCCCCCTCCCTGCAATCCCATTTCTGATCCAGTGAACATCATTCATGAAGTTCCAGGTATAAATGTATTCGTTTACTTACTTCTTCTCTGTTTTGGATTGGACTTCCACCAGTGTTGGAAGCCTTGGCAAGTACAAGAACGAGGAGGATGTGAGAGGAATTGTTGTGACTAACTGCACATTGTTTAACACCACCAATGGTGTGAGAATCAAATCATATGCTGCATCTGACCCTAGCCAAGCTTTAAATATCACTTTTAAAGATATCACTATGGATAGTGTGAAAAATCCCATTATCATTGATCAGAAGTATGGTTCCCGCAATGGCGCGGTAATTCATATACAAAAATCTTATCATATTATGTATACCCATGCAACATCAGAATATTTGATAAATCCTATATTGTATGTAATTTAATTTTTTTGAGCTTAATTAACGTTGGATTACTAATCTTGTTCATGTTCTGTGCAGCCATCACGAGTGAAAATTAGCAATGTTCATTACCAGAACATCAAAGGCACCTCAACTTCCGATGTTGCTGTCAGTTTTTCGTGCAGTTCATTGGTTCCTTGTCAAGGAGTAGAGCTTGTGGACATCGATTTGGCCTATATCGGCCAGAAAGCAAACGTGCCTCTCTCAGCTTCATGTTTGAATGCAAATATTGTTAAATCGGGCGGCAAACAGAACCCAGGATGTAATTGACTATTTTGTCTTCCATATCGAGAAGAATTTATTTGTCTGATTTATTATGAGCTCATTGCCTGCACCAGATGTGATTTGAGTGAGAGCTTCAATTTTTCTCTTTTTTTAGGTATTTTGGATTTGTTCCTTTTAGTTTTGCCAAACAAATGATAGTGTGTGTCAATGAGATCAGAGCTGGATTCACAACTTATGTTATATGCTAGTTATGTAGCCTGTGCTGGATAAATTTTCTTTTTCAATATAATAAAATTAATATGTAAATGTTTATAAAATGTTTTTAGACACGGAGGACAAATTTTATTCGAAAATAAAAAATTTCATGCATGCATTTAATTGATTAAATAAAAAATTGACTCGAGTAAACTTGAGTTAATTAGCTATATCTACGACTTGAATTTTAAGATTGTAATATCCATATAAAAAACAAACTGAAACAAATTATGATGTCAACTCATTATTGAATGATAAAAAAAAAATAAAAATATTCAATTCAAAAAGGACAAAAAAATACCTGGATTAACCATGAGTTAACCAATTAAGCCCGCGCTTCGGGTCATGCATCCCACTAGATCTAACATATCTTTGTTTTCAAAATTATTTTCATTTAATTATATGCCAACCATATGTGTGGGATCCTTTTTTATATATATATCAAACACTATTTTTTCTTCAAAAAAAGAAAAAGAAAAAACAAGGGTGGCTTGTGAGATTAAAATAAAAAACAATTCCATTTCTTAAAAGTTTGATAACAAAAGGATGTTTGTTTTTTCAAGTCAAAGAAAAAAAAACCTTTAAAAAACAAACAAAGAATTAAATGAATTTTTTTTTTTTACTTAAGGGTGTTGAAAATACATTAAAAAAATAAATAAAGAACAAACAAGCCAAGAGCGTGGGCCTACCCACGGGCCAGGCCTATGAAAAGAGGCCTAGCTAGCACGCCAAGAGTTTTTTTTCCAATATAAAAGAGTGGATGCTATTTTTTGATACTAAGGGTAAACAATATGTCATGAACCCTTTATTTGTTTAAATAAAATAGACAACTTGTCTTTTGGTCACCCAGATTCCGACAACCTTGTGGTTGCCATAAAATCAAGACTTTGGTTTTTTTTTTTACCCCAAAAATTCAACATTCAATGTGTTTTTGACCCAAAATATCTATACCCTAGATACCATGATAAACTCATATATAGCCTCAAATAACCCAAAAACTCAAAATCAACCCGAAAGCAAAAAACTTCATGACCTCAAATCTACCATCTCAGGCAAGGTGAAGGAAGGGCAAATAACACCTAGTCTAAAGTTTTAGGACAAAATTATATTTTCAAAATATTGAAGGACCAAAAGTATATAATTTGAAAATTAATAAGACCAAGGTGAACTTTTTGATCCAATTTTGAAACTACCATCTAATTTCTTCGCCTTTTTAATTTTGACACTCTTTCTTTCAATCTTGCTCATTCCTCAACAAATTTGATACAATTGGCTTTCAATTTGGCCACAAAAGAATGAAATCATCCAAAATAAAAGTTTGATTATCAAAAATATAAAAAAAATAACATAGTAAGTTCATAGTGAAATGTAAGAAGAAGCATAATGTTTTTCCCTATAGTGATTTTTATGTGTGTGTGTGTGTAAACGATGCTAAAATATTAAACTAGGATCAACTTATGGATTTATGCTTGATTCCTTTATATCTTGTAGGAAGGAATAATGATAAATTACAATTGTGAGTTGAGACATGTATTATATATAATTAGCTTTATGACCCGTGTTTCGCTGCAGATTAAAAAAATCAATTTTTTAGAAAAAGAAAAGGAGAATATAATGGCTTATCTAACACTGTTTTTTTATAGCAAACATTTTTTTCAACAAAAAAAATACAGAGTTAACCAGTCAAACCTGTGATCTGAGACTCATTAAATCTAATAATATTTTATCTTAAAAATTATTTTTCATCTAAACAACAAAAAAAGGTTGTGCGTACATGAAACAAAAAAAAAACTTTAATTTATTGAAAGTCCGATAATAAAAGGAGGTTTTCTTGCTTAAAGTAAAAAACAACAAAATGATTAATTATTTTTTTAATCTCAAGGAGATGAAAATACATCATGTTTAAAAAGTAACAAAAAAAAAAAAAAAACAAATAGGCCATACACTAAATCAAATAATATTATAATATAAAAAACCATAAAAAATGCAAAAGACTTGCCTGAAGTTTATTTAAAAATGATAAAAAAAATTCAATAAAATACTAAATTCAAAGGATTAAATTGAAAAGAAACATAAAAAAGAAAAAAAAATATTCAATGGACCTAAACAGGGTGACACAAGCATACTGGCCAGACAAATCCAAAGGTCGTGAGGTTGGACTATCTTCATATAATGTAATTTTCAAAAAAATAAAAGAGCTCAATTGTAAATAAACTCAGCGTTGAAGGATGTAATTGAAAATGAAAACTGGTGCAAAAACAAAGATTAATGTCAATTTAGGTTAACAGATCACACTTGTGACCCAAGTCATAAGAATAGGATCAACGCATCAGAAAAAACCACTATTCGAACTCAAAACCAATTAAATATTGAAGGGTGAGATAAAAAAAAAATTAATTAAAAAAAAATAATGATCAAATTCAACATAAAAAATAAATAAAATCAACAGGACAAGAATGGAGTTCGGTGACTTCAAAGAAGATCAGACACAAAAAGCTAGCAGCTTTTGGGTGCTATTGCAAGACGTGAAAGCGATGAACAACTAACAGTGCAATTGAACCAGAAAGGAGATTATCTTTCATTGATGATTGAAGGCGTTGTTGTTGTTCATGACTGAAATGAAAAAAAGGAGGTGCCACTTCAGTGTTTATAGCCCCTACTGGTGGAATGTTAAGGAGAAAAGTCAATGATGTTTTCCTTGTGTTGGACATAGACTAACAGTGCTTCCACAGGAGGCTGTGCAGACATTCCCTTCCATAAGGACAAGTTCTATTCATTATGTGAACATGGGTAGGTTTTCTACCTGGTCTCAATAGGGTCTCATATCTGCCCAGTGACGATCTTCGTAAAGACAGTATAGGGGCGTTGTGAGAAATGGTTAAGGCATGTATACCCACCATTACCAAGCAGGCACTCAGATATGAGTTGGGTGTTTCACGCATCTGAACCCTGACCAATAGTCATAGGGCAGATCGTTAATTCCCAACCTAACTTAGAAGCTTGTGTGTGCTTTAAAAAATAAATATACGTGATGCATGAGACAATTCTATACAATCCATGGAAAAAACATTAACAAAATAAAACAAAAAGGCAAAAACTTAAATACATCAAATACACAAAGCTTAATCCAATATGTTAGAAACAATACCTTCCCCAGTGGAGTCGCCATTCTATCGCACGTCACCCGCATGACGTTTGTTGGTGATTTTCGTTCGTTGATTAGGTTCTTTAGGAGTCACCACCTAGTATTTGATTCAGGGTCACAAGAAAACCCGGGTGTATTGATCTTGTCAGAGATTCACGGGTAAGGGACTGGTTGTGACTAGGGAAGGTATTAGCACCCTAGCACACCCTACCTGAGGTAAGCTGCTTCGTGATTTGATGTAATTTAAAAGGTTTTGAAAGTTGTCTTGCCAATAATTTCTTAAAAAGAGAAGAAAAATTATCCTCGGTAAGGATATCCTTATCTTATTAGATAAAAAAAAAACTAATTGCTCTAGCATCAATAAAAACAAAACAAACTTTTCTATTTAATATCAAGAATCCATCTTAAGTATAAGATTATAATCCTGGATATCAAAAGAAAAATATTTTTTGATTTTTTTTTGAAATATAAACCAAATTCAATGCAAATTAAAACATTTATTTTTTTTTCTTTTTGTCTTTTTAATTTTTTATCATTCAAAAACATACATAAAAAAATAGTACAAACACACACATCACTTTTTTACTATATTTTACCACACCTAAAACTAATTATTACAAAATAATCAATGTTCAAAATAACCTAAACAACACATTAAACAATTTAAATTTACAAAAAGAGGCCCCAAAATAGAATCACGAACAGTGCTTGAAGCCTCTAAGTCACGGGAACAGTGTTGTGAAGCCTCAGGGACAACAAGAACAGTGGCGGCACGTTGCTCCACGCGCCGCCTTAAAAAATCAAGTCAACAGGGGAGATCTGTAACAGCTTCCTCCCTTCTTGCCTTCCTCGCCAGTGATGACCTGCAAAACAAAAAACAACGCCACAAACAGTTGGTTTTAGCCTTTTACTATTTTGTTTTTCAGACCTGTTTCTCTGTTTCCTTTGTTTTTCAGATCTGCGGTTAAGCTAATCTTTTTTGGTTCACTTCTTCTCTTTTGCTTCGGATAACTGATAGCAAGGAGGAGGACCGCGGGTCTGTGGGCGAGTGGAAAGAGATGAAGAAGACAGTGGGGGTGCCGCTGCGTTTGGTGGAGGCCGGTTTGCGTCGATGAAGGAAGCTTTGCCGCGTCTGTGCTGATGAAAGATGGTTCGTTGTGGTCGATGGAGAGGGAAGAGATGGGGCCTATCTCGTGATCTGTGTCTATCGTTGTTGAGGAGCTCGAAGGAGAAGAAGAGGCTACTAAGGGGAAAGCTTTGGGTGGAGAAGCTGGGAGACGATTGCTGCGGTTGAACAGGAGAGGAAAGGACTGATTTGGAGCTGCTGTGGGAACGATGACGGTCGGTCTGTGGTGGAAAAATGGAGAGGGGAGATCTCGTGAGGGAGATGGAGGTAGAGATCGGTCGACTTTGGTTGTGAGGCAGACCAGAGATGGGCAGCTGTGGAGAGGTAGGTTGGTTCTGGTTTCCGAGGATGAGCGGCCGAAGGGGGAGAAGGGAGGATCTGAAATGGCTACGGGTCCTTGGCTCTCTAGTTCTGGGAGAGCAAAAGCCAAGGACCCCGGGGGACGGCGGCTGTGTTTAAAAAAAAAATCAGAAGTGGGGGCTGCGACTCCTTTGGCTTAAGAGGGAGCACGACGGCTCATAGAGTCGAAGCACAAAGAGTTCTTTGTTTAGGGTTTTTTTTTTGTGTTACTCTCTTTGGTTTTTTCAAAATTGCCCCCTCCCCTCTTTTGTATGTGTTGGAAACTCCTATTTATAGGCAAAAATGTTGTTAGGTCCCCAAACTTGGTCCCTCAACTTCTTTCTTTTTTTATAAATTTGATTTTTCTTATTTTTTTGGATTTTTCTTATCAATATCGACTCAAATGAAGAAAATCATTGATTTTAAAAATAATGCGTTAAAAGTCAAACGCGTTCTAAAGACCTTTGAAAATTTTAAATTTTTTTTGAGACGATGCTGAAAATGCTAAAAATGATGCAAATATATTAAAAAAATGTATTTTTTTGGATTTTCGTTGTTTTTCGCTATTTTTGGATTTTTCAAAAATTTTATCAAAAAGATGGCTCAAAAATTGGGTAACAACTATCATTTCAAGCACAAATGGTTAAAATCAATAAATTTTATCCTTGTTTAGTGTAATTGTTTGGAACTTTTGCATAAAGACTTATGTTTTTATGAATCAATGACTAGTAAATCGAACTACATGCAATTATGCATACAACTAAAATATGACTTAAGAGATATAAGATGCATGATTTTTATGCATTTTTTATTATTTTGTGTCTTAGTTCAAAATTTTCTAGTCACCTCAAAATGAGAATTGCTTGAATGACTCATTTGTCACCTTAAAAAAAGGTGTCTAAACATTATTTTAAGCAAATATCAAATTATTTCTGAAATAAAAAAGCAAGTTCAATTTTTTAGAATTATTTTGGGAAAAAGGTTTTTTTTACAAAATTGATATGGTCAAAATGTTTTGAATAAAGCCATGCGATCAATTATAAAATTCAATTTCATGAGTTTTAAAAGGGTGGAATTGCCTCCTAGCGTTTTTCATGACACACCTCGAGGTTCAAACATTTTCAACAATAAAAACATAAGTTATTACTTTCACATAAACATCTCTTCATTTTAAAATAACAAAGAGACAAATAAAAGGTATATTCCACTAAAAGATATGATTTAATCCCAAAACAAAGTGCAAAATAGAAACTTTTCATAACAAAATTATTGACAATGCAACACTCTAACTAGGTCAGCTCCTCCAACAAAATTTGTGCCTTGTTAGTGTTTATTAACCCTTGTTATGCTTATGATGATCTAGTGACAATATGACAGATGACATTATCCTTCACAAACTCAACTTTCCCCTTTCTTACTAACTTCTGGACTTGATACCTGAAATTCTTACAACTTTCGATTAAATGGTCGAGGATCCCGTCATGTTATTTGCATTTCTCATTTAGATTGTATCGCCTAGGGATTGATGATTTTATGAGATCTGGTGGAGCTGGGATAATATGTCTGGCGTTCAAGAGATGTTGGTAAATATCTTTCAGTGGAAAAGGTATGTCGATCTTTAATACTGTCGTTTGAGTAACTGATGATAAAGTGATATCTGATCGACCAAGGTTCATAATTTGAGAGCCATTTCCTAACTCATGTTCCATCATGACTTCAGATTTCATGGTTGGACCTTTGATTTTACCTTTTTTGATTGTTTGTTCTATCTTTTTAGCCACAATCACTAGGTTAGTAAAGTGTTTGACTACCTTTCCAATGAAAAACTCAAAGTTGGGCATCTTAAAATTGTTGGTGAACAAGCTGACCATCTTATTTTCTAGTAGTGGAGGATCCACCTGAGTAGCTACCCCAAACCACCTCAGGTATATTTCTAGATAGATTCTTTATCACCCATTTCCATATCTTGCAGGCTATATTTATCTAGAGTGATGTCCATATTGTACTTGTATTGTTTAATGAAAGCATCTACAAGATCTTTCCACTTCCATATTTTCATGTTGTCTAACCTCATTCACCAGCTTAATGCAGCTCCACTCAAGCTATCCATGTATTGCAAACTAGATCTGTCTAAAGTGATGTCCATGTTGTACTTGTATTTCTTAATAAAAGCATCTACAAGATCATTCCATTTTCCAATTTTCATGTTGTCTAGCCTCATATACCAGCTTAATACAACTCCACTCAAGCTATCTTGAAAGAATTGCATTAACAACTTTTCATCATGCACAACTTCTACCATCTTGTTGCAATAGGACTTGAGGTGTGTGACAGGGCACTGAGTTTCGGTGAACTTTATAACTCAGGTAAATGAAACTTTTTTGGTACAACTATATTCAAGACTAGACACATCTCGGCAGCTTGAACAAGATCATACAAGTTAACACTTTTGATAGCCATTACTTTTGCTTCTAACACTACTATCTTATCATGATCAATATCATTAGAGTATTGTCTTGTGGGAATCATTGACAAAAGCATCCAGAATTGTTGGGGTCAGTATAGGTATTGTTGACTGCACAAAAGTTGTATTACACTATTGTTGACTGTAGTTGAATTGTTGCCTGATTTTAATCAAAAGTCACATACCAATTGGACGGGCCTTCACCAAAGATGTTTTTGAGTGTTTACTCAAGCAAGCTAGCGATGCGGGCCATGTTAACCTTTAGGGAATCTAACTCTTCTTGGAAGAGGCATCACGATTTTCATAACCCAATTTTGTCATTTTCTTTTAAAAAAATGAAAAAAATGAAAAGAAACAAAAAAAATAAATAAATAAAAATGAAAAAAGAATGGTAACTTGGCAAGAGAAGGCTAAAAGGGGTTACAAATGCATGAAGGAACCAAGATGAATTTTTGGATAAAATTAAGAGCCCAATTAAACCCTATTTTATCCAAGATTGAAAGATAATGCAGATTCAAAGTGAAATTAAATGATTATTGGATGAATTTGCATAAAAATTAAGTCCGAGGAATTTATTAGACTTTTAATAAGCTAATTTGATTTAATCATAGGCCCAATTAAATATTTAATTAAGTTTAAATATTAATTTGGGTTAGAAAAAAATAATTAATTAAGTGCAAGGACTTAATTAGACTTTTAATGAGTTATATTAATTATATTAGGGACTTGATTCGTGAAAATTAAGTTTGGAGGTTTAATTTGAGCTTAATTGAGAAAATTGAAATTTTAGAGGACTAGATTCAATTGTATGAGATAGGGATAAAATTGCAAGAAATTAGAAGTTTGAAAGTCAATTGAGGGTTAAATTAAAAAATGTGAAAATTTAAAAATCAAGGATTACTTTGTAAAAAGAGCAGAAATTTGAAGGTCCAATCAATGAATGTTGAGGGTGAAATTGCAAGGAACACAAAATATTAGGGTTGATTAGGGGTTCCATTACAAAGTTCCAAAGGTTTAAGGATCAAATTAAAAAATACTATAATTTCACTATTCATTATCTTCTTCCTATTAAAACAAGAAAAAATGATGACCAAGTGCCCATATTTCAGTCCTAATTTCTCCCTCACCTTTTCACTGTACCACACAAATTTTATTCTAACTTATACCCTAGTATTTTCACTTCACTCTAAGCTAAAATTCCAGCTTTATAGGCATTAAAAACACATGTAGATTCTCTACCAAAAATTAAAGCAACATTATCTTGCCTGCAAAAACAGTGTTGGTCATTTCTTTATCAATTACATTGTCTTACCCTTTAATTTATAAGCCCCAAAGCCTCCCTGTTTCTCCTATTAAAACCCCCCACAAAATCCTAACCTAAGGAGCCTGGAGGGGGACATAACACAGCCATGAATAAACCTCCTAACCATGACTACAACAACCCTTTCCTTAATCCTTCCAGCCTAAAAGAAACCCCAAAACAGCTCTCAAACTAATAGCAGCCCCTTCCACCCGTGACAATCACCATACAAAAGCCCTTAAACCTCTTCAAAATAACCCTGCAACAGACCTGAAACAACCCTAAAATCAGCCCAAAAAGCCCACAAAACCACTTTAAAAAAACCATGAAAACTCTAACCAAAACATCTTAAAAAAACCCCCCAAACCATACAAAGCTTCAACCATTAAAACACCATCCAAACAACTATTTTTCATAACAGAAAAGTTTATTTCCAAGTCACCCCAAGACAACTCTCAAATCATCACAAAACAATCCTTACAAGTAGTGGCAATAGCAACCAACTGTGAAGAAAACAATAGGAGTAGACATCGAACCTCAATGTAGTAGAGCTTTCTCTACAGAGATTTCTTTGTGGAACTTTTAATGGGGAATCCAAGAGGGGATGTATTTGTTTTAGACCTTGTAAAACTTTCTCCCACCAATATCAAAATTAAAACATAGTAGTAGGAAGAAAAGATAGAGCTAGGTTGAAAAACAGGAGTAGACATCAAACGTAACAGAGCTCCATCTATAGAGATTCAATTGTGGCTCTGCTAATAGGAAATCCAAGAGGAGATGAGTTAGTGTCAAACCTTGTAAAATTTCCTCCCACCAGTAGCAATATTAAAACACAACATTAGGGAGAAGGGACAGACCTAGACTAAAAAATAAGAAGAGAACTGAAACTTCAACATAGTAGAGCTCCCTTTACAAACATCTGTTTACTGCTTTGCAAGTAGAAAGTCCAAGAAGGAATAAACTAGACTAGTATAATAAAAAGATAGATCTGGACTAAAAAACAGGAAGAAGACTAAAACTTTAACAAAGCATAGCTCCCTCTATAAGTGTTTGTTTACTGCACTGTCAATGAGGAATTGAAGAGGCGATAAAGGAGTTTTAGATTCACTAGGTGATCATCCTCTAATAGCAACAACGAGTGATTCCACGCGCCATCAATGGCGATGCTGCGTGGTTCCACACGGTGCTAGAATTACCTAACATCCTTGAAAGATTTCCAACAGTCCCTAAACAACCACAACAACCTTAGAAGGTTGATTCCTAACCTCAAACCATTTCTAAAAACAAATAATGTTTTGATTTTTTATACAAAAAAATAATTCATAATTCATAATTTAATAAAATACAAAAATATGTTTTCATTGGTGTGCATACTCTCATATAAATGTTGCGGTGACACTTTCCAAGTAGTCTTGGAGAATGTCTTTGGTTGTTCAAGGAGCCAACACCTAATATTATGGTTACTAGGAACCTTAACTAGTCTTTTAGAAAATCTAAGCAAATAAATGATTGCGTAAAGAAAAGGTATTAGCATCCCTAGTACGCCTTACTTGATGTAAGCTGCATTTTTTCTTCTTCTCTTTATTTGCTATGGTCTGATGATATTTCTATTTCTATTAGTCTACTATGGCAGGTTTGCTATGATGAACAAACCCTATTTTTCGAAGTCGAGGACTTGGTCTAGAATTATAAAATGTCATCAATTATCTTTGAGACTTTTTTTTAAAATAAACTTGGAATTTTTTGCTATCGCGTCATCCAAATAATATTTTAGATAAAATTTCTTTCAATTTTTTATTCTTATATTATAAGTGAATGAGTTATATTATTCTCAATCATATTTTAGATATTGACCTCATAGAGGTTTTTTTATCCTTATATTAAAAATGGGTAATATATTTTTTTGCCAAAAATAATTTCTTATATGTTTTTAAATATAGGTCAAAATCCTTTGGAATTTTACAAACTTGTTGTAGAATCCGTGCAATATTTTTTTTTTAAACATGCCAAAGTATTTTAGATTTTTTTAGAAAATGCTGAAATAATTTTAATGATTTTTGGCCATATGCAAGAAAAAAAGATTTTTTTTATTTAGGCTTTGTTTGGCAGAAACTATTTTTCTGTAAAACTAAAATTGGCAAAATAGGTCTAAGGGGGTGTTTGTCAAACATACCCTTAAACCAAAATTTCTTTTATCAAAATTTTGACAAACCAAACAAGGCCTTACCAATTAACCCAACTTTGACCCAAAAGCTTTGGTTCGACCATAAACGGAACCAAAGTCCACTACTTTGACCTGAAAAACAAACCAAAACCTAAACTAAAATCCAAAACAAATCAAACTTTTAAACAAACACAAAAACCTCAAAAACTCTTTATCAAAATGGATTAAACACATAAAAACAAAGAATACCAATGAACATTCAAAGTGAATCCAACAACTTGACTTTCAAACCAGACCAGATTTGGACAAACAAAGAACACATACATGTTGAAAATCACATGAGGATCAATAATTTAGCATTAATTCACTTTAATCATCAAAGAATCATCATGATTTGTTCAAAATATGTTTAGTGCAAAAAACTAACCTTAGAATTAAAACCCAGAATTAACAATTGCAAGTTTGCTATAGACCAACATGGTTACACGTCTAGGAGCCTATGTAACTTTATAAAGCAGGTAGCATATCGTTTTCACTTTGTGCCTTTACCCTTCCAATTCTAATTTGTAGTAACAATTACCTAATATATTTAAAACACTTTAAAAATCTTGCTTCACTATTTATATCATAGTTATTAAACCTAGTTTGGAGGTTAACCTTGATCAACCAGGTTAATAAAAGAAAAAAATGAAATTAATCGTTGCAATTCATCATTGTCAGAATTGTTGGAAAAATAGCATAAGAGAGAAACAAAAAATAATCATGTCCAAAAAACTTGTATCACTAGTCCAAGCATAATCTCATTAAATAATAAAGAATCATGCTTATTATTCATGACTTAAGTGTTCCATTTTTTCCATAACAAAATCTTATGTGAATTGATAGAAAATCTTCTTCAAGAGTCTTTTCTCCTCTTTTGAAAGAAAATACATCCTTTTTATTTCTCTCTATTATCTCTCTTAATTTTTAGTTATTGTCTATTATTGTTAACAATATATTTATAAGTGTGAAGAGTAACAACCTTTGATAGTTATTGTTAAGATATAACTCTTTATCCTTTTCCCCTTATTAATCCTTAGTAATATAAATAATATTAATATGGATTGGGTTGACCCATCATGGATTACCCAAAACCATTTCTTCCATTTTCTCCTACTCACACATGATGGGATCAACTCTCTCATTATTTCTGCACTTGACAAATAAGTTGTGTGACTAGGCATATAGCTCAGTTGCAATACATCTGTTAGGAGTATACAACTTCTCAAATAATGGGATATATAGTAGATACAATATGCAGTACCCTAGATCATTTATTTCACCCTTTATTTTTTTTTATCATGATCTCATTTGTTATACTTCTTGTATTCATAATTATGTCTTATCACATAGACAGACATAATTGGTTGACCAATAAATACAAGTTGATATGATAATACCAAAATGATCTTTCTCTTGTCTTGATTCCCTCAACCTCTACTTGACTTGTTTTTCTACTAAAGTCCTTGTAGATCAAACCATTCATAAACCTTTGATAACATACTAAGATAACAAACATCGAATCTAAGTCTTGAGAATCAGACAAGAGTTATAAGGGCATAAGTAAATATTATTGATAATCTTTAGGGTCTCACATAATATCAAATTAGATCTTAATTTGTAGGACCCTTTGTCATAATCCAATTTTTGGTTTTCCCTAAAATTGTCATTTTCTTTTAAAAATAAAAACAAAAAAAAAATGAAAAGCAACAAAAAAAATAAAAAAATGAAAATGAAAACAGGCTAGCAAATTAGCAAAGCAGATTAAAAAGGGTTTCAAAAGCATGAAGGAACAAAGATGGAATTTTGGACAAAGTTAGGAGCCCAATTGTACCTTATTGTATCTAAGATTGAAAGATAATGCAGATTTAAGGTGAAATTAAATGATTATTGGATGAATTTGCATAAAAATTAAGTTTGAGGACTTAATTAACTTTAATAAGCCAATTTGATTTAATCATGGTCCCAATTAGAGGTTTAATTAAGTTTAAGAACGAATTTGAGTTAGGTTAAAAGAATTAATTAAGTGCAAGGACTTAATTAGACTTTTAATAGGTCAAATTAATTTTATTAGGAGCTTAGTTGGTAAAAAACTAATTTTTAAAGCCTAGTTTGAACTTAATTGAGAAGACTGAAATTGTAGAGGACCAAATATATTTTTTACAAAGTCAATTGGGTGAAATCAATTAGGTGTTAAATTGAAGAATCTCGAGAATGAGGACCACTTTATAAAAAGCATAGAGATTTCAGGGTCCAATTGAAGAAGACAAAATGTGAAATTGCAAGGAATCCAAAATATTAGGGTTAATTAGGGGTTCCATTACAAAGCTCCAAAGATTTATGGACCAAATTGAAAAATACCATAATTTCACTATTCATCATCTTCTTCTTATTAAAACAAGAGAAAAAGATGTCGAAGTGCCCATATTTTAGTCATAATTTCTCTCTCACTCCTTCACCCTTGTTATAACCATTTTTGGATTATTTCCTAAAATTTTACCTTTTTTCTTTTAAAATAAAATAATAAATAATAAATAATAATAGCAAAAAGACTGACATTTTGAAAAAAAAAAAAACAAGCTGAGGGGGATTCCAAATATACAAAAAAATCAAGCTGCAATTTTGGATGGAATTAGAAGCCTTGTTGTACCCTATTATACCAAAAACTAGAGCGACAATACAGATTCAAGATCAAATTAAATATTTATTAGACAAATCTGTATAAAAATTAAGCCTACAGATATAATTAGATTTTTAATATGCCAATTTGATTTAATTATGGGTCAAATAGTTTAATTATGTTTAAGAATTAATTTGGGTCATATTAAAGGATTCAATTAATTATACTTTAAATTAGTCAAATTAATTTTATTAGGGACTTAATTAGTGAAAAAAATAAGTTTAGGGGCCCAATTTGGACTTAATTAAGAAGATTGAAATTTTAGAGGACTAAATTTAATTTTTACATAGTTAATTTGTTGAAATCAGGGGTAAGATCGCAAGAAAATCAAAATTTAGGGTCAATTAGGGTTAAATTGTAGAAATTCACACGCAAGGATCAAAATGAAAAAGGCACCGAATTCTAGAGACTAAATTGATTGAAATCAGGGGTGAAATTAAAGAGAATTGAAAGTTTAATGGTCAATTGAGGGTCAATTTTTATAAATCCAAGACCAAGGACCACAATGAAAAAGATGCAGAAATTCAGGGCTGCTATTGATGTTCAGTGAGGGTAAAATTGCATTAAATCAAAAGTTTATGGTCAATTAGAGGTGCAATTAAAAGATATCAAAAGTTAAAGAATTAAATTAAACTTTGGTCAATTCCATAAATTAAAACCTTAAAAGCTAAAGTGACATCAATTCATTTAAATGAAACAATTCGTTTTGACCAAAACGGCGTTGGTTTATTACCCAAACAGTAACAGAAAAAAACCTAATGGCTTGTCGTCTGGTAGTGTTCATCTTCTTCCACCTTTGGCCTGAAACAGTTGCTCGGCTAGATACCTTTTCAGAGCATTTAATGTTTCATCTCTTTACTAAATTTGATACACCACCATGGTGGCCTTATATTTGACCATACCCCGATATGATTCTTTCTGGCTGATTGACACCACAGTGGCTGTCGCGCTGCCCCAAAAAGGGCCAACTCAGGCAACCATTAGTTGCAAACTTTTTTTGTCCATGATTGTATCTTTGAGCCAACGATTAAGATCTTTCCTAATTAAATCAAGGGCCAAAATTTATCACCAATAAAGACAATATGCCCCTATTCCACCCTTTATAAATAGGGGTGAATTCCAGGTATTGAAGGGGGAGAAACCAGAGGCCAAAATTTGGAAAAAAATCAGCTTTTCCCTAATTTTTTTCTTCTCCTCCACTGGTCTCCTTTGCGTTATAATAACCACCGCGTCTCCACCACTGTTGTGGCCAACAACCACACACTGGTCTTCCCTGTACCAATAGGAACACCGCCAACAACTTTTCTCCTCTGGCCAGCAAGCTTTCCTCTTCTTTTTTTCCCTCAACCCCCCCCCCCAAACTGTTGTGGCATAAATAATTAAGCATGGTCACTAGGCTAGGCTAATGGCCATGCAAAAATAGGCTGGACCTGTTTCAGCCTAGCCTATATGGTTGTGCCAGGTCTAGCCCCAAAAAAAAGGAGAGTAGGTTGTTGGGCTGCCAATCCGCCCACCCTGAGGGCTAGACCCGTTATAGCCCAACCCAGATGGCGGGGCCGAGTTCAGCTCAATATATTTAATAATAAACAAATATTAAAAAATTAAAAAAATAAAAGAAAACTTCAAATTTTTCAAAGGACGTTTTAAAAATATTTATGGGTCCCTGCATGTTTTTCCAATAATTTTGTATAATATTAGGTTGTAGAATTACATTGTAAGATATAGATTTGATATTAAAAATACCCGGTTTTCTCTAAAACTTTTTAAAATTAAAAAAATTAAAAAATGTGTTTTGTTTTCGTGCATACAACCAAATCCTAAAAGTTTTTCATAAATATTTTCTAAAAAGAAGATAAAATCATTTTTATCATATTTTAAAAATGTAAAAATTGATATCGTAACTAGTTTATGATTATCCATTAGGATTTGACCAAATTATTAAAAACTTATAACAATTATTATGTTCAGAACATTAGGAATTAATTATATTTAGGAAATAAATGCGATGCTAAAATTTAGGTCTTAGAATAGTTAGGCTTTAACCTAATAAAGTAGAAACTTTCTCATTAAGAGAGATCTACCTTAAACCTTAGACAAGATCAATGGATAGAAACACGACCTAGAAAAACAATCAAACAACAATGCAGCTTACTTTAGGGAGGGGGCATTGGGGATGATGCGTCTTCCCCTTCCATAACCAGTCCTTTACCCGGACTTTCGCAGACCATCGGTTTCTTAGTAACCATGATATTAAGTGTCAACTCCTAATCTCATAATCATAATTTTATGATTATCCACAAACCCTATTTTCAACACACTTTCAAGAGGCAGACCTGCCGTTCTCGATACCGTGACAATCATATCATACAAATCTTGTGCTAACTTATACCCTGCAATTTGTACTTCACTCCAAGCTATAATTCCAACTCTAATGGTACTAAAAACATCTGCATAATATCTCATAAAAACGCTACCCAACATTGTTTTGCCTACAAAAACAACCTTGGTCCTCCCTTTGTCAGTTGTAGAGTAGGACAAACTTTTGTCCTTAACTCTAATGAATGGTTGGGATCTATTATCCAACATTAAAAGTTGAGATCTCATTAGTATATAAGCCTCAGAACCTTCCTATTTCTCCTATAAACATGTCATACAACCCTAACACAAACAATCAGGAGGTAGAAGAAAAAATAAGACAAAAGCCATTATTTTTTCAGCCGCCTTACCAACCACCTTTCTCCTTCTTCAGCAACACGTGAAAACTAATCTAGCCATCACCAAAGAAAATAGCCTTTGCCATTCACAATAACTTCCAGTAACACCCATGGCAACTCAGTTTCCCTCATAAAGAAGACTATGAGGGAACCTTCTCTCTTTACCATGACCAGCCTTCCACCATCCCCTCTCCTTTACCACAGATGACAACACCACCTAACAATAACACTAACTTCAACTCCTTCTCCTTCCAGCAGCCAGCTTTTTCCAACAACGCCAACATCCTCTCAAGAGAAGCCCTAAAAGCAATTATAGCAAACCTTCAACCCAAGCAACACCATAAACCTCCCTCTAGTTCCTTCAGTCATACCAGTAGCAGCAGTCGTAGCTCCTTCCTTCACCACCACCAGTAGGGGCAACACACTCATCAATTTAACTTTCTCCTTTTTTTTTTCTTTAGCAAGCTTTTATTGCATACAAAACATGAATTAATTCATGTCCTGCAACTGCTTTTTTTTTTTACCAGCAAAAAGCAAGATGGGATTTACCCTCAACCTAGCCCACCTTTATATATATATATATATATATATATATATATATATATATATATATATATATATATATAAAGAGGAAGAGATTGTTGGGCCTTAAATTGGCCCAACCAGGCCTACTACGGTAACTGAAATCCATAGTTTTCTTGGATTGGAAGGATATTATAGGAGGTTTATCGAAGGGCTTTCAACAATAGCAACTCCATTGACACGACTCACCAGGAAGAACACAAGATGGGAATGGTCAAAGGAGTGCGATGAGAGCTTTCAAGAATTGAAGAGAAGGCTTACTACTACCCCCGTACTAATCTTTCCGTCCAGAAAAGAAGGCTTTGTAGTCTACAACAATGCCTCAAGAAAAGGACCGGGTTGTGTCATAATGCAGCATGGAAGAGTAGTTGCCTATACATCGAGACAACTGAAGACTCATCAAATCAACTACCCAGTTCATGACTTAGAATTGGCAGCGGTAGTTTTTGCCTTACGAGTATGGAGGCACTACTTATATGGATCTCGGGTTCAAATTTTCACAAATCATAAGAGCCTTAAATATCTGATGTCACAAAAAGAGTTGAACACGTGACAACAGAGATGGGTAGAATTGATTAAAGACTACGACTGCAATATAGATTATCATCCAGGATAAGTGAATGTAGTCATGGATGCTCTCAGCCGTAAAGACAAGGCAATTATGGGTGGACCAACAACCTGGGATGAGAAAACTTTGATTGAGCTAAAGATATTGGGGGAAGTATTAAAAGTGAGTCCGAAAGGATCCCTAATGGCTCAATTAAAGGTGAAGTTAGGGTATCGAGAGCAAATATTAGAGGCACAACAACTTGATGATCAAGTGTTAAAAGTACGAAGTAAACTGAAATCGGGGAGTGAAACTCTTTTTGAATGGGGGATGATGGAATTGTGGTGTTGGGGCGACCCATGTATGTACCTGACAACAAAGTCCTTAAACAAAAGTTACTACAAGAGGCTCATAAGTCTAAGTTCACTTTACATCGAGGTAGTACTGAGATGTACCAGGATCTAAAACAATACTACTGATGGCCAAATATGAGAAAAGAAGTTGCTGACTTCGTGACAAAATATGGTATTTGCCAATAAGTAAAAGTGGAGCACCGAAAGCCGGCAGGGCTGTTACAACCATTATCAATCCTTGAGTGGAAATGGGAGATGATCACAATGGACTTTGCGTCAAGTCTACCGAGGGGGAAGAAGGGAAATGATGCAATATGGGTCATTATGGATCAACTAACTAAGTTTGCCCTTTTCATACCAGTTAAAATGACGAATCGAGTTGACAAGGTGGCTAAGATTTATATGAACGAAGTTGTGAGGCTTCATGAAGTCCCAATATCAATTGTTTCAGACCGAGACCCAAGGTTTACTTCATGACTCTAGCCAAGCATACAACATGCCTTGGGAATAAATTTGAATATCAGTATTGCCTTTCATCCGCAGACTGATGGCCAATCTGAAAGAGTTATTCAGATCCTAAAGGATTTACTAAGGGCATGTGCTTTGGAATTTAGTGGAATCTGGGAGGAGCACCTGTCACTAATAGAATTCACGTACAATAACATTTATCAGACAACAATTAAAATGACCCCATTTGAAGCTCTTTATGGCAGAAAGTGTAGAACACCATTATGTTGGGAAGAAGTTGGGGACAGAAAGTTGTATGGGGCAGAATTAGTACAAATCACTACTGAAAAAGTGAGGATCATTAAGGATCGAATAAAGGTGGCTCAGGATAGATAGAAAAGTATGCAGATATTTGAAGAAGACCCCTTGAATTTTGTCCTTGAGATAAAGTATTTCTGAAGGTAGCTCCATGGAAACATATGTTGAGATTCGGCATGAAGGGGAAGTTAGCTTCGAGGTTCATTGGACCATTTGAAATCTTGAAATGTATCGAACCCGTAGCATATGAAATAAACTTGCCCTCACAATTGGCCAAGGTTCACAATGTATTCCATGTTTCTTTACTGTGAAAAGCTGACGTAGACCCTTTGAGAGTGTTACCTCAAATGCCAGTGGAGGTGAAAAGTGACTTAACATTTAAGGTGAAACCGATAAAAGTACTTGATTAGGGCGAGAAGGAACTTCGTAATAAGAAAATCCTTATTGTTAGAGTTTTATGGTGAAGCTTGCAAATCAAGGAAGAAACATGGGAGAGAGAATCAGAAACATGGGAGAGACCATGATTGGATCTTCTGTTGGAGGACGTCACGAGACAGGCAGAGTAGGTGCGTGGTTTTTCCCTCCTCTTTGCACTTGTGCAATTTAAAGTCTTTCTGGTGAATGCAATTACAATAATGTCATGTTCAATGTAAATAAAGTCTAGAGTATTTACAAGATTAGCTTCGGCTAATGCCATCCGTGATAGGATTGCAAGGAGATGAATTACAAGATTAGCTTTGGCTAATGACATCCGTGATAGGATTGCCGGGAACGATCGATAAAACTTGATTTGTAAAAGGTATCCATGTTTGAATGACATGGGAAATTGATAAGTATAATTGCCTAAAAATATCCAGGTTGAACTATACAAAGTCACCCAGTTCATGCAAGTGAATAAGAGTATTTAAATTAAGGATATGCAAATGAGTTCTAATTGGGTTTTAAATACTTTACAAGCAAATTATAAGTTGATTGTTAGAATTCTTATGGATTCGATAGAAAATTTATACTTCATTAGTATACATTACATGATCATCTATATTTCTTTTGTCAACATAATGGTATGCTTACTAAGTTGTTTGTGTAACAGGTCCATCAAATGTCTAGGAAGATCATTAGTTTTTTAGGACTCCACTTTGTGAAGCTTATGTAAATATTTAACTTAAGCATAATGAAATTAGCGTGATTGTGCAATATGCTTTTTGTGTAAACCTTAATGTATATAAAAATCTTAGCTCAAAATGTAGTACATTAGTTATGTAAACTCTGATATAATGAATGAACCAGACTCGTACGTTATCTTGTAATTAATCCTTTTAATATATATTGTGTGGATTTGTTTTACGAGGTGTTGAATATTAATGATTGAAATAAGGTCCCAAATTATGAGACCTTGTTATGATGGATTGAATGGGTAGATTGATAGTAGTAAATAACTTGGGATGTCCTACATACAAAGGAAACTCTGCTGAATTTTTAGTAGAATTCTGGTATAAAAAAAATACCCTCAAATTAAGAGCATATGTTGGGAGCTTTTAGCATTGATAAAATCAAATAGTCGGAACTGTTACACATATTCTTTTAAGTGTTCAAAATATCTTACAAAGATACATTTCTTTCTTTTTAGACCTCGTTTTTCATATTTATGAGAAGAATCATGAGTATAAGTAACATAACCCTAAGGTTTCAAAAAACTCAAGTCGGGTTGTCATTTTGTCTATAATTCATATGACATAGTTGTAACTAACATAGAGGGTACACAATTAAGTACATATATGTCAATTAATAGTGTATCACCCCAATAGGTGATAAGCAAATTTGTTTGTGTCATCATTGACTAACCATTTCAAATAGAGTTCTATTTCTTTTTTTCACAACACCATTTTATTGTGGCATTCTAGGAATAGTCAATTGTCATTCTATCCCTTTTTCATCATATAATTTTCTAAACTGATAAGATAAATAATCACAACCTTGATTGATTCTTAAAATTCTTATTTTGATGTCCAATTGATTTTCCACTAGGTTTATAAATTTTATGAAGCAACTTAAAGCTTCTGATTTATGAGAAATAAAAAAGACATAACCATATCGAGTAAAATCATCTATAAAGGTGATGAAATAGACATCATCATGTCTTGCCCTCACATTTATTGGACCACAAATATCATAATTAATTACTTGAAATGAAAATTTTGCTCTAGTATCTTTTGCAAAAGGTTTCGTTATTGTTTTTCCAGCTCGCCAATATTCATAGTTTTCTAATTTAAGGTGGCTTATTATATCTTCCATCATTTTGATATTTTCATTGGGGTCAAATGGATCTTCATATGCTCATGGTTATGAGGTAAAGAGCGTATGACATCTTAGACTTGTTGCTCATCCGTTAAGGTATGACCAGTGTCCTATAGCTCACTAATCATGTTTGATATTTGCCTTAAATATTTTTTCATTGTATGTTTTGGGCGCTTCTTGTAAGAGCCCGTTTGGCTCTGCGGCTGCGGTTGTGTTTTATTTAAAACGCAGTTTGCAGCCGTTTGGTTAAGAAAAAAATCGATATACTGTTCACTGGGCCCCACTTAATTTCTGTGTTAGAAACGCAGTAGAAGAAAAGCAGCGATTTCTTACTTTTTTTCACTGTTCATGTTAATTGCACTGTTCAATGAATAGTGCAATTAACATGTACAGTATACATGTGAACAGTGCAAGAGAATTGCACTGTTCACTTTAAAATAGTGAATAGTGCAATTCTCTTGCACTGTTCACTTGCCTGCGTGAACCTTTTTTTTTTTTTGAAGTAATGTGTTAATTTTTAAAACATTTATTTAAAAAAAACTAATTTAGAGTGAATTTTATACCTGATAATATTTTATCTAATTTTATTACATGCTAAAAATATTATGGAAACTGCGTTTTTGTCGGATGTATTTCGTAAGTAATGGAATTATAAATGGTTTCATGGAATAATAAAAAATATTTTATATAAAATATGATTTATTTCATGATATAATAGCAATAGTTAAATCCATAATATTTAAATTAAAAATCATCAATATTAATATATATTTTTAAAATTATTTTATAACCTCAATTTTAAAAGCATTATTAATCAAACACATTAAACTATTTTTTCTTCAACCTCAATTTTAACCACAATTTTAACCAAACACTTATTTTTTCAAACCAACCTCATCTAAAAATATTTTTTATAAAATAATTTTTTTAAACTACAATCACAACAGCTACCACAATACTAAACAAATTTATAATGAGGGACCTAAGTTTTGTCTAGGATGTACCTCCAAACTTTTCTTTCAATGTGGACCACATGTTCTTAGTATTGTCATACCTTCTGAACTCTTGCATGATATCATCATCCATACTGCTCAGTAGCGTAATGAGAGCACTAGAGTTCTTTTTCCAAGCCTCGTAAGCCTCCTAATCTCTTCTATGTTGGGTTGTAACGTCATTTTCTAGCTCTTCCATGAAAACTTTCAGTGTTTCTAGAGCCTCTTGCTTCTCAAACACATATTGGATCTTCATACTTCAAATTTCATAATTCTCGCCATTCAACTCCTCACCCCTATATATTGAGCTCGACCACAATATTCTTGGTAGTAGTTGTCATTTCTTATTTGCACATGAAAAGTTATTTTATTAGTCATAGGTTCACATTTAATTAATTATGCCTAAAACATATGTGCATGCATATAATGATTATATAAGCCAACAATGATTTCACATCATGATTAGAATAGAAATCTCACTATGTTCACAATCATAATATAAGATTCTAATGTGTGTAATTATCATCATCATAATTAATTATGTAAGCATCAATCTATGCAAGCACAACTAGAAACGCGAGCCCTTAAACAAGATCACATGCATGATCAAATTAATATTAATTAAATTTTCAGTTTGAAAATGCAATCACATACCTTAGCTTCCTAGAAGTAAACATCAATATGGCATAGAGAAGTGAAGAGGATGTTCAAACAAACCTCCATAGCCTGAGATGGTGCCACCTCCATTTTCTATATCACCAGTGGCTTTCTAGCTTCCCATGCCATAATGGTTACAATACAACCAACCAATCAATTTTATATATATATATATATATATATATATATATATATATATATAAACAAAGAAAAGTTGAAATACATAGACATGTTAAGGCATAGTTCAAAAAAATTATATAATATTTATAACGGCCAAATTACAGTTAAATTAATCAAATTCATAATCCAATTTTGCTTCTTATTTTTTCTAAGAATATACTAAAGCTTTACAAAAAGTAAATGAATAACTTAAGAGAGGAACATGGCATAGAGAATAGGGGAAGAAGTGAATTGGAATACGGGAAGAAGGAGCCATTTTGTTTACTTTTTTTAAAAAAAAATTGATCTCATCTAGGTTATACCGGGTCATTCGGGTTCTAGGTTGATTTTGATGGGTCTTCCAGGCTAGTTACAGTGTAGGTTTTTTCTGTGTAAAACACGGTTAAGGCTTGGGTCACCTGGGTCCCGGATCAACCTACTAGGTCGGGCTGGGTTTTACAATAATAGTTCATATTTTTTTAAAAAAAAATTTACTCTCAATTACATCATTCTATGGTCTAATAAAAATACCAAATTAAAATATAAAGGACTAAAAAGTAAAAAGTGGAGAAAATATATGGCTAACTTTAAATTTGCAATAATTTTCATTTTCGTATAAAAGTTCTTTTTATTTGATTTTTTAGGCTTAGATTAAAAAGAGAAAAGGAAAACTCGTCAAAGAATGATAGAAGAAAAAAAATTATTGGTTGTCACCATTCTAACAATCAAAATAACAAAGTTTGGTGTTAAAAGATTTTATTCAATAAGAAAAATTCAGTGTTCATTTTGTCTGAAAAAATAAATCAAGTTAAAAAAATAATTTAATTTTATATTTTTAGAATAATATGTGGGATTTTACAACCACCTTTTGATAGCCGAAATCTAAGACTGAAAAACGATGCATAATCTGCACTTATTTGCGATCGACATGTATGGTGATTCCATTGTACAGATTTCTATGTTAATTGTTTATGTTTCTTATATTTTTTTCCGTTCATGTAAATAACGCCTGGTTGACGTCATGTCCTGTTCTAAGAGTCCGGGTTTTTTGAGTTCAATTATCATTGTGTAAATAATCACCAGAGGACAAGTAATGCTTCGAGGGACAATTTGTGCAAGATTGAGGGGCAAACGAGAATAGATATGTGAAATTCTTATTGCTCTTCTTAACTTCACAGAGAATATCTCTTATCTCTCTCTGTTTTCCACTCAATTAAACCTCATTAACATGTAAAGAACCACCATTAAGAACAAGACAAGAGCGATGAGTAAATATAATTAACAACAAAAATGCTTAGTAGAAATATTGAACAAACCCAAATTTTCATCCTTGTTGGCTCTGTAGTTTGATTATCCACCTCAACGAGTTCTGGCATTTCTTTCTTCTTCAAGTACTTTGGATTTTTGCTGGTCTCATGATTATTTGTGACATCGTTGAGGATATTGCTTTTGGCTTCGTTGAAATCACCAAACTCTTGGGTTTTGTTGCCTCTATCTTCCTCCACAATCTTCTCTTTTGATTCCGAACTTTGGAAGTTTACAGAGGTGTTCTTTACTGCCAGTGGCAGTGCCTCTATTGAGTCCCCGAACTCTTCAGTTTTGGTGGTAATTCCATCTTCCTCCATAACCATCTTTCCTGAATTTTCCATGTTTATCGTGGCGTTCTTGAGTTTCTGTGACAATACCTCAATTGACTCTGCTGCCCAAACTGCCTCTGCATTGGTTTCAGCGCAAGTGCTTCCTGTTCCTTCTGAATTCTCATAGCGTTCCTCCATGACATATTCCTCACCGCTATCGCTATCCTCCTCCTCCTCCTCAACCAAATGCATTGCTACAGTTGTCTCAGCAGTTGAATTTTCAGCGCAAACTGACTCTTCCTCCGTATCATATTCTTCATTGTTGTGTCCCTCCTCATCTTCTTCCTCTTCTCCTTCTACTCTTTTTTGTTCTACCTTTTCTTCTTCAATCAAACTCACTGATTTAGTCTCTTCTTCCATAACCCTTTCAGTATCTACTTCCTCTTCCTGTCTGCTAATTTCAATTCTTTCCAACCATGACGAGTTCTCTTCAGAATCATTTTTGATCTTGTCCTCTGCTTCACTCATCGACTTGCTGTCAAGTACTGGCAAGGCAAGTTCTTCGACGGCACAACAATTATCACATGATGCAATAATCATTTCTTGTTTTGGATCATCAGTGATGAGGATCTTTTGATCATCGCCATCAAAATTCTCAATTTCCCCATTGATCACAGATGCGGAGTTCTCCTCCTGAACCAAATTTCATAAGGTATTATTAGGAACATATAATGATTCCTAGTTTTGATATCCCTTTCAGCATCAGTATGACATCATAATATAGAAGTAGACCCTGATGGATCCGTCATCTATGTGAAAGGGAAATTATCAATAATTACCAAAATCACACTCTCAATGGAGACCATTTCAATAGAATCAATCTGGGTTTCTTCTGCAAGCATCCCTGTAGATCCATCTGTCAAGCTGCAGATTAAGAAACCATTCTGGTAATTCCAAGTATTAAGCATTAAAACACATATAGAAATAAACAAACAATCGAAGTAAACAATGTGTTAATGAGACCATGTATTCTGATGGAAAGTGGAGGACGGATTTTGAAGGATAAAACTCAGGTCCTTGACTTCTTTTTTGCACAAGAAGTCCTTATCTCTTCTCCTTCTCTTGACAGCAAAGGCGGCAGCGGCAGCGGCAGCAATCAAACTAGTAACAGCCAGGGTTCCACCCAACACAACCAATCCTCCAGTATTTATGCTTATTTTTGCCTTGCTTTTCCTAAGTTTAGAAGAAGGGCTTCCACACTTGTCCATTATTGTTCGGTTATGTTGTGTTGGTTACGATCCTGTCTTGATGTTAAAGTAATGAGTCCAAACGATTCCAAACTTGAAAATATGAGCAGAGGGAAGAAAGAGATAAAAAGCGATTGACTTTTTCGCATGAGTGAAGAAGAAGAGGTACAATATCGGAAGCGGACATCTTTTTTGGACCTATATGCTGTCTATCTGCCTGGCATATTTATTTACCTCATCCTCCAAAGATTCTCCCTTCACTTTAATCGTGTGATATATAGTTGATAAATCGATTTATATTTAAAAGAATACAAGATTCAATGAATTCAATCAATAATTTTAGAAATATTATGCTGGAAAAGGTTATTCATAGATTTTAATCTATAGTTTTCTTTTCTTCAAATCAAAACCAACTTAACATATTGATTTAGAATCCGTCAATGAGCACTCTTTTGTTTTAATTAAATTAGATAATATACTCAACGATGAAATTCAAACAATTTATTATAAATTTTATTGGATTAATCATTACTTCCATCAAAATTAAAAATTTGATCAATTAAATAAAAATAAAAACCAAATTTATATGTAAATCCAATGAACAATGAATGACTTTGGAATAGCATGGTAGGTTTTTTTCTTTTTTTACAAAAAAATTTCTTACGAGAAAAACCAACAATATATATATATATATATATTTTCATTGTTGGTTTTTCTTGTAAGAAATTTTTTTGTAAAAAAGAGAAAAAAAAACTCATTCTTCCCTGTAATTCTTTATGTATAAAAAGCCTAAATTTAAATAAATAAATCCGGATTGGAGTCAATATACAAATGTGTAACATTACACATCCTTTGATTTCTATTTTGTGTTTTTAGCTTTTTTTTTTTTTAGGGAGAAAAAAACAAAAGCAGGGGAGAGCTGAGAAGAGAGGGTAGATTGGTAGGTGTTGAACCAGCAGGAAATTTTTTGGCCTATGACAAACACTTTTGTTCATCAACCATGCCACCGGCCTCTTATGCCGACACGTCGTACAAACTACAACCCTGCCGGCATGTAGTTGTAGACGGAATATCATATAACACTCCATATATGCAAGTGAATAGCGACCAAGAATGCTTTCGGGGATCCAAGTATTATATATATTAGCCAGATTAAAATTTAAAAGCTTTTTCTCTCTTTTGATACTATTGATTTTCGCATTTGAAGTTTTCCTTACATATTATTCTCTCTTCAACCAAAAGAGCCAACCAAATAACAAAAATAAAATTAACCCAATTATATATATATATAGAATAGTTCATGATTTGAGTGAACATCGTTGAAATGAAAAGAGCTACAAGAATGAAGGCCAACGGCAAAAGCTGCTTTAATAATTAGAGCCTGAGTTGGGTGCGGAGGTGTAAACGAAAGGCCCCACGGTGAACAACTTCATTTTCTTATCACTAAGGTAGTGGTAAGAAGCAAGAAGAGCCCCAGAAATACCTTGCTTCTCATCGGTAGGAATTTTGCAGGTCTCCAATGGTGATAGCTCAAGAAAAGCCTTGCACTCTTTAATCTTCAAATTATCCTGCATTTCATATGGGGACAGCGTGGCGAAAAAGTAGCCTTTAGCATCGGTTGCTTCACTCAAAAATGAGAATGGCGCTGCTTCGTATCCATACACATCGTTAGCCAGGCATGTTATCCTTATCACAGCTCCTGCACTCGCAGCAAAAAAGATACATAGTGATGTTCTTGTGCATGCATTTTTTTTTAAGGAATAAAATTATGTATAGTCCTTTTGCACCTATTAAAGAGAAGGCAATCCTTTTTTTCTAAAAAGAATTATTGGGTTACCTTCAAGTGGAAAGCGTTTAGGGCCTGATCTGCAATAAACAAGGCCTTGAACACCGATCATTGTTGAGAGAGGCTTCTCCTTGTTTAGCTTCGGTTTTACAAGGTTAGGGTTGGGATGTGAACCATACCCCCCATCAGTAGCCGAAGCAATAGCAGCCACCATTGACAGGGACATGAAGAAGGCGAAGTAGGAAGAGGTAGGAGCCATTATCTTGTAAGGGATACCAAGAAAGAAAAGGAAGGGAATGGGATGAAGGATGGAAGATAGCATGAAGACCTTTTATAAGGTTTCAATCTTATTATTACATGCCGAATATATATATATATATATATATATATATATATATATATATATATATATATATATATATATATATATATATATATTTGATGATGGAAGTAATTTGGCTGCACGATTGATAGTCTCTCCATATTATATCCATAGACATGGCCCGGTGCTGCTATATATTGGACTGCACGTCTTATAGTTTTTTTGTTTTTTTTCTTCATGCTATCTGCCCCGGACCCACACAATTCAATCATGGGGGGTTTTTCTTTTTCCCGCTACAAACGATGTGTTCATACTAAAAATATTTGAGACTGTATGGCCAGGGGCGGAGCCAGGGAGGAGCTGGCCCTGCAAGGAATTTTTTTTCCAGCTCCTTTCTTAATAATATTTATAATTTTAGCTTAAGTAATAAAGTAATTAAAATTTTAGCCTCTCTTAATTTGATTTTCTACTTCCACCACTGTGTATGGCAACCTATTTTATTAGTTTTATTATTTTATCTTAAAGTAAAGTATTAACAAATTATATATAAGAATGGACCGCATTCAATCCTAAAATCTAAACTATTAGATTATGGATTCGTTCTTATTTACAAGTCACCATGTTTCTTGTTTTTAACACACACATATATATCTCAATAAATTGACATTATTATTTTACTTTTGGACCACAAATTTGTATTACTAGATGTTTTTTAATCTAAAATCTAATATAATATATAATAAAATTCACCATTTTTCGGCTTGTGCCAAACGCACTTAAACCTTTAACAGTCCATAAGGATGTTAAAGGTATAGCATTCTACTCGACACACGATGTAACATTAGTTAGTATTAAGTTATATGAAGAAAAAGCTAAAATTCATATTATTGTTCCATTTTAAGATGATGTTTCGATGTTGTTCAATTTATCATAACTGAGTTTTGACCGAATGATTTTCCAATGTTTTGTCATGAAAACAATTTAAAAAAATGATAAAAGGATTGGGTTGAGAAAATATCAGGCAAAAAAAAGAGATCAAATTATATAAATAATCAAATAATATAATAAAGAAAAAAATATAATAGTTGAGCTGAATGATGATATTTGATTGTGATTAAGTAGACCAATCGAGTTTATAATGGAGTAAAAAAAAGGTGAAAAGTTTTGATACAATTTTTAATTATGAAAAATCATAATAAGAAAATAGTATAATAAAAATATCTTGTTTTCCGTGTTATTGTTTTTTTCCTTTTCTAGAATATAGAATATTTTTTTATATGAGTCTAGACTTGTAAGTTAGAAGGTGTCTTATTGTTTTCTATGACAATAACCTTTTAATTTGTTTCTTTATTAAATAGTAAACTATGATTCTATAGGTAGTAAATATTATTTTACTCTTTGTCCTTAAATATGCTTCTTTCTCTATCTTTTCATGTTTGAAAATGCTTATTTAGATATATCCAAGTGGTATATATATATATATATATATATATATATATATATATATATATTACCTTGTGAATAGATTTGAGTGGGATCGATGTAATCCTATCAAGGCTCATTAAGTGCAAATGGTATCTTTCAGACTTATTTTGAAAAGAAAAAACAAAACCAAAGTAAATGGGCCAAAGCTTATGTGAACCCTAGCGGAATTTAATGGAATTCACGATCTCAAGATCAATCTAATCCAAGTTTGTTGAGATTTGAATAAGTTTATCACAATGAAAGACTTGCTCCAAGGCAACAAGACTATATAAACCATAGTTTTAAAACCCAGCCCAGCCCGGCCCGGCGGGTTGACCCGGGACCCAGCTGACCCGGAGCTGGAACCGGGCCGAGTTGATGAAAAAACCGGTTAGGGATTTAACCCGGTAAAACCCGGTCGACCCGGAGGGTCAACCCGGAACCCGGTCGACCCGGGTAAACCCGGCTATGTTTTAATATATATATATATAGAAAAGTAATCTCATCCGCAGTAGAAAAGGATAAGAGGAATTTAAGTTCAAGACAAGCTTTTTACTTGTTTGGCTCTTCAGATCTGCAAATGAAGGTAAGATTAAGTTGTTGTTATCTCTTTAATTTTTTGTTCTTCATCTGGGAAAGGTATTACTAACTCGCTGAGAGTCATGACTCTATCTCTCACCTTCTCTTCTGTTGCTGTCAAATAAAAGATTAAAATTCTAGTTTGAGAATAAAAATGATATGGAATAAGTGAGGAAATTATGGGTTTTTTTTTTATTGCTGCAAAACCAAGAATTAAGACACTGTAATTTTACTTTTTACAAGAAAGAAACAGAAATCGAAGAGCAACAAAAGCCAAGTTTGTATGAGGGATGGCTGGAGGGGTATGGTTTATGTCTACAACTTGCATACCTTTATTGGTCAGTAGCAGCATCAAATGCTAGCCTTCTGGTTTTCTATGGGTCAAGCCAGCTGTTCTCAATCGCTCTTTCCAATTTCTATCATGATCTACCATAAAATTTTCAGAATCTACAAAAACATTCTAGGAGAGGAATCGTAATGATCTTTGATGTGAGATATGCTGTGGGGGTCCTATATAAGATTGAGGAGCTGAGGGTTGTTGGGCACAAGGGGATCTTGAATCAAAGAATTCTTGTTTGGCAAGCGAAGTAGAAAAAGTAGCAGTGGTTCCAAGTGTGCTAGTATTTGTTTTTGTTGGTTTTAATTGCAAGGACACGTAAGAGAAAGGCCAACTTTTTCAAGTCCTTAACTGCGAAGAAATCATTTTTTTTGGGTCAACCCGGGTCAACCCATCTGACCCATGACCCGATCATTATACCGGGTCGATCACCAGGTCGGGTTTAAAAACTATGCTATAAACCAACTCGATCACAACGCCTACACCTGGAGACGAGCAAAAGAAATATAAATTCACAACAAAGAATTGTCACTTCTTTGAAGAGTTGAAAGTTCAATCAAGAACCAAGATTGAGCAACCAAGAAGTCGGCTACAATGCTGAAAATATCATAAAAAGTCTGCCCTAAAATTATTCCTAAAGAGTATTTAAACTCCAAGCCAAAACCCTAGTTTTCCTAATGGGTCTCACATAAGTCCAATTTAAATAATAATCAACCCAAGCTAAAACTAGCCCAAAATAATTAAAATAAACAAGTCTAAGACCCAAATAAATGTCTCCTCTCAAAATAAATAAAATTTGATAGCCCAACTAATTAAATAAGACAAGTTCGTTGTTTCCGCATTCTGTCTGTCAGCAGCAAAAGCTCAACTTAAAACGGATGTTTCTCTTTCGTCTTAATGAATTAGAAGGCATTCCATATACCGTTGGAAAGGCATGGAAGTCTAGTTTTCATCCCAATTAGAATCACATAAAACTTCAATATGTAGCTCCAGTTATGACCAAAAGAGTAACACAAGGTCAAACTGTCCGAATCTAGTCTTCTTCTAACAATCCTTGTGTAATGGTCTTGGTTCCACCAAGAAGCCCCTCTTGAACATGAATCAGATTAATCAAGGCTTGCTCTTTATTATTACAAATCCACTTAAAATCCACCTTAGCTCATGTCTTCTGAAGAAGTCCATTGAAAGCTTATTTGAACTTTTTAGCCCTAAGCCTAGTAACTGGACCAACTGGAACCTCCAATGGATCCTTTGATGGTTGGATCGCATCAAAAACCCAATTCAACATTTCTTGGGTTCAACAATCGTACTTTAAAATATAAGGATTACGCCTTATAAAGATGCCTCGTATCCTAAATTATTATTTAAGGTTTTGTTTATCCTTTACTGTAAATGTATCAACGTTAGTTTAGACAAAACAAAATACTTAGTATAAAGGCATTATAGATGCATTTTACCATAAAATATAACTTACCTTGAATAGGATGTCTTAGGGTGATTTTCATCTTTTTTTGACATAATCATCCCCTTACCCAATAATATTTGAAACATCACTATGGGTTTCTAGTTATCATAAAGTTAGGTGTCAACTCTTATTTTCTATTTTTAACCTTGATTCATCAAAGATGTCACATACAACATAATCAATTATAATATCATACAGTAGACTAAGCATACATCTAGTAAGTGAATATACATCTGGCCAAACATTCAAATAGGATCGTATATAAAAGATGTTAGAGGTTTAATCTATTTAATAAATGAATTTAATATTCACATTTATCATTTATGATTGGAAATTTATGATTGCAATCTTTATGAGTGAGCTAAGAGAATAACTTTTTATAAATAGTTAGGATATGGATAGCTTGTTTAAGACCCAACAACAAAAACTTAATATCAGTATAGAAAAAATACATTGAGAATATTCATATTGTAAACACCTAAAAAACTTATTGCATATATTCATCATATTGGTCCATAGGCTTGGTTTTAATCACTATAGTTATGTGTATATGTGTGTGTGAAGGTTTGGCACAGTCGAGAGTAATAGATAATAAAATTTATTATAAGTTAAAATTCTTAAAGACAATAAATATTATAATTACAGAAAATTATAAAGAATTGTCCATTATACCTATTGGTAATTCAAGGACGAATCATCTTGAAAAGAAGGAATGATACGATCAAAGCAAGGTCAGATTTAGATTTTGATGTAAATTTTCTACTGTATAATTTTACTTTATTGAGTATAACTCCAAAGGTATTTTTCCATGTTAAGGTAAAATTTCAGGTCATCGGAGTTTAAGAAGGCCTTGCAATATAGGTCAGAACAGGTTGTACAAATTTTGTTATTTACTTTCTTTTGACTTGTGGACTTTATATTTGACAATGATCATTTTTCTACAAGGATGTGATAGCTTGTTTTGAGAATTGTATAGTTCTACAAAGATATTTGATGGGCTACTACATAATCTCCAAGTGTGGTAAGGATTCATTAGTGTTCCAAAATCCTTGTCCTACAAGGATTTCTTATTCATCCTAGCTACACAAGGAATGAAGTGTTGGTGGTATTTAATGATAGATTGATTAGCTTATTTTAGGGATTTTCCTAATCCTACAATAAAGGTTAAAGGAAAGTAACAAGGATTTCCATGTTTTGAGAGAGTTCTTTAAAGCTTTAATTAATTATCCTAGACAAGCAAGGAATGAAGGCAACTTCAAAAAACAAATTCCTAACTTATTTTGGATATCTAAAGCTGGCTATAAAGACCTTGGTGCTTCCATGATGAAAATTTCATTTATGACATTATTTAAATCAAGAAATTTGTCTATCTTAGATTATTTTATTTAATTAGGTGCAACAACTTTAGTTTATGTGTCAGATTTGTTACTTTTATTATTTTATTCATGTTCAGGCTTAATTAGTACTTGGTTTTCAGCTAAGATCCAAGCTTGTTTAGATCATTTTTTGGGGCTTATCAGTGTAGGGTTTGAGTCAATTTTGTAAGTGATCCAATTTAATCCATATAGGTAGATTCATTGGGGTTATTTTATAAAAGTATTTAAACTCTTTGTAAGCCTAAAATTCAATAGTCATTGAATAATATCATTCTAAATTTTCAGCTTGTGCGTGAGAGTGATTCTTGTATTCTTTAGAAGAGGTTTTCATTGTGTCATTCTTCTATCAGATCTCTTTCAACATTTCAGGATCATATTTTAGTCTTGATTGTGGGTTGCGTGACCGCGTGATCATGAGGTTTGCATCACTTTGGTTTCAAAATAATATTTATGTGTATGAGCAAAACTTATACTTTTTGGTTCTTTATTGAACTGACTTAACTTATCAAATAATAAGTCTCTTCATGATATTTTCCTTATACTTCTCGTTCATGATTTTTTATAATTGTTAGGTGGGGTTTCATTCCAATAGTTTTGCTACTTTAGTTTAGGTAATCATTGTGTCGAGCTTTTATCATCCAAATCCGATTCTAGTTTTCTTGGCTTTGTTCTTTCTTGCATGTGGGTTATAGGATTCTTACCCTCCGGCTTTGCATCACTTTTACAACCATCACATGAGTCTTTCCATATACAAATATAATTTTTTCATATGGAATTCTCATATGGGTTAGTTTAGTGTATATATCATTTGACAAGCATCTATATATTAGTTATAAGTATCCCTCATACCTCAGCTTAAAAAAACAATTATTTCCTTTCATAAAGAAAAAAACATAATATGTATCAAACTTGACATCCCTAATTAATGTTCAATCTTAATACATTAATGACTAGAAACATTTAGGAATAATGCTTTGAAGCAATAGGAATGTCATAATTATAATCACTTTATAATTTTATTTGCAAAATATTTTTGTTCCATGAATTTTATTTTTACTATAAACTCATTAATCAAATATAAATAAATATTAAAGATAAAGAAAGCCTTTATTAATCATAAATATAAGTTTATATGAACAAAGTTAGAGTCATGTGTAACCAACACATTAGCTACAAGCGTATACACAAACAAAAAACATCTAACCTAACATTCTTGGAGCAGAATCTCCTCAATTAGAAAACCAATGATCTTTTTATGCACAAGCAACCCTATCATGGGTCCCTACACCTTTATGTGGGTCACTTTATCATGCATTTTACCACCAAGATTTCTAATAACAAAACACAATAGCTAGCTAACTACTAAGAATCATTGGACTTTGATACCAACTAACATAACAGGAAAAAAAGGATAACAAGATATATTATAAGTCAAAACTATCAAAAACCAAGAACATCATAATAATAGGAAGAGACTTAAAATATGTAATTTTTATTTATCCAAGTCTTACTTATCAAAAGGCTATTTCAACCTTTTATATATATATAAAAACTAGACAATACCAAAAGGATATTAATATTGAATAGGAAAATAAAAATTAAAAAAATATTATCTTTAAATAAAAAATAGAAAAACCAATGATAGTTAATGGGAAAATAAAAATAAATAAATAAATACTAAACCAAAAAAATTATTAAAAGATATTTATTTTCCCAAGAATCATCAATGTTTCATATGAAATATACAAATATTTTATTTAAACACTCATTTTATATACCAAAAGAGAAAGACTTGGATTATTTTGGCCTCCTCTGAGATAGGACATTTTGGATGTATGAGAGCTAAGATAATAGTGGAAATTATAATATTGAGTCATTTCGGATGGTACTTGATAGATTGTCGGTGTTTCGTTGTCGGCCAAGTTGATTTTTTTTTAACTTAATAAAATATATTCAAACATTGCTATTGTGTTTTAAAGCATAAAAAAATATATGGCTCGAGTCATAGACCCTACTGGGTCTAATAAGATAATTTAATTTAATTATATGATTAAAAAAAATAGTAAATATATCAATGTCAATTCAGGTTAACATTTCATAATCTTGATTTGAGTCATAAGACAATAATCACCATTTAGAGAAATATTATGAAATGTATTTCTTAATAATTAAATATTGAAGGATAAAAATAAAAATAAAAGGACCCAAACCATAAAAAAAAAATAGCAATTAAAAGGGATGATGACTAAATTTGACATAAAAGTAAAGTAAAATAAATTGATGTAAAAGCCCTAATTCAAACTAAGTTAGTATGGCAAACCCATGATGCTGGTCTTAAGGCTGAATTATCCTCATAGAAAGCAAAAACATTAATAATAAAGAAGTTGAATATTCAACAAACCTAGTGTTAAAGGATGAAATTAAAAAAAAAAGATTGATAAAAAAAATACAAATGGCAATTCATGTTAACATTTCATACTCATGATCTGGGTCATGAGACAAGGATCACCGCATCGAAAAAAATTACAAAATTTAATTCTCAACCAATCCAATATTGAATTATGAAATTGAAAGAAAATCTAAAAAACATATCCAAATCCAAAAAAAATCAATTAAAAGAATGAGGATAAAAATTGACTTAAAAATAAAATAATGTAAAAGCTCCGAGCCAATCCAAGTTAGCAGGGCAAATTCATGACCCGGCTCATGAGGTTGAGTTATCCCCAAAGAAAGCAAATAAAAAAAATCTCAATCTTCAATAAACTCAATACTGAATAATATAATTAAAAAAGAAAATCAATGTGAAAAAAAAAAAGAAAAAAAGACCAATATCAATCTGGGTTAACATTTCAAACTTGTGACCTGAGTCATGAGACTAGTATCACCGTATTGAAAAAGTTACGAAGCTCAATTCTCAACCATTCCAATATTGAAAGATAAAATTAAAAAAGTAAAATCAATTTCAAAAAAGGATCCAAAACAAAACAAATAATAATTAAAAATAATGATGAGGGATGAAATTGAAAAATAAATTCAACTAAGGAAATAAAAAAATAACAATCGAAAGAATGAGGACCATATTTGATATAAAAATCAAATAAAATCAAATGGTAAGGAATGAAATTGAAAAAAAAATCAAAACAAGGATTCAAAACAAATAAATAGAAATGAAAAGAATGATGATCACAATTAAAATAAAAATAAATGGGAGGAAAACTTTTATTTTTTTGCTAGACCAGTGTGAATCCCAATGGAAGAACATAGAAAAAAGAGGGAGAAGAAAAAGATTTCATCGCTAATGAACTGTTGTTCATAACGCTATATGTGTCACCTCATTGGATGTGTCATCACTCGACCCTTCAGATAACATGATGGTTGAACGTTTTTTGCCACCGGAAAAGCTCTCATGCTCCGCCTGAAAGGTGTTAATGACTTTCATCTGTTGGTTCGTACCTTGTCCCGCTAGTGCATGCCTTGCATGTGCTGGTTGTCTTTTTTAAAATATTATTGTATATTATTAAAATATTAAATTGCTCCCAATCAATATGATTATAACAAAAAAAAAACTTAAGGAAAAGATGAAAAAGCCCATTGAAGCTAGTTTAATAATTTTATGATTTTAAGAGTAATTAAATTATTTTGTTGTGTTTAGAATAATAAAAGACTAAAAAACACCTGAAGGTAATTTTATACTTTTTGCTTTTAAGGATAAATAAGTTATTTTACTATGAAAAAAAAGTGTGAAGACCAATTTCTCCATGATCAATTTGAGAATAACCAATAAATCATAAATAAAAGATCATATTACCTTAAAAAAATTAATGAATTTTATTTTAAAATAATAAAATTAAAATATGAGTTTATACATCATGAGAAGGTGAGTTTTTTTTTTAATAGGATGAGGCTTCAATACATTTTTTTTTTCTTGAAATCCTTCTCTCTCTCTCTCTCTCTCTCTCTCTATATATATATATATATCTTATGCACAGGATAAAAAGACAAGAAATAGAGAGAGAAAGGACACTTAATGATTCAATCGTAATCGTTTTGTAACGCGGCACAAAAGATTGAAATGAACATGCACTTTTAACTTCTTTAATAAAATTCATTAACCTTTTTATTCTTAGAGAAGAAAAGGTCCACTTACAAAGCTATAATAACGAGGCGTTCAGTATAAGTTTAGGCTTTCCGCAAACCTTTTTTCACAAAAGTCCATTTACTGGCGCAACTGAACTCAAATCAAAATTATTGCAAAGCTGCTTATCTACAAAGAAATAGAAAAGAACAAGTTCTTTAACTTCTTGATGTATAAAGAACCAAGTTTATTATAATCTTAAAATCCAAATATATTGAGCAATAAATCAAGACAATCAAAATAAATTAAACTAAATAAACAATAAGAATGCAATCAAATTCCCATCCCAAAAGTTTGAAAAATAAAAGATAAGGTAAGCCAAGAAGAAATTTAATAACCGCCGGCAGGAGTTGGTGTTGTTTCGGAGGTGTAGAAGAAAGTTCTCATAGAATACAATTTAATGTTTTTGCTGAGGATGTGGTAAGAAGAAAGAAGGGCACCGCTCATGCCATTGTTGACATCTGTTGGGATTTTGCAGGTCTCCAATGGAGAGCTTTCGAGGTAGGCCTTGCATTCTGTGACTTTCAAATCACCAAGTCCAAAAGCAGGCAATGTTTTGTAATAGTAACCGTTTGCGTCAGTTGCCCCAGTCAAGCATGAGAAAGGTGTTGTCTCGTATCCGTTCTGGTCCACAGCCATACATGCTATCCTTACCAGAGCTCCTGCACATGATAAAAGATAATTTAAGGTGAATAACCTTTGCCTCACTTTTTGTAAGAAAAATAAGATGATTTATTATCACCAGAGTGATGCTAATGTCCAGTTCAGGAAATTCAGATACAATATTATTTTAAATAAATGAGAACTCTCCATGCACACAGTCAAAATCAAGTAGCTTTAAATATAAAAGCTGTAATGTAACAGAGCATAAAAATATATTGGGTGCAGAGAGATTACCTTTAATGGGAATATAATTAGAGCCTGATTTGCAAAGAACAAGACCTTCAATCCCAATGGGGAGTGGAGCTTCTGGGATTGAATCATACCCATAATTTGGTTTTTCGTTGTCTGATTTTGGTATGGTTAATGTAGGCTTGGGGAGGTCTGGTTTCGGGGTGTTATCATAAATATTTGCGTCTGATTTTGGGTGATAGCCAGGTTTAACAGTGTCTGTCCTCGAGTCATAGCTATAATCATTAGCAGAAGTAATGACCAAGGATGACAAAAGAAGGATAGAGGCTGCGAAGAAAAAACGGGTTAGAGCCATTGCAATGCAAAGCACGAAGAAAGTTGTACGAAATTACTGACTATTGATGAGGGAGGCTGGTCGCTAGGAAGGCATTTTATAGAAAGGATGCTTCACATTTGTTTTTCTAGTTCGGGATTAAAAAAAGAAAAGAAGAGATACGTGTGAGAAACTTTGATGCACATTAGGGAAGGAATATTGTACGTGGTTGGCAATTCAAATGAACTTCAAATTGCCTTCACAAAATACGTGGTGAGCAGTATTATAGAGATTTTTTAATCTGGGTAGTTTTAATGACCTTAGAAAAGGTTGGAATATGCTCCAATTGGTAAGAAATTAATTGATAATATATACGAATATATATAAATGCTGTAAATAAATACTCTGCGAAAGAATTTCTTTTAAAAAAAGTATTAGATATACTATCTTTTTGTTTTCACCATGTTGCATAATGAATAATTCTCCAGGTCACAAAATCTCTCCGCCTTGGCGTGCTATATATTTTAAAAGCCTCCTCTTTTTTAAGGGAAGATTATTCATGGCAAGTTGGGGAATGGTGGATCTGTTTCCTTATGGTATGACCAGTGGATTGTTGATTATCCTCTAAGTAGATTGGCGGATCAGATTCATCCTTCTCTTAAGTCCTTACTGATGCCTGACATTATTTCTCCTAATCATTCCTGGGATTTTGGGAGGTTCGAACTCTTTATCTAGCTTTAATTGTTGATTTGATTAGGGTTACACCCCTTGCTAGATATGCAGGAGTTCATGATGGCTTAAAATGGAAAGGTTTAGTATCTGGTATTTATACTCCTAAGTTGGGATATGAATATCTTACCACTAGAGTCTGTGTAAGGTTAATAGGGTCTTGAATAAAACTATAGATGTAATTTTTTGAAATATTTGAGAATTATTTTCTTATTATTTTTTATATGTGTTTAACAAGTGAGGTTTTGTACAATTTTCATTTCATATTTGAGGAGTTTTTTTTTTTTTGTAAACTGAAAGCCATTTTTATTTTATAAAACATAATTAATAAATATATCTTATTTATAAGACTTTTTATTAAGTGATAACCTTGAACCAACTCTACTTACCATAATTCCTTCTCTTCATGGGAGCTCACACCCAAAGTGGAAGTTCATTCGAATTGGCTTCAGGTTCCCTCCAAAAATTAGTCTTTCTTTGGCTAATGGTATAGCAATGGCTCCCTACTAGTTCTTTAAGGTATTCTCGTCATATGATGGTCTATGGTATATTATACCCATTTTGACCCCAATTCCAACATATTTTTAAAATCATAAAAATTGAAGAAAAAAAAATAGACAGCAAAAGGATATGCAAAAATTAAAAAAGGGAACAAAAAAGATGAAATATCATACAAATGAAGAAAACAAAATAAATAGAAACTCAATTAAGATTAGAAAAAAAAATGTAAAAAGGATCATCATTCAACACTATCAGATTTAATAGTTTTACCGACAGAAATTTTCGTCGGTATTTACACTCACAGTTCATCGGTAAGTATTTTACCGACGGGCTCACGGATAGAAACATTTCATTGAAAAAACTCTTGTCGGTAATTTCTGGTCTGTTAGTGAGTTCGTCGATAATAAATTTACTGATGGATTTATAGATGGATAAAGTGCGCCAAAAAAAATTACCTGCTTCATTCTGTTAGTATTTCCCTTGGAAAGTTTGTCGTATAACCAACAAAATACTGTATGCAATTTTGTTGGTGTTTGTATTTGTCTGTCAGTATATCCATCGATAAATATAACATATCACTGACAGAATACCATCTATAATTATGTCGGAGAGTTAACAGTAACAATGATATTTGCAGTAATTCTTTTCCAACTCTCTTAAAAAATATATATTGAACAAAAGTAGAAAAATTAATTAAAATAAATTATAATCAAATATAAATCAAATATAAAAAAACAAAATTTAAAATAATATAAAAATAAATATTTATTACAAATTTAAACATATGTACAATCAAATACAATAGATCTAAAATAAAGGGGGCGTTAGAGGATAAGAAGGAGGCTAGTCGTCACAGGGACCATCAGGCCAATAAGGAGGAGCATATAAACCACTCATATGTGATCTCATCTTTATTACTACTCGGCGGAGTTCTTTATAATCCGTAGTGAGTGGTTCATATTTTTTATTAAGATGAGTCATTTGATCCTGTACTCATTGGTCTAACATCCCTTCGAACTCGAGAGTTTGAGTGCTCGGAACTGATTGAGAGCATCTAACGATCGAAACATTATGGGTTGTCTACAAGTTCTCGGCTGTAGTGTTAGAGATTTTATACACTCAATTTCTATCGAGCCCACCAGATAATCTTGTCTTCAACCACAAATACAGATAGAGATCTGAATTGGTCGAAGGATCATCCCCGTATCTCTTCTTTAAATGGTTATTATATGTATACTACAAAGAAAAAATAAATTAATCAAATTGAAGAAAATTATAGCTTAATAAAAAAAATTGTTGAAAACCAACATACTAAAAATTGTTGAGCTCAGCTATCCACGAACTGTTGCACCTCTTTTTGACAGTCATCACTTCGCACATGCGTTTCAACAAAAAGCTTCTTCGAGCTTGGCTCGCGTCCAAGAATCGTAGCCTGCAAGATAAAAATGTTAGCAGTTAAATATATTATAAAAAATAACAAATAAAAAAATGGAGGTAATAAAAAAAATCTTACTATCTGTTTTGCAAAAAAAAATGGAAGTAATAAAAAAAATCTTACCATCTGTTTCGCATGCGAAACGAACGAAACAAAGTTGTCAGTGTGCATGTTAACGATCGTGAACATGTTAGTGTTGGTTCTTCGCATCGGACTGTGACCATCGAGTGAAACATGTGGATGTCACGTGCTGAATGTAGTCCGCCCATACAGCCTCCGAGATATATGGCGATCTAAAATCCTTTCAAACTGCCACATCATTCCACGTTGGAAGCTCGCTTTCTCTCGCATTTTTTTTGTTTTCTTTTATGTCTCGTACCAAAAATCACGCAACCTATATGTTGCCAATAAATTATCTTTTAGTAAATGAAAAATAAAATTTAAATATTTGAAAAAAAAAAATTATCGTGATTTTGATCTTATCTAGTTGCAGCATGATTCTTCCAACCCTTCCTCGCAATATTATCATTAGCTCTCTCTTGTTCAAATTTTCTCTTGTAGTAAAAATTTATAAAAGAAAAATTTCAGTAATTTCAATAAACTAACCAAATTAACATAATAAAAAATATTTAAGTTAATACTAACCTTAAATCTTGAAAATCATGCATCGACTTGTAGTTTCATTCAGGATGTTTGGAGTTTCCATCTCAGATTTAAAGGCCTATGTTTTGTTCTCACAACCTCAATGTTTATAAACCTGAAATTGCTTTCATTAAATAAAATTATTTTAAAAAATATATTAAACATGTCATTGTAAAAGCAAATCAAACTTAGATTGAAAGGTCATCCCTCCACTAGGCCTCGTATTTAAGTGTAAATGAATCCCATTGTGAAGGGACTCCCCCTCGATGTTGCGGCATCACACTCGACAATCCTGAGTCATGGTCGACGCCTAATGACTCGTGATTGTCAGCATCACTGCTAGTTCTTCTAGCAGCGATCCTATTCTTATGACGTGCAATAGACTTTCCACCCCTTGCTAGATATGCAGGAGTTCATGATTTCTTAAAACGGGAAGGTTTAGCATCTAGTATTTATACTCCTAAGATGGGATATGAATATCTTACCACCAAAAAGAATTGTAATGTGTAGAATGGGAAGAAAAAAATGCACGAGTATTTTGTTTAGGTGATTGTATATAGAGGTCTGTGTTGTAATATGTTTTTTTATGTTCTATACTTGGTGATCCTTAGGCATTTATTTACCTTAGATCACATGTATTCGTGTTGCAGGTTATAAGGTCATAGATCTACTCATAGAAGTAATCACAGAAAGTATTTGTTCTATTATTAACGACTACGAAGCTAGAATATGGAAATTAGGTGGGCATCACACTAATAACTTGTAAAATGAAGAATCTAAATGGGTATAACTTGTATAATGAGAATTTAGTTAGATGGTTATGGTGGCATTAGTATGCTTAAACATCATTTGGCATGACATGAATATTAAAAAGGGAGAGTTGTCATCTCTTAAGGAAAATGAAAAGGATTGATGGGTTTTCGGCGTTATTAGGATTGATATGGCTACCATCTTTTTTCTCTTTTTTATAATTTTTCTTTTCTTCTTTTCTCCTTAGTTGAGCCTTCATTGGACCCAATTAGGCTTTCATAAAGGAATGGATTAGAGATTTGGTGTATAATCAGTTTGAATCAGAAAATAGGAAAATATATATTTAGTCATACACGATGCCAATTGTCTTCTAGGGATGTGTGAGACTTATTACAGCATTCGATCGAGGTCTTTTTCGATATCTTTAGCTTCGTCTCTAGAAAATTCTTAATGTCTAGAACGTGTTGTAATCAAAGTCATGTAGCAACTTATTTTTTTCTTTTTTTTCTCGTATCCTATCCTTTGATTTTCACCCCATCTCTCTTTTTTTTTCTTTCTTTTCTCTCTAATTAGGCTGTTAGGCCCAAATGCTGCCCAATTGGTGTCATGGGCCATTTTTTACCCTAATTCTCAACATATTTTCAAAAAAATACAAAATTTTCTAATATATATGATGCATTTTGACCAATTTATAGCCATTTCCTATTTTTTATTTTTTTACCCTTTTCACGTATCTTATTCATATTTTTAAATGATGAATTTTCAAAAACCAAAAAATTGAGATGAATAAAAAAGATTATTGAGTGAAACAATAAGCAAAGAAGGAAATAGAGATCAAAATAAACATGAAAGTTTAGGTCCCTCTCCAAGTAGTTGTAAGATAAGAAAAACAAAATAGAGGAATACAAGGAGATAACAAGAAAAAGAGAGATAAATAGATAAATAAAAAGATTAATAGACCATATATTCAAAGGAAAACAATTTAGAGAGTAGAGAGCGAGAGTAGAGAAAAGGAAGCAGGAAGGGAAAAAAAATCATTAAAAGAAATGGAAGCAAACCAACAGAAAATAAAATTGCGAGAGAGAGGAGACTAACCCTAAGGGGAAAAAAATTAAAAAAAAAAAGTCACAACTCTCTTTCTTTCTCCCTCATTACCAAATTTTGACTTTCTTTTTCATCCTTGCTAGAACCGAGTAGCCATCTCTCATTTATATAATCACCAAAACAACCTTATCTCTTTACCCATCGTGAACCAACCACCATCATTTCTCCAAATAAATCATCAGCCAACCATAAATCACCCAACAATCAAGCTTGAAATTTCCCCATCACGTGATCCAGTAGCCACTATTCTCTCTCGCCAACCTACCCAAATACCTTTGAATCTAGTCACATCAATAACCAAACATCCCCCACAACTCCGACCTTTTTTCATACCCGAAATTATCTGAGGATGTGTATGTTTGGTTGTAGTGGAATTTGTGCTCAAATAAAGGTTTTCCACACTTGTTTAAAATAAATGGTAAGAGTATTTTAATAAAATAAAAATTGATTTGCTTTCTTTTATGTGATTAATTAGGTGCATATTGATTGTCTTCTCCATAAAAGAATCAACTCAGGATGGTAAGATCCTTGAATCAGTTTTGTCCATTAAAAATTGAGGCTTTATTGTTTTTGTATAAAAAACATTTTTGTTTTTTATCTTTGTGGTTGTTTGGATGTATTGATTATTTTCTTTATCTAAGAATTAATTTTGGGATAGTGTGATCCTTAAGCAAGTCTTATCTCTTAAAAGTTAAAAGATACTGAATATAGTCCACAGTTCTTCTTATCCAGTAAAATATTATCCAAATATTGGAGTCACCTTTGAAGTGACATCATTTGATATATATATATATATATATATATATATATAATAGACATTTTGTACATATTCTTTTGGATCTTGGTCTGTAAATATAATTTATATGTCCACATTTATTGTTTATTAAATTTTAATTATGAATACGTGTAATGTTTGTTTAGTTATTTTCTAGACTAGGTCATATACCCTTTTTGTTGTAAGTGATTCTAGATTGGGTTGATGTGACTCACATAGGCCCATCAAAGCAAGTAAGGGCCTTTAGGCTGATTTTGAATGTTATCAAAGAAAACAAGCTTGAAGTTCAATTTATAATTTATCATCTTCTTTAATTCAATGCTCGTAATCCAAAAGTGAGGATTGAACTTTTTTGTCAAGCCTAGGTTTATAGTCCACAGTTCTTCTTATCCAGTAAAATATTATCCAAATATTGGAGTCACCTTTGAAGTGACATCATTTGATATATATATATATATATATATATATATATATATATATATATATATATATATATATATATAATAGACATTTTGCACATATTCTTTTGGATCTTGATCTGTAAATATAATTTATATGTCCACATTTATTGTTTATTAAATTTTAATTCTGAATACGTGTAATGTTTGTTTAGTTATTTTCTAGACTAGGTCATATACCCTTTTTGTTGTAAGTGATTCTAGATTGGGTTGATGTGACCCACATAGGCCCATCAAAGCAAGTAAGGGTCTTTAGGCTGATTTTGAATGTTATCAAAGAAAACAAGCTTGAAGTTCAATTTATAATTTATCATCTTCTTGAATTCAATGCTCGTAATCCAAAAGTGAGGATTGAACTTTTTTGTCAAGCCTAGGTTTATAGTCCACAGTTCTTCTTATCCAGTAAAATATTATCCAAATATTGGAGTCACCTTTGAAGTGACATCATTTGATATATATATATATATATATATATATATATATATATATATATATATAATAGACATTTTGCACATATTCTTTTGGATCTTGGTTTGTAAATATAATTTATATGTCCACATTTATTGTTTATTAAATTTTAATTCTGAATACGTGTAATGTTTGTTTAGTTATTTTCTAGACTAGGTCATATACCCTTTTTGTTGTAAGTGATTCTAGATTGGGTTGATGTGACCCACATATGCCCATCAAAGCAAGTAAGGGTCTTTAGGCTGATTTTGAATGTTATCAAAGAAAACAAGCTTGAAGTTCAATTTATAATTTATCATCTTCTTGAATTCAATGCTCGTAATCCAAAAGTGAGGATTGAACTTTTTTGTCAAGCCTAGGTTTATAGTCCACAGTTCTTCTTATCCAGTAAAATATTATCCAAATATTGAAGTTATATATATATATATATATATATATATATATAATAGACATTTTGTACATATTCTTTTGGATCTTGGTCTGTAAATATAATTTATATGTCCACATTTATTGTTTATTAAATTTTAATTCTGAATAAGTGTAATGTTTGTTTAGTTATTTTCTAGACTAGGTCATATACCCTTTTTGTTGTAAGTGATTCTAGATTGGGTTGATGTGACCCACATAGGCCCATCAAAGCAAGTAAGGGCCTTTAGGCTGATTTTGAATGTTATCAAAGAAAACAAGCTTGAAGTTCAATTTATAATTTATCATCTTCTTGAATTCAATGCTCGTAATCCAAAAGTGAGGATTGAACTTTTTTGTCAAGCCTAGGTTTCAAATCACTACCTTACATTTTAGTACTCAAATGTATAAGCATAAGAGGTATATTTTATCATTAAAAACAAATATGAAACAACTTACCTTAGATTGGATGTTTTAGGGTTATTTTCATCTTTTCTTTAGTATAACTAACCTTTTACCTAAGAATTTATGAAAGATTAGTTACGATTCCTAGTTAATATCAAACTAAATGTGTGAATCTTTTTCTAACTGTATCTATCCTAATCAACTCATTGAGATGTCCCTAACAATAGTTGAACTCTTCCTCTCTCTTTTCTTTCATTCCTCTCTAGTGAGGCTATTGGGATTAACTAAAGCTTATTTGAGCTCTCTTTTTTATCCTCTCTCTCATTCTCTTTTCTTTCTACTCTTTTTATTTTCTTTTCTTTTTCTTTTTTTTGGTTGTGCTATTAGGCCTAACTATTGCTTGATTGGGCTATTCCTTTTTTTTCTTCTTCTTCTTCTCTCCAATCCTCCCCTCTCTCCTAGGCTCGGTTGGGCTTCTTGGTGTTGTTTAGCTTTGCTTGATTTGGATCATGTTGGGCTATGATTTTCAGTTTGCATTTTCTTCTTTTTTATTATGCTTTATTTTGGGCTAGATTGGCCTACTTTGTTTTGCCATGTCAACAGGTTTGCTTGATCTGCTACAAGGAACTGCACTAGTGTGACCTTGCGATTTAGGGAGTGTTTTGCATCATGTTTCCTTACCATTTGAAAATATATATATATATGTTTTCAATGGTTTGCTAATGTTAAAAAATATTTTTTAAAAATAAAAAATTTTATTTTGATATATTTCTAAGCGAAAAATATTGTAAATCATCACCGCTATCACAATTCTAAATATACAATTAGCTTCTTTGTTCTGTCTTTCTCGGCATAAAAAAAAAAAGATACAAACAAAAACAAAAACAAAACTATTGTCCGAAGACAGGATATATATATATATATTCATTCAGTTACAGGCAATAGCGTGGAATATCTCCAAATCTCAAATAATATATACATCATATATCTCAAAGATTTAATGTCTTTGAGACAATATCAGCTTTCTTTAGAATGAGTGCATGATTAAAACAAATAAATGCTTTGAATTGCTGGGCGATTGGCGCCTCTCTTAAGTTATTGTAGCCTTTCTTTCCCGAAATAAATGCTTAACATTTCTAGAGCAAAGAGAGAATAATTTGTATCTTAGCAACTCTATCTTCTTTTCTTTTTCTTTTTTTTAGTGTGTGCAATTATATTTTTTTGGTAGAATTAATCAAATTATTTTTCTTGTTGATAAAATAGACATGGGAAAAGTATTACGTGCTTAAATTATAAGAGTTCACTCATTTGTAAGCATAAAAATTAAGAAAACCAGAGTGAACAGGGACCTGATAAAAGACCCAACATTTGACCCTCTGCAATCTTTCTTTTTGGTGTGTGTTCCTTGAAAATATATAAGGATTAAAGCTCCCAAAATCAAGGTAAGCCTGGCATTCTGTGACCTTTAAATTTAAATGATCATGAAGCCCGACAGCAGGCAATGTTTTGAAGTAGTAACCCTTTGCATTGGTTGCTTCAGTTAAACAGGAGAAAGGGGTTTTCCTGTGCCCATACTTATCACAGCTCCTACACACGTATAAAAATAACTTTTGTAAGGAAATTATAACAAAAACACTTTGATTCAAGCTGTAGCAGTATCCATAACATTAATAACACAAGCAAACAAATCATGGCTTCGAATTCTTTAGCTCTCAGAGAAGAACAAAGGGGTATAATTAGAACCCTGTTTGCATAGGACAAGGCCTTCAATGCCTATCAGGCTATACTCGTAGTCTAGTTTGTCATTGCTTGGTTTTGGTATATACAACTTTGGTTCCGGGATGTTCGATTTTGGGACATAATTATCATTTGGCTCGACAATCTCCGGGTTTTGGCACAGTCATCTTTGGTTCGGGAAGGTTTGGTTTCGAATCATATTTGTAATTTGGCTTGCCAATGCTTTGTTTGGGTACGATCAACTTTGGTTTTGAGTCATAACCGTAGCTGGGTTTTGGTGTGGGAACATCTGCTTTTGGATCATAACCATAATTTGGCTCGACAGTGTCTGGTTTGGGAACGATGGCTTTGTCAAGGTGTGGTTTTGAATCATACCCATTGCCTGGTTCTGGCTTTGGGCTAGAATCATAATTTGGTTTGGTGACATCTGGCTTGGGAATACTAAGCTTAATCTTGTCAAGATTTGGTTTCGAGTCAAACCCGTAGTGGGATTTCACAACGTTTGGTTGTGGTTTTGGGTCATAACTATAATCTGGCTTGAAAGTGTCTGGCTTTAATCTGGGGCTGTGGCTATAATCTGGCTTGAAAGTGTCTCGCTTGACAGTATCTGGCTTTGGGTCGTAGCCTCGTAGCTGTAATTGCTACACGCTACCATCTTCAAGGCGTTTTATAGGACTAATTTGAGAAAATATAATATAGAAAGGAAAGAGAGACTTTGCTGCACTGTAGGAAAGCAACGTGATGGGCAATACTAGACAAGGACACCTTTGAATCCAGCATGACGGCTTGGACATTACATAATAACTAACACTGTCTGGATAGATTATGTTTTTCGATTTTAGAATAAACATGACAGCATAGGATATGCTCATTGCTTTGGATGGGAAGATTGCGGACAAGATCATGCTTTCGAAAGGCTAATACTATAAACGATTGAGAGTGTGTTTTACAAAAACTTGTGAAAAATAATTTCTGATTTTGAGCAATAATTCAAACTTTGTTTTTCATAAACCATTTATGACAAAAATAAGTTTAGATGATTTTAAATTAAGAATTATGTTTTATAAAAAATACTTTAAATAGTTTTCTTAAAATAAAAAATAGATGTAGTATCTTCACAAGTCAAGAGTTAAAAAATTTACCTTTTGATTAAATAAAAATCTTAACTCAATTTTATCATATTCATGATGTTTTTCATTTTCAATTACTCATAAAATATGAATATACTATTTTGATATTTTTATTAGAATTGATATTTTTATTAGAATTGATTTGACAATCATAAAATATTTATTTTTTAACATAAACAATTATTCTAGTTAAAAATTTTGTTTTGTTAAGATAAAAAAGAGGTGCATTAATAAATAAAAAAATTATCTTGATTGAAAAAAAAAATTAAAACAACTATATTTTCAAATTTAATAACAATGCCCAAGGATTTCTTGAGTCTTTAATATTTTTTTGTGTTTAAAAGTAATTTTATCCCATAGTGCAAAGAAACAAGCTTGTTAACAAAAAGAAAAAGGGGGTTTTACTATACATATCCTCACAAAATACTATTCACTTAAATTGTGTTTTGTTTCCTTCCTTTTTTTATCTATTTCAATCTATATTTTTTTTAGTTATAGTTTCACCATTTAATATTAGTTTTATTGAAAATTAAACTTTATAATTTTTTTCATTTATTTTTTATAAGGTTATCTTATTCTTATGACCTAGATCATAGGTTTAACGAGATAAATCGATTGATTTAAGTTTTTTTTTCTAATTGGTTTTTTTTATCCTTTAATATTTGATTGATTATGAATTATATTTGGTTTGTGTTTTATGAGGTTATCACTATCTTATAATTCGGGTCATGAGTTTGAAGTGTTAACTCGAGTTTGCTATTAATCGAATATTTTTTCAATTTTATTTTTTAATATTGGGTTGATTGAGAATTGAGTTTTATAATTTGTTTTAATTTGATTTCTATTATGTTATCTCAGTCTCATGACCTGAGTTACGAGTTTGGTAGGTTAATCCGAGTTAACTCATGTCATTTTTTATCCCTTTTTAATTGAATTTTTTTTTCCAATTTTATTTTTTAAAATTAGGTTTATTGAAAATTGACCTTCATAATTTGTTTTGATTTACTTTTTATGGAGTTATCATAGTCTCATGACCAGACATGCAAATTGACAAGTTGATTAAAATCAATTCAATATGTTATCATCCCAATATTTATAAAAACAATTCATATCATGAATATTTATTTTGAGTTAAACTTTGTTTTTAAGTTTTATATATGTTATTTTTGAACATGTCATATCCACCAAGTCACATCTAGTTAATTTTCACAGCATTAAAAAAACTATAATAGAAAAAACGTTAATAATGTCTAGGTATTTATTTTTTTACTTTAATTTTTCTTATGCTACTCATGATATTGCATGGGACAATTATATATCGAAAAGTAGTCCTAAATGCTTATATACAAAAACTACTGTTCGGTAATTAGATTTTTACTTTTGCTTAAGATAATTCTAAAACATTTAATCTCTTATGAATATAGATTAATTTAATCATACATCGTCATGATCCTTGTTCACATTTCACATAGACAGTGTGCCTACATTTACTTTCTTTGGTCCAACAATGCTTCGTTTATATGAGGAGTTTTCTTGAATATTCAACATATTGTATAGTTATGTTTTAGAAGGAATGAGATGACGTGCCCGCATGCTGTCACGGGTTTATAAACCAGCGTTAGATAAGTAATAGAAACTAAAGGTATGATGGAGCAAATATTTCATGACGGGAAAAAAAGTTGTTTTGGTGATCAAAAACTTAGAGACTGAACAAAATGATTTATAGCAATCTACAATGTTTTATGAGGAAAGATACAGTACTTTCATCACATGATTTAGCTTTTCTATTAATAAAAAGCAAAAAACAATTACAAAACTAAACTCTCTACCAACTTAATATTAAAAAAAACCAACAAAGATAATTTTGGAAGGAAAAAAACCCATGAGAAAAAACGTTGCAGCAATTGACAGTGTTTTGTAAGGAAAACTACAGTGTTTTCCCCAATAAAATAAAATAAAAAACCATTTAGAGAAATATTGTAGCAATCCACAGTGTTTTGTGAGAAAAACTACAACGCTTTCTTCATATGATTTAGCTTTATTGTAATTATAATTTTTAACCAACTCAATATTAAAAAAAAAATCAACAAAGATAATTTTAGAAAAAAATCATAAAAAAATCATATGGGAAAACACTGCAACAATTCACGGTGTTTTAAAGAAAAACAAATTACAAAGTTAAATTCTTAATTAGCTCAATATTAAAAACAAATCGACATAGATAATTTTAGAAAAAAAATAACAAAAAAACACCAAAAAAAAGAGAAAAAATCATGTTGGAAACACTGTAGCAATTCACAGTGTCTTATGATGAAAGCTACAGTGCTTCCCCACATGATTTAACCTTATTTGTAATGACTTGTAATTGTAATTCTCAAACAACTCAATATTAAAAAAATAAAATTGACAAAGATAATTTGAGAAAAATTTTAAGAAAAAAAAACCATATGAAGAGACACTGTATCAATCCACAATGTTTTGTGAGGAAAGCTAAAGTGCTTTCCCCACATGATTAAGCTTTATTACAAAGTTAAATTATAACCAACTCAATATGGAAAAAAAAAAAAAACAAAACAAAATCGACGAAGATAATTTTGGAAAAAAATATTACAAAAAAAGAAAACACAAAAGAAATTGGAAAAAAATCATGTGAGGAAAAACTGTATCAATCCATAGTGTTTTGTGAAGAAAAACTTTTATTTACTTGTAATTGCAATACTTAACCAGCTTAATATTTAAAAAATAAAATTGACAAAAACAATTTTAGGGAAAAACATAACAAAACAAAAAAAACCAAGTGGAAAAAAACATCGTAAGAATCCACAGTAATTTGCGAAAAAGTTATAGTGCTTTCCTTACATATTGTAGCTATAATTTTTAACCAGCTCAATATTAAAAAATAAAATTTAAAAAAAAAGATAATTTCGAAGAAAATCATAAAAAAAAAAAATCATGAAGAGAAACATGTAGCAATCAACAATGTTTTAAAGAAAAAAATTAAAAAAACTAAATTCTTAATCAGCTCAATATTAAAAAAAAAAATTGACAAATATAATTTTAAAAACTAAAAAAATAAAATAGAAAAAGTATGTGGGAAAACACCGCAGCAATCCACAGTATTTTAAAGGAAAAAATTACAAAACGCAATTTTTAACCAACTCAATATTTAAAAAATAAAAAAATAATAATTTTGAAAAAAAAAATAAATGCAAAAAAAAAACAGAGGAAAGTTGAAAAAAAAGGGAAAGTTGGAAAAAAAAATGAAAAAATGCAAAAACAAAAAAACAAAAAAGGAATGCAATGTGGATTCCTGTTGCAATCCACAGTGATTTTGGGTGTTTTGGGTGTGGAGAAACAGTGATTTAATTGCAATTCTTAACCAGCTTAATATTTAAAAAATAAAATTGACAAAGACAATTTTAGGAAAAAACATAACAAAACATAAAAAAACCTTGTGAGAAAAAACATTGTAGCAATCCACAGTAATTTGCGAAGAAAGTTACAGTGTTTTCCTCACATATTGTAACTGTAATTTTTAACCAGCTCAATATTAAAAAATAAAATAGAAAAAAGATAATTACGAAGAAAATAATAATAAAAAACTCATGAGGAGAAACATCACATATTGTAACTGTAATTTTTAACCAGCTCAATATTAAAAAATAAAATAGAAAAAAGATAATTACGAAGAAAATAATAATAAAAAACTCATGAGGAGAAACATTGTAGCAATCAACACTGTTTTAAAGAAAAAAATTACAAATCTAAATTCTTAATCAACTCAATATTTTAAAAAAATTGACAAATATAATTTTGAAAAATAAAAAAATAAAATAGAAAAACTATGTGGGAAAACACCGCAACAATCCACAGTATTTTAAAGAAAAAAAATTACAAAGCAAAATTTTTAACCAGCTCAATATTAAAAAAATCGACAAATATAATTTTGAAAAATAAAAAAATAAAATAGAAAAACTATGTGGAAAAACACCGCAGCAATCCACAATATTTTAAAGGAAAAAAATTACAAAGCAAAATTTTTAACCAACTCAATATTTAAAAAGTAAACTCAACAAAAATAATTTTAAAAAAAAATAAATGCAAAAAAAACAGAGAAAAGTTGAAAAAAAAAACAAAAAAAAGGGTAAGTTGAAAAAAAATAAAAAAAAAGTACTAATTTATAATGATTTTGATGTGAGTAACAGTAATTATTCCACACCATTTAGAGTATTGTTAATAAGAAGAATAAAGTAAATTAAGTAGTAATTTACCACACCCATAGGCATCAATTCTCTGAAATAATGAAAGATATGTTGTGCTGTCATGTTTTTGGGATGTTGGTTATGAAGTTTTAATTTAAAAAATTAGAGATAGTACGTCTCCTTCACCATGAAGTCAAAAAAATTTAAAATTAAAAAAATCTAATTATCTTAGTAAAAACATTGTAAACATAGATCCATTTGTACCGTTTACTAGAACAGTGTGAAGGCTTGAAAAAAAATGAACTAGCTAGAATATGTGTAGCACGCGTCACCATGTGGAAGGTGTCATGCACCCGCCAATGTGTGGGAGGCGCTTATGCCCTTCGAGCGGCACATGAGGCATCTCCCGACGGCCAAAACATCCCTTTTACCGTATCATTGGAAGCATCTTAGTGTCCTCTTCATTTTAGAGGAGAGCATGTGGTCAGTGGTAGCATGGTTTGTCTAATACCCTTTTTATTATTTTTTTTCCTTCCCTTGAAATTCGTGCTGGCCATGCAAGATTTCCATAGGGATTTTTATTTTGGTTCTTATTCTTTTAATTTCTAGTTTTTATTCTTAACCCTTTAGTAATTTTTTTTTAATTTCATCCTTTAATCCGAACTTGTGATATGTTTTTGTTTTTGAGCTTTATGTTAAATTGATTTTTCTTTTCAATTTTACCCTTCAATTAAGAAATTATTTGTATTTCTTATTTTAATTTTTATCCTTATTCTTTTGATTGTTTTTTTGGATCATTTTGTTAAATTGTTTTTTCTTTTCAATTTCACATTTCCAATCAAAGATAAAATTTATTTTGTATTTCAATTTTAAATCTTATTCTTTTAATTATTATTTTTTGTTTTTAGTCCTTTTGTATAATTGAAGTTTTTTTTTTAATTTTATTATTCGATATTTGATTGATTGAGAATGAAATTTCATGATTTTTTTAGATATGATGCTTCTAGCATCATAAAATGAGTCACGAGTTTGAAAAGTTACCATGATTTGGCATTGATTTTTTTTTTAAATGGACTTTGTGATTTTTTTTTATTTTCTTTTCTATTGGGTTATCTTAATCTCATAACTTCAATCTCAGGTTTGGCGGAATGATCCGAGCTGAGTCAACTTTGATGACTAGGGTTATATATTTATCATGCTAACTTGTGTTGACTTCATTTGAATTTTTTAGATTTTTTTTTAATCAACTTTGTCTTTTTGTATTTAATGGTTTAGGAATTAATCTATTTTATTTGTCCCCTCTTCGGAAAAAAAAATATTTTCCTCAGTCATCATTACCATTTTTTTTAATTTGATTCATTTGAAATGTCTCGTGTAATTAAAATAAAAATAATTTATATAACAGAAGTCGCAGAGAAAACAAATTGGACCACGACCACAGCTAGTTTCAATTGAATTTTCTACGAGATAAGATTACATTAAAGGAGCCTCGTTGAAGCAAGCTTTTAACGAGTCACATCGCGTTGTTAAAGGCAATTACGGGCTCCTTCGAAGGTTCTTTCCCCTCGAGAAATTTATTCAAACTCATCCATCTAATGCTTTTTTTTAATTCTTTCTTTTTCCCTATTTACAAATTTTTGCATTATATCTTCGTAAACAAAAGTGGAGGCATTGGGCCGCTAATGGGTTTTCTTCACTGGATTCAAATAGTAGTATGTCATATAGGCTTGGATCTAATTTAATAACTATTCAAGTCTAAAACTGGCAAAAGAAGGTGAGCAAAAAATCTGAAAAACTAATTAAACCAAAAAATTTAGAAAAAAAATAACAGAAAAAACTCAACCGCGAAAAAAAACCGATTAGAATTTTGAAAAAACCAATCGGTTCGGTTTGATTTTGGTTTTATAAGCCCGAAACTGAAAAACCGAACCGAACCCAAACCAAAAAACCAGGAAAAAACCAAGCTAAACCGAAAAAACTAAGCCAAACCGGTTTGAATTTGTTTTTGTTCTAAAATAACCGAACTGAACCGAAACTAGTCGGTTTGAACTGATTCTAGTTTGATTTTGATTTTTTTAAAATTAATTTATTTTTTTTTTTTTTATAAAAACCAAATCAAATTAAAAGTGATAACTTTTACCAGCAAGCATACTAAACAGATAAAAACATAGGCATCTTTGAGGAAATGGGCCCAAGATCCATGGTTAAGACTCATGCAAGAGGTAATTTTGCTTAAATCACCGACCCTCACTCCAAACAACACAATTATTTTAGGTCGGTAGGAGACTGGATACAGAAACCATATAGCTTCTCTAGCTTAAGAATAACGACACATTTGACTTTGTGGAATAGTCTTGTCTCCCGTCTTTTTCCATGGATGACGCATACTGAATTTGAAACCAGATTATTTCTCTCCCAAACAGAGAAATAAAACACACAAAGGTTGTTAACTTGGTCATCTTTTCTTACCATGAAAAATAAAAAATTAATATCTTCTAAAAAGAGGTTACATATCCTCCAATTAAAGTTCTTCCAAGTAGATTGATTTTGAGTTTTATTTTTCGTGGAGCCGCTCAAATTCAACTCCAATTAATATTTTTTATAACTTTGATATACTAATATTAAAAATTAAAAAAATATTGTTTTTATATATTTTCAATTAAAAAACATATTACATTAATAATAAAACTTCCAACTAATTGTTAGCTTATTATCAACATATTCTCGTGGAAAATGTTCAATTAACTTTTTAAATTATTTTTTATTTAAAAAATATATTAAATTAATATTTTTTTATAATTTTAATATGCTTATATTAAAAAATAAAAATATTTTTTTTACACATTTTCAATTAAAAAACATATTACCAAACCCGCATTAATAATAAAACTTCCAACTAATTGAATAACATTTGTTTTAGCGATCGTTTCCCTCTCCTTTTTTTTACTTAAAAACCACAGTCAGATGATATTCTGTATCCTCTCTTCCTTCCTTCACTGCCAAAGTTTCATCTTTCTTTCTTTCTTTTTTCCACAAATATTTTGTAGCCTTCAATTTATTAATCCCTCTTGTAACAATTAATTTTAACCTTTCAATATTTTCGTATCTCACACAATTTAAATGGGATTTATTATCATACTCAAAATTTTAGAAAGATGATAGTTAAGGAACCTCAAGATTTATTTGCATGCAATGATTTGAATAATTCAATATAAATTATGAACCAAATTAATGAATCCTAATTTATGGGATATGGATATAATATCAAATTAATCATACGTCAATTTAATACACAATATTTTATATATAAGTTTATAGGATCCATGAAAAATTAATATGTTATAATAATGTGTTTGGAAAATTCAAAGTTATTGCCAGCGAGATCTGATATTTTCTACGTCGATTTACACAAATCTAAAATTTCAAGTTGCAAATAGTAAGGTACACTACCTATCAGCACGCGCTTTACCGTGGGTCTCCCTAATCCTTTGATGATGCCGAAATGGTGGTTGATGAATTAAGTCTAGATTCGCAAGCATGGTGAAAAAAAAAAAAAAAACCCTATCTGCTACAAACCCGTTGAGAGCAATTGGGTATGGCTGGAAAGCTGGTTTTCTTGTAGCACAAAAGTTACACCCCCACATTCTCACTACATGAATGTACAAGATAATTAATAATATATCACATATTAATTATATTAATTATGAAAAAAAAATTATATCACAACTTCGAGTGTACTTCTTTCCACTCGTTAGCACTATTCTTAACCATTCACGTATATTTTTCAACCAAACAATTATGTATAGATTTGTAATATAATAATATAGTAAAAACACTTAAAAAATTAAAACGTTGATCTTATATTTAAAATGAAAAGATAAAATTCATTATCATTAATAAATTTTTACCATAACAACATAATAATCCTTATAATTTAACAAATATGTTTATTACAAACTTCCAAGACAGTAGTATGAATAACAAAAAAAAATACCAAAATCCTACAGCTAATTAGAAATTGAGAAAGGTTCTATAGCTAAATGATGTTTGATATAATCCTACAGCTAAAATAATTTATCACGCCAGTCTAGTTTCAAATAGCACATGAAGAACCTATAAAAAATAATATACTAAGAATTTAGAATAAAATTATATTATAACATCACAACATTAACAAATCAAGCATATATTAACATTTACTTTCACAAATTTTCACCGATTTCAAACTTACAATTCTTTAATATCAATATTTTTTATATCATTCATTAGTAGTGATAATTCATTAATCAAACCTTTTACTCCAATAATAGCCTATAAGCCCAAACTCCTAAGCTAACTTCTTCATGTAGCATCAAATTTAAAATGTTGTTTTTCACATAGAAAATACCTTAAGGTAACTTAACATTAAGATTCATCATACCCAACCCTTTGTAAACCTCCTTTATAGGTTCATTAATATAAACAACAATCAATCATTTGTTTTAATTGGCTTTCGTGCCTAAAGTGTATGTCGAACACCTTTTTATTTTCCGCTCATATGACTAACTATAAATTTCTCATTACCTTTACACATATGGCCGGTACATTAATTTTGTGATCAAGTCCCTATTTTCTCGTGGCCAACTTGATGTTAACAACTTTAGAGCCCCATTGTTGTGGCTGACTCACATGCATAAAAAAAGCATCTATCTTGTCCTCCAAGGGACTTTGACCGTAACCCCACACATATGCGTAACTATAATACACATAACCTATATGTACTTATATTTCGCAATTCAAATTTATTTAGTTAAGCCCCACTCATGGGGTTGGCTTTTCATTTAACAACTCAAACATTTTATGAATGACAACTTATCAATCTAAACCCCTCTTATGTTGTTGGTTTAATGCACACAACACCTATCTAAAATAATCTTCACATTAAGATTTCATGAATTTTTATCATTCTATAATGTGTATATATGAATCAATAATCAAAATATTGAAAATAACAACTTATATTTTTTTTTTCAAATTAAAAAAGTTGAGGTGACAAACACTTACATGTTTCTTTCATTGGTCTTGTCTTATTTACCTAAGGTCCCGCGGCCAATGCCTCTCCAGCATCACAACATGTCTAACATCACATTCTCTCCTTAAAAATATTAAGAATGCATTACTCAATATTTTTTTAACAATTCACGTACATGTAGGGGTGTGCAAAAAAACCGAAAAACCGAATAAACCGAGAAAACCGAAAAAAAATTAACCGAAAAAACCGAACCGAGAAAAAAAACCGATTAAACCGATTAGAATAGTTAGAAAAAATCCCGGTTCGGTTCGGTTTTCGGTTTTATAATGCAGGAACCGGTTGAACCGGACCGAACCGAACCGGTTCAAAAAAAAATTCCCTAACCAGTGTTTTGTGTTGACGGTATAAATAGAAAACGATGAACTCTCGCCTCTCTCCACTCGCTAGCCCTAATTCCCTAACAGAGAAACACTCTCCCTCGCCCTTGCCGTCCCCCCTCTCCCTCGCCGCTAACCCTAACCAGAGCACCCGCCCCCGTACCAGAGCACCCACACCCTCTCGCCTCTCCGCCTCTCCGCCTCTCCCTCTCCAGTCTCCTTAGACTTAGAAAATAGAAACACGGTTACACAGATCCAAAACAGTTTGTGTTTCCATCGTTTGAAACCAGTCAAGCCTCTCATAAACAGATCGACGTTCCTCTTCATCTACGCAAGATCACATGGTACTCCACAGTCTCCACTACTCCGAAACCGAATCAGTTCTATAGCAGTGAGTTTTAATTTTGTTTTTTCTGTTTTAATTAATTAATTAATTAACTAATGGCTGCTCGTATTTTGCCTAGATTTATCTGTTTATCATCTATTTAATTTATTGTATTTGTTTTTTTTTTTCAATGCAGAGGTCAAATAATAAAGATACAGTTGCTGTGTTGATTCTGTTGAAGTGAAGGCATTCTGCTTGCTGCTTCATGTATGTCAGAATTTATTCGTATGTTTTTTAATTTTTAGATTATTCGAGTTAATTTGGATACTGTTAGAAAAAAAAATTGTTGATACTGTTAGAAAAAAAATTGTTGAAATTACTGATTATAAAATTGCTTTACTAATTTGTTAGCAATTTCTATTTAATTATTGATAGTGTATAATCATCCGTATTTAGTACTGGTTTTTTTTTATGTTCAATGTTTATGCTTGCCTGCTTGGAGCTGTGTCTCCTCATGGCTATTATTACTGTGATTCTGTTCTGTGAACGAATTTAGTTTCATCACAAGAAAAATGATGTTTAAGTCTTTAAGATAACCTGTCAAATTTTTCAAGGCTTCATAAAACATAACCTGCAAATAATGAAAACAAAAATAACTCAAATAAGCTCTACAGAAGCTGTCAATTAGTTTTGAGATTTTCTTTTTATGTTTATCTGTGTTGGTTTTATGCCCTGGTTCTGGTTTGTAGTGTGATAATATCACTTACCTTGCCACTGCTTCTGAAATGAATGGATGATAATGATATATGCCTGAGAGAGACAATGTGTTTTTCTTTGCTGAATTCTTGTTTTATTAAGGTCATTACTCATTAGTAGCAATGAAAAAATAATGGAATCTAGATTAATATCGGAATGAGGGTTAATTTAATATACAAACTCTTGCATGTTAATTTAATATACAAAACGCAGATAATTGGCACTGGTCTGAAAACTGAATTTTTTTTTATTTTATGAAAAGAGAATAATGTTTATATATATATTGTATTGTATTATTGTCTATTGAAATTACAAAATACAATCTTAGCACTCAGCAGCAGAATTTTTTTTACAACATATCAACCAAAATAAAAGAACTTAACTTGTGAAAATAATCTTTAAAATTACAGCTGAACTTATGCATGTCATATTATTGTTAATCTATTATAAATTATTGGTTTTTAACATGTTTTCATTATGTAATAACAGATGGAAACTACTCAAATTCAAAGTGCTTCATCCACGGGCACTACACCAACATCAACTACTTCTCCAACTTCAAAACCTAATGCAGAATCAACCAATGCAGGATCCACCACAGATACAAAAGGTAAACAACCTCAAGTCCTTACATCTAGGAAAAGAAATGCTGATGATAAAAAGAAGTCACAAATTTGGGATCACTTTACAAAACTTGATGTTGATCCTAAAACCCCTAGAGCTGAATGTAATTATTGTGGAAAACATTATGCATGTCATACTATTATTAATGGCACAAGTAATATGTGGAGTCATTTAAAAGTGTGCAAGAAGTTCCCTTTTGTGATTGATAAGAAACAAAAGGTTTTGGTATTAGAACCTAAGATAGAGAAGGGTGAATTGGGAGAACAAAATGTGGGAAGTCTTAAGGCAATAGGTTATAATTATGATGAATGTAGACAAGCACTAGCAAAGATGGTTATAATTGATGAGTTGCCTTTTAATTTTGTGGAGGGTCGGGGATTTAAATTTTTTGCTAGGACTATGCAACCTAGATTTGACATTCCTTCTCGTTTTACAATTATGAGAGATTGTTTGAAACTTTATGTTGAAGAGAAGGATAGATTGAGGACAGCTCTTAGGGGTCAACGATTGTGCTTGACAACAGATACATGGACATCAATCCAAAATATTAACTATATGTGTTTAACAGCTCATTGGATTGATAATGACTGGAATTTGCATAAAAGAATTCTTAATTTTTGTCAAGTTTCCAATCATATGGGTGAGACAATTGGCCAAGTTATTGAGAATTGTTTGTTGGAGTGGGGGATTGATAAACTGTTGACTATTACATTAGACAATGCAAGCTCTAATAATGTGACCATTTCATATTTAAAGAATGTGATGAAAGATTGGCCAACTAATATATTGTCAAATGAGCACTTGCATGTTAGATGTTGTGCACACATTGTAAACCTCATTGTGTGTGATGGCTTGAAAGAGATTAATGATTCAGTTGTTAAGATTCGAAATGCCATTAGGTTTGTGAGATCTTCACCGTCAAGGCATCTTGCATTTAAGAAGTGTGCTGAAAAGTTGCATATAGAGTGTAAGAAATCATTGTGTTTAGATGTTGCAACTCGATGGAATTCAACTTATCTTATGCTAGAAGCTGCTGAAAAGTTTGAAAAGGTGTTTGTGAGGTTAGGTGAAAAAGAACTTAGGTATATGAGTTACTTTTTGGAGGTTGATTCAAAGGGGAATAGAAAAAACATAGGGCCACCTGGTTTGGAGGATTGGGAAAATGCAAGAACTTTGGTTAAGTTCTTAAAGATCTTTTATATGGTTACATTGAGATTTTCTGGCTCATTGCATGTCACATCAAATTCTTTCTTCAATGAATTGATTTACATGCATACAAACTTGTTGCAATTGTGTAAAAATAAAGATAGTATTTTAAGTGGAATGGCAATGAAGATGATGTTAAAGTTTGAGAAGTATTGGGGTTGTGAAGTAAATCAGAATTTTTTATTATATGTGGCTAATGTCTTAGATCCACGTTTTAAGTTGAAATATGTGAAATTTTGTTTTGGTGATTTGTATGATTATGACAAAGCACAATTGCTAACAAATAAGGTGAAAGATACTTTGATGAGCTTGTATGAGTTTTATTTGAAAATTGATGAAGTGGTGGATAATAATAGGCATAAACAGGATGTTAATGCTATTGATGATGTGGAGGTAGATGTTAACACTTTGGCTCGATTCAAAAGACATTTGCTGGAGGTGGATAGTGTGGAAAATAAAAATGAGGTTGAGAGGTATTTGATTGAAGGTTGTGAGGATCCTAATGATGATAAGTTAGATATTTTGGGTTGGTGGAAAAGTAATGCTTTGAAATATAAGATACTTTCAAAGGTTGCACAACATGTTCTAGCTATTCCTATATCCACAGTGGCTTCTGAATCAGCATTTAGCACAGGTGGTCGTGTACTTGATCAATTTCGAAGTTCTCTCTCTCCAGCAACTGTTCAAGCACTCATTTGTTGTCAAAATTGGTTGCATCATGGATCAATTCCAACTGATATTAGAAGCTTGATAAATGATCTTGAAACCTACGAAAACCTTGAGTCGGGTAATTTTTTTTAGAAATTTGCACCTTTTATTTTGTTATTTATTAATTAAATTGTTTGCAATCATCTAACATGTCTAATTTTTTATTTTGTAGAATTTGGTGGAAAGTTACATTTAGTAACGGATGATAATTAGTTCAAAAGTTACTTTGATGGTAAAATACTACTATTTATTTTTACATATTCTAATTTATTTTATCATGTTATAATTTTAGATCTTGATTTTCAGGTTTTGATGTCAATGGTATTACGGAATCAAAGTGCAATGTTCTTGTCATCTTGTTGTGCTTTTTGATTGAGATGATGTGCACAATGAAGATTTATATTTTTTGCATGAAGTATTTTATTTTTTATGGCAATGTTATTTGTTGTTTTTTTAAGCCCATTTTGAAGGCAATGCTTTGTAATTTTAATTTTAATTTGGTGTGTGTGTTATTTAAATTTTGATGCATGAGGAGTCCAAACTCCAAAATATAAATATTAGAAAGATGTTCAACATATTAAACATAATATTAGCACTAATAATTTAATATAAATGAATATTTAGTGAAAAAATATTAAATATATTATAGAATTTTGTAACAAAATTAGAAGATATTTACATTAATTACAAGCCCATCAGAAAACCCATCAGAAAGCCCAATAAAAAGCCCGAAAAAGCCCAAAAGGCCCAAAAAAACAATAATACAGGTTTTCCGGTTTTTCTGATAAAAAAACCGAACCGAACCGAACCGAAACCGGTCGGTTTGAACCGGTTCCGGTTCGGGTCCGGTTTGAATTTTTAAGTTTTTCAAAATTTGATTTTGGTTAGTTTTTTGGGTAAAAACCGAACCGAACCGAATTTGCTCACCCCTACGTACATGTTACTCATGAATACATGTACCCTTACATCATTACACATAATTTTCTGACTCTTAATGTTTCAATATATGGAATGCTATCATACAAACTAATTTCATGTATATCGTTTATTATGTTTTCTTTTCCACATAGTAATCACCCATATTCTTCAAACAACCCAAAAGATTTTAATAACAACTAAGAAAAAACCGAAACACAAAATCAGACTTCCACAAAATAGTAGCTAAAACGATTTTACTATTTTAAAAAATGATCTAACCATTTCTTGAATCGGTTTAGTCGTTTCTCAAAACAGCTAGCCCGTTTTTGCTATTGAAAAACTTCCTTCTTTTTTTTGGCTGAAATCTTCACCCTTGTAACAAATTTATGTTTTACTTTCAAGATCAATTCTTATATCATACAGGTTACATGCATAACATGATAGAAGATGAATTTTTCTAAGAATAACACAATTTTCTCATTACCTTCTATTTTCCTTAAATTCCCAATATGAACCCTAAAATGAAAAAATTATGATTTTTCCTTTATGTTTTCAGGTAATGGAAATCCTTTGATTCCCTATCTTTTGAAGGTTGTATCAACATCATTAATTCATCAAGATTTCCAACAAAACACTTTTCCCCTATGTTTTTCTTCATGGTCGAACCTTTCTAAGGTTCCTACCTAAAAGTTTTCTTTAAAGTTCTTGTTCAATTCTACTAATTATGCTTTATCTTAAGGTAATACCATGTAATTTTTAAAAGAACACATTTTCCTGATTAAAATTTTTACATGATCTGGTAAAAAAAAAAGGAATTTATATAGAAATTTTAATGGATTAAAAGAATTAACAAAAATGAAAAGAAAATAATAAAAGGATTTTAAGAATTTATAAGAGGGGTAAACTAGGAATATAAAAAGAAAAGAAAATTTCATTCTTCCTGTCCAATGGTAGGTGGATGCTGCTAGAGAGAGAGAGAGAGGATTTCAAAAATTTCATCATTTTTGTATCTTGAAATTGATTGGGTTTCTTCATAAATCACATGGGAAATCTTGGCAAATTTAAGACTCAAGTTGTTAACATCACTAAGACAAGAATTAGGAGGAGAAAATTGAGGTTCTAGGGAGATAATTGACTGGTTAGCATTTGAAGTTCACTTTCACACTTGGTAAGAAATTTTAAACCCAATGATATGAGTTTTATGGAATAAACTCTAGTTTTATGCATGAAATTGAGTTTTTCTAATTAGGATTCTTGAAGAGTAATTTGGGGAAAATGTTATATTGTTATAAATTATTATAATTGGGGTAAATTGTGTTACAAATAATATCTTATGGTAGATAATTGAATAAAATATCATGGGTATTAGAGGGAATTAGTGCCGCCCATAAACAAAATGGAGATTTTGAGGTAATTGCTTTAATATTTGAGAGGTGTTATGAGTGTGTTTGATATGAATTAATTGATATGTTGATTTATTTTATCGATAAAGATTATCGAAATGAATTATTAAATTAAATTAATTGATAAGGATTATCAAAATGAATTATTAAATCAAATTAATTAATATGTTGACTTATTATGTCAATAAAAATTATCGGGATGAATTATCACCTGAATAATTGATATGGTGATGTTAATAAGAATTATCAGGATGAATTACCGGGTTGAATTAATTAATATGTTGATTTATTTTATCGATAAGGGTTATCGAAATGAATTATTGAATTAAATTAATTGATATGTTGATTTATTATATCAATAAGAATTATCAGGCTAAATTAATTGATATGTTGACTTATTTTATCAATAAAGATTATCAAAATGAGTTATTGAATTAAATTAATTGATATATTGATTTATTATGTTGATAAGAATTATCAGGATGAATTATCAGATTAAATTAATTGATATGTTGATTTATTATGTCAACAAGAATTATCAGGATGAATTATTGGATTGAATTAATTGATATGTTGATTTATTTTGTCGATAAGAATTATCAAAATAAATTATTGAATTGAATTAATTGATATATTGATTTATTATCTTGATAAGTAACATTAGAGTAATAAATCGTAAGTGTATGATTTAGTAATAGTAGTAGTAGTAGTAGTAGTAACAATATGTATTCATTAACACAGATGAGGTCGCAAACACTCTTTAACAGTAGGGGATCGCTAGTCAAGTAAAGTCCAGATAGGTGGTAGGCACCTTACATTAGTTGAATTGTTTTATTATTAGAATTCAAAATCATTTATTATTAATTCTTTTGAATTGTGAATTTTGCAATTTGAAATCAAGTATGAGCTAGTTGTTTTGATTTAGGAACTAGCACCCGATTTTGGTCAATGTGAGCTAGTTGTTCTGGTGTAGAGACTAGCACCCGATTTTGGACAGTGTAAACTAGTTGTTTTGGTGTAGGTACTAGCACCCTGTTTTTGGATAGTGTGAATTGATAGTCCTAGTTAAGGATTAATGCTTGTTTTGAGTTATTTAATTTATTACCCTAGTTGAGGGTTTGGTCCCAGTTTTAGGATGAATGTCTGGTTCTAGGTGGTAGAGTAAATGTGGGAATTATAATTGAAATTTTTTGTGTAAGGTGTAACCTTGAATTCAATGAAGTTGTGTTTTGTTATAAGGGGGGAATATGTGATTTAATTATGCTTTGTATTGAACAAATTTTCAGGTTCATCTCAGCAAGAGAGAAGAAGTTAGTTAACTTTAGAACATTTTTTTTTATAACATAGTTTGGTTTGTATGTGTAGACTTTTGAGAAATTATTTTTTTATTGTAATTAAAAATTTAGAAATTAAAGTATTGTAATTTAACTTAGAAAAACTTTGATACTGTATTGTATGGTTTAACATCTCTCTCTCTCTCTATATATATATATATATATATATACACACACACACACAGTATCAAAGTTAATTAAATGTTTGTGTAAATATAAAGTATATTGATAAGATCTTTAAAATATAAAAATAAATTTAAAATCTTAAATTGTTGAATACAGTAAGAGTTTGAAATGATTCTGTCTATAATGATTGAACAATGATTTTGTATTTGACGTCGATAACTTGATACTGAAATATAAAAAGAAATTCTATCAAAATTTTAATAGAAAAAAAGATTCACCCTAATTTTAAAATAAATTATGATATTTTTATTTGTAAGTTCAAGTATAAAGAGTGGAGGTTGTTACAACAATTATTGTTATTTCATTGTTTTTAAAAAATAAAAAGATAAAAAAACTTTTTTATGTAAGTTTTTTTTGTTGTTGTTGTTGTTTTTAAAGGTATGGATATAATTTTATTAAGAAAATAATATCGAAAAGATTTAAAAACCCTCTAGATTAAAGCTATATTATTTTTTTTAATGCCAACAGAGCCATTTCACTATAAAAAAAATGTGAAAAAACGATTTCATCCTTAATTGCATCTTAAATAGTTTTTCTGTACAAGGGTAATCCAATGAACAATGGTTTGTATCTTGTGTCACAATATTTTTCTATCTTTTTTAGTTTTTTTTTTTTAATTATAATATAATGATTTTTTTTTATTTTTTTTTTATTTTTGGCCTTCGTAGCAAGATTCGTTGAGGGATAACCTTGGATATAAGCAGCTTTGACATCCGCGATAACCCAAGCAAATGAAGTGTTTTTACAGCAAGAAGTCAACAAAGGTTATGCATATCTTAAAAAAACAGTTGATGCATATCTAAAGAAAGTTCCTAAACCGGACCGCTTGTCCCTACCGCTGTCACCCACCCACCTCGTTTCCTCGCACTACATAAACCCCCTCCTCTTTATTACTCACTCATCCTTCAACTAAAAAATCCTTCGTAAATTCTTTTCAACTCTTCTTCATCATAAACCCTCGTCTACTTTACTTCCCTATCAACAGATCTCTCATAGTTTTATTGTTTAGCTAATTAAAGAAATATGTGTGGCGGTGCTATTTTAGCTGATATCATCCCTCGTAACCGCGGCCGCCGCGAAGCAGCTTCACAGTTCTGGCCAAACTCATGCTTCGATAAACTCGGTCCCTTTGAGTCCTGTCTGAGCCAACCTAGCAATCAGGAGTCATTTACTCTCAAACGACCCCAACCCCAACCCCAACCCGCTTCAGGTATCAGATTCTCTCATTTCATTTCTTGTTATAGTTTTTTTCTCCATGTTCATGTTTCAGAGAAATTGATTTTGAATGTGGAATTTATGCTGAAACAGGGGATCATGAGCAAATGGAGAAGCCCAATGCCAAGAGGCAGAGGAAGAATCTATACAGAGGTATAAGGCAACGACCTTGGGGTAAATGGGCAGCTGAGATTCGTGACCCAAGAAAAGGAGTCCGTGTTTGGCTCGGTACCTTCAATACTGCTGAGGAAGCAGCTCGAGCCTACGACAGAGAGGCTCGCATAATCCGCGGCAAGAAAGCCAAAGTCAATTTTCCTAACGAAGATGAACATTACTCCTCCTCTCAAAATTCAAATACCAAGCCTCCTATGTACCAAACCCCCACTTGTCATTTCTCAAAAGGTTATGATTTTGGGTACGGTTCTGGTATGAATCAGGTTGAAGCCTACTCTTCAAATGGTTTTAATGGCCAGCCAATTGTCGCTTCCGGGGAGGATGATTCTGGGTCCGCTTCAGAGGAGGGAACAAGACTGGTGGGCTGTAATCAGAACGTGAAGAGTAATATTTATATGGGTCAAGTGAAGCTGGAAGTGGAGGAGAAGCTAGAGAAGGTGAAGAATAAGGAGGTGGTGGTGGTGGATTTGGGAACTGGAGAGGAAGAAAACGAGGTACAGAAACTGACCGAGGAGTTAATTGCGTATGAGAATTACATGAAGTTTTATCAGATTCCCTATCTGGACGGGCAATCCATGGCACCAAATGGTTCCACACAGGAAAACCTTGTGGCTAATCTTTGGAACTTTGATGATGTTTGTGTAGCTCCTCCTGTCACCTCGGCACCTCTGTAACGGCGACGGCAGTGTCTTGTCTTTTCATTTTTTTGTTATTTCAGATGTTTTTTGTAAACTGGCAATTGATGATTAATTATGTTATTTTCTTTTTTGTTGTGTGAAATATGTCTTGTTTCAATGAACAGGGATTTAACTTCTTGAATTTGCTGTCGAAATGTAAATTTTATGAGTTGATTGTCAATCAATAAAATTATTATCCTTCCCTTCATTTTCGTGTTTTTGTTTCCCTATTTGCAAGATGAGATTTTGAAAATGTTGCGAGCTCTAACCACGGCAAGGGTTCTTCCTCCTGTATTTGGATTTCACTGTTAAATGGGTCTCCAAGGATCCTCCTATTTTAATGATCCGTACCGTCCGAACCGATAGAGTAGTATTTTTTTTTAATTTTTTATGTAGTTATCATATTTTCGGATGATAAATAAGGAACGAATATTCTTAAATCTCTAAATTCAACACAAACACACGCGCGAAGCCTCGATTGGTAATAAATAAAACTTTAATTTGTGAATTCCGATTAATTACTATACCTATTTATACATACATTCCCTTGACGTAAGCAAAACTGTGTAGGATGAGCGATTCATGTAAATTCCATTTTGGATTTTCCGCGCAAATAGCAAATCAAGATGTTCTAATTGAAACCCAAGAAAGTGGCAGTGATGAATGAACTGGTTGATAAGAAGGCATTAAAAAACTGGGGTCAAAAGTGTCGAGCGGAGGGAGAGGTTGAAATTTGAGAGGTTAAATTAAACGCGGCTGAGGAGAAAGCAAATACAAAGTTGGCATGCTGTAAGAAGCAAGTGGAAGCTAAGGTGGTAAATCTGAAACTAGGAACTGCTTCGCTGGTTTTGGATAAACTACCGCCTAGGGAGCCCGGTGGGCGCCCCTGGCATATCTTTTTATAAACTAGTACTACCACTCGTCTCCTCGAACACTTGAACTACTACGACACAAAACGTCGTACAGACGAAAGAGGATTAATGTTTCAAAATAAAAAATTACAGCCCTAGTGATCTCCGGTACTTTTACTATGCATAGGTACTTGGCACCCCTCGAAGCTTCCGCCCCTGCATAGACCTAACATAGGTATGAAACCATCCGGGATTGACATGACACAAGGCCCCGGTTTTAGATTGAGTAAAATAACCTGACTAAATAAATAAATTATAAAAATATCAAAATAAAATTGTGAAAAAATCAACAAAATACACCTTAATCATTACTAAATTAATAGGAATCAAATAATGTTTTTTGCTTTTTAAAAATATAGTGGAAAAATCAAAATATTCTTGAAAATAAAATTTTATAAATTGACATCTAATGGTGTTTTTTGTGTTTTATAATGATAGTTCTGTTATTCTCATAAAAATATATTGAACAGACTATTAAAGGTACTGCAGTATTTTAATAAGGTTCATTAGTCATTATTAAATTGATCGAAAATAAATAATTATTTTTGCATTTTAAAAGTATAGTGAAAAAACCAAAATACCCTTAAAAATAAAATTTTATAAATTGGCATCTAAGGGTGTTTTTTGTGTTTTCACACTAATTTTTCTGTTATTATTAGATGGACTAAAAGAAAATTTGGTATTTTAATAAATATAAAATATAATTAAAAAATAGTTGGAGCCGTGTTTTTCATGTTATGTTTCCTAGCAGCTAAACAACACCTTTCGTCATGTTATTGGAAGCGTCGAGACGTCCTTTTCATTTTGGAAAGGCATGAGGTGGTAGGGTTACAATGATAATCTTTTTTTTCCTTTTACTCTCACTTTTCTCTCTCATCTTCTTGAAAATCATGCTTATAATTTAAAATTTTATAGTTGTCTTTTTATTTATTAAGATGTCAAATTCGGTCCTTATTCTTTTGATTTGTAATTCTTATTCTTGGTTTTTTTTATATAAAATTTTGATTTTTTTTTATTTCACCCTTCAATCCTAATTTGTGATATAATATTTTTTCTAATTTGGTCTTTATTTTTTTATTGTGTTATTTTTGTTTTAGTCTTTTTGTTAAATTGATTTTTCTTTTCAATTTCACCCTTCAATCAATTTTTTAAAAAAATTTTATTTTTGATCCCCATTCATTTGATTTTTTTGGTTTTTTTGTTAAATTGATTTTTCTTTTTAATTTCACTCTTTAATCAAAAAATAAAATTTATTTTTTATTTCAATTTTGTTCATCATTCTTTTAATTACTTTCTTTATCCTTTTGTATAATTGATTTTTTTTTAATTTCACCCTTCAACATTTGATTGGTTGAGAATAGAGGTTTGTTATTTGTTCAGATAGGATGCTTTCGGTCTAATAACCAAGATCATGAGTTTGAAAAGTTAACGCGAGTTGATGTTATGTTTTTTTATGTGTTTTCTTTCTAGCTTTCATCTTTTAACAATGCTTTTTTTAAAATAAAAATGAAAATGGGCTTTATTGTTTTCTTTATTTATATTATATCAGGTTTTCTGATCTCATGTCCCGGGTCGTGATTTTGGTGGGTTAACCTGGATTGACTCAACCCTTATTATTCAGGTTACAAGTTTATTATGCTAACTCGAGTTGACTTGGGCCTTTTTTTTTGTCTTATTTTACCCAATTTTTTTCTTCTATATTTAATTGGTTGAGAATTAAGTTATGTTGTTTGTTCTTTTTTGGAAAAAATATATTTTTGTCAAGTTTGATAATTTGTTTTAATTTGGTCCATCTGTTGTCGTTTCCTGTATTATTATCATATAATTAAAATAAAAACAACTTATTTTACTCAATCAGATCTATGACCCGAGTCATGAATTTTTTTTCCTACTTTAAAATGTGTTTGTAGCACCTGAACATTATTTTTTTTTACACAAAGTAAAAAAACCTAACCCCAAAGTGTAGTGCAAATCCACAACTAGTTCTAAAGCTAATAGGTTTGTAATTTCTCTTTGTCCTACTCTTAGTTAACTAGAACTTACTCCAAACATAATATATAACACTAACTTAGAAAACCTATTCTAGAATCCATAATCCAACAAAAAATAAATTAAGAACTAAAATAAATCCAACTAAAATCCAAAAAAATTGATCTCATATGAAAAAAAAATTCACAACAACATTCATACAATTATTAAGAACATAAAAATTTTAAAATAAAATAAATATAATGAAAAAAAACACAAAAAAGAGAGGAAAAAAAATCTAACCTTAATTTAAATGTTAGTGAAGCTGAGAAGAGAAAAGAAAAAAATAAATTCATAAAGTATGTTAATTGAAAAAATTAAGAAGAGAAAATAAAAGGGGAGAAGACATACCTCCACGTGGAAGAGAATATAAGAGAAGAGAAGAGAAAGAAATAAAGGGATGTTAGTGTTTTTTATAGAAAGGGAAGAGAGGAGAAGAAGAAGAGGTGCATTTGTTATGAAATGACAGATTCTAGTCTTTTAATTGGGGCATTTTACTGACGAGTTTATTAATAGATAATTAAATATTGAAATTTTTAATCATTCCGTTAGTAATTCTATCTGTAATATTTAATTTAAATTTTCAGAAACCCCCCAAAGATCACCAATGACTTTTTAATTTGTTGGTGATTTCGTCTATAATATTTAATTTAAAATTTCAATTTAATCAAGAATTTTCAGAAACCCCTCAAATATCACTGACAACTTTTCAATCCGTTAGTGATTTCGTCTTTAAAGAATAATAATTAACAATGCAATTGAGAAGTGAACAATTCTAGAATTCTCTAGAAAATACCATCAGAATTTATCCGTCGGTGATCTCGTATATAATAAATAACATGAACAATATAATTGAGAAATGAACAGTTCTAGAGCTCTTAGGAGAAGGGAATAATTTACTGGCGGGTTTACGAATGGATTTTTGCCAACGATATTAATCTTTCAGTAATATCGTCTGTATAAATGACATGTCATCATATTTTTTGGTTTTTTTTAATTTCTTTATTTTCCACAGTAATTCTCTCGGTATATACCAAGAGAATATTTATGTCGGTGTTTACTGACTGATATAGGTTAGGGAATATTCTATCGGTAAAATTCACTGCAATCTACTAACGAAAATATTCTTTCGTTGTTTCTGTTTGTATTTACTCATTTTCTGGTAGTGAAAACAAAACAAACAACAATCTAAAGAATAAAAATCAAAATTAATATAAATATAAAATTATAGGACCTTTTGCTATTTTAAAAAAAAAAGGGCGTGGGAACCAATGAGAAAAGAGAGAAAAGTGTGAGGAGAAGAAAATAAATGAAATTAGCTGCCTCTCCCCTTTACCAGCTACAATCATTGCATCACTGGGATGGCCTTACTAGGATGCTTCTAGAGAAATCAAGGATTATGACATTTTGACACTAGAGGAAGTTGTATGCATTTTAAAAGCACGATAAAAAGTAAACATTTCTTTACATGTTGAAGCATGCAATGCACATGCCAACCTCTTTGCCACTGTCCGTTGATACTAGTCCCTATAATTTTTATGAATTTCAAAATTGGTCCCTTAAGCTTATTTTTTTTAGTTTAATAAAATTAAATTTTATTTTACAAAATTAAGCATTAACTGTACATCATAGTTTTTCCTTGAAATCACGAGACCCCTATTTCTAAGCAACCAAAAACATATTTTTAAGTCCAATCTCCAATAAATTCAATATTAAAGGATTAGATTGAAAAAAAAATTAAGTGACCAAAAAAAATTAGGTGAATCTTTCCCCTACCCGTGCAATTCAACCCTTTATTTTTTAAAGATAAAGGGGCTGAATATTTGTTTATTGTTCACATTCAGTCTTCACGCTTTAATCGTTTCAAATCAATAAAATATCATTTAATTTTGCTAAATTAAGCATCAACCAAGCATTAAATTGTTTTTTTTCTAGGATCTCGAGATCTCATAAGCTAAGTAGCCAAAATAAACCAACAAACTCAATTCCAAATAAATGCAACTTCAAAGGAATAAAAAAAGAATGAAAATCAGACAAAAAACCAAAGGACCAAAAAATTAAAAATTAAACATTGTTGATTATTATTTTAATAAAATCAAATAGTGAAAATGTTTTATGTCGGATATAAAAAATTTGGATAATTAGTTCTCTGATTTAAAAGGTTTTTTTTTCTCATTTGAATTACCTTTCCTTAACCCAAAATACATAAGTTTCTAATCAAACCCCTTATTCAGTCAAATTACAATTTAGCAGACCAATTTGTTTAAAATTAGACCATAAAAATATAAAAAATATATATGAGTTTTTAACATTCCCATCATTATACGAAGAAGCAGGGTGAGTACAAGACATATAGGAATGACAATGGATATTTCTAGATTGGGTTTTGTACTATCCATACTCAAACTCGACCTAAACTCGAAACCTGGATCTAAAATCTAAAAACTGAATGCTATAATTTAAAACTATTTAGGATATTATTATCTTGGTATATATGTAATACGATCCAAGTTAGTTTCAAGTTTTCCTTAAAATGCCTATTGACCAATTTTGCAAGATAAGACATATCTCTTAAACAATACATCAAATAGACTTAAACTTTTATAGGGAGATACTAAATACATGAAACTATGTTTTGGTAAACTTTAAGGTGAATTAGAGTGGGCTGGAATATATTATTTAAATTGGTCAAAGTTGTTACTATTTTGGTAGATTCATCGACAAAGTATTTTTTCTTGGCTATTTTTGTGTTAATTTTAGTTTCTCATGTCGTTAATTAATTATAATCTGTCTTCTTCTTGTCATAAAGTATCTTGTAAATTGCCATGAATCCTTGAGTGAAACACGAAAGAAGTATAAACATGTGAGGGAGTGACTGAGGAATATATATATTTCTTGTCAACTAACCAATTTTTCATATTCAAATATGTTTAAGTTAAGCAATAGCATGACACCATAAAGAAGGGAAAATGAAATCGGAACTCAATGAATCAATGAATGGATCGAATGACCGATGAATTTGGAAATAGGTTGGTAAGGTTGGAGAGGCAACATGCTAATGGTTAAGGTGGGGGTTCAAAATAGGCTTGATAAAAAAGAATTTAATATTAGGAAAGTTGTTAGGCGAGTTAATATTGATATGGACGAGTTTGTGGCTTATAATACGGACATGGGTAATATTGATTTTGATAATGTGTTTGTGGGCAATGGGGAGCAGTTTGGATAACAACACGATCGTCGGTATGAAAAGGATTTATATAGTGATAACTTCAGCCAGAGGGGAAATTATAGGTGTCGTGACCATAATGCTGAGTTTGGTGGAGATTTAGATACAATTAAGTTGAAAATATTGGCTTTTTAGGGGAAAATGATCCATAAGTTTATGTAGAGTGAGAGAAGAAAGTAGAGTAGATTTTTTAGTGTCACAATTATCCGAAGCTCGAGAAAACCAAGCTTGTTGTGATTGTTTTTACTAACCATGCTATTATTTAGAGGAATCAATTATTGATGCATCACCAAAGGAATTATGAGAGGAATTTTGATACTTGGGATGAGATGAAATGCATTGTGAGGAGGAGATTTATGTCTAGCCACTACTACAGAGAGTTGTCAAAGTACAAAAAGTGTTGATGAGTACTTCAAGGAGATTCAACTTGTTATGATTCAGGCTAATGTTAAGAAGGATAAAAAGGTTGTTATGACTAGATTTATAAATGGCCTTAATCATGATATAACTTATATTGTGGAGTTGTATCATTATATAGAGTTGGAGGAGATGATGCATATGATCGTGAAGATAGAGAGCCATCTTCAATGGAAGGGTACCATTTGGCAAAGCCAATTGTTAGGCCCTTCAACACCTTGGGAACCTAATTGAAAGGCTAACGTTGGGGTTGGTCCATCATAACCGAATGAGATGGGAAAGGTCAAATATCCTAGAGAGAATAAAGGCATCTTGGCCACTTGTAAACGTAATAACGATACTTTTACTTCTTGTAACTATGATATTAAATGTTTTTACTGTTTGGGTTTTGGTTATGTGGCTTCACAGTGTCCAAACAAAAGAGTCATGGTTATGAAAGCCAATAATAAGGTTCAGACTGATGGGAGGATGGAGATGAGAAGATGTCACCATTAGAGGATACTAATGATGTTTATGTTGAGTATCAAATTGAGAGAGAAACACTTGTTGTGATGAGAGCACTGAATATGCATGTCAAGGTAGATGATTTAGAAAATAAAAAGAAGAACATATTCCACACGAGATGTCGTGTTCAAAATAAGGTATATAACTTAATTATAGATAGTGATAGTTGCACTAATATAACTAGTATTGAATTGGTTGAAAAGTTGAACTTCCACACTACCAAGCATCTCATACTTTTATAAATTACAGTGGTTGAATGATAGTGGTGAGGTGATGGTGAATAAATAGGTTTTAATTGCTTTTTTTATTGGTAAATATTGTTATGAGGTGTTATATGATATTGTGCCAATGTAAGTTAGTTATTTGTTGTTTGGTAGATCATAACAGTATGATGAAAGAGCTATGCATGATGGGTTGACAAATAGGTATTCTTTAGAGATGGATGGAAAGCTTTTAACTCTTGTACCTTTAACACCTAATCAAATATATGATGAGCAACTAAAATTGAAAACGAGGAAGATGGTTGAAAATAAAAGCTTGTATATTAGGGAGACCTATTTTGCTAACAAAGTTCTTTCATGCTTTGATGATGATGTTATTTCCTGATATGATACTGGTTTGTTTTCTTTAGGGGATGATCTTCATGCTATATTTTCACGGACGAATCCTTTTGAAGAGAGGAGATGATACAAACAAAGTTAGGTTTGAATTTTGTTGTAAAATGATTATTAACTAGTTTTGCAAGATAGGAAATATCTCACAAAAAGTAAATTGGATCAAGCTCAAAATTTACAGGGAGGTACTAAACATATGAAACTATATTGTGGTAAAAGTTAAGGTCAATTTAATTTTGGGAACATATTATTCAAATTGGTCAAAGTTGTTGTTATTGTTTTGGCAGATTCATTGATAAAGTGTTCTTTCTTGGCTATTTTCAACTCAATCAGTCCAGACTTGTAATGAGTTTTAGACAGAAAAAAAGAGATTAAATGAGGCTTATTTAAGCCCTAAACTTGTGCATGAGATTAGGCTATAAGGGTTCCGAATGTGGCTTGGATTTATAGAAGAATAGAAGTCCACACTTTGCAAGGATTTTAAATCCCACATGGATTTGATATGACAGTATCTAAGGGGATCTTTCTTTTGAGTTTCTTTTCCTTATTCTAAAGGTATTCATAGGAGGAGTAAATATAAGAAATGAAATTTTAGCAATCCAAACAAAGTTTCCTAGTTGAATTCCTACATTAAAAGTTTCGGTTAAAATATCACTTAGGAGAGCTTAGAGATTTTGGCTACATGAAGGAATTCTAGCATGAAGATTTTATTTTTATTATCCTATTTTTATATTTTATGTTAAATAATTATTTTTAATTTGGGTTTTTTCTAGCTCATTAGACATTGTTTAGGAGTTTATTTTATTATTGGACTTATGTTAGTTGATTTCTAATTTGGGCTCAATAGCTTACAACCGAAAAAGGATCCATTAGAGTTATTTAGAGGAGACTATATAATATTTTTGAAGCTACAAATCTTAAATAGCTTGGTGATAATAAACGTGAGTTTTTTTCTTTTGGTTGTTTATGGTAAAACATCCTTTCTTTGTAGGGACACAGATCGTACACCTCATTTATCGAAAATTAATTGGCTTTGTGGTGTCATTCATATACTTCAGGTTCTTAGGTACAAGGTTATCTCTAGGTCTAAGTTTATTTCAATACTGTTTATTTTTAAGTACATGGTTCTCTCTAGGTCAAGGTTCTCTCAAACCTGATTTTTAGCTTTCCAGGTTGTATTTTAACATTTTTTAGGGGTTGCTTGATTATGCGATTAAGAGATTCGCATCATATGGTAAGGCCAATAATTCATCCAGACAAGAGACAATGACATGTTTGAAGTTAGGATTGAAATATGCCAACAAAATTTCTTATTGTGCAAGGATTCCTTATGCACTAGTAATCCTTTTTCTTCAAAGAAAGATTTTAGCAACTTAGACAATTTTAAAAGTCTAATTAACATACTTTATGAGTATGAAAAGTTAACCCGAGTTGACGTTGTGTTTTTTTATGTATTTTCTTTCTAGCTTTCATTTTTTGATAATGTTTTTTTAAAAAGAAAAATGGGCTTTGGACAGTGTGAGCTACAACAACATTCATACAATTATTAAGAACAAGAAAATTTAAAAATAGAATGAAAAATAAATAGAATGAAAAAAACACAAAAAAGAGAAGGAAACAAATCTGACCTTAATTTAAATATGAGTGAATCTGAGAAGAGAAAAGAAAAAAATAAATTCATAAAGTATGTTAATTAAAAAAATTAAGAAGAGAAAAGAAAAGGAGAGAAGACATACTTGCACGTGGAAGAGAACATAAGAGAAGAGAAAGAAAGAAAGGGATGTTGGTGTTCGTTATAAAAAGGGAAGAGAGGAGAAGAAGAAGAAGAAGAAGAAGAAGAAGACTAAGAGGAAGAAGAGTGCATCTATTATGAAATGAGGGATTCTAGTATTTTAACTGGGGCTTTTTACCGATGAGTTTATTAATAGATAATTAAATATTAATATTTTTGATCATTCCGTTAGTGAATCCATCTGTAATATTTAATTTAAATTTTTAGAAACCCCCCAAATATCATCGATGACTTTTCAATCTGTTGGTGATTTCATCTATAATATTTAATTTAAAATTTCAATTTAATCAAGAATTTTCAGAAACCCTCCAAATATCATTGACGACTTTTCCATACATTGGTGATTTCATATATAGAGAACAATAATTAACAATTCAATTGAGAAGTAAACAGTTCCAAAACTCTCAAGAAAATACCATCAGAATTCATATGTCGGTGATCCTGTATGTAATAAAAAACATGAACAATGTAATTGAGAAGTGAACAGTTCTAGAGCTCTTAGGAATATACCAACAAAATTAATCTGTCGATAATACCTCTTGTAATTAACATAATGAACAGTGCTAAAGAGAAGGGAATAATTTACTGACGGGTTTATGGATGAATTTTACTAACGGTATTAATCTATTGGCAATATTGTTTGTATAAATAACATGTCATCGTACTTTTTGGTTTTTTTTAATTTCTTTTTTTTCCACTATAATTCCCTCAGTATATACCAAGAGAATATTTATGTCGGTGTTTATCAACTGATATAAGTAAGCGAATATTCTACTGGTAAAATTCACTACAATCTATTGATGAAAATATTCTATCATTGTTTCTGTTTGTATTTACCAATTTTCTGGTAGTGAAAACAAAATAAACAACAATCAAAAGAATAAGAACCAAAATTAATATAAATATAAAATTATAGGACCTTTTGCTATTTTGAAGAGAATGTGCATGGAACCAATGAGAAAAGAGAGAAAAGTGCAAGGAGAAGAAAATAAAAGAAATTAGCTACCACATGCCTCTACCAGCTACAATCATTGCATCATTAGGATGGCCTTACCGGGATACTTCTAGAGAAATCAAGGATTACGACATTGCAACACTAGAGGAAGTTGTACACATTGTAAAAGCACGATGACTTCCTTTACATGTTGAAGCATGCAATGCACACGCCAACCTCTTTGCCATTTCCCATTGACCCTAGTTCCTATAATTTTTATGAATTTTAAAATTGGTCCCTTAAGCTTAATTTTTCTATATTAATAAAATAAAATTTTATTTTACAAAATTGAGCATCAACTGTACATCATAGTTTTTCCTTGATATCACGAGACCCCTATTTCTAAGCAACCAAAAAATATTTTTAAGTCGAATCTCCAATAAATTCAATATTAAAGGATTAGATTGAAAAACAAAAAAATTAAGTGACCAAAAAAATAATGCTAATCTTTCCCCTGCCCGTGCAATTCAACCCTTTATTCTTTAAAGATAAAGGGGCTGAATATTTGTTTATTGTTCACATTCAATCTTCACGCTTTAATTATTTCAAATCAATAAAATATCATTAGATTTTTCTAAATTAAGCATCAATCAAGCATCAAATTGTTTTTTCTAGGATCTTGAGATCTCATAAGCTAAGTAGCTAAAATAAACCAGTAGACCCAATTCGAAATAAACGCAACTTTAAAGGAATAAAAAAAGGGATGAAAATGGGACAAAAAACCCAAGAACCAAAAAATTAAAAATTAAACATTGTTGATTACTATTTTAATAAAATCAAATAGTGAAAATATTTTACGTCAGGTATAAAAAATCTAGATAATTAGTTCTCTGATTTAAAAGGTTTTTTTTCATTTAAATTACCTTTTCTTAACCCAAAATACATGAGTTTCTAAACAAACCCCTTATTCAGTCAAACTATAATTTAGTAGACCAATTTGTTTAAAATTAGACCAAAAAATATAAAAAAAAATACATGATTTTTTTAACATTCCCATTGTTATACGACGAAACAGAGTGATTACAAGACATATAGGAATGGCAATGGATATCTCTAGATTGGGTTTTGTACTATCTGTACTCAAACTCGACCTGAACTCGAAACCCGAACCCAAAATCTAAAACTGAATACTATAATTTAAAACTATTTAGTATATAATTATCTTGGTATACATGTAATTTTCTCAAAATTTAAGATTATTTATTTCAGGTCGAGTTCGGATTTGGGTCGGGTAGACCAACATCTATACCCAAACCAAACCTGACCTTCAGGTTTTACCCAAACTTGAATCTAAACCTAATTGGATCTAGAAATTTTATATCCATTAGGTTTAGGTGAGATTGTCATGCCTACTAAAGAATTGACCTTGTAGCCCTACTTTTTTGGCTTATGAAGCCTCGAAAGATGGAAATCAATTAGCATCATCAAAGAATTCATTAGAGGTACCAATTGATCCTATTATAAGTTTAAAAACTAAGAGGATCCAAGAGAAATTGTTTGGTTTGATTCTGAATATTTGAGTTAAGAAGTTGTAAATTTATCAAATTAGACCTCTGTGTACTATTTGACCTATATCTGGAGCTATATGTGGAATTTTCATGCAATTCTAATTGGGATATAAAATAGATATCTCAAACATTCCATCCATATACAAACCAAATTAGATTCAAAGTTTTCCTTAAAATGTCTATTGATCAATTTTGCAAGATAAGGCATATCTCTTAAACAATACATCAGATGGAGTTAAAATTTTACAGAGAGATACTAAATACAATATGGAACTATGTTCTGGTAAATTTTAAGGTGAATCGGAGTGGGAATATATTATTTAAATTGGTCAAAGTTGTTACTATTTTAGTAGATTCATCGACAAAGTAATCTTTCTTGGCTATTTTTGTGTTAATTTTAGTTTCTTATATCATTAATTAATTCTAATGTGTCTTCGTCTTGTCGTAAAGTATCTTGTAAATTGCCATGAATCCTTGAGTGAAACACAAAAGGAGTATAAACACGTAAGGGGGTAAGTGATGAATATATATTTCTTGTCAACTAACTAATTTTTCATATTCAAATATGTTTAAATTAAGCAATAGCATGGCATAATAAATAGGGGAAAATGAAATTGTAACTTAGATGCAAATTATGAATCAATGAATGGATCAAATGACCGATGAGTTTGGAGATAGGTTGGTAAGGCAACATGTTAATGGTTGTGGTGGGGTTCAAAATAGGCTTGATAAAAAAGAATTTAATGTTAGGAGGGTTGTTAGGCGAGTTAACACTGATATAGATGAGTTTGTGGCTTGTAATACAGACATAGGTAATATTGATTTTGATAATGTGTTCGTGGGCAATGGGGAGCGATTTGGATAACAACGGGATCATCAATATGAAGGGGATTTATATGATGATAATTTTTGCTAGAGGGGTAATTATAGGTTTCGTGACCATAATGCTGAGTTTGGTGGAGATTTTGATACAATTAAGTTGAAAATATTGGCTTTTTAGGGGAAAAATAATTCAGACGTTTATGTAGAGTGAGAAAAGAAAGTGGAGTAGATTTTTAGTGTCACAATTATCGGAAGCTTGAGAAAATCAAGCTTGTTGTGATTGCTTTTACTAACTATGCTATTTTTTGGGGGGGATCAATCAGTGATGCACTACCAAAGGAATTTTAATACTTGGGATGAGATGAAATCCATTATGAGGAGGAGATTTGTGCCTAACCACTACTACAGAGAGTTGTATCAAAGGTTGCGGAGTTTAAGCCAAAGTACAAAGAGTGTTGATGAGTACTTCAAGGAGATTAAACTTATTATGATTCAGGCTAATGTTAAGGAGGATAAAGAGACTACTATGACTAGATTTATAAATGGCCTTAATCATGATATAGCTTATATTATGGATTTGCATCATTAAATGGAGTTGGAGGAGATGATGCATATTATCATGAAGATAGAGAGCCATCTTAAATGGAAGGCTACCATTTGACAAAGCCAACTATTACGCCCTTCAACACCCTAGGAACCTAATTGAATGGCTAACATTAGGGTTGGTCCATCACAACCGAATAAGATGAGCAAAGTCAAATATCCTAGAGAGAATAAAGACATCTTGGCCACTTGTAAAGGTAACAATGATACTTTTACTTCTTATAACTATGATATTAAATGTTTTTATTGTTTTAGTTTTAGTTATGTGGCTTCACAGTGTCCAAAAAAAAGAGTCATGGTTATGAAAATCAATAATAAGGTTGAGACTGATGGGAGGATGGAGATGAGAAGATGTCACCATTAGAGGATACTTATGATGTTTATGTTGAGTATCCAGTTGAGATAGAGACACTTGTAATGATAAGAGCACTGAATATGCATGTTAAGGTAGATGATTTAGAAGATTGGAAGGAGAACATATTCCATACGAAATGCCATGTTCAGAATAAGCTATATAGCTTAATTATAGATGGTAGTAGTTGCACTAATATAACTAGTATTGAATTGATTGAAAAGTTGAACTTGCACACTACCAAACATCACATACTTTATAATTTACAGTGGTTGAATGACAATGATGAGGTGATGGTGAATAAATAGGTCTTAGTTGCTTTTTTTTATTGGTAAATATTTTTATGAGGTGTTATGTGATATTGTGATAATGTAAGTTAGTCATTTGTTGTTTGGCAGACCATAACAGTATGATGGAAGAGCTATAAATGATGGGTTGACAAATAGGTATTCCTTTGAGATGGATGGAAGGCCTATAACTCTTGTACCTTTAACACCTAATCAAATATATGATGAGCAACTAAAATTGAAGATGAGGAACATGGTTGAAAATGAAAGCTTGTATATTAAGGAGATCTTTTTTGCTAATAAAGTTCTTTCAGGCTTTGATGATGATGCTATTTTCTGACATGATACTAGTTTATTTTCTTTAGGGGAATCTTCATGTTATATTTTCAAGGACAAATCCTTTTGAAGAGAGGAGATGATACAGACAAAGTTAGGTTTGAATTTTGCTGTAAAATGATTATTAACCAGTTTTGCTGTAAAATGTGTGTGGCACTCTAACCATCTAGGTAGTAGCCCAGTGGTAAGAACTTGGAACCAAGAGGTTTGCTCCTTCTGTGGTCTCAGGTTCGAACCCTATGGTTGCTCATATGATGGCCACTGGAGGCTTACATGGTCGTTAACTTCAGGGCCCGTGGGATTAGTCGAGGTGCGCACAAGCTGGCCCGGACACCCACGTTAAACTAAAAAAAAAAAACATGGCACTCAAAGAGCAACCAAAAAGACAATGGCTGAAGAAAAAATAATGATTGCAAAATAAAAGTAAAGAACTAAAAATAGAAACAAAACAATAGTAAAACAGAATGGGATCCTGCAAAAGAAGGGTGGGAAAAAAGGATGAGTCCATAGATGTAAAATATCACTAAAAACAGGAAACGAAAAAAAAAAACGAGAAAAAACCCAAAGGCAAACCAAATTTCTCAAGCGAGCACAACAAACGAATAATTTTCAAAGAAAGGTAGCAAAAACAAAGGACATCAACCTGAAATCAAATTGAAAACTTAAAAAATTCATCTGCAGCAACATAATAATTGCCAAGCGAAACAGAAAAACAACATCAGCTCACCTATCTTATTGAGAGCCAACATAAGCTGCCATTGAAGTAAGAAATAATAACACCAAAACAATTTAAGACGAGCTCACCCTGCAATAAAACGGATGCAAGAGGCAACGATTGAGCAGGGCGAATCCCTTACCTTGAGTCAAAATACGTTGCGATCTAGCCTCTCTTGGCGCACGTACCTAATAGATAGAGATAAAGCTAAGTAGTTAACTGACGTGCTTACAGTCCAACAACTCAACAAGTCTCCTATTTCCGAGTGAATTAGCAACAACACGACCTGCGACCTGTTATTTAACGACATATATAAGACTTTTGTCGCCTAATCTTCCTTTCACCTCTAACTATGAGCTCCCATGTCGGTCATTCCAGGAACAGCACGTCATTGAAGTGAGAGTGATGAAATAAAAAGGTCGGAGCTCAATCCTAAGGGTTGGTCGGCTGGCTTGTCATCCCGTGAATCGGGCTAGACGAGTGGATCTAGCCATAACTTTTATTGCTTGCGTATCGTACCGGATCCCTCCTTCAATCATCTCTATTCCCTAAAGATAGCCGCTTGAAAGAGTAGAAGTCAGCCAGTCTGGAGTCATAGGGCAGCCAAACTTTCAGGCTAGAGAGGTATGGAATGAGATATCAGCGTCCAGCTTGAGCAGTAAGTAGTATTTACTGATTTATACACGTCAGCGATCAAAAGTCAACATGATTATGCAAACATGAGGAGATTCAGTTTAAAAACTTTGGTGATTATAATTGTTTTTTAAAATATTTTTTATTTAAAAATATATTAAAATAATATTTTTTTTATTTTTAAAAAATTATTTTTGATATCAATATATTAAAATAATTTAAAAATATCAAAAAAAATATTAATTAAAAATAAAAAAAATTCAATTTTTTTTAAAAATATTTTTAAAATCCAAAAATAAATAGATTAATTCCGAATAATACTATTATCACGAGAGCAGACGAGGAAATGAATATTGAGTGGATGAGATAATGATGTTTATTGAGGAGTAAGCTCAACCTTACGGAGGAGAAAGTCCAACGGAGGAGAAAGACCAGTGAGTAGCACTTTTAGAATCGTTATATGTATGGCAAGTCCTAGGAAAATGAGGTGATGCAAGCGAAAGTTAAAAATAATAATAAATAAAAAATACATGAATTTTAATGAGTAAAAAAAACTATTGATACAAACCCTAAATTCACAGTTTTTTTTTTTTTTTGTGCTCTTTAATAATAATTCTTCAGGAGATTTATAAAGTCATAAATAGGTCAAAAACCCTACCTTAATTATAAAATAAAATAAAAATCTGAAATTACGAAGGAAAGAAGCATGAAATCTAAAAATAACAAGAAAAATCATAAAACTGTCAAAACTAGGGGCCCGAAGCGAGATTTTAAAAATCTAAAGATCTGATAGTCGGAGTAAAGATTTCATGCTATTATAAAAAAATAGCCTCCGGAAATTCCTGTAAAAATTTGAGCGTGATTTGTCACACCCAACATCGCGGCGGCCCTAAAAATAAATCTTGAATATGGAAAAAGAACAAATTTCTTGCATCTTGTTCTTTTAGGAGAAAGGTCTTGTTTGAGGAGTTGTCACCTAGTATTATGGTCACTAGAAACCCTAACTGGTCAACAAAGATTTTATGGTTCGGGACTAGTTACGTAAAAGGAAATATATTATCACCCCTTAAATGTTCTGTCTAAGGCAAACTGCATTGCTATTTTTGTCTTAAATTTCTAAATTTTTAATGGTTTATGCTATGATGATTTGTTTATAATATTCCTGACTCTGGCGTAAGTGAATATTCGACTATAGATACTTCTAACTCTGGCATTGATAAGTATTACATAACTCAAAACAAAAATAAATGGTGTTGCTGACTCTAGCTCTTTGAATAAACCAAATAAAAATAAATTTAAATATATGTATGCATATTTTTTATATTTTTATATTTTCTATTTTCTATTTTTTATTGTTTTGGGACTGGGCCCAGCTCAGCCCATGGGGACTGGGCTGGGCTGGACCCATCCGGCCCAGCCTGGCCGCTGGCCCAAGCCAGTGGCCAGGCGGCCTTTACCCGCCAGCGTGCGTGAATTGTTTACGCACGCTGGCAACAGTTAGTATGTAATTATATTTCTAATGCACATTGTTGGGGAATTATTTTGCAAACTGGAGATGCTTACCTGGGAGCAAGATGGAGGCGATGGCGGGCTGTTCCAAGCTTCTTCCTCTGGTTTTGGAAGTCGGCGATGGAGAAGAAGAAGCCGATTGTGATGCTGATGCTTTCTTCTGTGGGTTTCTTTTTTCCCTGTCCTCCTCTGTGTTTAATCGCCTAGTTTGCTCTCTGATTTAGGATACGGAGGCGTGATGGAAGACCGGCCAAAGCTCTGCTTTGGTTCCGTTGTATGCTCCTGTGTCGTTCTCTGCTTTTTCTCTGTCTAGTTGCTTATTATACTCCCCTATGTTACTGTTTTGAGTCTGAAAAAATCCCCTCTCTCTGTTTTTGTTCGTGGTCTTCTTTTCTCCCCGTGTTCGTGGCTCTTTTTTTTGTCTCTGTTTTCTGGGTTTCTTTTTTTCTGCCTCTCCTGGTTTTTTCGTTCTCCCCCTGGCCTCCTCCTTTTTTTGTGGCCTTTCGTTCTCTGGCTTTTATAGCCAGAGAACAATGCCGTTTCATCCATTGATTGCAGGTGTAATGGTGGCGGCGGGCGGCTGAACCGTTGAGGAAGACGAACAGTGTCGGCACCGTTTTTGTGTTTAATGGTTATTTTCATTTTGGCCCTTGAAGTTTTAAAAGTTTTGTAATTAAGCCTCTCGTTTAAACTGTAATTGGCCCCCTGCATTTGCGCGTCATTTTCAATGTAGTCCTTGGATTTTAATTGTGCAATTTTGACCCCAAACTTTGCTATTTCTTCAATTAAGTCCCTGATTTCATTAATTTAATTAAATCCAAGTCCAATTAAGTCTCAAAACTTATCAATTATCCAATTAAACCCTTGATTTGATTAATTAAATTAATTCCAAGCTTAATTAAGTCTCAAAACTTATCAATTCTCCAATTAAACTCTTGATTGGATTAATTAAATTAATTTCAAGCTCAATTAAGTCTCAAAACTTATTAATTCACCAATTAAACTCTTGATTAGATTAATTAGATTAATTCCAAAGTTTAATTAAACCTCAAAACTTCCAATCATGTTGCTCTTAACCCAAATTTTAATTCATTCTTCATTTATTTCATTTTACTTGTTTTTCATCATTATTATTTTTTCATCATCATTTTTTTTTATCATTTTCAGTAAATAATAAATAAAATAATAATAATAATTAAAACAAAAGGGTCAAAAATTGGGTTATGACACGATTCAACGATCAAATCAAAAGTTATGACCCTTTTGAGCCATTATTCTAGTCTGGCGCGACCAGACGTCCTCTTGGACCTAGACGTGTCCTACTGGTCCATAAACTCATCTACTAAATCATCCACATAATCTATCTGGATCATATGCTCATTTAATTATGGTAGACCTACATCTAGTTGTTCAGAATCACCCATTATTACAAATCTAACTACATCAATAGGTCATTCTAGCATGGGACAGGCGAAGCGATCACCTGGTTAGTGAGTCTGTACATTTTATAGAGTAAGGAAAGTTAGTTGATTCAATTCTTGAGGTTCTTTCTTCGCAAGAGTCATTGTTAGTAATGCAATATTGGATTAAATACACTTCCATTTTTGGAGGGAGGCCTCGTATAAGTAGAGGTGCGCAGACAAACGAATAGAAAAGTAGTCTTTATCCATGATAAGCATATAAAGTATCGAGCAGTCCCCGAAGAGTAGGCTTCCCGATGTAAAACTCTATTCCTTTTGCACTTGAAATAGAGAATTGATTATGCCGATAGAAAATAGAATTTGAGGAGATTACTTATTATTTAGGTCATTCCCTCATCCTTCTATTATGGCTATTCAAATCTTTTATTTCCTTCCTTGGTTGATTCAATCCTGAGACTAACTAGTCGAGTCACTTCATTTACCCTAATTGCTATTGATTTGCTAATTTTGCTTACTCTTTTTTTACTCGTTGTCATCGAGAAGCTTCATCCCTTTTTACTATTTAGATCCTATAAGTATGGCTTGAACCGTAATATTTCAAAGCTGGATAGCTTGAACTATACTGAAGGGACCCTTTATCTGCCTCTTCCATCCATTGCTAGTATTATGGAATTGTGTTGTAAAATAGAAAAATATCATGTTTCCTATTGTATAGCTTTATCATGTGTAATAGGTTACACCATAACATATATACAATGCCTTACTTATATAAATAGTTGAGGAGCTGCCTTGATTAAGACACTCACCAAATTATTACAAATCTCTACTTTAACTTGGTATCAGAGCCTCTCTACCTTAAATAGGTTCTTCTACTTTCTATTGCAGATTCTTCTCACTACCGTCATCCCTACTTTTCTATTTTTTTATGATGCAGATCTTTCTCTCTGCTACTTGCTTTCCATTCTCTCTCTGCTGCACATAATTTTTTTGTTTGTTGAACTTGTTTAGTCGACCTCTCCTCTCTGTTAGAGGCGTTCTCCATCAAGATAAGCTCCTCTCTTTGCAGGTCTTCTTCAATCGGTTATTCCTACTCTTCTCTGTCACTATTGTTGCCATGGATCATACGACTAGTGCTGCTGCTGGCATGAATGTCAGCTTTTCTCCTCCAAATTGTTTCTCCCTGGTTCCTGGACTCACAACATTAACCAACACAACCACGGCTCCATCTGCTGTGACAGCAGCCCTTATTCCCCTCTCCAACACCCAGCAGGTTATCAATTTTAAACTTACCAACACCAACTATCTGTTTTGGAGTATTCAGATGAAGCCGTATCTACTTGGTTAAAGAGTCTTCTTGTTTGTTGATAACTTGACTCCATGCCCCTCTCCGCATTATCTGTTCTGTACGGTTTCTACCACCTCTGCTACCTTTAATTTTAGCCCTTCCCAAGCGTTTCTGACTTGGAAACAGCAAGACCAACTCATTCTTAGTGCTATGTTGTCCTCTTTCAGTTGATGTTCTTCATCTTATGGTTGATTGCCCGACTTCTGCTAGTGTTTGGAGCACTTTTGAACATGTTCTCGAATCATGCAATTGCATGGCACTCTTCAGGATCTTCGACAGGGTGATGATACCATCACTCTCTACTTGCAACGCGCTAAAGATTTGTTTGATGAATTAGTTGCGGCTGGCAGACCTATTCTCTCACTGATTTCAACTTATATGTGTTTCGGGGACTTCGTGGTGAATTTCGTGATTTGGTTACGAGTCTGACAAACAAAGCTTACCTTCTTTCATACTCTGAGTTCCATAGTCACCTGTCTACCCATGAATTCATCCATTGCAGCTCACTTCCATCTATTATGCCTATTGCACCCCTACTACCCATACTTGCATAGCCTCCCTCAGTCTATGCTGCCCAGCGTGGTTTTTCTAGGTCTAATGGTAGTGGTTTCATGGCTCATCAGGGCAGAGGTAGAAAGGGTGGTTGGTGGCATCCTCGCAGAAACTTTCCTCGGTCCAACGATCAGTCTTTTCGTGGTGCTGGTGGTGGTTCTCCTTGGCCGCAAACTCGCAGTTATAATGAACAGTGGCAGCAACACCATCAACGGTTTGCAGCACCAAACCAGTGGCCACGACAGTAGATAAAATGTTAGCTCTACCACATCTATGGACATTCCACATAGCAGTGTTCCTAGCTTGCCCATCATGGCAATCAAGCCTCGGCCAACCTCTCCTTTAGTGCTGTATCGGTAGAAGATTCTACCACTTGGTTTCCTAACACAGGTGCAAATCACCATGTTACTCCAGATATTACGGTATGACTCGCAGAACCCTATCTCGGTAATGATCAATTGCATGTTGGTGATGGTAAGGGCCTTGTTATATCTAACACCACCCAAAATATCTTGCATACACCAAAACGTGCCTTCACCTTATCCAACATATTACATGTTCCACATATTAAAAAAAAAAGATTATTATTTGTTCAATAATTTTGTCGTGAAAATTCTGTCTTTTTTGCATTTCACTCTTCTGTTTTCTATGTCAAGGATCTCACCATCAAAGAAATTCTCCTTTCCAGTTAGAGTAAAGATGGTCTTTATGTCCTTTTCACGTCTTCTGCCACAGCCTTACCGCAAACATTTTTGTCCACTAACGTGCCCACTTCTGCCGATATTTGGGATCGTCGACTCGGTCATCCTGGTTCACTCATTATGGTTCTCTTAGCATCAAATAAAAAGGTTGTTTGTACCTCTCGTCCACTTAATTTTCAATGCCAAACTTGTTTGTTAGGAAAAACCTCTTGTTTGTCTTTAGGACCTACGGGTTATAAAACTTCTGCTTCTCTAGAACTTATTTTTAGTGATGTTTGGAGCCCTGCTCCTATACTATCTTCTGATGGTTTTTGATACTTTGTCATATTTGTGGATGCGCATACCAAATTCATTTGGTTTTATCCTATTGCCCTAAAATCAGATGTATTCAATGTGTTTAATTTCAAGTACTTGTTGAACGTTTGTTCTCTCGAAAAATCAAATCTGTTCAAACTGAATGGGGTGATGAATATCGCAAATTACATTCCTTTTTTAAAACCATCGGTATTCACCATCGTCTCATATGTCCACATACACATGAACAAAACGGTATTGTTGAGCGTCGTCATCATCATTTTGTTAAAACTGGTCTTACTCTACTTAGTCAGTGTAAGGCACCTCTAAAATTATAGAATTATGATTTTGAAACCTCGGTTTACCTCATTAATCATATGCCAACACCGGTTTTGAGCAACGAATCTCCCTTTGAATGTTTGTTTCATCAAATGCCTAATTATGCCTTTTTCATGGACTTTTGGTTGTCTCTGTTTTCCTCTACTTCGTCCTTACATTGCTCATAAGTTGGACTATCGCTCCACTCCATGTGTGTTTTTAGGTTATAGTTCCTCTTATTTAGGCTATCATTATCTTGATTTGTCATCTCATCGCATCTATATTTCCCATCACGTTCACTTTTATAAACAGGTTTTTTCATTTTTTTGTGTTTGCCCTTCCATCTACATCTGTCCTCTCTCAACCCTCCTCTCCATCTGCTACTGTCTCCAGTTTGCCCTTCCTCACCGTCTTTCCAATTGATTACTCAGAAACTTTAAGTTCTGTTGTTAAACCGACTACTGTTCGGTTAGTCCTTACGACTGCAGTCTTTAAAGATTGGAAGATTTGGCAACTTGATTTTTATAATGCTTTCCTCAATGGTTCACTTCGCGAGGTTGTTTACATGAAACAACCCCCAGGTTTTGTTAACCCTGTCTTGCCTATTCATGTCTGTCGCCTTCCCAAGTCTCTTTATGGCTTAAAATAAGCACCACGAGCCTGGTACATGTGACTAAGTGATTTCCTCATGTCTATTGGTTTTCAGGCTTCAAAGTTTGATACCTCTCTGTTTATTCTGAATGTGAATCATGATATCTGTTACTTACTTATCTATGTGGATGACATCTTACTTACCGATAAAAACTCTGACTTGATTCAACGTCTTATTACCTTATTGAGTTCGGAGTTTAAACTTCGTGATTTGGGTGATGCTCATTATTTTTTGGGAATTGAAATCGCACCCACTAGTATGGGTCTTGTGCTTAATCAACACAAGTATGCTCTTGATATTCTGAGTCATACAGGTATGTCGTCATTTAAACCCGTTGACACACCAACTTCTGTTTCCAAAATTGATCTGCAGTCTACTAAGTTGTTTTCGGATCCCACTCGCTTCCGCTAAATTATTGGTGCTCTTCAGTTTCTCACCTTTACTAGACCAGACATTTGTTATGTTGTGAACAAGGCATGTCAGTTTATGCATACTCCTACTGAAAGCCATTGGGCTGCCATTAAACGCATACTGCGATACTGGAAAGGTACGTCCTCCTTTGGTCTCCACCTTACTTGTGACTCTTCCTTGTCTATACATGGTTTTACTGATGCCAATTGGGCCATAAGTATTGATAATCGAAAATCCACAGGTGGATACATTGTCTTTCTTGGCAACACTCCCATTTCATGGAAATCTAGCAAGCAACGCACTATTGCTCGCTCCTTCACTGAAGCAGAGTATAAGGCCTTAGTTGATGGTACTGTTGAGGTTCTTTGGCTTCGCTATCTTTTGTCGGATTTGTGTTTCCCTCCTAGTTCTGCTACCATTATTTGGTGTCATAATTTGGGTGCTACTTATTTGTCTGTTAATCCGATCTTTCATGCTCATACAAAGCATGTTGAGGCCGATTATCACTTTATTCATGATCGAGTGGCTAAAAAGGAGATTCATATTCGCTTCATCCCATCCAGAGATCAATTAGTCGATGTGCTTACGAAGCCCCTTGCTTCCCCAGTTTTTGTTTCTCTACGTTCCAAGCTTCACGTGGATAACTCACCCTCAGCTTGAGGGATGTATTGTGGAATGTGTTGTAAAATAGAAAAATATTATGTTTCCTCTTGTATAGCTTTATATGTTTCCTCTTGTATAGCTTTATCATGTGTAATAAATTACACCATAACATATGTACAATGTCCTATTTATATAAATAGTAGAGGAGTTATCCTAATTAATACACTCATTAAATTATTACACTCGGACCACAGGAAGCAGATGTATATATTTATCAACTTGCTAGATCATCAGAGCTCATAAGGCTCAGAAGCAGCTATCTGGCCCCGGGGGTGGAATACTAGTGAATGAGAGCTTAAAAGCATATATTTATCCTATGACTATCTTGTTACTACGTTAAAAGAGAGTGAGGAGTCGAGTATATACATCTTCGATATACCAAGTTTTCATTGCATACCCAGAGATATTATTACAACTTTCCTATTTCTTTTATATCTGTTGTTGGTTAATATAATAATATCTCTGTAGACACAATTTTGAGCAATTTTTTTGTTTCTACAATCTCAAACAAAAGTACTAAACGAAACGACTTTCACTTTCCATAACCAAATTGAAAGAAAGTCAATCAATTCGTGTTATGATTCTCTATTTTGTACTCTTTGAAGCTGAGAAATGAGAACAACAGCTAAAGCCATTAATTAGAGAAGCAAACTTATTGAGCTGTCTTATTGACTATTTGCTTTAGGCATTCAAGCCTCATTTATAATCTATAGAGGGTGAAAACTCCAAAACTAGAGGTCTTCGAGACTCTAAGCCAGCTAATTCCTAACAAGTTACGAGGGAAGCAGTTTTTCGGTAAACTCTTCTAGGGTTAGAGTGCAAAATTCCATTACCTTAACCACATGTCAAATGGAGTGGAAGACAGAAAGCAAATCCAAGATGTGGTGCACCATCCTCTGTTTCTGTGGATCCTTTTTGTTTGAATAGCTTGAGACAAGATTGACCTTTCACTATGAATTAAACCATGAAAATGAAAGGAGCCTTTCCAAAGTTCTGGCACATGCAATTGAACCAAGACAGGAATGAGCTTCTTTCTTCACTAAAAAAGGTGACAACGACGTGTGGTCTATTCCAATAGCGGGTATACGGAGTGGCTATTATGCCTATTTAAATCTTTTGATTGTGATAGGATTCTGTTTCCTCTTATTAAAGTAAAGTTCTACCCGAGCCCTAAATAATAACAAATTTGCTTTCGAGGGAATGCCCTAAAAAAATTTCTTGAGGCTTAGGTAGGTTTGTGCTCGCTCGAGTTACCTTAGGTACCCTCATATCAACACCCCTAATCCGCAATAAGACCTTTAACTGTGATTCCACTTCCTGAAAGAAAAGACAGAACTCTTCCTTAATATATATCATTCTCAATGGCACATCCGCTTAAAGTCGAAAATATTTACTTGAATCTCTCAACAGTGGATGATTTTGTCTAGAGTAGCTACTTCCATAACATAAGAGAAGGCACAATAGCCAGTCAGGGCAGAGGAATCCATTTTTATTATATATGCGTCAAAGGACTACAGGAAGATGTTCGCAAGCACAGAGGCTTTGGAATTTAAAACGGCCTTTCGGATCTTTGACTATTTCCCGAGACGGAGCTCCCTGATAAATTTCATGTGCTAGAATTTTGTATGAAGGGACCACAGATCCATGGTTGGTTGAGGCAAAAGGCTTTTATTTTATATAGAAGAGGGCAGTCATTGGGCCTTCTATCTTTGATTTGAGGATAGATGCAATGTTGCTCTTTCGCCTCATCCGTTAACCTACATTAAGTGATTTCACTGTCAATGTTCATGCAGCAGATGGATGGAGAGATCAAACTGTTAGTTATGCCATTAGAAGCCCTTTCCCACTCGGGGAGAACGGTCAGTCAGAAGAAAAAGGTAGACTTGACGCCAAGTATCTATTTTGATTGAATCCGTGATAACTGCTGTCATCAAGTATGAAAAACCTCCACTTCACTGTCCAAGCTCCTTCTATATAAGTTGTTCTCTATCGCTATCATTTGAGAGACTCCCTGTTAAGGATGTATTAATTATTTTGAAAAACTAGTAATTAAAAAGTTATATTAAACTACTAATGATTTTTTAAAAAAAATGAGGAAGAAAAGAAAAATTTATCCTAGAATCTTTTATCTTCATTTTTCCTTATGGGTTAGTGGTAAAGTGTTTAAGTTTGCGAATTTCATGCATGCTTAATGACATATTGATGAATTGTTTTGCATGGAAAAATGTTATGTAGAATTGTGTAGGAAGAATAAATTCTTGTATTGATGTTTAGATGATAGAATAGTGTTGATTTGCATGAGAGATTATTTGGGTAATGAGTAATTGAGAGAAATTGTTGAAAGAATATGTTGAACCTTGATTAGAAATATTTAAATAGAATTGTGATGTTTATTTGATTATGATATGAATAATTATTATGAAGATAAACATGCTGATTAGAATAGGAATTAGTGAGCTTGAGACTTGAGAAAAAAAAGAATTATTCAAATTATTAAGAGGATTGTGAAGAAATATATTGATTAAAAATTTTAAATGTGTAATCGGTGAGGAATTGAAAAGGAATGAGGTCATTCCATTAAGAAGACATACACATCTAACATGAAATGAAGTTTCATTTCATAAGTATAGGAAATGAATTATATTAATTTAAGGAAAGAGATAATTATGAACATGCTAATTAAAGAATCTTAAATAGAGAGTATATTGATGAGATTATTTTAATTAAAGAAGAAAAATGAGTTTATTAGGAGACATTTCATGAATATAAAAATAAATTTGATTTAATGTTGCAGGAGAAGTTATGAGAGGGTCACATATGGTAGGAACAGTGGTGTGTCAGGCAACTTTAGATAGGTGAAAAATATTCACCTCAAATCAATTTGTTTGAATATTTTTCTTTTAGGGTGTGGGTCATGAAGTTATTACAATGTTTATTTTTATGTTGTTATTTGTATTTACTTTGCGAGACAAGCAACTAACTTAGTAAGTAAGATTATTTAAAAGTATCAACAACAATTTATATGGTATTTAGAAATAAGAATAATATTGATCGGCCTCCAATATGAGAATGTCAAATTAATGAGTATTAATGTGAGGATACTATAATTTATTGTTAGTAAAGGAAACATTGAACTTGTAGAGTTTTAATTTGAAAATCTTGGTTGATAAATACCTGGTTAAGATAATTATACCAAGAAAAGGAATATTCAGGAGGAATTATAAATGATTTGGAAATAAGACAAAATTATTGGTTTTAAATCCGTCATTGAATGGATGGTCAATAAATATCTTATAATTTTAAGATTATTTATTCCATCTAAAGAGAGATTAGATATAATAATAATAATAATAATAAATACACTAATGATTATAAACTTAGTAAGATTTCAAGTTCATCACATACACGTCAGGATTAATATCATGATATGCTCAAAACTCTTATGCATATATTTTGTTGTAAATTGTTTTGTTTGATAACGTTGTAATGAGAATGAGAAGGATTATGTAATTAGCTTATCTTAACATTTTGTATGAAATGTTGAGTGTTTATGGTATGTAATAATTAATTAGGATATTGTTAAAGTATTAATAATAAATTATTAGCTTAAATACATTTTGAAATTTTATGCTAAAAAAAAACTTGTCTATATATGAAATAATATATTATGTAATGTTAATCCTGTACGTAATAATTGTCTAGTAAAAAATAATAAGAACACATTTGATTTGAGCAAATAGAGTAAAATGAATTGAAAGTATAGAAAGTTGAATGAGAAAATCTTTTAGATATACAAATGGATCAATAATGGAAAGGCCGGGAATGTTTAGATCATTGGATATAAATATATATTTAAGATTATTGTTGAGTGAGTAAATTGATGTCGACACTTGAAACGGTTGAAAATATATAAAGAAAATTTTGCTAAAATTTCAGTAAAAATTTAATATTTATTATAAGATATTAATAATAAAAATTCAGCCTTTTATTATCCATGAGATTGAGTTTATGTTCTGAATAGTTGGTTCATTACATGGGGTTATTACATAGCATGAATTAATTTTATGACTTGATTGCGATATTGATTTATGATGAAATGTTTCAGAATGGTGACAACTCGATAAGGAGCTCAAATTGATCCATCTATGGTACGGGAGAGGAATGCTAGTGCATGACTCGAGGTTGGTCTGGAAGATCTGTTAGCATATACTGAATCCTATATATAAGCAGCATCCATTCAGCCTTGACGAGGGGAGCCATTTAGACTCTGAGATGATTCTGCATCCCGATGGGAAGGGGTTATGCAATTTAAAGGACAAGATTTATCGAGACAGGGAGAGGAGCCTCCATCGGTAGCTCCTACAGCAGTACCGAGTGTGCACATAGATCTAGTGCATCTAGAGCAGATCGTGAAGGCTATAATGTTAGGCATATCTAGTGCTACAACATCAGTGGCACTAACAGCACCTACAGTTGCAGTGCCAACCCCTAGAGATGATGTTGTTGCTTTTGTCAGATGGGCAAAAAGCATGAGATAATTGGGGTGTGAATAGTATAATGGTGAGCAGGATGCTGAGATTACAGGAAGATGGATTAGGAAAGTGCAGCAGACATTGAGACAGCAGTTAATATATTAGTAAATTGTGTTTCTCAGTTGTTGTCGGGTAGTGCACTAACATGGTGGGAAGCAGTTAAGATAAGAAAAAATGTAGATGTGATGACTTGGGGAGATTTCAGGATGGAATTTGAAAACAAGTTTTATATTAGATGACCGGAAAATAAAGGAACAAGAGTTCTTAGCACTGAAACAAAAATAAATGTCGGTGATGGAGTATGAAAGATGATTCCATGAACTTTTTATGTTTTCTCCCCAATATATAACCCTTTGAGCAGCATATGGTTGATAGATAGAGGGATGGATTGAGACCTAATTTGAAACAAGCATTGATTGCTTTCCGGTTTAAAACTGTAAGGGAGTTAATTGAAGTATAGTTATCAAACCCGGCCCGGGTAATGACCCGGTCAAGGAGCCGGGTCCCGGGTTTTATAGGTCAACTCGGGTCAACCCGGATCAACCCGGAAAAATTTAAAAAAATATATTTAAAGTTTCAATATTTCATATGATAAAATTAAGAAAAAAAACTCACATGAATATAAGCTATGCATGTTGTAAATAAAACACTTTTCTAATATTTATATAGTAAATTTTAAAAAGTGCTAATAACCAACTAAAAAAAAAAGTATAGAGAAAAACTCACATTAAAAAAAAAAAAAAGCAGCCCCCGGAAGCCGCTCCCGTTTCATTAAAAAGACCATTATTCCCAACCCCAATCCCACCACCAGCACCACCTCCACCCCGTCCACCACTCTGCATCAGCAATCGGTCATCCTCATCCAAAGGCAGCCTCTCATCAGCAATTTAATCATCCTCATCTAAAGGCAGCTTGCTTTCTCGTATGCTTGCGGTACTGTCCTTCATGTTTATTTCTACTCCTATTATTCTTGATTCATTTTTTATCTTTATCCTCCATACTTCACTACTCGCAACCGCTTCTTCTTTTTCTTTCCAACGCGTAATCCATTTTTTGTGGTTGGATTTGCTGTTCCAGGTTGGCCATGATAGTACTTGCCTTTTCTTTCTTCAATCACTTTCTTTTAATTATCATCAAGACTCAGTTCTAGGCTTGGATGCAGGAACAGTGAGCTCCAGACCATGTCTTTGCGGTCTTATATATATGCCTTCTTAAAGAGTTATGAGTGTTTTTTTGTAGTCCTTTGAGAAGCCTTTCTCAAGCCTTCTGCTGCTTCATATCTCAAGCCTTCTGTTGCTGCTTCATCTATCACGACTACTATGTATGGTAGCTAAAAATATACAAAGGTATTTAACAACTATTGTTGTTGTCTTTTGAAGTTAGATCTCAAATCGCCTGGCCTTGTCCCCCAACAAGGAAGATTGTGAGGCTCGTCGCGCCTGGAGGGGCTGGAGGCGGCAAGAAAGATCCAGACAGAGATAAGATCTCAAATCTGCCATGGAGAGTCACCCGGGTCTCGCCCGGGTTTGCCTAGTTCATGGATCGACCTGCCGGGTCAACCGGGTTTGGCCGGGTTATTGCACTGACCGGTCTTTTGAGAAACCCGGACCGGTCCAGCCATTAGGTCGACCAGGTTTCAAGTTGACCCGTCGGGTCAGTTCAGGTTTAATAACTATGAATTGAAGCAACTCGGGTTTTAGAAACATGTATAGCAAAAAATCAAGGCCGAAATGAATTTCAGAAAAGTAAGACTTTTGACTTCTCATCTGGCAGATCTCTGTCAAAGAAAGGTAAGACAGGACCATTATTTAAGAAAAAAAAAGGACAATCTGACCAGAGTAGAACTACTAATGGAGGCACTATAGAGGGTCGGACTAGAACTAATACTAGTGGAGGGTTCACTGGACAGAGGACAGCTACATACCTTTAATGTGTGATGTGTGAGCGGAATCATCTAGGGGAATATTCAGCCATACCCGGTCGATGTTATATATGTAGACAGGAGGGGCACCGATGGAAAGAATACCCGTATCAAGATGCCCTTGTTATCATTATGGCGAGATTGGACATCGCTAGAAGGAATGTCCTTATAGGACTGTTGAGCAGAATAAGAGCCATGGACAGCCAACTCATAGTTAGCAACAATTGGTGATAGTAGATAGACCTGGATGACTAGCTCGATCAGGAGCTAGTGTTAACTGAGGAAGACCAAGAGGATAGGGAGAGAGGACTCAGGGTCGAGTCTTTCATATAACCCAGGTGGAGGTTCATACTGCTCTAGATGATGTAGCATGTATGCTACGATTAAATACTCATGATGTCAATGTTTCGATTGGAGTCTACCTATTCTTTTGTGTCCACAATAATTAATAGGAAATTGAATATTCAATTAGAAAACATAGAGATGGGATTAGTGATAGGTATTTCGAGGAGTGAAAAATTAATGAGGTAGAAGGGCATGAGACTCGGGTAGACTTTTGCCTTTATAGTTATAGGATTTTGATGTAATCCTTGGAATAGATTGGTTGAGTATCCACCGAGCCACATGGATTGTTTTGCTATAACAATAAAGTTACAAACCATGAATGGAAATTGGGTACTTTTTAGAGGAGAAAGAAATATTATGTCGAATTGTTTAATCTCGGTTATAACTGCACATAAAGTGTTGAAAAAATGGTATGCATCCTAAGGAATTACTAGGGTTACATCCTTTAAAAAAAAAAGTAGAGGTATCTATAGATATCATGCCTGAAACTATTTCTAGTGTATAAGCCCCTTATAGAATGGCACCAACAGAATTAGCAAAATTCAAGATATAGTTACAGAAATTATTAGATAAAAGATTTGTAAGACCTAACAATTCTATGTGGGGGGCTCCAATATTATTTGTGAAGAAAAATGATAAATTTTTTTGACTTTGTATAGATTATCGGCAATTAAATAAGGTGATAGTGAAGAATAAATATGCACTTCCGCGGATAAATGATATGTTTGATGAACCAAAGGAAGCAAAGATATTCTCAAAAATAGATTTAAGATCAGGGTATTATCAGTTAAGGATAAAGGAGTAGGAAGTACCAAAGACTGCTTTTAGAACTCGATACAGGCATTTTATGTGAAAACCCGCTAAATTATAATCTGAATAAAATAAATAAAGTACCGAATAGATTAAATAAAAGGATTTCAAGTATTGTAATTGGATACAATAGAATAAAATATAAGATGTTATGGTGAGAATTAAGTAAAAAGAAGAGTTGAGTGACAAAAATAGAAATGAGAAGAAATGAGGGCCAATGTGTAAATAAGTAAAAGTTAGACTATAAATGCTCCATTTTTTCTCTTTTAGCCGTGAGCTTTAAACAAAGAAAGGGGGAAGAATTGTGTGATGTTTCTACTTAAATTCTCATTGATTTCACTAATTAAAGTGAGTAATTAAAGTGATTAACTTAATTAAACATCAAGAGGGGTTGATTTAATGTGGTGAGTGCATTGGAGGAAGGATTTCAAGCTAGGGAGAAGAAGAAAACTTGATTTTTCTTGCATTCTTTCCTTAAATCCTTATCAAAGTGAGGCAAATAACGTGCTCCAAATGATTAATTCTTTTAATTTTATGTTTGATGAAGGATTATGCAAAATTATGATTATGTGAAATTGTGGATTAATGTTATAATTTATAGGAATGATGCAAATTATGTTTGAACCATGTTAGAAAGCATGAATTATGATTGGGTAAGTGTTTAATTTTAAGTAAAAGAAACAAAAATTATTTTTCCTCATTTTAATTGAATATTTGGCCAAAAGAGGAGTAATTTAGGGGATTTGAGGTTTAATATAATTGTTTGGAAAATATGGGAAGATGAAGGTTTATAAGTGTTATTATATGAATGGAGTAAGAATTTTTCAAAGAGAGAAGAAAAATCTGCACTTCCTTCCCTAGGTTGTTTTTGGCTAAATAGAGAAGAAAAATTAGAGAATGGAGTTTAAATGATATTATTAAGGAGTTTTTGGCTAAATGAAGAAGAAAAATTAGAGAATGGAGTTTAAATAATATTATTGAGGAATCTTACCAAATTGAAGACAATTGATGTTGATAGGTTAAATTGTATAGGGATTTTTGTGAAAAAAATAAGTAATTGTTTCAAAAAGGAGGGTTTTGTCCTCCTTGAATTAAAAGTCAATTAAACTTAATTAAGGGTGTTGGATTTAATCAAAGAATATGTAATGGGTATTAGAATTTTACCAGTTCGAATGAATGAACAATGACAAAGTAATTTTTGTTGGTACAGAGGAGGCCGCAGGACCTAATCAGCAACAAAGGACCTCTTCACCTGCACAGACACCAGGTAGGTGTTCGACACCTTGGAGTAATTAATTAGTTTATATTTTTTTTATTGTAGAAGGAATTTTATAGATTGTAAATTCTAGTGCTGGTTACTGGAAATAATGTCGTGATGAATAGGCAAGTCTTGAAAATTATTTCCTGGTTACTGGAAATAATGTCCTGGTGAATGGCAAGCCTTGAAAAATTATTTTCTGGTTACTGGAAATAATGCCCTGGTGAGTGGGCAAGCCTTGAAGATCATTTCCTGATTACTGGAATTTATGTCTGGTTGAATGGCCATGTTAAGAAAATTAATTTACAAATTAATGGGATAATTACTCGATGTAAAATAGATTAATTGTAAAATTTTGACGTTAAATATGCTGGTTTATGGGAGACACTCTTGATATTTTTATTTTAGTAGATTTATCCCTATGTCTAGAAGAGAATTTATGAAATTAGAAACTTCAAAAAGAAAATAAGATAATTTATTCTATGATATGAAAGTCACTTTAATGTATATGAATAATTAGTCCTTAATCAATTACTTATTGAAATGTGCAATTGTTTTAATCATGTTTAATGCGATTATGTTTTTAGGTACATCGCACCCTTGATCTGGAAAGTAGATGCTTAGATAAATAATTTTGTTATGTGATTAATGTAATTGGAAGAACTAATATTTTGTTGTAATATACTTCCATATCTAAAATTGTAATGTTTAATTTATTATCTTGTGTATGATGTAATTTATAATGTTATTATTATTAAGTTGAATTATAGTTGGTTGTATATATATTTGAACACAAATACTTAAAAAAAAAAAGACGATGCATGTTAAGAATTTATTAGTTTTGTTATAGTGTTTTATAGAAAATAGAATTGAGATATTGAAATATGCTTGAGTTTTTTAAGTCCAAATGATGGGATGAATATTGTGATTGATGTTACAGGTTGAGAAATGTTTGAGTCGATAACTTGGTATCTAAAGAATACAAAGGAAACTCTGCTGAAATTTCAGGATATATATATATATATATATATATATATTTGGTAACTACGAATATATATCATATATTTTGAGTTTACAATTTGAGACTGTTACATTTTGAATTTCTAATGATGTCGTTCGGATTAACTAATGCTCCCACTATATATGGATTTGATTAATTGAATTTTTTAACCCTATTTGGATAAATATATGGTGATATTCATGGATGATATTTTGGTTTATTAAAGCTCTATTTTTGCATCAACAACACCTAAGAAATGTATTACAGACCTTAAGAAATCACCGACTTTATGCAAGATTAAATAAATATGAGTTTTAGTTGAAAAAGGTGATATTTTTATCACATGTTATTTCAGCAAAGGGTGTTATGGTAGATCCCAGGAAGGTGGAGGTTGTATTGAATTGGGATAGACCCTTAAATGTGATAGAAATTCAAAATTACCTTGATTTGGCTGGGTATTATAGAAGATTTATTAAAGAATTTTCTTTTATTGCAACCCATTTGACATGGTTCACCGGAAGGAAGTGAAGTTTGAATAGTAAAAAGAGTGTGAGGTAAGCTTTCAAGAGTTGAAGAAAAGGCTTACAACAGCTCTTATTTTGACACTTCTGTCCGGAACAAAAGGATTTGTGATGTATAGTGATGCTTTAAAAAAAGAACTAGGGTGTGTTTTGATGCAACATGGGCGAGTTATCATTTATGCATCAAGACAACTAAAATCACATGAAGTCAACTATCTGGTTCATGACCTTGAACTAGCAGCAGTAAATTTTTTCTTGAGTTTAGAGACATTATATCATGTTGTGCTCAAATCTTTTATGCAGGTATTTTGTTGTAAATAGTATAGTTTTGTTTGGTAATGTTGTAATGAGAAGGATTATGTAATTAGCTTAGTTTAATAATTTGTATGAAATGTTCAATGTTTATGGTATGTAATAATTAATTAGGTTGTTGAAGTATCAATTGGTAAATTATTAGCTTAACTACATTTTGAAACCTTATGCTAAATGTTGCTACCCATTTTTAAAACCCCACACAAAATAGAGAAAAAGAAAAATAAAAAATATATAAAAAAGAATACACATGAAGAAAGTCTAAAAAGAACTTTCCAAGTTTGTTGGTGAAAGACCAAAATGCCAAGTAAAAGTTAGTAGACCAAAACGTACAAGATTGAAAAAATTAGCAACCTAATTTTGATCGACAAAAGGCCCCGTTAGTGAAAATACTTTATTTAGGTGTTTAGGGACTCAATTGGAATTTTGGAAGGTTTAATTAAATTTATTAAGGACTTAATCGTAAGGGAAGTCAGCTTTTAGAGTCAATTTGATGTTAATTGAAACAAATCAAAGTTTGGGGACTGAAATTGAACTTTGAAAAGTTTAATTGGTCAAATCAGGGGCTTCATTGCATAAAATTCAAAGTTTGATGGGCAATTAGGGACATAGTTGAACAATTCATAAACCAATGACGAACTTGCAAATAGCGCACGACATCGTGAACTGAAATCGGTGAAATCAAGGGTCAAATCGAAGAAAAATAAAAGTTTGATGGTTATCTAGGGATCCAATTGAACAAATCAGAGACTAAGGACCAACTTGTAAAAGGCACTTAAATTTGAGGCTGGCAATTAAATCTAGCAGGGATGCAATTTCATGAAATTAAGAGGAAATTATAGGTGAAATTAAGAGGAAATTGGAATAATAGTGGTTAAATTGAAGATTATTAAATCCCAAATCAAAAACCTTAATTTGTAGGGTTTAGCCAAAACGGCGTCGTTCAGGAGACTATGCATCTTTGTTTTTAGTTTTTGGTTGATCGAGTAGGCACTTTCAGGCGAATGAATATGGTGTTTTTAATCACTTCAAAGGTTGTAACCACCACCATTCAACTGAGAAACACCCCCTCTACAACCCAATTTCTTTGAAATCAAACGTTTACATCCTATATTCTCCATTAATCTCCACAACATCTTATCCCTAGTTAGTCATCACTGCAGTTTTAGATGCTACACTAATCAAGTTGACACTTTTAAATGAATGAATATGGAGCTACAGACCTCCAAATTAAGCAATAATGGATCTAATAGAAGTTTTGCACATTCTCTACCAAGTTCAGGTGGTCTTGGGGAATGTTGACATCGGACTTGCTCTAGTGAAACCATGAAAGTGACCAACCCAATCAACCTTGACTGAGACATTCATTTGCAGAAAACCACCTAACTATTTCGTGTGTTTCCCCTTAAAAACCCCTAGAGGGTTCTTATCAAGGATTTAAAACCCTTCTTTTAAGATTTAAAGACCAAAAACATCTCACATTGGCCTTCAAGTTTATTACAAAACCACCTAAATCCAAATCCATTGATTCTGTGGTAAAACCAGCTTAGTTTTGGTTTGTTATAAACCCTAACAAACTTATTTAGAAGCTTTGAATCCGCATATAAAAGGAAAGGTAATCAGGAGAAAAGAGGGGAAGAAGAAAGGAAAGAAAGAGTGAAAAAGAAAAGAAAAACTTTGGCTAAGGTGCAAGAAATCCAATCTAATAGGATTTCAAAGCTTTAGTTCATGTTTGGCCTTGATGGGTTTAGAGATAAAAAGAAAGAAAAGCAGCAGCACCAACCTACCTCCATTGAAGATTTCAAGCTTAGAATGTATACTTTTAAACTTTGAAGGTAGAGTCCATGAGGCCTGTTGGATCCAAAATCATTTTGTTTATAGTGTAGTGCAATGTTTTTTAGTACATTGATGTGTTGAATATGAAAAAGGTTGATGTTCAACTATGATTTAATTTTTAATTTGGGTATGATTGCTGTGATGTTGATTTTGTGGTTTTGCGGACTCCTTTGACTTCCTTAAAATTATTTTTGATGGCATGAAAGGATGGTGAAGTTTGTTTTTTTATATATAAAATAAAGTTTTTGGTTGATTTTGATTAATATCCAAATAAGTGTGTTGAAACATGTAAGCTTTCTGGGTTTATGAGTTTGGTCATGGTCAAAATGAGTCTTAAATGCTAGTTTTTTATTCAAATTTAATGGAAAAAAAAAAGCTATGATGATTTGGTAGTTTTGAACTTTGGATCATATGCATGTTCTTAATGATTTGGTATTATTTATTGGTGTTTTTTACTCAAAAACATTTGTCTATGATAATGTGGTTTGTTAAGGTTAAAAATAGTGTGTTTAGCAGCCGAAAATAGGCATTTCTGGGTTTGGCAATAGTTCATCTTTTATAGGCAAATCTAGGTTTTGTTCTTCATGTTCTTTCTATGAATATTGTTATAGCTTGGTGTTTTGGACATGTTCTTACTCTTTTCTTTGCATGTTTACCATCACACGACATTGTTAGCCAATAATCTAGGTTTTTTTTACATCAATAACACATTTTAAGTGTTTGAATCTTAGAGTTTTGGTTTCGAACCAAAACCCTCTTTGACAAATTGTGTTGATTAAATGATAATCGATGCAAATGGATTCTTGATTCTTGTTCTATGCATAATTGCAAAAAAAATCTTTCCTTTTATTGTTTGAGATCTAGTTTGGTTTGAGAGTTGTGTTTGATGGGTTCTTGATGAATGTTCTTCATGTTCTTTATTTTTCATGTGTTTGATTCGTTTTGTTTGAAAGATTTTTAAGTTTTTATGTTTTGTTAAGGTTAATCTATTTTGGTTTTGGATCTTTGTTTTGGTTTGTTTTCGGGTCAACCTGGTCAGGTTAATCTTATATGTTACAATTGTCTAGTAAGAAAAAAATATAAGAACACATTTGATTTAGGCAAGTAAAGTAAAATGAATTGGAAGTATAGAAAGTTGAATGAGCAAATCTCCTGGATATATGTATGGATGCTGGAAAGGTTTGGAATGTTTAGACCATTGGGTATAAATGCATATTTATGACTATTATTGTGTGATTAAATTGATGTCGATACTTGTGACGTTTGAAATACAAAGAAACTCTGCCAAATTTTTGGTAGAAATTTTATATATATTATGAGATAATAAAATAAAATAAAAAGCATGCCTTTTATTATCCATGAGATTGAGTTTATGTCCCAAATAGGTGGTTCATTATTTGGGGTTATTACACGCAATCCAATTAATGCAAAACAAAAGTTTACCATTATTTTAGCACCAATATAGTCTTGTGCTACTTCCTGAATTCATAAACATTTACTAAGTTTTTCAAACTTTTTTTGAAGCGGCACCACTTTCTATATTCATATAGGTGAAATTTCATTCTCACATTGAGATTTCATTAAAAGTGTTAATCACTCATTCTCCCTTTTAATCCAAATACTAATTTTAAAAATCTTAATTTTATACACAAATTAGTATACACCTCTCATACTAATAATTTGTTATTACCTATGAAATTCCTAAGTAGCAAAAGTACTAATAAAAGTTGGGTTTCTATTATTAGTAAGTTTAATTAAACGGTCTTAAACCTATACTAGTAGAAGTACTTCTAACTAAATTTCTTGAGAGACTTTTAATGAAAAGATCTACTAGATTATTGCAAGGTCTATGTCTCAAGCTGATATATCTAGATTTTCCATTGAAAATTTTACTAAATGCCTTAGACATAGTTGCTTGACTATCACAGTGTAAAGAGATAGATGGCATCGGTTGTTGCCCCAATATAATGCCCAATAACATATTTCTCAATCATTGTGTTTCATTACTGCGGCTGCTAGAGCTATAAACTCGTGTTCCATTATAGAATAAGTTATAGATGTTTGTTTCTTTAAGGTCCAGGAAATAACTCCACCTCCTAAAATAAATACTCGTCCAGGGGTTAACTTATTAATCATTGCACTAGTTATCCAACAAGCATCAGCATAACCTTCAAGCACAACTGAAAAAATATTATAAAATAATCCAAAATTCATAGTCCTTTTCAAGAAACCAAATACTCTTGTAATTGATTTTCCATGATCCATACTAGTATTACTTGTGTATCTAGACAATTTGCACACTGTGAAAGCAACATCTAGTCTAGTATAATGCATGACATACATTAAGCTACCAATTACACTAGCATGTTCAATTTGAGTAATTGACGTACCTGTATTTTCTGTCAACTTAAGGAAACATCAAACAAAGTATTTGCTTTTTTTATATTCAAATGATTAAATTTATTCAATACTTTCTCAATATAATGAGATTGATAAAAAGCAAAACCCTCACTATGTTTTTTTAATTTAATACCTGAAATTGTATCTATCTCATTTAAGCTCTTTATTTTAAACTGAGGTTAGATATTTCTTTGTATCATTGACATCATTCATGTTAATACTAATAATGAGCATATCATCCACATAAAGACATATTATCACACCAAAATCATTTGTAAATTTAGAATAAATACATTTATCATCACTATTACGTTTAAAACCATATTCTAAAATTACATAATCAAATTTCTCATGCCATTGCTTAGGTGTCTGTTTCAATCCATATAGAGATTTAATCAATTTATAGATTTTATGTTCATTTCCTGGTAGAACAAAACCCTCTAGTTGTTCCATATACACCTTCTCATCCAATTCATTATTAAAAAAAGTTGTCTTAACATCCATTTGATGTACATACAAATTATAGATTGATAATAAAGTCAAAAGTGCTTTTATAGATGTTATACAAGCCACTAGAGCATATGTATCAAAATAGTTTATTCCTTCCTTTTTGTTTAAAGCCCTTAGCTACTAACTTTTCTCTAAAAATTTAAATTCATCCATCACTATTATATTTTCTTTTGAAAATCCATTTACATCCAATTGCATTGGAGCCTAAAGGCAAATCAATAATAGTTCAAGTATTGTTATATGATAATAAATCCATCTCCTCATTAATTGTCTATTTCTAAAAAGCAACATCTTATGATATCATTGCCTCTTTGTATGTTTTAAGATCATCTTCTACTATTAATAAGATTGGTATCTTATTAAGCACATCAGTCTTATTGCTTTCAACTAGGAAAACAATAGATTGTGAAGATATATAATCCGAATGTAAAGTCTTTTTTTTTAGCACGCTGGCTTCTCCTAATTTTAATAGGCCACTTGAATTCTTTTATTTCTAGAACTTAAATCAAAATCCACATTATTTGTTGACTATATTTCAATTTTAAAATTATTGATTCGTTTACTAATTGAATTGGAATCATTTTGAAATTTATTTTCAATAAACTCTATATCTCTAGATTCCATAATTACATTAGAACTCAAATCCAATATTCTATATGCCTTTGAATTTTCAGCATAGCCAACAAAATTACCCTTTAAAGCTCTAGGTCTTAATTTTATCCTTTTGGATTCGGGACTTTATAAAATGCAAGACAACCCCATACTCTAAGACAATTTAAGTTTGGTTTTGTTTTCTTTCATAATTTGTATGGAGAAACTTTAAATTTTTCAGAAGGAATTTTATTATGTATATGACGAGTAGCGAGTAAAGCTCCCCCCCTCCCCCAAACTAGTAGGTAACTTGGCATTCACTAACATAGAGTTAAGCATATCAACAAGTGTTCTATTCTTTTTTTTTTTTTACCAAACCATTTTGTTAAGGCATGTATGTAGCACTAGTTTGATGTATGATTCCTTTTTCTATATAAAATGAAGAAAATCCTATGGAAAAGCACTCACCACCTCTATCACTTCTTAGAATTTTAATTTTCTTCCCCTTTTTGTTTTCATTTGAAAAGCTTGATCTTTATATTTCATTAAATAAACATAAGTATACTTTGAATAATCATCAATTAAAATACATATTTTCTCCTCTAGTTAAGATAGCATTAATTCACATATATTAGAATACACAAGTTCTAATAAATTTGTATTTCATTCAACTTTAAGAAAAGCCTTTCTAGTCATTTTTGTTTGAATGCAGATTTCACATGTTCTTTTATCTTCAATTTTAAAGTAATTAAATTATGCTTAGTCATATATTTTCATTATCTAAATCTAACTTATGTCAAACAATCATGCCATAAAGATAAAGATAACTTGGTCATATAAACAGAAACATTAACTTTATTATTAATACTGAGTTTGAACATTTTATCACATGAGTAGCCTTTACCAATAAATAGTCCATTTTTTAACAAAATAATCTTATTTGACTCTAAAACAGCCTTAAAACCCTTCTTACAAAGCAAATTTACATATACAAGATTTTTTTCCTTGTATATGGTACATGTAAGACATTAAACAATAACAATTTCTTTCTAGAAGTGGAATTTAGTTCAACACCTCCTTTTCTCATCACCTTTGTAGAATTATAATTTCCCATTATAACTTATTGTCCATCTTTTGCAACTTCATAATCTTTGAAATGATTTTTATTGTTGTATATATGGATGATTGAACCAGAATCATACCATCAGTCATTAGACATTGTACGTGCAACCATATAAAGTTCAGTAATCATTCCAATATTTAGCTTTGAAACCATTGCAACCTAGTTTCATGTTCAATAATACTTGCATTATTGGAATTTTGGATATTACTAGAATCTTCTTGCTTTTGTTTCTTTCAAAACTTGAACTCACCTTTGTTGTGGCCTTTATTGCCACAATTGTAATAGGTCTTTGCTTTATTTGAATTGCTTGGGTTGCCTGGATTTTTAAAGTTCTTTGTTGCCTCATAAAATTTTCTTTTTTTTCCACCATTCATATTTTAAACATTTGATTTCCTTAAATATAATTAACTTTTGTTACAATTCAATGGTGAATCTCTTTATATGAATTATGGTTTCTTCTTCAATCCGTGAGTGTTTTTTAATATGTTTAAGAGAAAATTCTTTTGTGGTATGCAGTAACTTCTTCTTGTAATCATTCCAACTAGGAGGAAGTTTTGCAATTATTCCTCCTACTTTTAATGCTTCAGGAACTTTCACTTTCAAGCCTTTAAGTTTAGAAATCAAAACTTATAACTCATGGACTTGATCAATAACAGAAACATTATCAATCATTGAGAATTCAAAATATTTCATGATAAGAAATTTGACCACATCTTGTTTTTCTTTGTTGTATTTGTATTATAATGACTTCTAGATGCAAGAATTTTAAGCAGATCCAGATCAATGATGTAGGAGATCTTTAAAGTAATCAACAGGAATATCATCTTGTTTTTCCAACAAACAAAATGTTTTTCATCAAAATGATTCAGCTTCACAAACTCTTGATTCACCATAGTCTTAGAGTCTATTGCATATCAATACCTTAAATTTGTTAAGTTAGTGGGTATAGCAAACATACTTTGAGATATGAAGATCATTATTTTTAAGGTATTAATTACCCCCACTATATTTGTTGCAGGTTAAAGCAATATATCTTCAAGATACAACAAAGCCTTGAAACTTGTAGACGATAACTTTTATAAGTTTCTTAAGAATTTCTGTATTGTTTCAGATAAACATAAATAGGGAGTTTGTAGAGAAAAATAGGAATAGAAGAAGAATGTTTTCTAATTGATTTATGTCAAGTCAATATCAAACTAATTATTATAAGGAAAATAACACCTTTTTAGATTAATATGTTTGTATAATGTAAAGGCACGCCTCCTAAGATTTATTAAATGGAAAAGAAAATATAATATATGTGTATGCATGAAATTAGCTTGAATGATAGCATTTCTTATATGGAATGTTAAGAGTTGGAAAACTATATAAGATGATGTAAATGTATATGTATTCATGAGTAACATATACCTAAATTTTTAAAAGAATATTGAGAAGCTCATTATTAATATTGTTAAGGAGTGATAGTGATGTAAGGCTTGTTGTGATGCATGAGAGGTATCGGCTGTGGAACCCTAGGCAAGCGAGACAAGATCAATGAAAGGAACAGGTAGGTGCCCGTCACCTCAACTTTTTAAATTTTTAACCTTTAACTCGATTTTTAATCGTTAAGTTGTACTCCGATAAGAGATGTTTATGTAAAGTAAATGATTGTTAAAAGACTAGTGAAGTCTTACTAAGGTGTATACTTTAAAATTGTATATGTGTATGGAAGTTGGCCATATGAGTGGGGCTTGGAATGATGAATTATAAAAAATTATCATGTGATTGTCTTGTTGTGTGAAAAACCAACCTTTCAATGGGGAACTTAGTTGGTGAACTTGTGTTGGAAATGGTTATGAATGAATTGTGATCTTGGAAGCCTGCCATATAAGTGGGAATAGTTTTATTAGTCCTTGAAGGACGTGTTAAAGTTATATTTGAGCATGGGAGATTGTCACATAAGTGGGGCTAAATTTATGGTATTTGAAGGACATGATAAATATGTATCTGAACATGGGAGCCAACCACATGTGTGGGGCTTTGAATGGACACTACAGGTCAGCGATAAAGAATAGGGACTCAATCATTAAGTTAAGATATCGACCACATGTGTGGGGGTAGTGTTTAATAATAGTCAGTTGCATGAGCAGAGACCAAGAAGATGATGGGTATACATCTTGGGCATAGATGTCGGTGGTCAAGGAATACTTGTTAAGTATGTTATCGGACCTCTAAAGGATGGTTAAAAAGGATCACAGAGTGGAGACATTTATGTTCGAGGCTAGTCATTGGTGTTAGTGTAAAAACACCATTATAGGCTTATGCCTTATGTAAGGGATTGGTAAAAAGATTGGGGACTACATGTTTTATATAGAATCCTGGAGTTATGTGAAAAACTTATAAGTTAAAAATTAGAATTAACATGTTAGGTTACGAAGTTACTACCGATGATTGGTAGAGATATGTGTATAGTAAATAAGGGTAAAACTACGTTGAGAAGTTAAAGGTTTTATAAGTAGCATGTGTATATGTAAAAAAATGCCATTGTTGAATATTGAATGTTTAATATTGTGTTATGAAATATAAACTACTATTCTTATCGTTTAGTATGTTTTAATTTTTGACAAGTTTATCATGAAACTAAATAACTTGACATGATGTTTAGCTATAGCATTTCCTAATATTTTCACCTAGCTGTAGGATTTTCATGTTTATGTTATTTGATAATCTTGAAGGATTGTGCACAACATATCATAGAATTATTATGGTTTAATATTACTGCTTTTATTATGAACTATCATTCTCAATAATATTATTCTTTATTTTGATGTTTTACTCTGTTAAGATTATTTTTCATAATATGACAATGTAACAAAAGATGTATTTGTGTTATTTGAAATTGAAAATATTATGAGTAATTATGATAAGGTTTTGGGTGGACATAAGTCGCCCAAGGTTGTGTTCATTTTAAATAAATAAAAATTAAACTACTTTTATAGTGTGTGTGTGTGTGTGTGTGTGTGTGTGTGTGTGTGTGTATATGAATAACATCTTCTTCTAATTGAAGTTAATGGCGTTTGGTATTTACACAATAAAATCTAGAAGTTTGACCTTTGTTGCCACATTTGTAACATATGGTTTTGAGGTCAAATATGGGTTTGAATTAAGAATTTTTTGTTGATTTTTTATGAGGGATTTTGTAATAGAGTTCATATTTGGTATAAGAATGTTTTCTATATTCATGGGCATATCATTTGTGAAGTGGTTTATGAGGTTTTAATTGAGGCTTGGAACAGGTACCACTACAAATTGGCTTTTTAATGGATAAGTCAAACGGTTGACAAAAATTTCCTAAGTCATGTCTGATTCGTTTCATTTCCAACTTAAATTGTTTTTAGAGTTTAAGATTTTAAGACCTCCTTTTAGGTGAAGCTAATAAGTTCATTATATATCAGTTGGTCATAGAGAATAGTTTTGTTGTCAAAAGTATCTTTGATTTTGTTTCTAACTCTCTTTCCTAGATGGGTAGGTAATCCAGCAAGAAGTTTTTCTTTCCATGAATTCTTTTCAGGGCATTATATGAGTAAGAAAAGTGTTTTTGTACCATTAAAAGTCACTAAGTTTTTTACACCTATTATTTGAAAGAACTTCAACATTTTTATCCTTTAGATGGGATAGATCTCTTATGAAATGTAGAGAAATAGTTAGTATCAGGGTTGATACTGTATCTTAGATAGTGTTACTAGATTGATCAAGGATTGATGTTTGGTCTTTATATGTTTAAATGGATTGTAGAATCTCAAGATATTGGGTATCAGTGAGATGATAATCCCACCAACTTTTTAATTGACAAGAAAATCCTACAATTAAAAGTTCATCTATAGCTTTGTTTGAGGTTTTAGTCTAGATTTTGTAAGCATTGGCAACCATGATCATTTGTTGTGAGGTATTAAGGATGTTGTATTTTGGCATACCATCAATGTTTCATTCATAGAGGGAAGAGACATTGAACTTATATTGGTTAGTAATGTCTGGCTCATTTTGGATTCTTATGTCTGATGCAGGAAGAGTTGTTATGAGTGTAGGGTTCCTCTTATAAAGTTTGTATATTTCAAGAATTTCTTCCTGAAAGGCTTCTTCTTCAACAGAAGTTTGGTTTTTGTCATGTTGTATGGTGTTTCATGGCTTGTAGAGGTTTAAGGGTGGTTACTGATTTTGGGTGTATCATGAGCAATTAAGGTGAAAGAGGAAGCTTCAAAGTGGTTGAGATGGTCATTGATAGCTTTAAGAAAATATTTTTTTATTTTGAGTTTGAGTTTGGCTGGCTTTAGTGACTTGGTATGATTTGAAAACTGAGTTTTTTTCAACAGGTTTTTTAGTTTCAACAGGAGAAAATAAGTCTTTTGGATATGTTTTTCCATTATGGTCAGTTGTTTTTCTATCGTGTTGAGGTTTGTGTTGGTATAGTTATTTTTTTGTATAATGTGTTTGGTATTGGTGGTAACATCTTCATTTAGGGGTTTGTAAGGAGCAGTTTCTATTGTTTGGTCTTTATGAGAAATTTTTAGGTTTCTCAAAAAAGAATATTTAGATTCAATAGGAGTACTATTTGCTAGTTCTCAAACACAGGTTTTGTTTCTGGTTGTAATGGGACATGCATCTTTAGTAAAAAGATATGCAATATGATTTTGAGATGCATAATTTAATGTTTTGCTCCCCGTGTGGTCTCAAATTCGAGCCCTGTGATTGCTAATATGATGGCCACTGAAGGCCTACATGGTCGTTAACTTCAGGACCCGTGAGATTAGTCGAGGTGCGTGCAAACTAACCCGAACACCCACGTTAATAAAAAAAAATTAGATTTAATGTCAAAATAAAATTAGTGATTGAAGAAAAAAATTGATGAAAGATAAAAAAAAAAACACAAAAGGAAGGAATTGCAAGGCACCATTACCCACAGTAGTTTTCCCAAAGCCCTTGATTATAACTGAGATTTACCAATATGACCCTTTTACATATGTTAAAGAATGGCACTCTATCTCATCATTGTTGAATTTTATTTTATTTTTTTTGCAGTAAAAGATATTATTAGACTATTTTGTATCAATAAAGATTAAGCCTCATCTCTGCATATTTTAAGTTATGAGAGACATTTGTTCCTGTATGATTGAATAAATAGAATATGGAGCAGAATCTTTGATGACAAGGGAAAAAAGGGAGGCAGAGATGAATCCAGACTCTGGTTTTCTTGAAGGGATAAAGTATAACATTTCTTTTTTCGGGGGTCTTTTTCATATGATTTTAATTTATTACATATCTAAGGGTATATTCTACCAACAAAAAGTTGTGCTAACCAGTGACGAGCAGATTAAAGCTCATCTGCCCAGCTAATGTATCATCAGCTCAATTTGTCCGAGGCCACATCACCAGTAAAGGAGAAGTGACTCTGGGTGTCCTCCATCCGACGAAATGAGCAGGCCAAACTGAACTCCTATCCTTGTAACTCCGAGTGGCATGGTAGACTTTCTCCTTCACAAATGCTATCCACCACAGAGCCACCTTTTTCACTATTTTTCATGAATGCCATCCTTCGAGGACCAACAATCGAAATCCCACGGAGAATCGAGAAGCAGAATAACATAACACAGAACAAATCTACAAAATCTACGAGAAAATGCAATGCCAGCACATGGGCGGGCGGGTCATTTCCTCCAGCAAACTACTGCATAAACCATGAATCAATGACATGTGATATCAAAAACTTTTTTATTGTCATAAATCACAGCCAAATACAACTAACTATGGAGTGATTTGTAGGATGTATTAATATATAACCAGCGCCCTTTTCGTTGGTTGCATATTAGCCTGATATATCACATTCAGGCCTCCCAAGTTATTCATCAATACCTTCATTTGCCATTAGCCCCCAAACCATATCACAAAGAACATTCACATTTGCCAATCAGCTTTGTTTCTTAATACCTATCCGCTTCTATAGGTATCTACAGACTTCTTTGATAACGTGGATTGGAAGAAGCAACCCAATCAACATCTCTGAACAGAGGCTTGTGTCCAATGAGATCTCCACTTCCATGATTTGCTCGCCCTCTTGATGCAGCTTGGTGTACAGATGGATCATCTGGATTGTTGCAGAGTCCAAGTTTGACAATGAAAGTAGTCACTGTACCTTTGTCAAGGCCTTCACTTTCTATCCATATATGGCCCTTCATGAGAGTTACAAATCTGATTCCCATAATTTAAGACAAGGAGAACAAGTAAAAAAACTATAGAACAAGAAAACAAATAAGAAAGGAGAGATTTATATGGTAGCTTCCACGTTAGATCTAACAGTAACTATTTTTGCCCTTAATTTGATGGATGATGGGACAGTGCTCGAAAGGAATGATCTCACAACTTCTACAAACTTTGCAATGCAATGTAATGGAAAGTTTTTAGCTCTACCGTTTGCAGATGGCAAGCCCAAGTCCTGCACCACCATTACTTCGACTAGATCCACTTTGTGGCTGAGCAAATTTAGTAAAAAGGTGTGGGACATCTTGTGGGAGAACACCGCATCCAGAATCCTTAACCTGTCACAACCAACATGATAAGGTTAACAACAAAGCAGATCATATTCCAAACAACCTACAAGGATGATGCAAGCACAAAATGCTGCATTGGTTAGTATCCAACTTAGGAATGGATGATGGCCGTGAGATTTTATACAAGCTAATCATGTTAGACAGCATAGCAATCTGAAATACTAGAATCCAAAAGGTTGTCCTGAACTGCCAAAACTGCATGTCTATTAGATACCAAGAGATGCCTTTAACCTTAAAAAGGTTAGCTATCTATTATTAACACCAATGAACACTGTTCTATAATTATCTGAGCAAAACCTAAATGTACTAGTCAACAACCTGCACGCGTAGATAGAAGTGGCCATCACTCGTCATCGGGTAGAATTCAGGAGGCTGCCAGTCTCTCAAAGAATCTGGTTTTGCAACAGAAACAACAATAGACACATAACCCTCCTTTGTGAACTTGACAGCATTGCCCACAACATTCAGAATAGTTTGTGTCAGCCGTTTCTCATCACCAACTGCACATGCAGGCAAATCTGGGGCCATAATTAAAGTCATAGATAACTTTTTAACAGATGCAATGGGCTTTATCAAACCAACAACCTGCGTTTACAGAAGGAAAAAAAAAACCATTAGTGTTACCACAATGCCTCTATGGAAGTGCCACAGTGCCAACTTGTATTGAATTCCATTAGTGCATGATGAAAGTAGAAAATTAGGGGTAGTCACCTCTCTGAAAAGCTCATGAAGATTAAATGTCTTAAGGTCTAAGTCTAAGCTTCCATCTTCAAGTCTTGAAAGATCTAGCACATCATTAGTAAGTACTGCCAAGAGGTTACTACTCTTCAATACTGTCTCAATCATTGCTCTTTGCTCAGTAGTTAGTCCAGTCTCTAAAAGAAGTGAAGACAATGCAATAATTGCATGCATTGGTGTCCTCATCTCATGGTTCATGACAGCAAGGAAATCATTCCGAGCATGTATTGCCATTTCTGCTTCTCGACGAGCTGATTTTAAAGCAACATTCTGCTCCATGAGCTGATCACGTGCCCGCATAGACTCTTCAAGAATAGCAGCATGCGAAAGAGCAACTGCTACCTGATGAATGTCAAAAGGGATTTCAACACTGAACAACATGCTTGGAGTAGTAGTTTAAGTTTCAAACTATGGCACATAAATTGTATTGCTTATGAACATCTGATGCAAGGAACCATATGTAAAGGTATAATGAGGCAATGCCTAATATGAAACATGACCACCAAAACAGACAATTGTGATGTTGATCATCATTCTGATAGTGGTCAACATCAGTGTTGTCAAAGGCAAAAGGCACTAAAAGGCGCCAAGCCTGTAAAATGCCCGAGGCACTAGCCGCTCGCCCGAATGAACCAGGGCGATATGTTATAAATTAAAAAATATATATTATATTATATTATATTATATAAATCTAAAATATACATCTTCCCAATTAAGATTAGATCATTAGAAAATCAAAGGAAAATATTAAATACCATAACATGGTCATATAAAGTTATATTTTTCACCCTTAAAACAAAATAAGATAATTTAAAGTAATAAGTAGCCAAGTAGATTAAAAAGAAAAATTAAGTATCATCATAGTTATTCATTAATCTTCAAAAACATCTCCATCTATGCTTTCCTCTCCTTCACTTGAATCCTCCATATCCTCCATTTAATGAATATAATCGAAATCCTCATCTCTCAAACTATATTGCACTTGTTTAGAAAAAATTAAAGTATTAACTATAAAGATGTGTTGTTCTTTGACTCCCACTGTTGAAAAAAGAAAGGTTGGTTGGCGTTTCTCTTCCAAGTGTCCTTCATTGTCTGTTTGTCTCCCTCTTTGATGATTTTTTTAATTTTTTTACCCTAATCTTTGTTTTTTACAAAAATACCCCTAAGTTGTTTCTTGTGGTAAATTAAAAGAAAAATCCAACAGAAAAGGAAGAACTTCAAGCAGGCGCTAGCCTTAGCGCCTTGCACCCACTCACAAGGCGCTCACCTAGGCAGCGCCTCATTGAAATCCAACACCTGAGGCTAATAAAGGTGCTGGGGCCTCACCTTGCCTGGAGCGCCTAGGCAAGCGCCTCTTGACAACACTGGTCAACATAACAGCATATTACAGCAGATGGGTAGCAGGCGCAGATGAGAGAATCTGAAGTGCCAACAATTGGTTTTTTAGTTTTTTTATTGCAGCATATAATGCATTTATGAATGAATATGTGCAGTATTTTTATCTATAAAATCCAATCATTCATATATATATATATATATATATATATATATATATATATATATGCAGTAATGAAAGGCAGCTTATTAATTGGACATATACACCAAAGAAGCATGACTGAACTACACATTCCAAGGTAAAATGCCAAAACCAAAACATTGAACTGAGCAATGAGACACCCCATGCCTACGCAAATTTTCAATCCCTTGTGTATAATAGATAAGCCTGCATGTGAATTTTTATATGCTAGCTTTTTCACTGGTCATGCTATTTCATCATTTTCATAAGCTTATATGCAAACAAGATGCATGAAATAGAAAAACTAAAAAATAAATACAGCATGAGTATTGGAACAACTAAATAAGAACATTCCAACATTTCTATGACACAGAAGCAGGAAGAGAGCAATTAAATCATAAAATACCTGGTCTGCAACAACTTCAACAAGTTCCAATTCATGGTCTCGCCACTTTCTAGCACTTTCTGTTGGTAGAATCAAAACCATGACAGCATAGCTTTTTGCAGAGAGTTCAGGCCAATCATTAATTTGGAAATTTGACAGATGTAGAAGAGGTACACGAACAGCAACAACCTCGGGTGGCAGGTACCTACCAAAAAGGGGCCTGATCCTAGCCAGTGGGCAGTTATATGGTATACGCACTGCATGAGCACTGCTGAAGACTTCGTTGACTATAGGAAGGTTTATAGGTACAGAAGATCCCACTTGTATTTGGTAGTTCAGGGTGTGAGAAAGTTGCAGATTCAAACCAGTTCTTGAAGGCATCCACAACGCACATTCCTCGAGGCCTAAGGTCCTACCCAGCTCAACAAGAGTGGTTTTCAATATAGTATGTCGGTCAAGTGTGCTTCTAATTTCATGAGTCAGCATTCTAACATGCCTTCCAGTTTCTTCCTGTGTGAGAATAAGGCCCATCTCCCTATCAAGTTCTTCAGCCTTGTTCTTGAGAAATAATTCCCTGGTTTTAACACTCAGTAGATCAGGAATAATGTGGACAAGCATCAAAGCAGTTGCACATGATACAATAGCACAAGCAACTTTTGCAACAGTCATCACCACAGCAACAGCTTTTGAATGCATCGAGAACGTCCACAGATTTATAAAGTGGGTCGCTCCACAAAGAACAATGAAGGCACCAAACTGCATAAGCACCCATCTGTACGGAAAGAATGCTGATTTTTGTACAAAGTATATTAGCTCGATGGGAATGGAGAAGTATGCGAAGGCAATTAAAACATCCGATATGTACTGATATCTAACAAGAAGTTCTTCATGTGGCCATTGCATATCGATACAGTCACAGGACTCCATCCTTCCGATCAATACCGAGGTAAATCTAAAAAATAAAGAGACACAGAAAACATCACGATAATAACACCATCTCCTAGTATAGACTATTTAACACAGCAAAATGTGCCCATCTTCTTTACTCCGAAAATGATGTTGCCAAAATTAGCACGAACCAAGCCACTTAAATCATTACAAAATATGTATGGGCAAGAAAATACTAATCAAGTTACATCAAGACGGTGACACATCTTCTCAGATAAAATAAATTTGGATCTTTCTTTTTGTAACTAATAGAAAATCTCCAATCCAATTACATTAAGGTCAAACTTAACTGTTGTGGCCCCCCAGATTTCATCCCATAAATTCTTTGCAGTCCGTTTCATCAATCAACAAAACAGTGTTTAGTAGCAGCACTAATTGCATATAGGATGCAATGCATTAATTTGGTGATTTGGACAGATTGGAGGCCATTTCTTCCTTAAGAGCCTTCACCTGTCCTGCAGTGAATTCAAATCCCAGTTGTCGGCATGAAAAAACAAGTAAAACCCCATCTTTAAACTGCAAATGAGCAGAGCAGTAACCAACACCTTTTGAACTTCGACTAGGCTCTTTTTCTTTTCTTGTTCAAGGAAAGTAAAAGAGTATAAAATCAAAAGATGCGTATTATCAAAGCTAGTCATGGTTTTTTTTCAATTACTATTGATGAGCATGCTAGATAGTTACACATAAAGGCAAGAAGATTAAACCATCCAAAAGAAAAATATTAAAGAAAATAATCACCAATGCTCACCAGACGTGAGGAAGAAGAAACGGATGGCCAGGAACTTGCAGTTAGTTACAGTAGAGGTTTGATCGAAGCCGTCCATTTAGTTTCATAATGAGGAAGTGGAAGATCGCTCTCACATTTTTTTTATGAGACTTCGAAAGGAGGAGGAGGAGGAGTCGCGGCGGTGGTGGTGGTGGTGGTGTATGGAGAGAAAAGAAGGGAGGAGCTTTTTCCAATTCTAGAGCAGAGAGAGAATAAAGTGGAGGTAAAGGAGCAGCAGCCGCCGCCTAAAACCGTCATGGAGATTGGAGACAACAAGCGCCAACTCAAAGACACTGTGGCACGTGAGAATCATTCCCATGGATCTCTCCAATCTGGGGCGAAACTAGAACGAGGTCATCGGATGGACGTATCAATCAGTGTTAGTTAAAAAGAATTGAGGAGGTTTAGAACAACATTGTTTTAAAAAGGGATTTTTAAGAAAAATCAACGTATTTTAGTGGGTTTTTTGTTTAAACTATTTTGGTAATGTTTATTTTTTTTATTTTGAATATTTTAAAATAATAAACTTTTTATTTAAAAAAATTATTTTTAATATTAATATATTAAAATTATTTGAAAATACTAAAAAAATATTAATTTAAAATAACAAAAATAAAAAATTCTTAATTTTAAATAATACTTTTTATAACATAAAAACAAAACTTAACCGAGTGACCTAACATGATTCCGGGACTAGTTGTTAAGATATTATTTTAGTATTTTCAAGTGTTTATTTATTTTTGTATTTTAAAATATTTTAAAAAAAAATTGTAAATATTTTATTTTTTATTTTAAATTAAATTTTTTTTTGTATTTTTAAATTATTTTGATATGTTAATATTAAAATAATTTTTTAAAAATAAAAATATTATTTTATTATATTTTTAAATAAAAAATATTTTAAAAAATAATTATTATTATATTCTCAAACATAATAATAATAAAAAAAAAAAAAAAGCACGCATCGCAATTCGCAAGTGTGGGTGCGGGTCATTCCAGGCTGGGAGATTAGATATATTTTGATCAGGTACCATGAATGTTCTCTGTATGGAAAGTGGGAAAGTGAAAGTGAAAGCACTCACTCACCCACGCGCTCAAGGTGGTTGGGAATTTTAACAAGTGGAGATATATAGTAAAAGATGTTTTTGCTGTCCATTCTGGCGGCTCACAATATCATTGTTTTTTATTTTAAAAATGTTTTATTTTTTTATTTTAAATTAATATTTTTTTAATATTTTTAGATTATTTTAAAGTATTGATATTAAAAATAATTTTAAAAAAATAAAAAAAATATTATTTTAATATATTTATAGATAAAAAATACTTTAAAAAACAACCATAAACACACTTTTATTATTAGCTTATTAGCATCATCTAGATAAAGCTAAGTTTAGTGGAGAAAGGTGATGCTTTATCTGGCTGGAAAAATAAAGGATTATACCTCAGGAGGAGTGAGTTTTAGAATTTTCTTTTATTTTACTTTTTGTGTGGAGAAGGAATTAAATTAAAACAGTAAAATCAATCATCTTTTGTTGAAAGCAGCGCACGATAGGAGGATAGTCTAAGGAACTTTTTGGTGCTGTGGCTTGACTGTTTTTTATTTAATAAAACTGACGGGTTTTTTATATATTTTTGGATCATCATAACATATTTTAGAAGATTTAAAATCATCAATGGTATTAAAGCCTTATTTTACATATTTTATATATTTTTGGATATATATATATATCCAAGTTACTTCCACCCGTTAACCACTGAGTTAAGATAAAAAAAAATATTTGTAATTAAATAATGAAAAACAATATATTAATCTCTTGTGAAGGTGACTTTTAGCATTTTTGTTGTGTTTATAAACAAAAGTGAGATAAAAGAACAATATACATCAAATTAGATGGAAGGGGATTCAATTAATGAAGCTGTCCAGGTAGGGCTAAATTTGCAACTAACCCGTTTATCATCTCACAATCTGGATCGTCCACGTTATATACCATCATCTACTAATATATATGTTTTTAGGTTAAACATGTAAAAAACAAATTAACATGAAACCATGCATTGAATCTCTCTCATCTTTGTAGAAAAAAATTACACAAAACTTATCTTTAAAAAATTCGTATAAAAAAATTGATTTGTTGAATCCATATTACCTTAATATATTTATATAAAAAAACTCCATCGTTGAGATCTTTTATCATCATCGTAAAAATAATTATTATTTTAATATATTTTTGAAAAAAAATATTTTGAAAAGAAATGAAAACCACACTTCCAAAAAAAAAACATATATATATATATATATAATTTATTTATTTTTCCCAAACACAACATAAGTAGGAGGGCAGAGCATATGGTCATTATCAAGGGGCGACAAAATTGTGATAAGATACCGACCACCACTTCATCTTAGTAGATTCACAGAATTAGGTCGAGATCTGTCAGCTGACATCCCTTGTAGGGATGGAGAGGTTTTCTTTTCAAAATGGGGCCCTACATTCATATATATTCTTGATTTTTCATCTCTAACATTGCCACGTCCGTTAAACTTGCTTGAAAAAGATGTTCCTCTTGTACCATTGTCCGCAGTTAGCTTTCAAGGGGCAAGTGCCAGTAATGCCTATAATGGATACAAATCCTTCTCCAGTCCAAGAGCCGTAAAGAAGGGAAAATCAAACGTGAATTTTCAACACATTCGTGAATCTTTCTTCAGACTTCAAACTTCCACTTTGCTTTCCAACAAATGCAAGGTACTGTGTAGTAGAAAGGTTTGTAACTATAGACAGAAAGTGCACAGGAAATTCATCTTTTTGCTATTAGAAAACATCCCATTAGAGAAAATCCAAAGGGACCACATTCAATAAACCGAGTGTCCATCTCCATCCTCAATATAAAGAAAAGATTAGGCATATACATTGCATTTGGCAGATGCAGCAGCGGCCCCCTGCCCTCAACTACCACGTGCGAATAAATACAAGCATCGTATCAACTTCCTGATTTCTCTACTTACAGCAATATCCATTTGTGCTACAGAGAGTATTATAGACAGGTTATGAGCAGTGGGAAGAAATATCCAACAGAGTATAGTAACCTCATTGTTACCACAGCTACCATCGTTGCCTAACTAGCTAAAGATTCTGACAATGGAACCAATTAGAGAAATCACTATTCTTTCATTACTTGCTAGAAAGACAGACAGGCATCAAAATTTGGCTGATGGCGGCAGTTAGCAATTCACAGTTCTGCCGTGTGATTGTTACGAATAAAAAGTAATGATAACAGGAGCAGCAATATTTCGCTCAAGATCCTGACCATCAAATCATTTTTCCTTGCTAAAAAAATGTTTAAATTTAGATCTTCTCTTCATTCATGTACGATCAACAAGGAACAAAACCAATCTCATGCGATTATAATCACATTCTGAGAAAGCTAAAGCAACTGGCACATTTTCTATTTTATCTAACCTTTCAACTTTTGATCCTTGACTCCCCGCTTTATCTGCTTCAATGAGTGGATTAGTTCTGGAAACTTTGCACATACCTTGAGTCGATCCTCATCACTGCTAATTGGCATACTTTGTGCTGGAAGTCGCCACAGATGTGGCCCGAAGGTTGGAATGACCCAACGATATAATTGGTCAGTTTGAGGATCATATTCAGGTTTCCGGTCTTCTACAGTTGAAAAACTGCACAACGACACACCATACTTGGCAAGCCATTCTGGTTTAATGCTTGTGGCCCCATGCATGTAAGGCCGCTTTGTATGAAGCAATTCACTGTACACCAAAAACTCAGGCGCTGAATTAGAAAGAGAGGACCGCCGATGAAGGAATACTGTTTCTTTAACCATGCAGGCTTGATACCGAACAGCACTTGCTTTTCTGTCTCCTTCCAAGGTGCCTGAATTTCCTCTGATGCGTTTTGCAACCCTATCAACCCAGCCAGCACAGATAGCTTGGCCTAAGATATCTTCCACATTCAATAAAGTAGACCTCTTACTGGACAAAACCCTCCAAGCTTGTTCTACATCCTCCACGGTCCCATGGGTCCAAGAGAAACCCTGCTCTAACTCGTGAACATGATGATTAAAGACCAGTTGAAGAAGCTGCCTCCTAAGCTTGGACATTTCTTCCATGGTTTTAAGGTGCAAGGCATTTTCGTGGCAGAATTCCACCGGGCTTGTAGAAAGTTCAAAACAATGCAAGGCATAAGCTACAGTCAATGTATCACTAGTAGAATTGGAAAATCGAGCACGGGATAATTTAGTTGTTTCTCTGAGTTTCTTTATCTTTATTTTTTCTTGCTTGTCTAAAATTTTATTGCTTCCTAGGCTACTAGATCTTCCATCCTGTTCTGAGCCATTGCTGTCAGTATGACTTCCTTCAAAATGCTTAAGAAAAGCATTGGAAAAGCTCAATGCTGCAGCTGTTGCAACTGCATATCCTAGAACCAGATTTGCTGTATCAAGATCTTTCATTTTCCTCGTAATTTGGATAGCTGTAAGGAGCATTCGAGAGTGACGAGGACTCATGGGATAGCAAGCCATGGCCTTCCCTAGGGATGTCAGTCTTCCTGTATTATCAAGAGCTTCCAAGGTCTTCAAGCAACGTTCTGCTTCTACTAAGGCAGCAGCCTCTGGAGGAGTTGGAAATGGGAACTTTTCTACCTGGAATACATAACAAAACAGAGAGACTAGGTTAAAGAATCGGTTAGAAGAAATTCCTCTAGACCAGTTAAACCACTGGTATCTAACATTATAACTTCAAAAACCATGTAGCAGGCAGCATGCAAGCAAACTCAGCAAAACAACTAGCAACTGGATGGCCAGCCAGCAAATGCATTCCGGGGACAAGTCAACTACAAGATACTTACTCCATATAGGCATATCCAACCCCATTCAGATAATTTAATGTGCCTCTTTAGATTTTTGGGTTCTTGGAAAACAGCATATGATAAGAACAAACCTCACCTCCACCACAAACATAAAACATGAAAAGCTAATTGGTTATAGTATTGATATAAAAAATCCTATATGATCTTCTATTATCTAAGTTTAAATCCTTCGTGCATCAAAAATGCCATTGTAAAGTCTGTTGCATTAAACAGGAAAAAAGAAAGGAAAAGATTTTGCAGGTAATTGGAGAACCATAACATAGAAGAAAACACACCTTGTCAATATGCATGGATTTCAGGACAAGAACAATGCTATCAACAGGTACTTTAGATATTTCAGCACAAGAGAAGTCAGGAAGTATGTTATTATAGACAGCAGAAGAATAAAGACGGTAACAGTGGCCAGGCCCTGTTCTTCCTGCTCTTCCTTTGCGCTGATCAGCTGAAGCCTTACTTATCCATTGTACTTCATATGCTTCCATGCCATTTGATGAGTTGTAGTTCTTCACCTTTTCTCTTCCAGTATCAACCACATATTTTATCCCTGGGATGGTTAAAGAAGTTTCAGCAACATTAGTGGCAACAACAACAAGCCGCTCCCCTTCCTTGACCTCATCAAATACATGGAGCTGTGCCACTGCAGGAAGCATGGCATAAAGAGGCATAACACGCAGAGCACTAGTAAAAAGACCCTTATCTCCTACTGTTTTCTTCTCCATGCTATTTTTGTATTGTTCTGGGTACTCTTCTGGCATAGAAGGAACTTGTTTTCCCTCTGATTTACATTCTGATGCATTCTCTCCAGCCAAAGCTTCAAAAGCACACTTCAATGCAGCAAGGCTACTTTTCTCTCGTAGAACACCCACAACATCATTTTCAGATGTTTTTGAATCCTCTATATCCACCTCATCACCAACAATTTCTACTTCGCTCTCAGATCCTGAATCATAAGAGACATCTGATTCATCCTCAGAATCTGGCACACCTTCATCATGAGAGCCAAACCTCTCAGTTTGCTGGTCAATCGAATTCCCCTGAATCTCAAATGCCTCATCAATATCCTTCATGTCAACACCTTCAATGGAAACCATTTCAGACATTGCTGGGACCTCATCCCCTGCACGCCCTTTAGCAGTATTAGCAATCAACTCTGTTGAAGCTTTACGTAACTTCTGACACAAGTACTCTACTTCTCTCTGTCCTGTGACAAAGACAAGTATGCCTCCTTGTGGCAGCCTCTTGTGGATTGACATGACTTTCTTATAGGCCTGGCCAATATAATCCACAGTTTCTGTTCTCTTCGAGAAATGCACTGTCACTTCAAATTGCCTGGTAGGAACGTTTATAACTGGAGGAGGATCATGAAATAACCTTCTTTCAGAAATGAAGTCCTCCACTCGCAAGGTGGCACTCATTAGAACAAGTTTTAGTGGAAATATCATATTTTCAGGACTTAGACTTTGACCAGAAAGCACCATTTTTTGCTGCTGCTCATATTTCTTCTGCCATATGCAAAAGATTGTATATGGTAAAGATAGGTGAGAAGGAAGAAGATCCATAAACAATGTTTTACAGCTGAAAGTGGGAAAGTGTATCAAAATTACCTGGCGGAGTTGAATTACACGAGAGAGCATTCCAATAAGAATGTCTGTATTCACACTTCTCTCATGAGCCTCATCCAGAATTATCACAGAGTAACGCTTCAATAAAATATCAGTCTGCAACATAAAAAAATATAAAAAAATTATTAAACAGCAGAAGAAGAGTTAACATGAGCATACTAATCCATTTTCTCCAGACAATATCTTTTTTACATGGGTCCAAATCCGTCTGCACCATAAAAGATTTTATTGAACAGCATAAGAGTTAACATGAGCATACCAATCCATTAATTCCAGACAAAATATCTTTTTTACATGGGTCCGACCAGCAGAGCTAGCTCCGTATACATGACATAGCAAACAATACCAGAAAGGATCCCGCAGGAGTTACAACTAATAAGACTTTAAATTTCGAGGAACAAGTTTCAGAAAATAACACATGAAAAAAAAATGAATTTTGGATCCTCAATGGTAGTACATTCCAAGAAAACATAATAGGAATTTTAAATTTCCACAAACAACATTCAGAATATATAATTCTACAGACGGCACTAAAAAGTTTGACGAATGGGTCAGCTGTAAAGAAGACACAAGTGAAATTAGTGGTTGTTCAATAACAAGTGTGCCTTTGGCTTATTCTTTTTAATTGCCTTTTTTGGGTCAGTACCAATAGATTCAAATTCACAATTCAAAAATGTAGATTCAGGCAACCAAGCAAGAATCTGACATGAAGAAACACCTAAGAAGCACCAACAAAAAAGAGAAAACTCTATAGGAAGATCAAATATAAGAATTGCAAACATCATCTGACAGTTGAAAAACCACATACTAAAACTTCTCACATATAATCATTGATGTACCATTCTTCAAAACACCCACAAATAAGATGCATGTAAAATCAGCTGAATCCAAACCTGAACTTCTCGTAGTAATATTCCATCAGTCATAAACTTGATTGAACAATTGTCTCCAATTCTCTTGTCATGCCTAACTTGGAATCCAACCTCTTTACCAAGATGAAGACCAAGTTCAAATGCAACCCGTCTAGCAGTGGCAAGGACAGCAATGCGCCGTGGTTGAGTAACACCAATAACACCATTTCTAACAACAGAATGGTTTGAACCATAACCTGCTTCATAAAGAAACTGAAAGATTACACCGAAGAACCAAAATTAGATGGTTCTTGAGCCGAATTGTTTGAGTTGGCAGTAGCTAACAAATCTAATGCATAGAAGAAACCCACCTGAGGAACTTGAGTGGTTTTACCACACCCAGTTTCTCCACAGATAATAACAGTGGAATGTTCATTTATAGCTTCCATTATCTCCTGTTCCATCATAATAATTGGAAGATCCTTCCGTTTCTTCTCCACCTCATCTGGCCTTGATACATGCACCACTGTTGGGGTAGTAGGAGGTCTTGGCAATGGAAAATCTGGGAAATTGCTAGCCTTTCCTAAATCTACAGTTGAGCTCTCATTTAATTTACCCTGCTCCATGCAAATGCCCCACTCTCCAGTTAGTCAACAATAGTGCAGTTACCACAATATACTGACATGCACATGTAATTTCACCATTCTCACTCACATATAATACAAGATATGGTATTGAGTCAAAAATAGTTAATAATATACTAAGTTACATCAATTGCCTCTTCAATCTTCCATGCTAACCATGTACAATACATGATGCATAAATTGCAAGTTGTAAGTCAGCAGTTGGTCAATTCAACTTCTTTTGGCAGCCTTGTCAAAAAGTAAGAATAAACATCCAAACAGAATTCTAGTCTCATATAATCTGACTTATAAACAGTATATAACATATATAGCGCAAAAGTAGATTATGTATCATGACTTGTAATCTGAGCCGGTAACATACCATTAAACTGGAAGTTTTTCTAGCATCATGATCACTTGAAGCCTGTGAAGATTTTTTAGGAACTTCCAGTGTAGGTGTACAATTATCCTCATTGGGCACTTCTTCAGCTGAGAAGGCAGAAACAGATCTGCCATTTAAGCCAAGCTCATTACCGCTAACTGGATCGTGATACACCAGTGAAAAAGATGCATGGTTTTGAACTTCTCTTCCTATTACCATTGGTTGTAAATGGCCTTTCTCATTCATATCCTTCTTTGATTGGATCTCATCCAACCCAGCTTCAATCTCAAAAGAAGCAGTTTCATGATTCCTCTTGAAAGGCTGGTCACCCTGGGGACTTAAACCAGCCTTGGAAAATTGTACTGCCATCCTACGTTTTTCTTTAACAGTTTCAACCTACATGAAGGTAAGCCAATGGGCAAACTAACATCCAGCAGGCTTTTGTATTTATGTAGAAAGTTAAGTAGATCCTAAGATACAAACCCGACTTATATTTCTTGATGATTGCAGGAGAGAAAACGCATCCTCCGGGATCTTATATTTCCTGAAAGTTGGATAATTGAGTAGTTTGCAAACATTGTTAATGCTTTCTGGAGAGGCAACAGAAAATAGAAATCAATCATCCCAAAGGTAAAAGTGGTAACATACTCCAGGGTTTCTATGCTTTTTGATAACAGCAGTGTTCTCTCATTCTCCTCCTGCAAAAAAAAATAGGCAAATCAACTCCCACATAAAACACAAGAATGAACTGGAGTACACTAGAAGCTAAATGCAAGCACACACCTCCAGCTTCTTCAATTTTCTTTTCTGAGATTTACTTAACTGTGGGTTTTTATTTTTCTTGGCCACTTCTTGCGCCTGTGCAACAAAAATTTCAGGCCTTCAACCTCTTAAAAGAAAGGGCATAGCAGAACAAAAGAGCTATTTCACCTGCGCTGCATACCTGATTCATGCCTTTCCTTTTATTACTTTTCTTTGCAGGCATGATCAATGCGTTGCTATCACCTTCCACACTACATATGCAAGCAACAAGTTTTATGCGGAAAAAAAAAATCAAAGGTAAACATTTGCAAGCCCATGGCTACTTAAGGACATATTGTAAACTTGCTAGACTTGATACTTTCTCAAAAATTGTCGAATCAAGACCACTCCTTTAAATGGCATGTAAAAACTACAATTAGCTAAGAACCTGTAAGTGAACATGTTTTGTACAAGTAACAAGTATACGTAGCAAAGAGAATCCCTGAATTTTTTCTTATTTCTATTTTCCTAGATTGCTACTAAAATTCAATTGAAAAAAAAAACACTAAGAAAAAACTTGTCCTAGATCTTCTCCTAAACAAAACACAACGAAATCAAAAGAACATACATAAAGGCAGATAAGATGTTCATTACCATGAATTTTCCAAATGTACTTCCATATTGCCTCTCTGTAGTCAAACGAAACTGAAGATGTGGGCCTTCAGGAAATGACTTCAGAGTTATCGATGAAACAAAGCTCTCCACCAGATGAAGCAAAGCTTCTGGTTAGTTCCGTTTCTTGATCTTTCACATAACAAAAACCTCAAACAATGCCTGTTTACTTATCTGGCAACCTTAAAACCTCTACCAAAGACAAAGTAAATAATCAAAAGTTCAGTTGCTTGATTTAATTCAGGTTTGGACAGTCTAAAAATCTAACTAAAGGTTTAGGCATAAACAAAACCTAGAAACAGCGACCCCCCACCCCCTTTTTTTCACCACTTGCTTTACTCTAATGAGAATCAAACTCCATCATCAAAGCAAAAAAAGAAAGAAAAAGAAACGAGCAGGGAGAGAAGGAGATACCAGCCAGGGAGGGTTGGTTTAAGACTTTATGTCGTTTTTTCTGTAAAAGAGATTGAAGTTGGGATGATTTTTATCTGCACTCGCATTTAAAAAAAAAATAGTTAGCAGCTCAAATTAATCCTCGGGATGTGAAATGGGTAGGTTATCGTTAGCTGATGAGATCCATGAACCTTGATGACGCCTATAAGGCGGAGGCTGATTTTTCCCGACGAGACAGAGCGGGATTCGTAAGGTGGTTGCACTAGTTGCCACTCCAATATGCCTTTCACCACAGTGGCAAACCCTAGCGGAGTCAGAGTTTGAAGGTTTTTAATATAATTACTATTATAATTATATTATAAGAAATACTCCCCGCGCCACTTTTCACACGCTTACATTTTATTTTGTACTTTCACTGGTGAATTTATTTTATTTTGATCATTCAAGTTTTCTTTTTTCAATAATTAACAATGATTAACTCAATTTAATTTAATATATCATCTTTTTAATATTTTAAAATAATATGCCATTCTCTAATATATTTCTTCGGTTAAGATCCAAGCTTCTTACGTGTTGGTTTTTTAAAATAAAAAAATCTAGTAAAAAAATTTATTTAATTATAAAATAAAATTTTAAAGAATAGTAGTTGTTATTTAATATGTTTTTTATTTAAAAATATATTAAAATAATATGTTTTATTTTTTAAAATTATTTTTAATATTAACACATCAAAATATCTAAAAATATAAAATATTATTTTAAATAAAAAAAAAATATTTTTTTATAAAACATCATTTAAAATAAAATTCCAAACAAAGCTTTAATATAACATAATCTCATTGTACTTTGATTTTATTTTTTTTATTCTCTTTAATTTTAGATATACAACAGTCAATGTTTGGTTTAAGATGGCAGTGGAAGAGCTTTAGCCTTTAACAACTGCAAGTGCAAGACATTGGATTTTGCCTTGAAATTACCAAAATGCCAAAATTTTGATTAATTAAACATTGCTATTGTTATTATTATTAATATTATTACTCTGTTATATATTATTTTGAGAAGAAAACTTTGTCATTATTAGAACATATATAATTAAATAGTGATCTCTTATTAATTATTTTTTAGGATTCACTTTAAATAAATGAACTGATATAAGTAGAAGACAAATTTTAATTAAAGATATTTTTAATATTTTTTATGAGTCATTGATTTTATTTTCTCTTTTTATATTTATATTTTTTGAACTAACTCCAAAAAATAACCAATAAAATAATATTCTGCAGAGTCGATCAAGATAAAATAAGAATAGATTAAATAACAACATGGAATTTTAGCAATTTTTCATGTGGACGCATAAGCCAATACACATTTGTAATTAACCTTGTCTGTTTGAATGGCCTGAGATTGTAATAATTTAATTTTGAATTCTCCAAAATTTTCTTATATATCATTTTATTTCTATTTTTATTTAGAAAAATAGAAAAGGGTTTAAAATTCAAAAATATATTTTTCTCGAGTCAACCTCCACCTTTCCATCAAAACTCAGTTCACCGAGTCAATATAGATCAAACCGTGTTAACCGGGGTAAAAAAATGAGTTTCAAGCTATCTCGAGTCAAAACCATCATTTTCATTAAAAAAATGAGTCCACCAGGTCAATAAAGATCAAACTGTATCGACCGAGGTAAAAAATAAGTTTCAAATCGTTTATAATTAAAACCATTATTTTCAGTCAAAAAACGGGTCCACCAAATTCATACTGGTCAAAAAATATTTTTTCGGTGTTTGAAATTAATTTTTCAATAATTAAAATTCATTTTTAGCGATTGAAATGGGTATTTTTGAAATTTACATCGAAGTTCAAAGGTATTTTGGTACTTTTCCTGGCTAGTGGCATTAAGGTAAATTCAAGGGCTTCAAGGGGTATTTTTAATTTTACTTTTTTACATGTATTTGTATTTTATTTTTGTATTTTGTATACCCTAAACAAATAAATAAAATATGATGATGCAAGTTCAACGCTCGAATTCACCAATCATCGCGTGTGGGTTCAATAGCTAATTTTTCATTGCCAATACGGGTCCAACATCCATTTTTTGTATTTAATTTAATAAAACTAAAATAATAATAAAAATTATTCATGTATTAATTGTTTCTATTAATTGATAATTAACTCAAATATGGTATGGTCTATTATCAGACCTTGTTTTTTTTGGATGTTGAATATCTAATAATAATATCAATTGATATTTGATTTTGAATTAATTGTCTCTATTAATTATTATAAACCTAGGATGTAATGGTCTAAAATTAGATTATGTCCTTTAAACGTTATTTATTCAGTTGATCATGCACCTTCGAGCCTTATATTAAATGGTCTTATCATTCGTTGAATGACTCGAGATGGAATGGTCTCACAATAGACCATGTCCTTCAAATGTTAATTGACAGATTATAGGGTTAGTTAATATAGTTCATCAAATAACCCAGGATAGTAAGGTTCAACTTCGGGCCCTATCTTTTTAATGTCGTTTTATGGATAAGGACAATACCTAGACTACATACCAATTTAGGCAAACCACATTAAAACACATTTATCTTTGAAAATAAACGACAATGCAGTTTACCTTAACTAGGATGGATATAGTGATTGTTATCTTTCATATTATATAATTAACCCCTTATCTAAAATCTCTGAAAACCAGTTAGGGTTCTTAGTTACTATAAAACTAGGTGGTGATTTTTTTTTTCATATATTTTCCCTTTTCACACAAAATTAGCTCATCGCAATGTTTATCGAAGTGCGACAGAATGACGACTTCGTTGGGGATTTCAAAGGCTAAGCTTTGTTAGTTATTTTTCAATGATAATGCATTTATTGTGTTTATTTGATTATCGCACACATCCACATGCATTGTTTTTATCAAATATAGAATTTTTAAAATGCACACACAACAAAACATTTGCATTATGACATGACTAAATCTTTAGGATTGGGAGGGAAAGTAGCGGTGCCTCAATGGTTTTTGGTTTATGTAACATACATGAAACCACCAATTTCTGTTGAAAGTCTACTTGGATTTGATTAGTATGCCAATGTGGTTTCGCCCTGGCTTATGCTTTCTTACTTTGTAGGCATCGGTTTAGCATATTAAGGCTGTTAATCAGGCAATAAAAAACCATTTTTAGACTAGTTTAGATAGCAAGCCTACTCATGTGCACATATTGACTAGAATCTTTATTTATAATGTTTCCTTGTAATATCATCTCCTGTGCATTTGACATCACAAATAAGTTACTCGTTATTATTAGTGCTAATAAAATGAGTGCTCGAGAATAAACACATTTTCCTTGATAAATCTCGAGCATTTTTTTGAACCTTTTGCTTTGAAACCCCAATACAGAAGGTCACCTCATCATGTACCTTTAATAATTACAAATCTCACTTGCTAAACAAACTAAATCACCATTACCCTGGGAATTGTAAGAAATTCAAAACAAATTTGTTTTAAGCTTATATTGGATAAATTTCAATTTTCAAAATTCAAGAGTCGAGATTTCAAGAAATTCATTTAAGCCATGAATAGCCTATTTTTGAGCTAACATTTCTTTTTTAGCCTGTACCATGTCAATGTTCAACAAATTGCTTTAATACATCTCAACAAGAATTCGGGAGAACAACTAAACAAGGGAAGAATTTAGTAGATTTAGGTGAAGGATTTCAATGGTGGTGGTGGTTTTAGTCGTTAATGGCTAAGAAGAGAGAATTGGGGGCTTCAAGTTTCGTTTGACTGAAGGTTTCACTGGCTTTTTTCGGCAATATAAGGCGTCAACGACGATGAGGATAATCGAGAGTTTTCTGGCTAGGTGGAGAGGAGTTTTTATGTGGTGATATGGCAGTGTGAGGTGGCCAGAGTTGAAAGATCTAAGACCCCGTTTGTTTGCTGGAAAGTAGTTTTTTTTTGGAAAGTGAATTCCAAGAAAGTGAATTATTTTTCAATGTTTGGTAGTGTATTGGAAAATAAGTTGGAAAACATTTTCCAGTGTTTGGTTATGTCATGGGAAATGAGCTGGAAAATAACTTATTAATATTTTATTTTCTCAAGTTTATTAAAATAATGAGGAACAAATCTTACAAATTAAAAAGTTGAATGAGAATGAAATTGAAAAAAAATATAATTTCATAAATTATCTCAAATAAAATAAATAATAATCAAAATAATAGAAATCAAATCTAAAAAATAAAAAAAATGAAAGATGAAGAAATTAAAATAATAATAATTAACATTTCATAAATTATTTCAAATAAAATAAGTAACAATCAAAAGAATGAGGACCAAATTTGATAGATAAAAAATTTCAATAAAAAAATGATAAGGAAAAAGCAAATAACAATTATAAAAATGAGGACCAAAGTTAATATACAAATTAAATTTTAAGAGATGAAATTGAAAAATAAATATGCAAAATAATATATATATATATATATATATATAGCAATCAAAAGTTTGAGAACCAAATTTGATATAATTAGCAAATAATATGACATTTCTAAATTTTTCACAACTTTCGAAAAGTGTTTTCCGTCTAAATTTTTCAGAAAAACACTTTACTGGAAACCAAACTAAATTTTTTTTTGACTGGAAAGTGTTTTCCATTGACCAATTTTTCTAATGGTAAATAAACACAAGAAAATTTAAAAAGTAATTTTTCAAAAATTATTTTCTAAAAAACAAACATAGCGTAGGTAGAGAGAGAATTGCCGGTGAGCAGAGAAAAAGTCTTTGAGGTTTGCTGAGGTGCGAGGGCAAGCATGGTAATCCGGTGCATGTGGAGCTAATGGACTAATGGATCCCTTTGATTCGATCCCATGGATCTCCTCTAATTGACTATATTTGCTTGAGTGTGGTGAGATACACTGGATGTTTAGTGTGTAGGGTGACATGGCAGGCTAGAATTAAAAGTCTAACTTTTTAACGGCTAGGATATGTTTGGGTTTTAATCTAGTATAATAAGCTTTTTTAGATTAGAATAAATAGACAGTTCAAATATAATTTCTATTAAATCCAACAATCAAGATATTTTTTAATTATTTTAAAAAAAAAATCAATATCTTACTTGGACGAAGAAAAACTAAACAAAAAAAAGACATGAATAGTTTTTAAATAAAAAGAATATTTTAAAAAATAACCTCAATCTCCAGGACACAAAACTTCTTAATCCACAAACACTAATTAAAAGTTAAAACCGAGAATGGCCGAACTGCAGGGCTCTCTTCTGCCCTTTCATTATTGTCAGTACCCTGCCCCAGCAACATGGGATGAATGATCTCTCTTTGAAGGACAGAACAGTAATTACAGATTCCTTTATTCCCCAGTAAGAACCCAGTGTCCCGACATGGTGGAGAACAGTCTCTTCTTACGAGGACAAGGCTTGTGCCCCAGTTTCCAGGATTGCTAGATTCGTTAAACAAGCTGGTGATCCATATTCTTTAGGAAAGAACCTCCTCAAGCGTGCCCAAAGAAGCAGCCTAGTCAAGAGCAACATAACTGGTAACAAGTTACCACCAAACTCTAATGGCATTCACTTTGTTTTAGCTGCTAAGGATGTGAATGTGGGGAAATTTTGAAATCTGTAAATTCCTGTGGTTTCCATGATAGAGCTCTGGTGACCCATGTGGGGAAATTTTGCCAATAAAATGTCACTATTTTCACAAGGAAATAAAAACTGCAATGATACATGGCACATTCGAGTAGAATAGGAGATGCCATATCTACTAGAAGCTGAATCGGCTTCTCTTTCAGTCTTCTCATATCAACAAATTTCCTGGCATGGACCTGTTTAGATTTCCATAACTAGAGAACTTGCTTTGGTGTAATGATATGCAGAATGTCAAAACCTAGCAGCCATCATGCCGTATCTTTTGCTTAGAAAGAAACAAACAAACAGGAGAGGAACTAATTATGCAAGTGAGATTACAGAGAGGTTAAGCATTTTGTCACGTACTACTGAGACATACATGTTGTGCACCATATACGTATAGTAGTAAACCATCAACAAGACCCTTGTATCACTCTCTTGCCAAAAGAAAATCATTTCTTTCATTCTAGCATGTGAATTTCTCACATGTCCGCTACAAAATGAGGGAAGATTCCCATTATTAACCTCATCAAGGGTTACTGCTGCATTTTTGAAAAATGAGAGAAGCCAGTTGGCGGGAAACCTCTAAGAATATTGTTTAACAAAATAATGTTCACTACTGATCGCATTATTCCACATCAAATGATTTAACATGTTGCAAAGCTAAAACGGATAACCTTGTTCGATGCTTGAAATTTTGGGAAATCAATTCTCAGAAGCTGGAAACTCTTTGCAACTTTGTCAGTCAGTTGGCCCGATCATTTTTTCAGGGACTACGAGTGTATCAAATTCTTCACTGGTGAGCATTCCGAGTTTTAGTGCAGCTTCCTGCAGAGATAAATATTGTAAGGTACCATATTCAATCACTCCAAAAAGACAAATGGATTAAGCACCATTAGTCTCAAACACTATTGACAGTACACAAAAATGGAAAAAACCCAATAGTCAAGAATAATTTTCTTCACAAGAATGCACGTATGTCCATTCCAAGGAGATGAATGTTTTGGAATTTTATGTTCTTCCCAGCCAAGGGAGAGGGGAAAAAAAAGAGATAAGAATCCACAATAAACAGTTCACATGAGTCTATCAAGAGCAGACATCGTTACTCCCACAATATACGCACATCACAGGGCTTATAAACACTATATTGCAGAGTCACTAAGATGAGAAGAAATCATCACCTTCAGAGTACTTCCCTCCTTGTGGGCCAGCTTGGCAACTGCTGCAGCATTGTCATAACCAATTTTCTAGAATAAAAATGGAAACGGGAGTTAATATTCCAAACACAAAATCAGGAGAACAGAAATATGGACATGGTATAGAGACTTACAGGGTTCAATGATGTGACAAGCATCAGCGACTGCAGGGTCACACAAATTGTCAATAACAATAAAACATGATCAAAAAGCTTTCAGATACATCAAATGCAAATAAAGTTTCTGTAGTTATCAAGAACTGACCTCATGCAGTAATTTCGAAATTCTTTCCCTATTGGCTTGAATACCCCTCACACAGTTCTTTTCAAAGGAAGCAGATGCATCACCAAGCAACCTTATTGACTGCCAGAAAAAGGTCAAACACACTTGTTTAGTAAAACAGCCACACTCAGTCTTCCCAACCAAGAGTCAAAAACAACAGCTGAGTAAAGTGTGACCAATCAGTAATACATCATAGCCAAACAGTCAGCATCCTAATATCAGCCAAGAAAATGCTATTTGATTACGAATACTATTAGGGTCCAGCATAAGACTTCTAAGATCTCATTGCATGCATCAAAAGATGCCCGATGAGAGGGAACTCATGCATCATTATGAACCTGGAGTATTGGAAACTAAAATTCTGAAACAAAATTTCTCACAAACCTGGTTGAATTCAAATTCCTCGATTTAGTTTCAATCACTTTCTTGTTAAAACATTTAGCAAGAATAGGCATTTTTTTCCTACGTTCAGTAATTACCAGTAACTTCAAACTGAACCCACCATCCAAACAAACTGAAATACTTTACACAGATGAAAGAACCAACATATCAAATCTGATTTTGCCCTGAATCAAAGCAAGCTCAGGGTGGAACATCCAATGTTAAAGCACTCTTAAGTAACTATTATTTGGAACTTCAATAAAAATAACAAGTACATTACAGCGCCATTAACATACATGTAGGAGGCCACTAGCGATCATTGGCTTGAATACATTTAGTTCAAAGTGACCATTTGATCCACCAACTGTTATGGCAACATGATTTCCCATAACCTACAAAATGAAGAAAGGGCATTTTTTTAACAATGACTTGATTGGTTCAGAGCAAACTTGCAGCTTATACATCAACAAAGTGATTAGAATCTGAATAGCTGCTTTCAGACAAGTTCTAAAGTGGATCATATGATATTGACAAGATGGAACTGACAGCACTAGAAATTTACCTGAGCACAGACCATTGTGAGAGCCTCACATTGGGTGGGATTAACCTTTCCCTGAAACAAGAAAAAATAAAAATGACAACATTGCATCGCAATTAAATCTTCAAATGTGCTGATATGAATCACAATTCTTCGGGTACCAAACAAACAAGGTGTGATGATTTACCGGCATTATACTACTTCCTGGCTCATTTTCAGGAAGAATGAGTTCACCAAGACCACATCGTGGACCGCTGCAAAAAAACATTGTTAAAACCACAAAGTAAAGCAAATATGTGAGAGCAGGGAGAAGTGGATTATACAACTTTGCACAGACCTTCCTAATAACCGTATGTCATTTGCAATCTTCATCAGAGAAGTAGCAACTGTGTTGAGTGCTCCACTAGTTTCAACAAAAGCATCATGTGCAGCCTGTAAAAAAAACATACCACTTTAGCATGCAAAAGTATTTTGCTCTCACTCAGGGTAGTGACATGTAAAATCACACTATTGCTCAAAAGAATTAAATCAAAAGAGCAAAGTCCATTCTTACAACCTTAAATGAAATTGGAAGGAAAAGAAGAAAACTCAAGTTATGAGGAGTTCAAAAACCAACCAAAGCTTCAAACTTGTTTTCCGCTGTGACAAATGGCAGGTTTGTTTCCTCAGCCACTGCTGAAGCTATCTTTACATCAAACCTAGATGGAAAGAAACAAATGATAACTGTCAAAGAACAGACATGCCTCGACACTAAATAATTCTAAGAAATGGTCCATAGATATCCATGTATAAATTCCAAGAGTTTTCAAAACACTGGTTCTCCCACTGATTTGACTATTTTCTTACAGATAATAAAACATAAAATTGATGAACATTATTGGAGAATAGGAAAAAGGTGCTGCAAAAGACTTGAGTTTCTTTTCTCTTTGGGGCTAAAATGGGAGAGAAACCTTCAGTCCATCAAAGAAAAATAAAGCAGGAAGAAACGAATCAAACTGAATTCCTGCCTTATGGGGTGATAAGAATCACAAATAAAACAAGCTGAAGGAAGCAATTTTGTTTTCAAGAAAAGAACGCCTAGAAAATAAAATTTTCACCCATGATGCTTTACATACCCTTTCTTTGTGTTTAATCCAGTCCCCACAGCAGTTCCACCTTGTGCAAGCTGCTCAAATAACATTCCCAGTATGTCATAAAATCTGAAGAGCAGAAAAGGGAGAAAAGAACAGTAGAATGGAAAATTTTATTTAATATATGTGTTTCCAACCTGATACATGTGGGGTAGCGTGCACATGACACGATCAATTCCATACTTCACCTGCAAACGAGTTAACAATCATTAGAAGCAAGCACAAACAAGAGAGAAATATGAACCAATAGTAGATCAGAAAAAAATAATACAGAAATGATATATTACTTGTGTCGTGTAGCCACTAAACTCTTGCCCAAGTGTCAATGGTGTTGCATCTTGAGTGTGCGTGCGCCCAATTTTAACAATATCTTTGAATTCAACTGACTGGTTGGCACCAACAAGCAATATTAGTCCAGGTAAAGTAGTTACAGCAATATACAAGCAAGAAAAAATGTGCAGATTATTGGAAATGTAAATGCAAAAGCTGATCTCAGAATGGAGAAATGAAAGCTTTACCTTCCACACGACTACACACAATATGAAAAATATGATCAAGAACATTTACTAAAGCACATAAATTTTTGGAAAATTTGAACTGTAAAATTTCATAATGCATGTATAAAAATATATCTAGGAAATGGCAGATTCAACAAAAGCATGTGTGCATAAAAATGTGCTAAGCCATCTTCTGGCATTAAGAAGTAAAGCATTTGAGGGCAAGCAAAACAAACATCATAATTGCTACAGTCCATGGCCTATTAAGTTTCCCACCAACAAGTAAGCCATTGATAAAGGAGCAGAACACGCATAGGCCCTAAATAATGAAGTAGAATATGCATAGATGTCATGTCCCACCATGTATCGAAAAGGCTTGATCAACATGCAGGAAAATAAAAGGAATTCCCAAATCAAAAAACGGTCTATTAAATGCACTGAACACAAAGAAGCATTTCAATTCAGCAATTTTTCTATTTGCTTGCGCAAAACAATAAACAAAATGTTTTCTTTATCAACCCCCCACCCCCCCCCAAAAAAAAAAAGAGAGAGAGAGAAAAGAAAAGAAAAACAAAGTCAAACCTTTGAATGGAGTGTCAAGTGCAAAGTTTTCAATTTTGGGATTAATCTTGAATTTATCTCCGTTGCAGCTGCAATATGCATTACCTAAATATGAAAAAGATACAGCTGATAAGACTGCAAGAAATCAGTTCATGATACATTAAGTTATCGATTCAAATAGAAAAAATTTTAAAAACAGTAAGACCTATCAGTTTGACACTCAAAGAGTAAACCATGCTTACAGTTGGAAATGTGTCATTAGAAGATTGTGATCTGTTCACGTGGTCATTAGGGTGCACAAACTTTTCCCCACGCTTATGCCCAAGGATCTCAGCTGCTCTATTGGCAATAACCTGGAACGTGCATCACACAAGCCAGAATTTTTAGGGCATTCAGTATTCGATAATCAAAGCAAGTCTAATTTGCAGTGCTTTCAATGATCACCCAACTTCCATCTTGTTTCTGTTCCTTCACTTGGTTACAGGATGAGTGTTAAGAACATTCTTTGGGAGCATCAAAACCAATATAGAAAGGAAGTGTTTTGAATTCTCACCAGTGGTGTGTACCTATATGTGTAGTTCACACATACAATGAACCGTACCCTGAAGTGCAGGATCATTTGGTATGCTATGTATTCAATTTTAAATATGACTAAAAACCAGATTGCAGCCACATATCAGACATACTTGAATGGTGAAAGAGAATAAACGTCTAAGTCCCTTCCGTTTAGATATCTCAAATGATATGTCAGTTAGATTTCAGAGCAGAGGAAGCCTTTGGTTAAATTTTAATTGTGTGAACAAAAACATGAAAAACTTAGTTTATTTACTTAGGTCAGACCAAGAATAAGCACCAATTGAGGGAGAAATCTCAAGGTTACAATTTACAAAATAACAGATACAGGGTGAGCATAACACAAAAATTTCCAAGGAACAACCTCCATCAGAAATTTCAATTTTATTCACCATTAGCATGCAAAACACAACATTACATCGGTTAAACACTATGGTTTTGGTTACCAAATTTATTGAATATCTCAAACAATCAAGCCTCTTCAAATCCTACAATTTAACCCTCTGTTGAACCAGATGTGGAAATCCTAAATCACAATTCACAAGATGAGAGTAGAGTCAAAGCCCCATCGCACCTTTTTTCCCAGAGGATAATAATTTAACTATTGTTCACATCAAATAAAGAAATGCCATAGCTTCCTTTTCCTTCCCCTCTTTTTATTGAAGAAACAGAAAGTAAGATGCAAAGGCGCTGACCTCATTAGCATTCATGTTACTTTGAGTACCACTGCCAGTCTGCCACACAACCAGTGGAAAATGATCGCTTAGCTTCCCTTCAGCTACCTCGTGGGCAGCTTGCATTATCGCTTTCCCTATGGAAGGATCAAGCCCATACTGCATATTCACCTGCCACAAAATAAATCAACTATGTTATTTTTAATTTAAGCTAATGTAATCTCCACGAAAACCAATCATCTATACACTCTATTACACTGAGATTGACATATCATAATCCTAAAAATAAATAGCCACAAATTAACAATATATGCAGATGTTAATCTGAGATTACATTGAGATTTAACTTAAGTACTGTCATCAACTAAAAATATCGAATTCAAAATTAAAGTTAAAAAAAAAAAGGATAAAGATTTAGGTCTCTTAAAAGTGTGGGATAACTAATTAGTTTATATTAGCAGCTGAAACAATAGAAAGACATGAAAAAATCGCGTAAGAAATCAAATAAAATTAAAAAGCGAGAGAGAGAGAGAGAGGGACCTTGGCAGCACATTTCTTGAGTATACCAAAGGCTCGAATGATAGGTTCGGGCATTCGCTCGCGATCGCCGCCTATATCAAAATTCTGCAAAGATCTTTGCGTCTGAGCACCCCATAGCCTGAATTATTATTTATTGAAAACAACAAAGCAAGAAAATTAATAAATGAATAAAGTGAAGTAAGAGGGAAAAAAACGAGTGAGTGATGGATTGATAGAATGACGAACTTATCAGCAGGGACACTAATGGGACCAAAAGTGTCTCTCTCCTCTCTGAAGGCAGTTGAATAAGACCTCAACCAGTTTCCATAACGCCAAGTCGTGGATCCTGTAGAGAGGCGCCGTGACACGATATACATCGCCATTCCAATTTACTCAATCCCTCAATTGATTTGCAGAATGCGAAGATCGAGGAGATATCAAGCTCTTTTTATGTGTATATATATAAATATCAAGAGAGGAGACGAGAGGAGAGGAGAATGGAATAAAAAGGCTGCGAATGCTGTGCTATGCTAATTGCTAGGAATGAAAAAGGCATTGTTGGGGGGTTTTAGTTTTACCCATAGTTGTTAAAATCGTGATCCAACTTGTAAAATCGTATGATTTTATAAGTCAATATAAGCTAAACGTGCTAAATCATTCACAAAACTTGAAAATAGGTAAAATCAGATCAAAATCAGGTAAAATTGTTAAAATCGGGTAAAATCGCGTTTTTGCGCGATTTTACACCCGATTTTACGCGTCTGTGCCAAAACAGAAAATGTTGCGCCACTGTTCCCTCCAGCTCCACATGTCAAGCAAGTATTGGCCTATTGATTATTACACGGTACACACAGTCACACCGTGTGACTCACACGCAGAACAAAACCACGATCAGACGATCTTCAATTCTTCATCTTTTTTCAGTCTTTCACACAAGTTAACAACACAGAACCGGAAAAATCCCTAAGTCACTAAATCCCTAAGTCACTAAATCCTTGTTCTCCTTCTCTCAGTCGTCCAAGTTCCAGCAATCAACCATCGGTCCACCTCCAACGGGCAACAACCGGCTCTCTAGTGACCAGTCTCCACCAGCCATAGTAAGTTATTCTCTTTATCTTTTCGCACCTTCTGCAAATAGCATCATGATTTAGAGTCTAGAGTAATTTATTTGTCAAATTGCAGACATGTCCATGTCCCCTGTGTTATGGGTCTCTCACCGAATCCCAGTCTTTACACAACTGTTTGAATTTTTATGAATTGATGGGTCTGTGAATGGGTTGCTCACCGAAAACAAGTCTGTGAATGGGTCTCTCATGGGTCTCTCACCGACTGCTTGAATTCTTATTTTTTTATGGGTCTGTGAATGGGTCTCTCACCGACTGCTTGAATTTTTATTTTGTGATAACAGTGTTTCCTAATTGTTTATGAATGGGTCTGTGAATGGGTTTGCTAATTAAATTTCTATTTTGTTAAATTTTTTTGTGAATTTATTTTGATAACAATGTTTCGATATCAAAGCCTGTTAAACAAGTCTGTGCATTTGTTTTGATAACAGATTAACAGTGTTTGGATTTTGAAAACAAAGTCTGTGAGTCTGTGACTGTGAATGGTTTGACAGAAAACTGGGTTCTGATTTTGAAAATGGTTTGTTTATTTTTCAGAGCTTACGGGACAGAGAGGAAAACACTACAAAGTTTGTGAACAACAAATAAATTATTTGGAGAAGAAAAATGTAAGTCATGAGTTATATTCTATCATTTTGTGTTTTGGATTCAGTGTTTTATTTTAAGAAATTGTTAACTAGTTTACTGATTTTAATTAGTTTTTGAATTCAGTATTATGGTAATTCTTTTTTGATAGCTGGATGTTTAGTATCTAAAATGTTTATGAATTCAGTATTAGTTTCTGAATGCAGTATTAGTTTTTTTTTATAGCTGGATGTTTAATATTAAAATTAATTATAATCATAAAATATTTGGATTGATTACAGGGTTGATTGAGTTGATCTTTGAATTGTTAAACTTATGGCATCTAGAAAAAATGCTTCTGGTAATAGGCTTGAAGTGGGATGGCAGCATGGTATAGATGTTGATAAAAATTCTAGAAAAGTTTTGTGCAAGTATTGTCAAAAAATTATTAGTGGAGGTATATTTCGTTTCAAACAGCATTTGGCTTGCACTCGTAAGGATGTTGAGCCATGTCAGCAAGTGCCAGAAAATGTTAAGCAGATGATTTTGGGTGTTTTAGTGAAAAATCTAGAGGCAACTGAAAAGAAAAGAAAGGCCCTTCAATATAGTGGAAATGATGATGATGATGATGAAATAAAAGAAATTAGCCCCAAGGACAAAGGAAAGAGAGTAGCTAGTGGGAGTGGAAGTACACAAACAACTCTAAATCAATTGCTAAAAAAGGATATTAGAGAAGAAGCATGTCGACAAATTGCTAGGTTTTTCTACACTAGTGCAATTCCATTTAATTGTGTAAAAAAGCCTGAGTTTATTAAGGCACTTGAAATGGTTGCAAATCATGGGCCAGGTTTCAAGCCTCCATCATACTATGATATTAGAGAGAAGTATTTGAAGCAAGAAGTGGATCAAACAATGAAATTGCTTGAGGAGTACAAGCTAGAATGGAAAAAAACAGGTTGTTCAATAATGTCTGATGGATGGACAGATAAAAAAAGACGTTGTATTTGTAACTTTTTGGTTAATAGTCCTAAAGGGACAGTTTTTTTTGTCATCGGTGGATACTTCTAATATGTCCAAGACTACTGATAAGGTATTTGAGATGTTAGATGTCATTGTGGAGAGGATTGGGGAGGAAAATGTTGTCCAAGTAGTCACCGATAATGCTGCAAATTATAAGGCAGCGGGACAATTATTAATGAAAAAAAGAAAGAGTTTGTTTTGGACACCATGTGCTGCCCATTATATTGACTTGATATTAGAAGATTTTGAGAAGAAGTTAGAGGTTCATAAAGTAACTATTGCTAAGAGGTTCATCAAGTAACTATTGCTAAGGGGAGGAGAATCACCTCATATATTTATTCAAGAACCATTCTTCTTTTCATGCTAAGGCACTTTACGAAAGGAAGGGATTTGATTAGGCCTGCTGCCACTCAGTTTGCTACTGCATATTTGACTTTAGGATGTTTGAATGATCATAAAATGCAGCTGATGACTATGTTTACTTCTAACCAGTGGAGTTCATGTAGGTTTGCAAGAATAGAAGAAGGGAAACGAATTCAAAATTGTGTTTTGGACAGCAGGTTTTAGCATGATGTCACTATATGTATTAAGGCAGCATATCCTCTAATTAAAGTGCTTCGATTAGTTGATTCAGATGAGAAACCAGCTATGGGTTTTATATATAAAGCAATGGATGAAGCAAAAGAGAAGATACAAGTGAATTTTGGTTCTGTGAAAAAAAGGTATATATCTTGCTAATTTTTATTTCAACTGTTGTCATCTATTAATATGAATGTTTTTCAATTGAGATATTCCTATATTGTAATGATATTTTTATTGTTTTTTTTATATAGTTATATACCTATATGGAATATTGTTGATGCAAGATGGGAACTTCAACTCCATAGACCTTTACATGCAGCAGCTTATTATTTGAATCCTCATTATCATTATAATCTGAATTTTAAGGTTAATGCCAACATTAAAATTGGATTATATCAATGCTTAGAAAAGATGGTGCCTAATGCAAATGAAAGGTGCAAAATTGACTTACAACTTGAATCATTCAAGGATGCAAAAGGGTTGTTTGGCATTGACGCTGCCAAGACAGCAAGAGATAAAAAAACTCCAGCTCAATGGTGGGATTCTTATGGGGATGAATGTCCAGAATTACAAAGATTTGCAATCCGAGTTCTAAGCTTGACTTGTACTTCATCTGGATGTGAGCGTAATTGGAGTGCATTTGAAATGGTAAGTTTTTTTTGTTTTTTATTTTAAATATTGAAATATTTGATAAAAATCTTATAAATTTGAATTGTTTATTTAGGTTCATACAAAACGAATAAATCGTTTGCACCAGAAAAAAATGAGTGATTTGGTATTTGTAATGTGCAATTTGAAATTGAATGATAACCAAGTCAAAAAGCAAACTGATGATTTTGGTATAGAAGATGATCTTTCATCTGATGATGATTGGATAACCGAGGGAGAAAAACATCCAAACTTTGATTTGCTTGGTGCTATTGACACTTGACAGTGCAACACAAAGACAAAATGGTGATGAAAATGAAAGTGATGAAGAAGAAATTCCTAATGATGTTGAAATGGAGAGTCATGGTATTGAAGATGATTTGGATATTCAAATTGATGATATTGGTGTTGGTACTAGTAGTAGCACTAATGTTCATAATATTGGTGTTGGTACTAGTAGTGATACTAATAATCCTCTTGATGCTAATGATATTGATGAATGCTTGAGGAATGATAAGGAAGATGAAGGGAATGAAGCTGGTTTTAGTTTACATGACACACCAACAGATTGTTTGTTTTAAGTTTGTTAATTATTAGTTAATGAAAAGTTATTTTAAATTATGTATGACTTTTATTTGAACCATATATTTTAAGATGTTTGAACTATGTATGAATTTTTATTTGAAGGCTTGAAATATGTATGAATTTTTATTTGAAACATGTTTTTTTAAGGTGCTTGAACTATGTATGAATTTTTATTTGAATCATGAATTTTTTTTTAATGTATTTTAAAATTCCTTACGATTTTACGATCCGTTTTTACGATCCGAGTTTGTGTGCAGCTTTCCGTGCCGTGTTAAAATCGCGATTTTAACAACCTTGGTTTTACCTATATCATTGACTTTGGCTACGATTGTCAGTAAAGTCAATTTTTTTAAAATAAAATATTTAAATATTACTAATTTGTAAACAAAAAATTATGCAAAAGTTTATTTAATATAACTTGGTTAATTTTATTATTCAAAAATAATTTATACAACCTATAAAAATAATATTTAATTAAATAATATTTTAAGATAATATTTTTTATATTAAAATAAGAACATATTAAATTAACTTTGAGCAACCCGGGTTAACGTGTCAAATTTATAACATGGATTATGAGACTATAATATTAATAACATTATAGAAAGTAAATAAAAATAAATTATGAAGCCTAATTCACAATCAACTCAATATTAAATGATGAAATTAAAAAAACAATTAAAAAAACACCTAAAAACATGATCCAATTTAACATGTCAAACTTGCAATCCGGGTCATAAGATCGAGATAATTCCATGAAAAACAAATAAAAAAAAATTATGAATTACAATCCTTAACCAACTTAATATTAAAGGACAAGATTAAAAAAAAACTAGTTAAAAAAAACATAAAAAATAACCTGAGTCAATCCACGAAACTCATGACCCGAATCATCAGACCAAGATAACTCTATAGAAAAAATTAAAAAAAAAACATAATTTAACTTGAATTAACCTGTCAAATCCGCAACTTTGATCTTGAGACCAAGATAACCCCACAGAGAGAGTCAAAATAAATTATAAAGCTCGATTCTCAATTGTCATTGTCGGATCTGATGTTGAACGATGAAATTTATAAAAATATTAATTAAAAAAATAACATAAAAAATAAGTCAACTCAACCTAAGTTAACTATTAAACATTATTCCTGGGTCGCGAGATCAAAATAACCCAATAAAAAATAAATCGAAACAAATCATGAAACCTAATTCTTAATCAAACACAGTATTAATTGATGAAATTTTAAAAAAAAGTCAGTTAGAGAGAGAGAGAGAGAGAGTTAATTGGGTTAACTCGTCAAACTCGCGCTCTAGGTCATGAGACTAGGACAACCCAATAAAAAGCAAGTCTGATGTTGAAGGACTTGTGACTTAAGTCATTAGACCAATATAACCTCTTAGGAAAAAAAAACATGATTTAATAAGGGTTAAAATGTCAAAACTCTGATCTTGATCATGAGATCAAGATATTCTCATAAAAAACATATAAAAACAGATTATGAAACTCAATTTGATTCAATGTTGAATGATAAAATTAAAAAAAATCAATTAAATAAAAGAAATATAAAATAACTCGAGTCAACCCGGGTTAACCTATTAAGCATTATTTTCGGATCATGAGACTAAAATAACCTAATGAAAAGTAAACAAAGCAGACAATGAAGTTTAATTCTTAATTAAATCAATATTAAATGATAAAATAAAAAAATAATTAAAAAAAATCTGAGTCAATCGGATTAACCCATCAAACCTAGAATCCATGATATAAGAGTGTAATAATTAAATAGAAAAATATTTAATATCAAATAATAAAATAAAATAAAATAAATAATTAAAAAATAAAATAAATAACAATTCATGAAGAGAATCAGAGAAAAACTTTATTTTTTTAATTTATAGTTAATTTTAAGGCACGTGACGCCGGGATTTTTTTTTGTTGGAATGGAAATGAGGGATGGATGGCGTGATGGGCTCTCGCGGCAATTTGGTAAAGATGTGTCATGATGGCTATACAAGACCGCTTGTCAGCTCTCTCCGCTACAGCCACCAACCACCCCTTTAGTTTTAACACGTGTGAGAAAAGTCACCGCACTTGAATAACACGTGTGTCCGCCTTCGACGTATGCTTTCGCCTTTCCTTGGTGTTATTGACTACAGTCACCGTGGTCTCCCACAACATGTGGTGCATGTTGACAATGGACGTTCAATTCTGGCTTCGGCAAGCCATTCTTCCTCTCTTTATGTTTTTTTTCCTCTCCTCTCACCTTGATCCTCGGGACTAGCATGTTAAAAAAATTCAAAGAGAATTCTCATCAATTTTTTTTTTTTTATTTTTAATTTTTAATTTTATCATTTAATATTTGTTCTGTTGGTACATGGGCTTTGTTAATTTTTTTTTATTTATCTTTTATGAGATAATTTCGGTTTTATAATCTAATATCGAAGGCTTGGAAGGGGGTTAACTTGAGTCCTTTTTTTTCTTTTTATTTTTTTTTCAATTTCATCCTCAATATTGGATTGATTTGAAATTGAAGTTCATTATTTTCTTCAATTTTTTTCTATGAGGTCATCACAGTCTTATGACTTGGGTCACAGGTTTAACGGTTAACCCGAATTGTCTCAATTTTTTTTTTGTTTTCTTTAAAATATATTTTTGTTTTTGTAGTTTTGTCATTCAATATTGGATTGATTGATAATTAAACTTCGTAATTTCTTTCAATTTGATTTATATGAGGTCTCTTATTCTGATGATCCATGCGTAAGTTCAAAAGGTTTGTCATGGTTAATTCAAGCTTTTTTTTTTTACTATTTTTAAATTTTTTTTTAAATTTTCATCCTTCAACATTAAATTGGTTAGGAATCAACCTTTGTAATTCCTTTTGATTTGATTTGTACGGGGTTATTTCATTTTCATGATTCATGTAGCTGATTCGACCGGTTTACAAAAGTTGCCTCAAGCTGTTTTATTTATTGATTTTTTTTTTAATTTTATCCTTTAACATTAGTTTGTTTGAGAATTGGACTTTATAATATTTGTTTTAATTTTTTTTCTATGAGTTTATTGCGGCCTGATGACCTGGACCATGAATTTTACAAGTTAATCAAGGTTGACCCAAGTAAATTCAATTTATCATTTTCTTAATAACTAAAAAGAAAGAATATTATTTAACATACCATTATTTCAATAATTTTAAAAAGTATTGTTCATCTTATTTTGAATTCATAATTGATTTTTTTTCTTAAAAAACACAATAGCAACATGTTTATTTTTTTTTGGTTAAAAAAAAAAAATACCGAACCCAAGGCACAGAAAGGGTCACGTATCTAGTGCCCTCTACATTCTCTTGTTTTTGCTTAATTTTGAATCCATTTGCAAAAGATGAAAGAGAATTTTACCGGATTTCCTTTATGTTGATAAATTACTCTTGGTTGACTAAGATAGAAGGTGGTAGATTATGACTTGTTTGTGGATAAGATTAAAATTGAATAACAAACATAAAATAACTTTTAAAATCGATTAAAAAAATTTCTTTACTAAAAATAAAAAATATAAATCTGTATAAAATTTGTGTTTATAGCTAGCAGTGTCACATGTAATGATTTTTATATTTTATTTATACCTAATTTATTTTCAACTTTTATTATTACATATTTTAAATTGAAGTCGACTGAATATATAAATTATAATTTAAGATATAAAAATAATTAATTTTAAATAAAAAAATATTTCATATTTTGTCAAACACACAATATCAAGGGCTAAGAACGAGACAAGACTTTTCTACCACTCAATTTAACAGAGCTAACTGCCGGAAAAGGATTAAAGGAGAAAAGAAACGAAGGACGCTCGTCAACATGTGAAAGTAGAACTACCAACGTCAAGTTGCAGATGTTGGGTAGAGCTGAACCCAGGGAAATTCTTCTTTGTAAGCCATGCTTGCCTCACAAGAGGATTTGCAGGTGTACACAACAATGGTTGCCCAATCAAGAGAATCCGCATCATTCTTTACACCGAAGTAGTAAAGTAGCTGAGGTAAGATCTGATGCACCAGATACAGGAGCTATTATTACCTTACCACTTTAATGGGAGCTCAGATTTGAGATCCATGAGGAAAATCAAATAGCAGAACAGAACACATGGAGAGAAAAAAACAGAGAAAAACCAAGCAGGTGAAAAGGGCCCTCTTCACTTGGACATACAAGGGCTTCAATCAAAATTTAAGGAAAAAAAAAAGACAAATACATAAAGCAATATAAATAAATATATCTAAGGCAGATCAAACTATACCTGAAACTCAAAATCTGAAGGACCACCACAGTAACTGCAGTTAGGGATGTCAGCCTTAGATGGCTGACCACTTGACAGAGGCCATAGGGGTTTTGCACTAGCATTCCTACAATACCTGCTAATTTAAACAAAGGAATGAGTATTCCATTGCAAATTAAACAGGAAGTACGATTTACACAATAAAATGCTTCAAATACTAGGTAAAAAAAAATCAAATGGCTGAAATACAACCAGGCTATGAAAACTTGACATGCACACTAGCTTAGATATAAACTCTTAAAATCTTACACAGCCCTGCCAACTTCTCAATATGTAACTGACAACAGATATGAAGTGATGTTGATTTTAAACATTACTTGTTCATTTGATCATTTCCCAGCCAGATGATCACTCGGGCATATAGCAAGTATTGACAAGTAATGAAGGATAAGTGACAGTTACAGAAAGTCAATTCTCTACAAATGTGAGTCTCAATCAGCAGCCAATTTGGGTTAGACCCTTGAATGTCTAAGATTTTACATGTTTTTCTAGAAAAACTTGTCCAGTTGTTTTGTGGGATCCAAGCTCACTGCATGCAATGGTTAGGATGGCTGAAGCAATCACATGAATTCAAATCGTGTTCAAGTTTTCTAGAATATTAAATACAAAAAATGATCTCAAAATATATTAGCTCATATCACCTTAACACTTGTTCGGGCGCTTTGGCTATGCGCTGTTGGAAAGACGCCCAGCACTTTTTGTCACTATTGCCCTGCCCACAGCACTAAAATAAGCAGGCAGGAGATTTATGTAAGTGCATAAATTTCCATTAACAAGAGCGCGAATTGATACCTCAAAAATGTCCAACAACGAATTCATTGTGCTGTCCATTTTGTTCCTAGACACCAGTGAATGAGTGGGTATGTTATCATCAGACATTTCAGCATCATATTCATTTTCATCATCATTTATCATCTCATACTCTGGCCACAAGGCATTGCTAACAACTGTTCGAAAACAAGAAAATAAAATCAGACACGTCTGAAAGACCTTTTGAAGCATAAATTTCATTGAGTAAGCCTGACACAAGACAATGTATCAACTACATTATGATGTGTTCGGTACTCACAACCAACCATTCATAATGCTAGATTCTAGGTCAAAATGTCATGTCACCAATTTGCACTTGAACAATTCTATTCCTTAACCATTGCGGGTTCAGAAAATACTCTAAATAAGATGATATTTTGGTACAAGGTGTGATAAAATGATCACATGATTATTAAATGTAATTGTTTTCTAAGAAGCGATAGACATTTTTATCTTCAATTAATAAGAATTAAGTACAATGACCATAATGATATGCATATATAAATTAGTGCAATACCCCAGACCCAGGTTCATGATGTATATACTAGCCTTTAATGATCTCTGCCGAAGTGGTTCCATTCTTACTGGAACTAGAGTCAACTGAAAGGCTCAACTGTTGACAATCAATTTTGTGACCTGAGTGCCAGTGCAAAACCTGTGAGATATGAAAACAATGGAGAGGATGTTCATTCAGCAAGAATGGCCTAAAATGAACTCATGACATGTTGACAACTCATACCTGGTGTTTATGGGAGCAGTATTTTGTTCTTTTGCAACCACTACAAACTTTATCTCCTTTCCAGGTACCACACCAGTTACAAAGCGAAACTAAAACAAGCAAAAATGATGGGCATCATAAATGCTTGGTCTGACAGAAGGAGATAAATGTGATTCAAATGGAAATATGTAAAACATGGGTAGTGATGTTCACACATATCAGACGAAAATATTAATTTGATTTTAATCAATTAATCTATCTATCTTAGAGCTTTAGGATCCTTGCAGCCATGTTGCACCAAACAATGATGTCTTCATATTGAGTAAGGGTTTATCAGTCTCATGTAGGAGGATATTAATTGCTTGTTTGGAAGCAAGGCTTTGTTAGCAATATATTAGGTGATGTGTCAAACCTATTACATTCAGAATAGAATAATGCAGGTCTAGTCAATGAAGTAAATAAAGGAAAAACTATATAGAAAAACCCTTAATTTTGGGTATTGGCAGTTTTGATCCTGTCTTTTGAGAGATTATGCTATTGCATTATGTCGTCTTCATGTGGGAACAATTTGTATCCTCCATTTGATGATTGTTATCATATCAACAAGTCAAAGGACTAAGATCTTACAAGAAAGGCCATTTATGGCTCAGCAATGCTCTTGTAAAGTATGATGGAGCAGTTGTTTTGTAAAGGCGATCATTCAAGTTGTCTATTGAAAACCAAAACTAGGAGAGCTGAAAAAAGACAGATCAGCTCAGTGTTTATCATCATGCTAAAAGTTCAAATCAAGGTCTTTAGCAAAGGATGATGGTGAATCAAAACCACGGAGCTCAAATATGACAGCTCGCAGTAAAACTTCTCTTGACAACAATGCTTGTTACCACCTTCATCAAAACTTTTTGAGGGCATTGGCCTCAATTTTCCAGTAAGAGGAAAATCTAGATGCATCTTCAAGTAGGCTAAATTCATATAAATAGTGATCTGCCATGGGAGGGATAGAATTTCATCGTAGTTGAAAAACAGAAAGCAATAATGTGGGGTACAGGTGAGGTTTCAGTATCATGGATTCTCTGGCTCGTGAAATACAAACTATGAAACAATCAACAATACCCTCAGTTCTCATAAAATACTAGAACCCCATGACAATTTCCAACCATTTCAAAAGAAAGAGAGAGGAAGCAAGCAAAATGAATATCATGTAGAAAAACAAAAATTCACTTTCAAAAGGTCCATCCTTCAACCTCATAGTGTTGCAAATGTTCCATCTAGCTAGCAAATAGCTCAAATCACACCCGCACTGAGTACCAAATCCATTAACAGAAAATTTTAGGTTCAGTTCTGTATAGGTGGATGAGGAAGTAAAAACAAAATCATGGAGTGAAGCAAGCAACTGCCAAATCCAAGCACAAATCAGTAAAAAAAAAATAACTAACTCAAATTCTAGTTTTGTCTTAGTTCACTGACAGGAACACAACTTTAGGGTTACAAAAAAGGAGAAAGGCAGTGAGGGAGGGTCATTCCATAAATTAATGACGTGTGTTCTGAGAGAGGAGAGATTAGAATGTGTGCTACAACCTTCAATTGAGGGAATCCTTATACTTTCTCAGAGCAGTTGCACAGTCAATTGTGGTGCCTACTCATTCAAATTGTTTTAGGAGATGCTACGCACATTTCGCGAGGATTAATTTATCAAAAGACAATGAAAAATATTGCCACATACTAAATTTAAAGTGTTTTTCATTGTTTGCCGTTTTAATATTCTATAAAAGTGACATGGATGGTTATTCTCGGTGGCAACAAAAAACCTAAACCATGAATGCAATATTAGATAAATGAAAAGAAATTGAAGATAAATGTTACCCCCAGATCCAGACGGTTTATCAGTTCCATCGTTTCTTGGAGGCTCACTTGAGTAAAAAGGATTAGAGCAAGGTAATTGACAACGAAAAACCTTCACACTTCAGAAAGAAAGTAGAAGAATAAGAAATCAGATTGATTCTTAGCTGTTCCTAGTCATGATATTTGAAAAGAGAAGAACAACGAAACCAGTCAATAGACACCGATACCTTCGAGATGGTTTTTCTGGACTGCGCTTCCATTGCTCATGTTGATCTCTATGAAGACAGGACATTGATGGGCACATGAACACAAACAATGTTCGATGAAATGTTGATTCCTTCTCTGTTATTGGTGCATATACCTAGATAATTATTCAACAGAAAATGCATTTTCTCTTCAACTTCTCAAATTCAAATCACTGAAAATTACAGCGAATTAAATGCCATAGGCAGATATGCACATAGTATATACACTGACTCTAAGTTCAACCAAAGTATTCAAAGATAAACATCCACCACTGACAAAAAGAAAAGGAAGCAGAGAATTGGAACAGTCTCATGCGCAAATAATGAAAATTCGACAAAGAATTGTCTGCGGCATGTAAATTCAAGAAATTGGTAAATTATCGTGCACCTAAACCAAAAAAAAAAAAAAAAGATTACCTGAAGCAAAAACTGTAAAGGTTCTTCACATATATCACAAACACAAGACCTTCCAGATGGTAAATTAACAGGATCCAGCCATGCCTGCAACATATACATTAACAACAATATAGCAAATACAGGTCTTGCTTTAAACAAACTAAATGGCAGATAAATAAAATAAAATCAAAGAAAGAAAAGGAGTTTTGAAGAGTTGAAATATAAGTACCGGCACGCCACCAGCCTTGCTAGGAAATACTTGCCGCAAAAGAGACCAACAATTCTTTGTCTTTTCCAAGAAACCTAGTGTTACTGGTTCTTCTTCTTCTTCACTATCGTCACCTTCTTCTTCTTCTTCTTCTTCTTCAACGACTTCTTCAACCTCATCGTCTTCATCAAGCGAGGAAATCTGTACTCCCTTGAGCTTTTCTGTAGAGTCTCCCTTCGCACTCATTGACTTAGGCGTACTTCCCTTTTCAGTTATTGCGTGTGTTTTCAGGCCGCTACCTCTGCCTCTTCTTTGGTGATCAGCCACAGAGAAGGGCTAGGGTTTTAGGAGTCGGAAATTAAGTTGGTCCAGAATATTATTTTATCCTTGTACTTTTTCTATTGTCTGATTGTAGCTACATTTTGATTTTATTCAATTAAGTCCCAAAACTAAAACTCGGCTCTTGACTACAACGTTCGACTATTTAAACGACTGAGTGGAATTTTAGCAAGGTCATGAGTTTTTTTTTTTTTTAAAAAAAAAGAATAATAAGATATTACTAGATTTTTTTTTAACACCATTAAATTTCTCAAACGATAGAACTCTATATTTAAATAAATAAATAAAATCTATACTTTTAGTTGAATCCGCAATTGAGTCAATTGGATATTTGAACCACACCAAGTCCTGAACATGTAAAACTGGGACATATGCTATGTCAAAGGTTCATATTTTTGTTTCTGTTTAATTAACAAAAGCTCTAGGTGTTGTAAGAACATTGTACACACATATATAAGTTAAATTAATTTTTGTCCCTAAAAGAAAAAATGAGATGCTCGGTGTTTCCGGGGTAACTCGATAGTTTTTTCGTGTCCAATTAGTCATTAAAAAATTATTTAAAATATATATATATCTCTTTTAAAAAAACTTTTTAAGACAATATAATAATTAAATTACTCTCTAGGTAAAAAAAAAAGTTGTTGATCAAGGGCGATTATTTTTTTTTGCTTTTTAAATTACAATAAAAAAAACATCTTTACACTTGGAATTAAGAAAAAATAAGTCATGTGTTTAAGAGTATTTTTGTCATTTCATATATGTTTTTGTTAATTCCAAAAACATGAAGAGCAATTTGGTCTTTTTCACAAGATAAATTAATATTTAATTCTAAAAAGTTGTTGATGTGTGTAATTCAAGCACTAACATGTAGGAGGGGTCTACGCCCTTTTAGTAGTGTGTGATATGCCTTCTAATGGTTAAACACGTCCTTCTATCGTATCGTTGAAAAAGCCACCAAATTTTATTTCTCTTAATGCATGTGATGACGGCTTGTCACCATCGAATATTTCTCTTTTTTCTCATTCTTTTCTCTCTCATCCCCTAAAAATCACACGTTGAACCTCTTCGTTTTTTGTATTTCAATTTTAGTCTTTATTCCTTTAATTTCTAATTTTTGTTCCATGTCTTTTTATAAAAGTTTTGTATGTTTTTTAATTTAGTCATTTAATTTCAATTTTTTTTATATTATTTTTTTTTAATTCGATCCTTATTTTTTTCATTTCTAATTTTTTCTCTTTTTTTCTTGTAAAAGTTTTATTGGTTCTTAATTTTATTTTTGGTGCATTATTTTTTCAAATTTGATTCTTATACTTTTGATTTTTTTTTTGTTAAATTTATTTTTCTTTTCAATTTAACTCTCAAAGAAATTTTTTTTTGTTACCTTCTAATTTATTTTTTATTTTGATTTTCAACCTCATTTTTTTAATTACTATTTTTTATTTCAAATCCTTTTATGTAATTTTTTTTTCAATTTTATTTTTTAGCATTTGATAAAAAACCCTCAATCAACCAAGTGTTGGAAGATGAATTAAGAAAAAAATCAATTAAAAAAGGATACAAAACGACCTGAGTTAACTCAGGTTAACCCATTAACCATGTCACCTGAGTCATGAGGCAAATATAACTTGATAGAAAGCAAACCAAAATAAACTATAAAGCCTAATTCTCAATCAATTTGACATTGAATGATGAAATTGAGAAAAAAAAGTCAATTACAAAAAAGAAAAAAAAAACTTAAGACAACTGAGTTAACTCGTTAAACCCATAGTCTAAGTCATGAGACTGAAATAACCTCATAAGAAGAAAATTAAAAAATATTATAAAGTCCAATCTCCAATATATCTAATATTGAATAATGAAAAAAAAATTGAAATTGAAAAAAAAAACACTATTATAGTGAATAGTATTTTGTGAGGAGTGGTATTGTAAAATCTCATTCTCTTTTAGTTCTTTGTTAACCAAGTGTTGAAAGATGAAATTGAAAAAAAAATTAATTAACAAAAGGATGCAGAATACGACTCATGTGAACTTAGGTTAACCCGCCAAACTTGTGATACGAGTTATGAGACTGAGATAAACTCATATAAAGCAAACAAAAATAAATCACAAAGTCTAATTGTCAATCAAATTAATGTTGAATGATGAAATTGAGAAAAAAAAAGTCAATTAAAAAAATCGAGTCAATCAAGTTAACTCGTTAAACCTGTGATCCGGGTCATGAAATTGAAATAACCCCATAAAAAGAAAATTAAAAAAGATTATGAAACTCAATTCTCAATAAAATTAATATTAAAAGATAAAAAACAAATTGAAAAAAAAAACATAAACTAGAAAAAAAACACAAATAAATAAAAAAACATTATTATAGTTAATAGTATTTTGTGAATCCGTAAAATCTCCTCCTATTTTTTAATCAATTAACATTTACAACTTTTTTTTTATATAATCTATCCATTTATATATTTTTTTTAACTTATTTTATTAAATTTAAACATTGTTTTTTTTTAAAAAAAAAATAAACAAGTTTGATGATACCGTAAAATTAGTTTCTGGCAACTTAAGTAGGCAAAAAGTTGAGTTTCTGGCAAAAAGTTTTGTGTTGTGGTAAGGAGAAAAAAAACTGAAAGGTACGAGAGACCCGAGTCTGTTTGGTATTGTGGTAGCTTTTGTGGTTGTGATTTAAAAAAAGTTGTTTTACAAAAAGTACTTTTAGTTGAAGTTGATTTTGTATTTATATATGTTTGGTTAAAATTGTGGTTGAAATTGAGGTTGAACAAAAAGTAATTTAATATGTTTGGTTAAAAGAATGCTTTTCAAATTGAAGTTATAAAATAATTAAATTATATATATATATATATATATATATATATATATATATATATATATATTGATGGTTTTTAATTTAAATATTGTAGATTTAACTATTGCTATTACATCATGAAATAAATAATACTTATATCAAATGTTTTTTTTATTGTTCCATTAAACTATCTACAATTTCATTACGTAAGAAATCCATCCGACAAGGACTACAGTTTTCTTGGTTTCTTAAGCGCGCAACAACATCAGGTAAAATATCATCAGGAACAAAATTGAAATTGCGATCAAATTCTATAAATGCTACATCATCAACCGATCTTTTTCTAAGTTTTTTGAATAAAACACAATTACAAATAAAAATAAAAATAGAAATAGAAATTGATCCGGGGGCCAAATTAATTTTTTTTTCCATGAATAAGGGTCTGATTGCAAGATATCATAATTCCAGTGGCCAAATTGAAGAATGACCGCCTCAGCTCAAAACGGCGCCGTGTCAAAGCAAACTGTTCATCTCTTTCATCCCGATTCAGCGGGAACGGCAGTAGATCGTGGTAACATCCTTCTTGCCCCCACGATGCATGCCATTACCGAGGCACGAACGCATGGCATTCTCTGTCCTTATAAAAGCCAGAGAAAGGTCACGACAAGCGGGGGGAGGCCACGTGAAGAACGAAAATAAAGGGAAAGAAAACAGAAAGGACCCCGGGGATAAACAGAGGACGAACAAAAACAAGAACAGGGGACATACACAAAGTGGACACACAGAAGGCGAAACGGAAGATGAGCAAACACAAGAGAACAAAGGAAAAAAAAAGACCCAGGGAAGGAAGATCGGAGAGTAAGCGAAGGAAAAACAGAAACAGAGAGAGGAAAGCACTTGCTAGCCAACGCACAAGCACCAGCTTTGCCTCCAAGTATACCAGCCCCCTCGACCCTCCCCCTTTGAACAATAGATCAGAAAAGAAACATAAGCGAACAAACACAGACAAAGAAGAAGAAAAAATAGAGAACCGAAACCAGTAGAGAGAGAGAGAGAGAGGACAAACCAGAACAAAAAAAAAGCAACATAATAGAAAGAATCAGAGAAAAAAAAAACTAAAGGAAGAACAAGAGGCATTGTCCAGAGTCTCAGCTGCTTTCCACAAACCTGCGGTTTTAGTAAAATTTACATGGGTCCCACATGACTAATGAATTATGTTTTATCATTACCAAACAGTCTAAATCTACGGTTTGTTTTAAACGCTACCGCAACCGTGTAAACAAATAAAAGTGATATTTGGAATGCAGTCCACCAACACAGAGTGTTCGCTTGATATTTGAGAATGTGATAACTATTATAGTTTAAAATATTTTTTATTTTGAAATGTATAAAAATAATATTTTTTTATTTTTTAAAAAATATTTTTAATATTAAAACATTAAAATAATTTTAAAATATAAAAAAATTAAATTTTAAAAAACATGATTTTACCTGCATTCCCAAACACTGCTAATTCAACGCAAGGTAAATTTATGTGCGGCGGTCCATGGCACATGAAGAATATTGGATAAAAATAAAGAGCTTTGGATATTGGAGATGGAAAAGGTCTCTTGTGAATAATTATATGGACATGAAGAATATTGGATAAAAATAAAGAGCTTTGGATTTATTATATGTTTTCTTAAATTTGACTAGACAATGTTACCTCTTCAAAATTAAGATCCCTCCCATATCGATCAGACGGTTGAAATGTAAAACTAAAAAAACAAGACATAAATGTTAATAAGTGCTTTAGATTTTTGGAGGCAATTTAAGAAATTCTTTGAGAAAGGAAAAATATACTAAAAAATAGTAATGTTAATTTAGAAAAAATCTTATGCTTGGGCCCAACTATCGTAGGAATTAAAAAAAAAAACACCGTAGGCGTTGTATAATAAATAAATTCAATCAATGTAAATAAAGTATAAGACAGACAAGGTTATTCCATTATGGAATGATGTGCTAATGTTAACATTAATTTTTTAAAATAAAAAATATTATTTTAATATATTTTCATATTAAAATAAATATTTTGAAAGTAACTGCGTTTGCAATACCAAACAGAGTCGATTAATAGTGGTTATGATGATCATCCATCAAATAACTTGACATAGAAAGCCTAAAACGATGGCCATACTAAATTTAGATATTTTTAGCAATGACAACCTTATAATGGTTTTTTTCTAGAGAAATATTGAGAATGAATCTAATATCCATCTCAATTCCATCTTGATTTTTTTTAGTTTGGATTTACTAATATTTTGAGGTTTAAATTATGCTGACTTGGGTCGTGAAATGGCTCAAAATGGCAATAATATGATCTAGTGGTCAATTGGTGGTGTTGCTAACGGTTGTCATGACCTCCTGGGGAAATGGATAACAATAATATTTTCATAATTATGTTAGGCATAGTTATGAAACCCAATCTAGTAGTCAGCCCAGTAAAATGTCCGGGTTATGGGTTTGGTGGGTCAACCCAGATCAAGAACCAAGACACACATTAATATGGTTGTTTTGACATAAAATTTACCTAGCATAAAAGAAAATATCATATTAACATATATACTAGCATAATTAATTAGTGATGTCTTCAAATAAACAAACATTTAACATAATTTAAAGATATTAAAGATAAGGATAATAAAATAACAAGTTGTTCTAAAGATAAATAATTTACATAATAGATATAAGGTGACAACATTCAAACTCCAGTTTGCATTACAATCCCTAAATCAACATCCTAACTTCACTTTGCATTAGAATCCATAAATCAATATCCTTAACTATATAAAGAAAGCAAAAGATTTTAGAATATGTTGAACACTTAACACTAGTAGAATTAAAAAAAAAAAAAACGGTAAAGTACAAGATTTCATTGGAATGACCACACTTTTTTCTAATACAACAACATCTTTACATTGGTTGTGTCGCACGGGTGCGGCGTCGCGGCGAATATATATCATTCCCACTTTAAATCTAAAATGTAAACTTATTTGGCAAATATGGGGAGACAAGAAATTCTTGTCGTCTATTGGTCGAAAATGGAATGGGAGTCGCCACCTAGAATTTTGGTCACTAGGAACCCTAACTGGTCTCAGAGATCGGGTACGGGGACTGGTTGCATAATGGGAAGGTATTAACACTCCAAATACGCCTTACCTAAGGTAAGCTGCATTGTTTGATTGTCTGATAAAAAGCTAAGGTGTTATCGTATTTCTAGTTGTTGGTCTGTCTATGGTTTAAGAAAAGTCCTCCTTAGTAAGGAGGATCTTATCTTATCGGGTAATTATCTTATCGACTAAAAACCTAACCGTTCTAACGTCTATAGGAAAAATATATATATTAATATCAGGAATACGCTTTACGTATAAATTCGTAATTCCCAATACTAAAGGAAGACAAAAAGATTTTTTTAGAATTTTTGAAATATTGGCCTAGTTCTCGTGGTTCTAACAAACTTGTTGTTAAAACCAAAGTGCATGCTAATACATATATATCTTTTTTGTTATATGAAAATATGATGTGATGATTTTTTTTTTGTTAATTTTGGAGAGACTAGGCCGTATGCATGAAAACAAAACATTTTTTTTTTATTTTATATATTTTATATTTTTGATGTCTTGACGAAAATCGGGTATTTTAATACTGGATTTGTATCTTTACGGTATAAAAATACAAACCAATATTAGGCCATTTTGATGAAAATATGCAGGAAAATCAACAACATTTTTTAGGATCTTTCAGATTTTTTTGAAAGCAAAACATTTTTTATTTACAATTTTTCGATGTTTTTGACGAAAATCGGGTATTTTAATACTGGATTTGTATCTTTACGATATAAAAATACAAGCCAATATTAAGCCATTTTGATAAAAATATGTAGGAAAATCAACAATATTTTTAAGGATTTTTCAGAATTCTTTTTTTTTTTGATATATATCTATATATAAATAATATAAAAACATTATAATAAATAATATATAATATTAGGTGGGCCGGGCTGGGCCGACCCAACTAACTGGGCCGGACTCAGCCCAAAAAGGGTTGGGCCGATCTTGGCCCAACAAAGTCTTCTATTTTTCGTCTGGGCCGGACCTGGCCCAGACATCAGTGATTCTGGCCCACAAACACAAGGCTGGGCCAGAACCAGTCTGGCCCAGAGAAGGAAAAACCTACAATGCCGGGCCAGAATCAGCCTGGCCCGGCAACATAACATCAGGGGGGAATTATTTTCCCCCTCCCCTCCTGCATGCAGAACGCTGTGGAAAAACAACGAAAGTGCAAACAATTAGGGGGGAGAAAAGTTACCTGGCGTGGAGGAGGTGGTGCGTTGCTGGTCTGGCTGCTTCGCTGGCGGTGCTGCGGTGGAGGCCGGTGGCGGGGTTGTGGCTCACGGGCGGCGGCTCCAAACAGTAATGTTACTGCTTCAGGCAGTGGAAAAAAAGGCTTCTGTTCTTCCCTTCTCTTCCGTTCTCCTTCTCTTCTTCTGCTGCGTTTCCTTTCCCTTTTTGTTCGGATTTAGATGGTGTTTCTTTCCAAAACCTGACCTCGTCCAGAGTCAGTATCGTTTTTCTTAACTCTCACGGTCCACTCTCCTTTACCTCTCACTGTCGCTCTCGGTCTGTTTTGTTTTCTTTTTTTGGTTTGCTTTCCCTTTCCTCTAAACCTCACAGTCCCTCCCCCGTTTGTGTCTTCCCCGATTCTTTCCTTTTTGGTCCGTTTTCCTCTCTTCGGTTCGTGCCCCTTCTCTCTTTTCCTTTGTTAATTCTCTCTACCTCACCCCCTTTTTCTCCCTCTCCTTTTTTTCGCGTGCTGGCGTTGTGGTGGAGTATTTATAGGGCAAAAGGGAGCGGGGGCGTCCCTATTGCCACCCTATAGCAGCGCCTGGGGAGCAGGGCTTTGCTGCCCTGCCACAACACCGGGTTGGCTGGCCAATGGGTGGGGCTGGCAGGGCGCGGCTCCCTTGGTTTTTTCCATCATGAGGGTGCATGGGGGGTCGGTTTTGGCAGGCATATGGCGTGAGAGAGAGGCAAAAAAAAAAAAAAGCAAAACTTTTCATTCTTCCCCTGCTGCACGTTCAGGGGAAGAAGAAAGAGGAACAGTGTCGTTCAAAACGACACTGTTCTGGTATTTTTTTTTTAACATGAAACGGCGTCGTTTTGGACAAAACGCGCCGTTTCATTTAAATAAAACAAGGCGCCAGAATGCGTCAAATTTCAAATCACTCCTCAATTATCTTTTGTTTATTTCAATTGCATCCCTTTCAATTTCCGTCTCCGCCCCTATAGTTGGCCGCGTTTTTCACTTCAGTCCTTGGCCTCTGATTTATGCAATTGGACCCTCAATTGATCAATAAACTTTCAATTTCTTCAATTTGGCCCCTGATTTTGTTAATTACTGTCCCTATATTTACGCGCCTTTTCCAATTTGGTCCTTGGTTTCGGATTTTCTTAATTAAGTCCCTAATTGGCCATTAAACTTTAATATTTATGCAATTAAGCCCCTGATTTAACCAAATCAACTCTCAAAAATTATAATTTGACCCCAGAACTTTAATTTCTTCCAATTAAAGCTCAAATTGACTTAAAAATCAATTTTTCTTGTAATCAAACCCTCTATAAATTCAATTAAACCTTCAATAAAATCCAATTAAGTCCATAAACATCCAATTTTGGACTTTTCTCTTCAAATTAAATTTTCTTTTCCCACAAGGCTCTCATCATTCAAGTATATACTGTAAAAAATTTCAATCCTTGTATTTTTGAACCTCCTCAATCAATTTTCTGATCCTTTTCTGAGCGCTCCAACCTCCTATTATTTTTCTAATTTCTTCCAGCTATATATTTATATATTTATTTTTATTTTTGTGCGGGGACCCAAAAAATGGGTTACAACAGGTTGAATGTAGACATTGAGTTCTTTGGTGTCTATAGGAGCAAAATTTGAATCAAATGCCAATGGGATTGAGCCAACATCATTAATGCCTATCGAAACATCATCATGCTCCTGTATATCTTCATTATCAAGTCATCTTCAATCTTATTTATATTTATCAAATCTACAATTGAAACATAATTAACCAATAAACATTGCATGTTAAACAATAATTTATTTTCAAACAAAGTTATAACTAAAAGATCAAATCTTCCATTACCTTCATTTAAAGTATTTTGAATAGTCATGGTTGATAAATCACGTTGAAAGATGTTTACTTTTTTGGCTGTCAAAGATGAAGGATTATCTTCTGCTACCCAATTTTCAATGTAAAAAAATACCTCAAAATTAATTGGGTCATAATTCCGTCATTTCCAATAATTTCTACAAAATCAAACTTAAGGTACACAATATAAGTATTAATGATGTTACTTAATAATATAAATAACTTGTGAAGAATTAGAGAAAAGAAAATACTTTTGTTTTAATCTCAAATTATAGTAGACGTAAATGAGGTCATTAAGTTTGTGATGCTCCAATCGGTTTCTCTTCTTAAAGTGGATGTGCTAAAAAATATCCCAATTCCTCTCGTATTATGAAGAACTACAAGTTTGAAGTAAAACTTGTATAGCTAGCTTTTGAAGATTTGGAGCACAAGTTCCATACATCACCCATCATTCATCTATATACAAAATTAATAAGTAAGATTATGTAAAGACAATATTTTTAAATTATTTTGAATATGAAAATAATAATATACCTTGAGGTAAAAGGGTGCGATCAGTTCTTGCGGATACTCTACTAAAGTCATGTTTTGTATTCCTAAACAACTTCATTTCACGTGTAAGCTTGCTTAACAAAATTGCATTATTTGCATACTTCTTAACAACATCTAGAAGTCTGGAAATGGTGTTTGTATATCTATCCATTAGATTAACATCATATTGAAACCGAGGATTCAACTAAAATCCCGCTGCATAAAGCTTCCTATACAACTATCCATCCCATCTATTGTTAATGATGTCTAGGAAAGCTTGCACCTTAATCCTTCTCTTTTGAAATATCCTCAACATTTTTTCCTTTGCAGAATGGATAGCCTCATATAAACATCCCATAGCAGGTCTATCATCATTATCAACAATTTGTAGAACTCGAACTAATGGTTCGGTTATTCGTAAAATTAATGCACATTCTTCCCAAAACATAGAGTTCAACACACTATCAACAAATCTTTTTCCTTCACTATCTTTAGCATAAACAGAGAGACCCATTCTCTAGATGTCACCATAGTTCTCAAATTATCTTTGTGTACTAAAATGCTTTGCAAAACAATGAAATTAGTAGCAAAGCGAGTAGGAGCTGATCGAAGTATTTCTTTCCTTCTAGTGAACTTCCTCATCAAATACAAATAATGATTATAATTATACTTTGTAATACTAGAAGCATGATTAATAACAAAACAAACTGATTGTAGCTTACCAACATCTTGGAGTATGAGATTGATGCAATAAGCAGCATAAGGAGACCAAAATATTGAAGGAAATTCTTCCACCAATAACTTGCTAGCAACAACATAATTAGAAGTATTATTAATCACCATATGCATGATATTTTCAGGCCCAACAAATAAAATAACCTCTCTAAACAACTTATGCAACAACACAATAGTCTTTGAGGCATTTGATGCATCCACTGTTTTAAAATTTTTTTTTCTTGAGGACAATATAATAAGAAATTAATTAAAGTTCTCTTCTTTTGATTTGTCAATCCATCAACCATCAATGTGCAACTAGTCTTCTTCCAAGTTTCTCGATAACTCTCAACATAAATCTTCATTTCATCAACCGTCTTTGTCAGGTAATAACAATGAAGAACATGAAAATTTGGTCCTTTATAACTAGGACTCATAGCTATTATACCATTTATAACATGCTAACGGTAAATAGAGTTAACAACATTGAATGACACACATGCATCAATCATCCATTTTGCTATAACAAGATCACACTGTTCGATAACTTCTTTGTTTTTCCAACAACTTTGGAGAGACCTTTTTAACATCATGAGTTGTTTTTGGAATAAAATATGCCCCTAATGTTGCATTTTCTTTCTATTTTCCATAACTTGCAGTCAATTATTTAACAACACCAATGATTTTTCTTTTTTCTTTTTTTGGCATCCTTTGGTGGTAATATCTGTTTCTTATCATCATCATCATCACCACCACCTTTATCATCATCGTCTAATTGTCTAATTATCATTTCTTTATGCTCTTTTTATTTAACACTTATGGATTGAAATCTACTGTCATTTCTCTAGCTTTCCTTTTCTTTTCAACATTCCCCTGAAGATTTAAAAACATTTGATGACGAACATCCGGAGGATATTTGCAGCATTATTCCACTTCTCATTTAGTTCTAGCTAAATGTTGTTTGAATTGATTAATGTCTTTACCTGCAAAAACTTTGGCACAATATAAACATACTAATTTGTTTTTTTTACATCCCACACTAAGTTTAGGAGCTTCTTTGCAATGACCCTATGCCAAATCTGTTTTTCCTCTTATACCACTTGACATTGACATTGAAATTGAAGGTTAAGATGATTAGGCAGTTGAAGTGGAATAAACCAAATCAAACTTAAGTTAAAAACCATTATTGCTTGCTAGCCCATCTCATTTGGCAAAACTAATTTGTTCATATACAAGCAAATAGCAACAAAGAAAGTTATGTCATAATATTGGGATGTTCTTGTGTGATGATTTCTAGTTTTGAAGCAGCAAGAATTGTTTAAGTGACTCATGCGCATTTGTTCAAGCCTACATATCCAACAAGTGAAGAAAAAATGATAGGACTAAAGGCCCTGTTCTTTCATCAAAGGGCATATCATTCAAGGCTCAAGAAGTTGGTGCATGCTTTTTTTTAACCCTCTACTATAAGAGGGTCTATCTCAGAGATTGAACAAATTGTCCTGAGATTTCTTCCCTCTTGGAAAAAAAAAATGATTAACATGTTATACTGCATTCACCAAATATAACATAAACATATATGATGCTCATTGTGATATCCATTGCTTTGTTGATTGTAGTAGATTGCCTTATTAAAAATGTATAAGTTCATCACTTCATCTTATGCTTATTATGATAGGTAAGTTAATCAGTTTTGTAACATTTAAGGATTCAGTAGGGCCAATTAACCCTCAAAGACAAGAAAAAGTTGTTAAAACCATTAAGTGCAAGAAAGCATCTTTTGTGTATCTATAAATCTGTTATGAAAATGAAAGAAAGATAGCCTCTACCTAACAAAATATATTAGCAAATTCAGTCATGAACTTTCTTGTTGACTGAATAAACCACTAGCTTGCATAGAAAAAATAAGACACATCATATCCAGATTTCTAATAAGCAAATCATAATTTATTAAATTAAGTGTCCTCTATTATTAAAAAAAACATTTGTTGGGGTAATAATTGACCATACATAAAATTATTTCCCAATCATGGCCAGTAGCTAATAGCACTGGACATGCATCTATTCTATATCTATCAATTCATGTTTCTGAGTTTAATAATTACTTTAAATGAAAAAATATAGATAAAAATTACTTTTTCATTGCTTTTAACAAATAGCAGAACACTAATTAATGCAACTAGAAAGAAAATCTCATCACCATCTATGGTTGAAAGTTTGCTCAAATACTATATCTATATTTGAAATTCTAGATGTGAAAATCATATGAGCAAAGAATTTAGCTCGAACATAATATCTATATTTAAAAATTTACTCAAATACTATATCTATACTCAAATTCTAGATGTGTTGGACATAATATCAATGTAGGAGAGATAGAACACTTGTAGAAGTAGCACCAACTAGAAGTAGCACTAACTAGAAATAGCACCAATTTCTCCGATGAACTCTCTATTAGAAAACAAAGCAATTTAGCTTTTGGGTGTTAATAGATCTCTTTATTGTTCAAAGAAAGAAATTAGGACAAAAACTTTAACTTTCCTTTGTTGTTAGGCATCGTGTTAAATAAAATTAATATATATATATATAAGTCGGGTCTCACCCGGGTTCCCTAGGTTGCTTGGGCCACGAGTCGACCGAGTTTGATTATTTTTTTTGCTCTCATCGGTTTTTTACCTTACCCGGATTGGTCTAACCACTGGGTCAACTGGGTCCCAGATCGATCTGCCGGGCTGGTCCGAGTTTAATAACTATGATATTAGTTTGGCTGATTATTTAAGTTGAACTTGCTTGAATTTATTAGATTTTTTTTGTTAAAAGCTCAATATATGTATGTTGTTCTTCGTTTTGTAACTAATTATGTTATTGCTAATTTTTGTATGTTTGTTGATGTTTGGAAACAGTTTTCTTATAGCATCTGCTGCCAATCTACCTCCAAAGAAACCTTTTGAAATGAGCATATTCTACAGAACACCTAACTTTTGAACATGTGATGACATGTAGTTTTAAAACCATAATCGTAGCAAGATTTAGAAGTCTTTGATAGTGAGGTAGATGTTGCTTTTTTTAAAAAATTTCGTTTGAAAATATATTAAAATATTTTTTTTAAAATGCATTTTTAACTCAGCATATCAAAACAATTCAAAAACATTGAAAACAATTAATTTAAAGTAAAAAAAAATTAAATTTTGATGTAAAGCAGACTCAACCTCAATACCAAACACCTTCTTAGATCATGAATTAGGAGGATTAAACTTGGGTTGATTTTAGAAAAAAAAAATCATATTTTCTTAAATAAAAGTTAATGGTTTTTTTTATCGGTTCACAAGTCAACTTGATTTTTTTATTGGATTAGACCAAGTTAATTATTCCTCTATTTTTTTTCAAGTTGGGCCAATCCAAACTCTAGGTTAATCGAGTCTTGAGTTGACCCAATGGTTTTGGGTTTATGAGGCCACTTAAAAAGATATAATGTTCGGTTTTTTTTAAAGCTCTAAAAATAAGTCTAGGCCAAGCATGTTATGCGTTCTTCTTCTTCTTTTTTGTCAAAGGTTTTATTCCTAATAAAACTTTTCGAGTTATTTCCTGCATCAACATGAATTTGTTTGTATAAAATAAATAAAAATCAACAAATTTTTTTTTCAAGAAAATGTTATCATTAAAAATTGTAAAAAATAAAAATAGTGTATAAAAAATAGTGTTTTTAAAGGTGTTATTGAAAAATTATTTTTCAATTAAGAGGTAGTTTGAGAGTAAATATCAACTTGCTTTTTATCAAAATTTAATTTTTTTGTTTTAAATTAATTTTTTATATTTTTGTATCGTTTTGATGTGTTGATGTTAAAAATAAAAAAAAATAATATTATTTTGATGTTTTTCTAAGCAAAAAACACTTTGAAAAGCAACCGCTACCACACTCCCAAACCCTCTTGTTTGGCAGTGTGGTTGCGGTTGCTTTTCAAATAACTTTTCGTGCTGAAATGCATGCCAATAATGTTTTTTTATTTTTTAAAAATTATTTTTGACATCAGCACATCAAAACGATCCAAAACATATTAAATTTTAGCAAAAAAAAAATTAAATTTTTTAGGAACGCGGTTTGCACCGCGTTCCCAAACGGTGTTATATTATTTTACAACCATCTCCAATATCAAAGCTCAAGAAAAATACTAAATTTATTTTTTAATAATAAAACTGAGAAATTGTTCACCTAATAGTCTTGAGATAATACTAAGCTCGCAACATGTGCTTTACTGCAAGTTAGATAAAAATCCAATTATTATATTAAAAATACAAGCGTTGCACACGATAAAATATTTGAAATGAGGGTTAAAAACTTGATTAGTGTATCAGATCAAATTAATCAACCACCATATATATTAATAAATGAAAAAAAATTGAGTGACTTGTTCAACTCAACAAGCTAAAAGCGAATTAATCGTCTAATTCAAATCGTGATCTGGTTAAAAAAAATAAATTCAAGTCATCATCATTTTTAACATTTTCCTAACCCTAGTTTAAATGTGAAATGATGGATTGTCAAATGATTAAATTGTTAAAAAACATTCAGGGAGTAAAATGAAAAGATGAAGACATATTGTAATGGGTAATGGGCATATGACCACAATGTGTTAATTTAGTTGTACAATTTATCTATTTTTTTTTATTCTCTTCTTGGATGAGCCTTGATTGAGTTTTAACTAAACTCGGGCTTGATTAAAAATACGAGTTTAAAAAAAAGAGGAAAATCAAGAAAACTCGTGCGAATATCCTAGACCCAGATTAATCATCCAAACTCGCAACTTGTTAAAATTCTAGACTTTTGTTCAATAAAAAAACTCAATTTTCAACTAATTTAATATTTGAGAATGAAATCTGAAAAAAAAAAATCAATTAAAAATATTTTCCAAAGGAAATATTCATATATTCATAGACATGGTTGCATTGTGATTTGATTATATTCATAGAAATCTAATGGTGTTGGGTGTTGATTATATTCATAGACATGGTTATGTGCATTGTGAGTTTGAAGCCTGATAATATTCTACTCGTGTCAAGTAGAAGGGGTGGCAATGGCACTGAATTTGTGCCAGAGATTGGGGATTTTGGTCTGAATAAGAAAAGGAAGCCCGATCGTTATCTCAGAGGGACTGCTTTGTTTACGGCACCGGAGTCCGTGGTTGATCATGTCCAAGAGGCTCCCTCTGACATATGGGCTCTTGGATGCATAGTTTTCGGGATGCTTACAGGGAAGCCAGTCTGGGATTTGAAGCCTGAGGCCACTATTGAAGAACTCCTGAGAAAGATTGGTGACGAGTTGCCTGAAATCCCTCCTCAGATCTCCAAGGACGGGAGAGATTTCTTGAAGGGATGGAAACCTGTGTTCAGATCGATTGACTGCTGAGATGTTACCGGACCATCCTTTTGTGTCAGGATTGCAGTTCTTACCATTCCTAGTTTCTCACTGAAGAACGCGCACATGGATTGCAGTTCCTCATTCTGTATGCCATCTGCAGAGATAATCACTAAAATCCAGTTGATCTAAAAAAACCTTTAATCTTAGAATGAAAATTCTTATCACTGAAATCGATTCTGAGCTCACAATATTTCACATGAAGAATATCTGTGGTGATATAGAATAAAAAAAACAAAAGAAAAAAGAAAAAAAAGAAAAGATCTCTCATCAAATCCAAGCAGGTCAGCAGGACACACATCTGGTGGGCTCGCCGAAGGATGGCAACAAGCAACTGGAATTATTGCTGCATTAACTATATTATAAACAATACAGAGGAAAAAATTAAAACCTTCCTTCTTCGCTCAGGGGAAAAAAAAAATCAAAGAAATATACAAGGAAAAACAATCTGCAATTCCCCCCTCAGCACGGCTAACTTTCCTACTTCCTACTTGCATTCTTGCGTTTCCCGTCAACTGGAGCGGCCTGCCTTCTATTCTGTTGCGGGGGAACTCCAACTCCATTTCCTGACTTTCGTGACGGTGAAGGGCCTAGCGAGGGATTTAAGTTCTTGCTGCAAAAGTTGAAACTTGTAAGAGAAACTTGCGAAAATGAATTAATAGATAGGATTTGACCAGCACCAAATCACATCTACAGTACCTCAACTCTGGATTCCTGGCTGCTTTTGAAATTGCTTTGCTAGTTTTTGAATCAATCCCATTTGTTATACCGGTGAACTTGGACTGATTGAATTGCCAGAGCAAATCAGGTTCTGATGAATCACTGGTGGCAGCATCAATATCGTCCATGTCGTCATTATTAGCAAGGTTGATCTGGTTGTTACCCGCAAACATATTATAGGATTGTTCTGGGTAAATTTTTGAGGAGTCTGAAAGATACTTCTGGTAAAAGGCATCAGGCAAATTGCCATTTTCTGCATCCCAACATCCTAGAGACTTTTCTACTCTGTTTACAGCATCTTGCTTGTTCACCATGACCTTATCTACCCACTCGCCCGAGCCCATTTCCTTCTCATCCTCCGGGTACTTTTGACCAGGGCTAATGACCGGAGGCCAGGGAGGCGAGTTTGCTAATATCTCATCAAGATCGAAGCTTTGTCTCTTCTGTCTCGGAGCAGACTTTGTGTGAACCTGAAGCAGCAGCACATCAATTTATAGGAACCAAATTAACTGAATGAGAAGAAAGGGAAGGGAATCAATCATAGAGAAAAGTAGAGGAAGCCTTACTTTCGATGATCAACAATCTTTTATACATTTAACCCCCAATGTTATTCAAAGGTTGAACTTCTTGCTCATAAATTTTATAAATTCTAAAGACTCAAATATTTGATGCTGTTATAGATTCCATGCCAAATAAAACAAAGTGAAATATTCAGCTGTCTCCATGGTGTCAACACTCACTCAACAACTGCAATTTAATCGCTTGATTTAAGAAATATCTTTACCAATCATGATTGGAAAGCAAGGCTCACCTCTATGTTGCCCACATCCCCCATGGGTTGGCGGAAGGAGGCATTGCTGTCATTTGCATCTCCGAGCCGATGGTTAGAGTTGAATGGTGATGATTCACTTTCTTTTCTTCTGTGTTCTGGTTCTCTCTCTTTCTTCGCTAATGCTGCCTTTAGGCTAGAAATCTACGGAGATGAAAGATTTTCATACAGAGTACATTAATCTGTGTTGAATGATTAAGATAAAAATGTTATATCGAAAGCAGAAAGGAGAAAAGGAAAGTAATACTTGTTCTTTGAGTTCCTTGACATCTGCACCGTCCTTGTTCACCTGAGCTGCACCAAGTTCCACCGTGGCTACCCGCTCAGCAAATTTCAAAGTACTTATTGTTTCTCCTACTGCATCAGGCTCGGGGCTAATGTGAACAAACATCAGTGTCTTGGCCTGCCCTCCTGAAAGAAGAATTTCATTCCGAAGCCACAATCATTTTCATGAGGAGAAAGGAACACAAAGACGGTAGATTGAAAAATGTGTTTACTTCGACCGTACCAAGTGAGTCTTGGAGCAGTTGTGTAAGTTTGCTATTTCTGTAAGGGACATGTGGATTCTTTTGGGCAAGGGAAGCGATGACATCACCCAGAGCTGATAGGGATTTGTTAATGTGCTTTGCTTCTATTAGTCTGTCTCCTGTCACCTCAGATTTGTTTACTCTCTCACTCCCAGCCAAATCAACCAGATGCATACAGCCACGGAGAATAGTTCCGGATGTCAAGTCTCTTCCTTGAACATGGACAGTCAAGCAACTGCAGTTCACAAAAATATAAAGTACAAGTCATCCACACTAGAAGGCACTGCTAGGAGACATTACAAACTGAAATATGCAAAAGAACAAGAAGTCACCTATGCGAGCGACTGCTGCGATCATTTAGGGCTGTTGCACCCACTGCACGATTCCTATGTCCAAGGTACATCAGATCAATAACATCACATGTTGATGACACAGGAATGATGTTTGCATCTGGTACATTCAGACCTGTGTGAGAGCTGTTACGAATTTCTAACGTGTCAACAATTAAGGATGGACAATTATACTCTTAACCCTCTATAGAATACAAATGTCCGAATGACTTCTTATTTCCTTATTAAGTAGTTTTGGCTATAGTAGTAGCTGCTCATGCAATCCAGTTCTTAACTAGCGCTTAACCAGAAAACAAACTTTGTAAAGGATATCTTTTGTTACTTCCATCAGTAACAAGGAGATCCCTGACTTGCTCATTGTAAATCTCTATCATTTGTACAGCAACATTGTAGCAGAAGGTGTCTTTCCTTTGCTCTGCAAGAAGAAACAAATCACCCAATGCCCTATAATTCACCCCTTGGTTTTTATCTGTGAGATCTTTGGGTCCTGTCTGGAAACATGAATGATGAAGTTCAGAAATTTTGCATATTTTAGTAATGAACAACAGCAAAAACAAGTTTTCTACTTTCACAGATGTATCTAACTTTAGTTTTACCATGGTGTAAGTTTTTCCCGATCCTGTTTGACCATATGCAAATATACAAACATTGTAGCCATCAAGAACGGAACGAATTAGTGGCTGCATATCAGAGAAGACCTCGGCTGCAATTCAGTGAGAGTTAGCGTAAAAAGTAGTGTCAATTAGCATTAATCAGACCAAATTCCAAATTAAGAACCAACTGACCTTGGGTAGCCAATGGTCCAAATACTTTATTGAAGCTAAAGGACTTGCATCCTTTCCCATGTTTTGATGCGGTGCTAATTGTTATATTCCCATCTTCTATGTGATCCACTGTGCTCATATAGTTTGATTGTCCAGACAAAAATGGTCTCACTCGACAATATACCCGAATACTTCCTGGACAAAAATAAAACGAAGGGCATAGGTACACAATATAGAAAAAAAATGATTCCTAGTCCCTTGCGGACAACAGTAACTTACCTTTGAGGTCCTGCACTTGATTATATAGCTTGCGATTTTCTTCAAGAACCTTATGGTAGCCTGAAGCAGCATGAGCTAGACCATGGATGTGCATGCCTACGTAGAAAAAGATATGGACTCAAACCTTAGATAGAAAGAACACTTAACCAACTCTGCTCCCCACACGGCCATCCCCACCCCAAAAAAGAGAAGTTTGTAGATAACGAAACGAAAAAATCAAATTTCTGTTTTGAGTACCTACCAAGACTGTTAAACTCCTCATGAAATTTCATTTGCATAAAATGCATACCAGCTTTTGTTGTACGGAGTGTGTTTTTTAATTCCTGCAGCAAAGAATAATTAGCACGAGAACTATACTTTGTTAATCCAAGAAAGAAAATAATGGAGAAGAAATTACTAGTAGGCGTACCTGGATATCTCTTTGCTGTTGACTAAAGATAATTTGCTGTTTCTGCGTTTTATTTTTTAATTCTTCATCATCAATTAGGTTTTTATGAAAACATTCCTCTTTCTTCATCACTCTGACATTTTTTTCTTCAGTCTGCAGGATTTCAGCAACAGACAAGAAACTCTTTAGTGATTATCATACAATTATAAGCATCATAAGCTTCACAGTGGTAGTATGTTTTCATTGTCTTAATATCTGTTGGACTTAGGAGGCTTTTTGCTATTCAGTGGATGAAGATTAAGAGATTTACCCTTTTATCACCACATGCAGATTTCAGCAAAAACCTGTTGCCCTGAGAGATGGTCATTTCTTTAGGAGCTGCCTTTACCTATAATTTACAGCAGAGTAGGATAAAAAAATAGTTGCACAATTAGAAATGAACTAATTATCTTCTGTAAACTTATTCGTGTTCAATGATCGGCTGGCCTACCATATCATATTGGCTTGCTATGCGATTCTCAAATTCCTCCACAACCTTACTGAGCACTGATTCGACTAACTATTGCAAGCAGAAGACATGTAGAATCGAAGTTAGAAGCAATATAATCAGCGGTACCAGCAGATTCTAAGGAGTGCTAGTATTTGAGCTAAAAAAATTAGGGAATTAAGATTTTGAAATTGTGGAAATGTGATCAACATATCAGCAAGCAATCATTCAATACCGGGGAAGCTTGGCAGCCTCAGAATCTGAGTATGGATTTCACAGAATGTTGATATAATGCAAATGCAAATTTGCTTCTAATAATGCCCGATAAAATAACCAGTAGCAGTGGGTGCGTATATTCTTACTGCTGGAACTTCTTCAGGCTTCTTATCCAACAAAACAGCACGAACAAGCATACTCAAAGAACCAGACCCAGGCTACAAAACGAGGAAAGAGATAAAAATTTAGAAGACATAAATCTGAAGTTCAAACTGTCGGAGCAAGCAAAAGCTCAAATTTAAAACAGTTAAGCTTACCAACCATTTTATTAGAGTTTTCAAGATCACTGGACAGAGTGTTGAAAGATTTTTCATTCATTGACAAGTTTCTGGATAAGGAATTCATGAATGGTTCCGAGTTTTTCCTTACAAAAGACTTTGCTGACACTGTAGGTTTTACATTTCCACCAAATTTCCAAATCCCATTTCCACCAGTCTGTTTCCACTCATTGTACGATTTCAGTGCCAAAACAGTATTCACAACCCTTGCAGATTTTCCTCCCTAGAAATACAACAAGAGTTAGACAAATGAAGCTCTTATCTAATTCCAAGCATCTTTTGCATATAGTAAAATCACAATTGCAATTGCAATACATACTTGTTCCAGATCAGATGCCTCAAAATTAGGAATCCCCATTTCTTGTACAGCTACAAGAAAATTCCTAACATTTTCAAAGTACTGAAATGCTGATAATGCAGCTCCATCAGGTATAAGAGCAGCATCACATGGACTCTCCACAACCTAAAATATAATTAATTAAATTAATCACCATCATCCAATAGATAGAATCAATTAAAAGTAATAATACTAGCGGTATAAATAAAATAAAATATACCTTAGGCACAGCTCCAGGTTGAACCTTATTGAGAGCATTGCAGAGAATGATTCCACTTCTCAATCCAAGCCTAAACTCTTCTTCAGATGGCTCTGCTGGCAAATCCTTACCTGCTACCACTCCTACCATCTTTCTCAACCACCCCGCAGCTTCATACCTTCTTGATGCTACCATAAGCAAAATCTCAATAAAATTAACGCTTCTCGTAGACAATTCGGAGGAAAGCAATTATTCTGTTGCAAGGGAAACATAGAAGGAAACAAAAAGAAGAAATAAAAGGTACCGGCTTCTTCAGCTTTTCTAGAGTCCAAATCAAGATCTCTGAGTCTATTACCATGCTGTTGCAGCACATCCTCCACGACCGACGCCACTGAAAACGACAATGCTCCTCCTTCAACAGCCATGTCGTAAGAAATCCCTGCAACGTACTATATATTTCCGCCTCCTTCTCTCACAATTCCACCATCAAAATGTCTCAATTTGAGCCTGTTGGAGCTAAAACAAATTGAAAAAAGGAAAATCGGAGAAGAAAGAGAGAGATGGAAGAGGAAGGGAGGAGGATATTTTTATTTTCTTAGGAAGTTAGTTTGATGCTAGAACATCTAGAGATATATCACATTCATTCTCCATGAGCTTTTGCCTTTTCTCTTTCTTCCTTCTTCTACCTTGAAAAGCTAATAAATTATCTCTTCCTTTTTATGACTTTGCTTCATATATAGCATCAGTAGTATTCATTTCAGTATACTCTCTCTCTCTCTCTCTCCCCCCCTGTCTGCCCACTCCGTTTCTCCTAAGCTACTTCTCCCCCCGTACCTGTCTCCGAACCTCGTGGCTTCTCCAGTATACCATCCCAGCCAACGTGCTTCAGGTGCTTTTTTCCCAGCGCGTGCGTTCAGAATGTTTTTGATTTAAAAATAAATTAAAATTAATAGTTTTTAGATTTCTTAGGTGATTTTAATATAAGAATTAAAAAATAAGAAAAATCATTTTTAATATATTCTCAATGCCAAATATACGCCCTGCACCAATGCTCAAAACACCATCACGGCAGCAATTGTTTTTTTACTGATTTTAAACTCTACTCTTAAAATCCTCTTGAAATTAGTTCTAATTGAAATTTAAAAAAAAAAGAAAAGGGCTTCACATATGAAACTCCATGGTTGTGGTAACTCTGTGACCGGGGCTTACCTTTGAAGATAAAATGAAATAGAATACCGAGAAATTTATAATGTTTTAGATTTAGTTTTTTAAAATTATTAGTTTAAGTCTTATAAATTTTAAAATTATTAGAGACTTACACGGTCATTAACTTCAGAATCTATAAAATTAGTCGAGATACATGCAAATTCGTCCGATTATTTTCATTAATAAAAAAAACAGTAACGGGTGAATTAATATTATGATGGCGGGCAATTATTGCTCAATCTAAGTTGTCGTGTTGTTAAAATGAATAGTTATGGAGATCCTTCAATTGGGATTCAGAATTTAAAAAAAAAAAAGAATAATTTTTTTTCTTCAAAATTTCAAATATCAATACTATGAAAGCGGGCGGTGTGTCTGTCCATTTCAATTCCTCGCCTACAATTCAATTATACCAAATTGGCACTGCACTTCTCCTTTCTTTTTTTCTTTTCTGTCCGTAAGCTTTCTGATAAAAAAAACAAGGGAGATTCCGTGTATACTTAGACAATTATTACCTTTTAATGGAATAATGTAATTATTAATTTGTCCTTTCCAAAAAAAAATAATTAATAGTATTCTTATCGGAAGTAATTCTATTTTTTCACAAGTTCTATTTGTTTTTATATATTAATAGGAGATAGAATTGTTTTTTCTATTTTTAAAGTACAATGAAATAAATAAATTATCATTGAAAGTAAAATTTCTAAACATGGTATCCAGGTTTTTTTTTCTGTTTCTTTTATTTTTTTAAATACAATATAATAACTCAATTATCCTTAAAATAAAACTTTTTAAAACTTGTATCTATGAGCTTTTTTATATTTTCATTAGTTTTTTTTTTTTTGTTATTATCAAGTTGAACAAGGACAATTTGGTTTAATAATAATTATAAATATTGTTTAAATAAAAGCGTGGTTGGCAAACGTGTGGGAAGCGTCCGCGGTCTTCAAACGGTGTCCCTTAGCGGTAAAAAATTCCCTTCCGTTGTGACATTGGGTTGTTAGGTGTCTTTTTCCTGGTGGGGCGGCACATGATAGCAATGGTGGGGTGGTTTGTTACGGAGGTACTTTCTTTCTTTTTCTTTTTTTTTCTCTCTCATTCCCTTGAAATTTGTGTTGGTTATTCAAAATTTCAGAGTTGTCCTTTTATTTATTGACATTTCAACTTCGATCCATATTCTTTTGATTTTTAGTTTTTGTTCTTGGGCTATTTGTAAAATTTTGATTTGTTTTCAATTTCATCATTCAATCCTAATTTATGATATATTATTTTTTTCAATTTGATCCTCATTCTTTTAATTTTTTTATTTTGTCCTTTTATTAAATTAATTTTTTTTCAATTTAACCCTTCAATAAAAAAATTATAGTTGTCCTCTAATTTATTTTTTATTTCAATTTTGATCTTCATTCTTTTAATTCCTATTTTTGGTTTTGGATCCTTTGGTATAATTGATTTTCTTTTTCTTTAATTTCATCTTTCAATATTTGATTGGTTGAGAATTAAAGTATGTGGTTTTTCCAGATATGGTGCTTCCGATCTAATGACCTATATCATGAGTTTGAAAAATTAATGCGGGTTGCCATCGTGTTTTTTTGTTTTTCTTATTTTATTTTATCATTCGATATTGGTTTTTTTATATATAAAAAAAGGCTACGATGTTTTCTTTATTTTTTTATCGGGTTATCCCAATCTCATGACTTGGGTCATGAATTTGACAGGTTAACCCAGACTGACTTGACCTTTATTACCCTGATTTTAAGTTTGTCATACTAACTCAAGTTGACTTGAGTTATTTTTTTTTGTCTTTTTTTACCCACATCATTCTGTATTTAATTGACTAATAATTGAGCTACATTGTTTTTTCTCTTTTGAAAAAAAGGTTTTTTTCAACAAGCTATCGTGTTTTTTTTTTCTTTATTTGATCCATTTATTGTGCTCACTTGTTTCCCCAACTTTTTCCTCAAGTTTTACTCTTCAACATTGTGTTGGTTTGAGAATTGAACTTTATAATTTTGTTCAATTTGTTTTATACGGTGTTATCCCAGTCTCACAATCAAGTCACAAATTTAATAGGCTGACTCGAGTTGATTTTTTATTTTTATCTTTTTTCAACATTGATTTTTGTTTTTTCAATTTTATCCTTTGATATTTGATTTTTTAGGAATTAAGTTTCAGATTTTTATTTTATTTTATTTTTTTATGAGGTTATCCCATTTTCTTTGAATTTTTTTATTTTGTTATTAAATAACATATGATTTTAAGAATTCAAGGCCACCAATTTAATTAAGCACTAAACAGTGATAATCTGGAAAAAAAAAAATTAGCAGCATTATTGTTCAGTCCATGCGCCCGTTGTGACTTCGAGATTCACTTATGAAATATTTGACAAATGTTAAAACAAAATAAAAATTAAAGGCTATTATTCAAAAAGAAAAAAAAACTTAAATAAGAAAGCTGCAATTTCACTTCACATTATAGAATGTTTGAATATTCTGTAATGTCAAATGCAATTCATATGATGCTTCTTTAGGGTGCAAGAACTTCGTGCTAAGCTCGGTGAGATACCAAACACAACAATCCCGTACGGCTCCCAGCAGCAGCATTGCCGACAAAGTCATGCTTTTAGGTGTGATGGATAATATAATAATGGTTATTTTTATATAGTATATTAAAATAATTTTAAAAAAATCAATTTAAAATAAAAAAATTATTTTTTTTTTAAAACACTTCTAAAACACAGGCCCGGAAAAAAACCGAGATTTAACAAAACAACTCAAGGTTACTTGCCTTCGGGGAGACCTTTCAGCTCGGACTCATTTTGTTGTGGTGCATCACCATGAGAAGGAAGATTAGGCCAACAAATTTCTATTCCTGCCTTGTGAATTTGGCAGTAAAACATTTTGCCTGGTGATGTATTGATTCTTCTTTGAATTAAAAACAAGTGATTAAGAGAACTAAAACTTCTCGAAGCCAGGAAAAGCAGGGGGGGGGGGGGTTTAGTCAAGCAGCAGCAAGTAAAGAGTTGAAAAGCAACCAATTCCAGATGCCGAGCACAGTCGAATTTGTTACTTGCAATCGCCTCCAATTGTTAGGCAGTGCGTAATTTTCAGATAGTGGGAATGGTTGTTGAAAACGGTTACCAACCAGTTTCTATGGAGTTCATAATGATCGAAGTATATAACCAAATTAATGCCACAAAACATGCCCCATGGCCTTCAGTTCTAAGTAACAAAACCACCTTTTTTTTTTAATTTTAATCTAATTTAACTTCACGTTACGTTCTATAGGAATTATATTGCTCTTCTCGGTTTGAATCTTACACTCACATTACTCGTTGATTTGGCTTGAATCAAGCACTCCCGTACCATATTTGATGATAAAAATGTAGATTTAAAGAAAATTTACTGTGATTTAAGAGTTCGTTTTATTGTTTTAGCGCTACTTTAATTACTAAACTAAAAATATATTTTACAGTACGAACGTTTTTATAACTTTTATTTAGTTAGTTTAGAGAATAAAAAATAAGAAATGAAAAAGAAAAATTATTATTTTTTAAAGTAAAAACATGTATTTTAATATGGATTATGTCCCTATATATATCTAGAGTAAATAATTATTTTTTTTAGTAATTCCTTTAAATATTTAAATCAGGTTTATTTTTTATGGGCGAATCAGATCTGGTCCAATAATAAACAAAAAAAAATTATTTTTCATTTTCATTTTTTTTGGGTTTGGTTGGTAATTTCTGTGATGTCAAAATCCGATCAAATTCTCATTATCTTGACTTGAGACCTTCCAATCCGATATTCAAATCTCGCCTTGATTTAAGGTTGTCCGGCTTATATGAAGGATGCTTTCATCCAGTGAATTCCTTCTAGATTTTATGTGTGAACTTATAGTCAGAAGAGGTCATTTTAACCTTTTACATCCACCTGGATGTGTTGACACAAACTACTGGTTGTTTAAATTAAACATCTGATAACTAAATATGATAGCTAGTACCTATTTCTTTTTGTAAAACAAAAATATTTTTGCAGAGACAATTAGAAAAATATTTTCCATACATATTGTTTTTTGTTTTTGGGTATTATCATATTTAATTATCACATGTTTAATTTAAACAACAAATAGAAAAAAAAAATTTACAAAAAAAAAATTGACTTTACAAAAAAATATTCTTAACCCGACACACTATTTTATGTATTTTTTGGATTCTTAGAAGCCACAAATACAAACTTTCCATGCATATATTTTTTTTTATGCACATACAAGTTTTTCCATGCGAAGCAGACACCATTTAAGAATAAATTGCTTGTTAGTAGTCTTCTAATTCCAACCACTTGACTTTCAAAGAATGCACTTTGTTTTGAGAGCTCTCGAATCAAAGGTGTAAATTAACTCAAAATCTCTTAAACAAAAAACTATAATCTAAGCTCTATAATAAAGGAAAAAGACAACAAAAAGCTAATAGAAACTTAAGGCAATATAGGTTGCAAAAATAAAAGAGAGAAAGACTAGAGGTGTGTTTCAAAGTGTTCAAAACACCTCTCTTTCCACTTTTATTTATTATAATATTTGAAACCAAAACTAAGAGTATCATAATTAATTCCCTCTATTTTCCCATAATTACTTGTCATAAAAAAATAAAAACCTAATAGTTTTTAGCTTTAAAAACCAAACATCTTTTCATTTGAAAAAAAATGTTCAAAAAGATGATGAAGAAGAATGATTGTTCAAACTCTTTATTCATAGGTTGGATATACATAAATGGTTTGACAAAAGATAATTCTTTATTGGTCAAAAAATTATTTTACAATAAGTTTAATTTCAAGTCCAAAATAGGTTAGCAGAAAACAAACTCAAACTCTAGACCTGGGAGCCATACTTGTGCCTGAGCTGAGCTAAGCCAAGTGCATGCATGTGAATTAAACTCGTACTACTTTGCTTATGCTCATTTATGACGTTTCAACTTCCTATTATGTAAAACAGTGTTTTAAAACCTGACTCGACCATGCAGGTCGACTCGGGACCCGGCTGATCCAGGGCTGGAATCGAGCAGGATTGATAAAAAAACCGGCCAGGGATTTGGCCCGGGAAAACCTGATCGACCCAGGTAAACCTAGATGATATCGGGCTGTTATATATATATATATATATATATATATATATAAAATGTCATTGTTTTATCCTTTTACTGTCAAAAGGCTAAAATGATGAAGACAAAAAACCTAATCTCTTTAATCTTCAAAGTCATATTAGTTGTGAAGAAGAGCAGAGGAATTTAAGCCACATGAAAAAGACTTCAAGGCAAGCCATACCAGGTTTTGTCCTCATATCTCTTTTGGTTATTAAATCATCAATGGATCTTCATTGTGGCTTTCTAGCTTTTATGGTTTCTGGCTTTTCTGGTTAGTTCTCTATCTGAATCTTCCTAGTTTTAGGCAAACTAGTCTTAATTAATTCTTGCACGCTTCTCCAATCTTTAACACAACTTCTTTTGTGTCACTTGAAGTGGAAACAGAAAGATCAATAACTGGGATTCCTTCATCAGTTTTGTGCAAACTTTTTTTTTTCTAATGGAAACAGAGAGATCAATAATTAGGATTTCTTCTTTGACACAATTTTTTTTTTGGGCAAACATTGAACATGAACAATTTCTGTTGATTATAAGAGTGGATTAAAAGGGGAAAAACAAGGAGGAAAGAGTGAAGGGGGCAGGTAAGAGGTGTAATAGATTTTGCTTTGATTCAAGACAACTTTTGCAGCTTTTCAACGTAAGGGATTGTTGGATCCAATTACCTATTGATATGTATGGTTTTAGAGATGTGCAGGAACAATTTGCTTAAGGATTGCGATTTATTAAATATTTTTAGCTTTAAATTATGTGAAAAAAATATATTAAACAGTCTATTAATCAAACTGTTTGTGTTGCTATGTGGTTTTGACTCTAATTTAAGAGGAATGCTTGCTTTCCAGAACTAATCTAAACAGTCTATTCTTTTTTTTTTTGCATTGACCCGGGTCAACCCATCTGACCCGTGACCCGATTATTGTACCGGGTAGACCACCGGGTCGGGTTTAAAAAATATGATGTAAACTACAAAAATAAAATCTCTCTTTTTTTTTCTATATGGAATAGAAGGTTTTGAGTTTCACAAAAACATGTTAACCTAGGTTTTTTTTATATCAATTTCTCATCCACCCATAATTTATTTTAATAATGTCAATGTTTCATGTTAAATAATTTTTGTTGGAGAATAATTTTCAACAAAATTTTAACCTTAAAAGTGAATGGGTTCCACTATAATTTGATCTTAAATGTGTCAATTAACCTTGCTTTATTAAAACAATTCCAAGAAAATAAAACAATTATGGATGTTTTTTTCTTCTTCTTCCATTTCTATTACATTGAATACATATATAGTCTATTAAAAAAAATTAAATATTTTATATTTATAAAATAGTTAATCTATATAATATCGGGAAAGAACATACATATCATTTTAGATATATGTTTAAAATTTAAATATAATAAATTGTTTTTATAAATAAATTTGGATATACAAATATATCAAATTATAAATACCCTACCTTTTATACCTATCTCACTTTCATATGTATAAAAGTTTTTTTATTACATTTATAATTTTTTCATACTTGAAAGAGAACCTCCATAAAAATAGATATAATTATCATCTTTAACTAATATCATCTTTAACTAATTCCTTACTCTAGATTTCTTGACTTGACCCAACCTAAAGTCCTGGCTTGATCTCATCCTTGATCTAGGACATTCCACATGAAGCCAACTCTTAACTTTCACAACTTCAACATTTCTCCAACTCTCAAGTTGCTCATCTATAATGAGTGTTTTGTTTTTGTGTTACAACTAACTCTTTAAATTGTTTTGTTTTTTAAAAAACATTAAATTGATTTATTTTAGGTATTTTAGATGGTTTTAATGTGTTGATGTAAAAAAAAATTAAAATTAAAAAGCATCATTTAAATGTATTTTTAATTAAAAAACACTTTTAAAAAGCACATGCATCGTAATACTAAACTCACACGAAAACTCTCTAGTAAACTAGATCTAACTCGAATCTCAGATAGCTACTATCCCGTCACCTATTTGGTCACTTCTAACAATCCTCAGTGAACTTGAATCACAGTTTTTGAAATAAAAACAAGAATTGCTTAGTTGACTTCTTGACTATCTAAACCGAGTATGCATTTTTAATATCTCTTTTATTTGAGTTTTGTCATAAAAAAGGTAACAATACAACGATAGAGTTGTATAGGCAACATCTACAACCAAATATGGTAGTGGATACCTAACATTACAAGTTTTTGTTATATCAACATATAATATTAAAATCTTGATATGTATGTATACAAGTGTGTGTCTATTGAATTGAAAAAAATATAAATATTTATACATTGTTGATATGTTAAATAATCAATATATTAATTGATAGTTGATTCTTTAATGAATATGTTACTGGTTATTCATTTCTTATTTCCAACAAGACAAAACTACAATTAACAATTTAATTCCAAACGAAGGTAAGTAGCAGCCTTGCAAATCAAACGAAGTAGAAAATTCTTAACTTTAACAAGTCAAGAGAAAGAAATAAGAAGGCAATGCCAAAACTACAAACTAGGTAAAATGGAAAAGCAAATAAAGTTGTAAAAAAAAGATAGATTGAAAGAAAATGATAAAAGAAAACTTGTGAATAAATTGCATATATGGATAACCATCATTTCTAGTTGTAAGATGACCTATTTATAATGTTATAAGGATAAAACTTCACATAAACATACAATCATAATCATACACAAAATATATATAGCAGATAAGAACTTTCCAATCAAAATTCTAATATAATTAGTACTTCTTAGTTGTGTGCATCTTTCTTAGTAATTGCACGTGTTCTTGTTATACTTAACATTTGCCATTTTAACTCCTGCAAACTCTTATTCTATGTAGAACTTGATTGTTGATATTATTGTGAATCTTGATCCTTTGGTCGATAGGTAATTTCAGTTTATCTTACCATCTTACTTGAAAACACAAAGTTGAACAATTTATATCCCTTAATCCAATGACACGTGGATGAATTAGTTTATGTATAAACACACACACACACACACATGTAACACCAATGTATATCTTTTTGGTCAAGTTTAGATCCAATTTTGGATCAGGTTTAACAATATTTATATCATATCTATTATTCATTAGATAAGAATTTTAAATATCTATATTCAAATCAAAACAACAACTAAAAAAAAAAACCATATATCCCTAGGTTAAAAAAAAGGTTGAACCTAATTGGTATAAACTATATGATGGCCTGTGTTATGTCATAGGCCAGACCAAACTTTTTCTAACATAAAAAAAGGATGTTCAAGTGATGGTGATGTTTTTAAAGAAGCAAGAAAAATTTGAGAGTTGAGTTATTTACTTGACCAGATCAAATAAACTAGGTTAATTTAACAATATTATAAAAAATAGACAATTATACTAGATAAATCGAACAAAAAAATTAGCCAAATTCAACTTGAGTTAATTCACCAAACTCATTACCTAGCACGTAAGATTGGAATAACCCCTTAAAAAGAAAAAAAAAACGAAGCTCAATCTTCAACAAACTTGATATTAAATGATAGAATTGAATAAAACTAATTGTAAAACAAGACCTAAGTAAACCCAGGCTAATCTTTTCAACTCGTAACTTGGGTCCTTAGATCGGAATTCCTCTATAGAAGGTAAGCAAAAAAAAAACCATGAAACCAAATTCATGATCAGCAAAATCTCAATCAACAACTAAATATTAAGGAATGAAATTGAAAAAAAAATCAATAAAAAAATCTAAAACAAAACAAATAGTAATTAAAAGAATGAAGACCAAAATTGACATAAAAATAAATGAAATCAAATATTGAGAGATGAAATTGAAAAAATATATGAAAAGGATTTAAAACAAAACAAATAGCAATTAAAGAATAAGGATATTAGTGTTTTGGCATTGTTCCTAGTAAAATTAAAATTAAATTAAATTAAAAAAAACTAAATGGGACAGGTAATAGAAAGTTCATTCATTGTTTCCTCTTTTTTGTTTTCATCCTTCAATTTTTTTTAAAGTTATGTTATTTTTTTTAATTTGATCCTTTCACATAAAATTAATTTGATATTGGACTTGATAATTTGATTTAATTAGCTTAATATGGGTTTCTCGTAGTTTCAAGAAATATCCCGACATTAGCTTGATGTTTGATTTTGTTATAAAGAATTTGATTTTTCTATTCGCGGGTAATTACAAATAGAGGGACCTTAATTGAAACAAATGAAAACATAATAACATTTGTTTTTTTCAAGCACTATTCATTCTTTTTTTCACTCATGTAATTTGTTTTTTTTTTTAAATGATCCTTCCACATTGAATATATTTGAGATTGGTCATGACAGTTTGTCTCGATAAACTTGAATTAAGGTTCTTGGAGTGTGAAAAAAATATTTTTGACATTGCCTTGATGCTCAATTTTACAAAAAAGAGTTCAAGTTCTAAAATTTCACAAGAAATGAAAAGAAATGGACTAAAATGAATGAGACAATTGTGGATCTTTTTTTTTCTTGTTTGGTTAGCGCCATTTGTAGAAACTTTGCCTTCGGTTTTTGGCCAAGTTCATTTTTGGTCAATTTAGTTTGACAATTATACTTTGTTATCCAAAACTTTAATTTACTCACGTTTTAGTCTTTGTCTCAACAAATAAGAGAGAGAGTCACTGAAAAATAGTTACGGAAAGAAAAAGTCATTGAATTTCCATATTATTTGGCAACCAAAATACCTATTCTTGGTATCGCTGAGTTTCACTCAACAAGAGAAGTTTCATTGAGGTATTTTTTTACCCTTTATCTTGCCAAAAAAATAAATCGAGTTCGAGAAAGAAGATTTTGTTTCGGTTTGAGTTTGTATTTTTGGACCAAATTAATTGATTGTTTTTTTTAGAGTCCAAGGATGATATTTAGGTGTTTTTCAACTATAATAGGTTAGAAAATGATTTTTTAGGTTAAACAACTCATTACTTGATTTTTCGATCACCTTTCTAATGATTAGAATCTAGAGAAGACAAGAGACACGCCATCTATTTTAATTCTTTCCAAAAAAAAGAGCGACATGTCATACATCCCAATATCCTGGTAAAAAATTAAGAGGTAAAGGGAGCGGGCCTTGCCAAGTAAGCCCACAAATCTACCTTTTTTTTAAGGGTTATGTTTAATGGGCCACCTAAATCTAATAGACTAGGATGTTTCTCTTAAATTTTTATTTATTTTTTATATTTTTTACTTCAATACAAATATAAATGATTCTAAATTGATTACTTAAATTTTTTTTTGTCGCTTGTACAAGTAGTCTTCAATTTTAATTTAGACATATTATCTAAAAAATTCATGAAAAATATTTAATTGAATATTGTTTTTATGTAAAACATGTTTTCCAATAAGAACTTAGATTTTTTTTTTCCTAATAATAGCCATGGTTGTTTTTTTGTTCAACCCTTTCATTAAACTATTTTTATTGTTATAGATTTCATTTGATTTTTTTCTATGAGCGTGGGTTTTAAAATATAAAATTATCAAACTCAATCAAGTCCAAGACCTATGCATTAAGTTTGGCATGTTAAGATGTATTGCTCTGAAACTTTATCTCCTAGCTTTAAAACCAAATTTAAACAATAGTGTCTTAAAAAAACTTGATTAGGGTTTCAACCGGATCAACTTGGTCATATTATAAATTTACACTCGATTTAAAATACAAAGTAAATAAATAAAACAAACCATAGCAGCATTTGAATTTGTACTCATAACAACTGAGTTAGTTATAAAAGACTCTAAAAGACATGGTCATTTTACTCTGGAAAAAATATTGTTCACACACTCATAAATTACTATGGATTCATTATGCATTTTTTTTTTATTTTAGATTATTTGATCCTAATTGAAGGCCAATTACTTATGATTTATTAGGCAAGTTAAAAACTATAAGAAGAAGGACAGAAGTGAACAAGATGACCAAAATAGGTGATGTGTCCAAAGTTAGCGTGAAAAAAACACTTTGGTCCTCTATCTTTACAAATAATACACTTTAGGTCCCTTTAAATGCCAAAAAATAAGTTTTGGTTCAAAACTTCATTTTATTTTTATTTTTAATCTGGTTAAAGAGAGAGGAGAGAGGAAATCACTATATTCTGACAGTAAAAAGAGAGTCATTATTGACATCGATTTCGGCCATGAAAAAAATCGATCTTGGATTCAACGGTTCCATTTAATGAAAAAAGTTTAACTTGAGTGTTATTTAACCCTAAAAGTATCTGAGAAAATAGATCTACCTCAATAAGTTTTTTGTTTTAGGGTTGATTTTTTGTTTTTAGACTGATTTTTGGGTATTTGAAGGTTAAACAAGTTTATTTGGGTCTCTACTTGGTTTTATAGGTGTTTAGGATCAAAAAATAGTTGAAACAACTTTTATTTTTGTTGAAAACACATTGCCCTAATTTTTTGATGACCCTCTAGTCATCGAGTTTTGGGCATGTAAATGACATGTCGTCTGCATATATAGATGACATGTCATCCACATAAGCAAATAATGTGTCACCAGCGTTTTATTTTTATAAAAAAATAAGGGTGGACGACACCCTCCATTATTTGAATAAATAAATAAATTCATGGTGCGTAGGCAAGACCTCTGTATGTGGTCATGATGCACAGGCAATGACATTTGTATGGGCTAGGAGCGTGGGTTTGCCCGCACGCCTAGCCTATTTTTTGTCTTTGTATTTTAGGTGTTCTTCATAGTTATTAAAGACAAGGGCCTATGAATGCGGTAGGCAGGTTAACTACAAAAATTTGTTTTTTAAAAAAAGTTCAAAATAATATCTTTTTGTCTTTTTTAAAAAGTTAACGGGTGTCGGTCTGGACTTTGACCAAGTTGATCGGGCTAAGGGTCAACCTGAGCTTTTGAGGGGGTTATGCCAGGTTAATTACTCTCTTTATGTTTTTTAAACCTTAGCTGGCCTAGGCTCCTGGTTAACCGAGCTACAAGTCAACCCGATGGGCCTATTCAAGTTATAGCTATGATATTTTCAATCCCTTATTTATATATATATATATATATATATATATATATATATATATATATATATATTATTTCATCTGTTTTTTAATATCTTAAAGTTTTATTTGGTGTAAAAAACGTCTTCTTTATCAAGCTTTAAAAAACTAGTCCTATTTGTTTTTATTTATTTATTTTAGTACAATATGCTACTTATGTTTTTTCTTCTTTGAAAATATTTTTGTTGTTGTTTTGTATAAAAAGACCTCTCGCGCACTTGGTTAGTGTATAATTGAATAAAAATTAATTTCATAAATAAAAAGTTATTAGAACTAATTAAATGCATGACGTGGATAACAAATCTGATAATGAATTCACTAACTAGAAAAATCCAATCAAGAGATCCATTTCAAAATAGGCCAAGCGTGTGGGTCTGCTTTTTTTCTTTTTCTTTTTAATTTTCTAATCAATAAATTTTTATTATGTATTTTTTAAAATGATTTTTTAATTTATATTTAAATTAATACATATCTCTTAATTCTTTAAATTGTTTATTTAGCATTTTTAAATAATGTCTATATGTTTTTGAGTTTAGAGAATTGAGATACAATGAAATAAACTCATAAAATTATTCTATTTTTTTCCAGTGTTAAAAATTAACTTGATCCTACATGTGGTGTTGTGTTAACAATTTTTTTTTTTGTATTTATTAATGTATATTATCATCGTTTTATTTTATTATATATAAATATCTATTTTTTAATTTATAATTATATTTTTCTTGATTTTCTTGATGTTAAAAAACACTTTAATATCAGCTACACAATCATTTTTTTATGTTAGGAAAAAATTATCCAATAGTTAGTAATAGTTCTTGACTTATTTAAAGAACGCTTTTTTATATATATTTATTAGCGTTGATGATTTAATTTATTTAATTAAATATATGTATAAACTTTTAAATTTATGATTAGATTTTTTTTATAAAAAAATACAATAATAATGCTTGCATATTAGTATTTTTTTTTGTTAAAAAAATATTTAATTTACAGCTAATTGCATGCCAAATAGTTAATATTTCAGTAAACCTTCGGGTCGATATCTATATCGATCAGGCATGGTAAAAACTATACATTCAGAGAGAGACAAAGATAGAGGCTCCCTGGTTAAAGTAAGAGCATTACATGATATGACCTCCTAGGGTGCCGGGTGGCCTCAACGTTCAAAAAATTCAAATGGATGGTTCGGTACCGAACCAGCCAGGTTTGTATTTCCCTTTGAGGGCCAAGGGGCGCGGCTTCATCAGGACCCACTTCACGGGCGATCGGCACGTATAAAGTATTTTATTTTCAACAACCAAGCTATGATAGCGCAACAGCCAATTACAAAAATATTTAAGCCAGGCCACTTAGAACTAGCCACGTCATCAGAAGCTCCACGACTGTCCGCTAGGTGGCACATTTCTATTGGGTGCTCTAAACATTTGTCCCGCCACCCGCAACCCAAGCCGGTGACGTTACTGTGAGGGGCAAACACGTACTATAAAATTCAGTACTAGAAATAATAATAATAATAACAAAAAAAAACTATAGACCTTTCTGCTCGTGTTCTTTGAATTAGGAAAAGAAAAAGGAGAAAGCATTTCCACTTTGAATTAAACAATTTGATTTTTATATATATAATTTGGATAGAGAGAAATTGAAAATAAAAGCATTAGGAAAATTACTCAGTAGACAATATTCAACTTGTTCCAAAATATCATAACTCTATGGCCTACAAATTCAATGTAATGTTTCTGTGGATGATATAAGCTGCAAATTGTACAAACAATACATTATTGGCTGGAGTTTTTAATTCTTTTTCCAAAAAATGGAGATTTTTTTCTCTATTCCAAATAAGTGTTTTTATTTGCGTTATAATCTGCTTTGGCAAGCATGGAACATTTACCTTTAAATAGAACCAATCAAACCAAATTTTTGAAAGCATGAATTTTTATGCTTTCAAAGTAAAAAAAAAATATAAAAACATTTTCTCTGTGTCCCACAGTCTCCATCTCCATCACAAAAGAATCTGTAATGTCTTTATGGCCAAAGCATAATTGTGCAAGCACCAAACCTTCACTTTAATGAAGAAAATGTTAAAAATGGCAGTTAAATTAAGTTCCTAATCATATTCCTATATAGTACACAAAAGGCAGTTAATTGTTGAACTATTATTGCAAATGCTGTAATTAAACTTGAGGCAGAGATTTCAGCTGTCAAAGTTATCAAACTAGTAATCATCCTTCCTTTATTTCCCCTTAATTATCAGCTTCACATGTTCGGCGAACCCACAAATTTGACCTCTGGCTTCTTAGAATGATTTTAGTCATCGATTACAAAGAAGGTGCACATCGCTTTCTGGTGCAGATTCATGCCCAGAAGATGGCGAGCCACATCATGTAATGGGATCGATCCTGTGCTTCATCTTATCCAAGCAACTGACTGAAATCCCCGTCTTAATACTCGCAATTCTTTTTAATAATTTATTTCCATGTTATTTCTGGTTAGGTTTAGGAACCGGAGTCGGCAAGGTTTATGAATGTATTGTGTAACTAGAAAAGGAAAAAAGAACTGGGCCAGTACGAGCAAGATACAAGCAAGATGCTTTTTTCTTTTATAAAAGAATTCGCTAAGTATACTTTTGCATCATCAGAACAGCCCGTAACTCTAGGCTTTCTGTAGAGGGATTGAAGCTTAGTAAAGAGAACACACAGTGGCCCTGCCATGGCAGAGCTAAAGGCACCCTGCAATCATTACAATTATTGTTCTTTGCTGGCCAGAAAGTCGAAAAGGAAAATATTTATCGCAATTCCATCTGGAAAGTAAACACCAGCGAAATCTAACAGCAAAGTATAGCTGCAAACTACTGAACGAATCTCACGTAATAGGATTATTAAGGATATGGAAAAGGTCAAGCCTTTACACTCAAGAAAGGACAGCTTGTTAAGAGACTAAACTTGCCAGCCAGTAGACAATCTTTAGTTCATGAGTTTGCAACCAAGTGGTTCCTGTTTTAAAATCTTGGCTTAACCTTAATCAAATATATAGTACATTAAAAGTATAAGGCATAAAGAGAAGAAGAGCAGAGGAGCATCATAGGTTTTTCCTTTTCCTTGGTTTTATAATTGTGGGTGGGGCAACCAGCATTCCCAATAAATCATGAAACCATTGCACTCCTTGCTCCTTGTGTGTTATTTTTATTGCGAGTAATGAAAGGGCAGTCCTTTAGCTTCCATGCCCTCCTATTCTATACTGAGGCATGGCACCTGTTGCAATACCACCGAGACTGCCCGCCCGCCCCACATACAATATCAAGTTGAAATTAAGGCTTTTGTAGTTTTGCCTATACATCTTCATTCATGATCTGCTTGCTTCATGGAAAGCCCGTTTTTTTTATCAGCTTAGCCTCGCCTGTGAAAAGTGCGGTGGCCGGCTAGCTTTCGATCACATCTAATGGCTCAGCTTCCTTGCTTCTAGCAAGTTTACATAAATCCAGTTTTCCAACAAAATGGGGAAAAACAAGGGAGTTCTCTTGCACGTAGAACGTCAAGAAAAGTCTTTATTGATTACAAACTGAATTGACCTCAAGGCTCTAACTCTGTTGTGTTGAGCTTCCAATGAAGAGATGAGGCTCATAGGATTCCCTTTTTCAGCTAATGAGTTGTCAAATTATGGGAACTATCCCCTTTATTAATACACTCGTAACTGGCATTAAGGAACAGAAAAGAGGAGAAGATTTTTCGAATCACGTTCATTGTTTTTGCCCTCGAGCTTTTCAGTGGGGTATATCTTTGCAAGGGAAGCATAATTCATCCTCTCGATGGGATAAGGATCTTAGTCTGAATGATAATAAAGCTTTAATTTTCTGGGAAGCTGTTGAGCCAAACCCTTCAAACTTTAAACCGACTTTCCAATCACGAACATATAAACTTTTGAGTGATTAGACAATTGAGTTATCCAAACAATGCCATCCTATCCTATTCTTTCCACCCTTCTCGTGTCTCCTTCGTTTTCAGAGAATATTATAGAATCCCGTTATTCAGACAACGTACTTTTACCAAAGCTAGAGGATCCTTCGGCTCAATCTGTACATTCGCTGGTTGTTTGGTCTGAAACTGGCAAACTGTAATAACAATCCATGCCAGCAGCAATTTAATACAAAGCCGATAACGGATCCTTAGTGATTATAACAAAGCCTGCTAACATCGGATCCTTTAGCAGCCCACGCAGAGATCCAAATTCAATGTGGAGCTTTACAACTTATGGCTATGGACGCTAGTAGCATTCGAAAGGTCAAACATTGCCCATTTACAAAACCAGGCCAACAACTTTCTGTTTTCTTTTTTCTTTTTTTTCTTTTTTGAGAAGGCAGCCATTTCTATATTCGAGGGCGCACAAATGCAAGCATGCCTTCTAGGGCCAATTACATGATCCAATGGGGAAAATCTTATACTAGGCTTGATGACAGGCTTACCTCTCTAGCCTTCAAATACTCCTAGTCCTTCCCTGAACTGCAATCCAGTTACACCAAAAGATATAGCGTTTATTCTTTTAACTGTGGTTCCCGCAGCTGCTGAAATGAGCTACTGGATGCAAAATTATTTCCATGAGAAACAGAGATTGATCCAGGGTTTCTCTTGTTCCCCTTCATAGCATGAGTTATGGCCACTTTTCAACGCTCGCCCATTCGATTGCTTGGCAATCACTTGTGAAGTTGGCATGTCATTGCAAAAGTACCAAGGGCTCCTCACTAAAGATAACAAAACCAATCACTCTTACGGGTGTTTCAGCATGCCGCAACTAGTTGTTCAGGTTCAGTTGCCTTCATACACATGAAAGGTACAGTCTTTAGGCAACATGTTTTATGGCACAAGAGCAACCAACGTTAAATGCGGGGGTGCAGCATGTAAAATCTTCAGCAGACAACGTTAAATGATTTCTGATTATTAAATATTATTCATAAAATAATGTTCCTATAAAAAATTCACACAGTATCCCTTTTTATCGTCATTATCACTGTCAGTTTAACATAATATTCACTCCCCTTCTGATAACTTCATGTTGCAGATTTTACGCTAGGGGATGTGGGCATCAATGCCATCCAATATTTCTAAAAACTACCCGAGACAATTATGAATACTTACGTATAATCTAAAAAAGGTATCATCATGACGCTGACCAACCTCATCTGCTCTTCCATGTTGCAAATTCTAGGCAATGCAAGTTTTATCTATCCACGCAATATTCTCAAATAAAATCCATCTTCACAATGTCTGAGGCTGTGGATCAGGAGGGGAAAGGGTAACAAGAAATCTGTGAATCATCTCAAAGCTGGTGAATGTAATAACAGCAGCTGGCGTTGTTCTAATAAGGTTGGTCGCACACCCTCGGTAAAATCCAGGGAGACCCTCTTGTTGAAATACTTTCTTTATGCAATCGACCACACCAGAGTAACGCTTTTCTGAGTGGTGGCCTTGTTCTTGAAGCCTTGAGCGAACTACCTGTACAATCATGTGAGAATAAATTTGTATGTTAGTGTTTCTGTCAACCAAAGACAACTAGCAACCAACAATTTACTGTCACATAGGAAACAAGCAAGAAGCTTAGGGGAGTTGGTGCATGAAGCTGTGGCTTTCTGTTGAGATATAAGTAGTTTGCTAGAAGTTAATAGCTCAAAGGGCCTGTGGTTTCTATATAGGCAATGGAGGTATTTGGGATAGCTTTTCTTGCATGATTTTTTGGCACGGAAATGAAATAAGAGAACATTTTTTAAAGTTATCTCTCTTCACTCCACAGGATTTCTGAATGAAGTCCTTGAGTATCAGCATTCAGGGTATGTTTTTTTTGTCAGTGAGCCCATTTCTCATCTTTATCTATTGTTTATATCTTCCAAACCAGGTCACATGCTCATAAAACTAAAACTTGAATGGTGCGTGATTCTTGCTACCCACGAAAGCTTATAAGCGCAAGAAACATCATAAGATTTTTTTCCTTTTTCTTAAGATAAAAGTGACTGCACAATTCAATGTGAGATCCTATATAATGACAGTCTTATCAACGATTCAACAGTTACTGGCAGCTTAGACAAGGCATTTTGAGTACGATTCTGATTGCTCAAAAACTGAATAGAACTTCAAGTTACAAGCAAGAAATATTTGACAGTCCAAAATTTTTCCTCTTCAAAAACAAATAAAATCCAGAAAGAAGACCATTGAAAGGCTACAGAGCTGCCTGAACCTGGGAGAAAGGAGGGGGCGAGGTGGGAAGGCAGCTGAGCATCTATGACGTTTCTATTTTTCATGCTGATCAGTGATTACATATATATTAACTCAAGAAATCAGACCATTTTTTCAACAACATACCTCGTGTGGATATGTCAGTGTTGAAGCAAATATTTTGGAGACTGATGAGGCAACAGCAACATCACGTGCACCTAGTTTATCCATTGCGGTATTATCTGAAACAAAAAAATAACTTATAAACAATTCTTTCCTGTTTTAAATTACTAAGAGATTAAAACCAGTTATAAATTACCTCGGGTGGCCAAATACATTTTGATCTTCTCGTATGTTGGAAATTGGATGGCAACATGACTGATACCAGCCAATGCAGGCACAAGACCACTGATTACCGCATAAAAAATCTTAAGTATTATTAAAACTCATCTTCAAACTTTAGACATAAATATCTAACACAGCCCAATGATATTCATTGAAGAATTCAATACCTGTACAACCCACGGATGCCTTCCTCATAAGCTATTCTTCTCAAAGCAGACAGTGTACTCCTATATGGAACAACACCAGCTCTCATTCCTTGAGTCTGCAGGACAGAAGCAAACAAAACAATGTGAATGCTGACCACCTCAGCACCTTGAAATATGCAATCATCCACTATTTTTTCCACTTTCCACACTAGAACAAGTCACTTGCATGTATAGAAGATTTAATTACCATTATCTTGTACAATGCACAAATTTCAATGTCATGACTTAGGTACATATTGCAAAACCATATCACATAAAATAAACAAAAACTAAAATCATAATCACAAGCAACCAAATTAAAACAACAAAATTGTTGCTCCTAAGCACGCTGAAGTTGTTGGCTGGACAACTAAGACATCTTACGCATCAGAAAATAATAACAAATGGGAACTCGAGAGAAGGTCCTCTCCTCTCCTCTCCACCATGAGCTCACACTTGGCTAATCCTCCTTGAATGAGCATCATAGGTGGGGGCATGGTATGTTCAGCAAGGAAACAAAAAAAAAAAGCATGACTCAAATGAGCTATAGGTTTTTGCATCCTGCTAAATCTACAAGGTGTATTAAATAAAAAAGCTTGACCTAAAATTCCATAGATGCTTCTGTTGGTAAGTGCTAGATTAACTAGCACATTTTTTTATAATAACAGACAAAATAAGACATGAGCAAAAATCACACACTTGAAGTCTTGTCTTTACAACCCAAAGAGGATTTGTGAAAATAGCTGTTACAGCTCCAGCACCAGAAGCAGCTATCATATTAGCACCTATTGAAAGATGATGACCTTCATCTACACAAGCAACACAATCACAGGCTCATTAACACCAAAAAGAAGAAAAAAAAAGGTACTGTGAGATAAATGTTAAGAGAAACTATGAAAGAGGGGAGAAAAGAAAGCAGCAATGAAGCTTTGTTTAATGACCAGTGAAAGTAACAAATTAGCACTGACCATTGGAACAAAGAAAGCTTTTGAGCTGTTCGTAGATTGTAAAATAAACCTGTAAAAAAAAAACCTAGATCATTAGGAAGAAAATTTAAGGCAGCATGATCTACAAAAAAAGGAAGTCGGAAATGCTAGGGGAAATGAGAAAATAGAATCAAATATTTTAATTCTGATATATTTCATTATCTTCAAAATTCATCCTGTGGCCTCAGTTCTCACTAGTGATTGTTTATTATAAGGATACAGAATCAAGTCCATGAAGTACCTAAAAGAAACAATGCATGGTGGCACTGAAAATTGCCTGTGCTGTAGAGATGAATTCATCAATGACTTCTAGATTGAGGGTTACGACAAGTTAATCATTGTTTTGTTGATTCAGTCTGTGAATGGATTATTTCTTCACTCACCACGTTTCTAAAATTCAGCATCTTACAAGAACGCAAACAAATTTAATCGCATAATAACAGAGTTTATAGATATGCTGTGCCATGCCCTCGTCAAATTCTCATAATCAAGCTCCAATTTAGTTAAAAATGCTTGCAAACATAATCACACACTTCACACAAACTAGCATGGAAACCCAACTCAAGTGCTTCTGTTTTATAACAATAACTAAATGTTGTGACGTACAAAACATAAGTTCGAAACAAAACTCACTATGAGAACTAAATTGAGGAGGTAAGGCTTCAACTTACAGCCCAGTTAGGAAGCAGTGCGAGCACGGTTGGAGCAAGCCCCCGGTACATACCACGCAACCCCTCCCTCCGGAATATTTGTTCCAAACTACTAACTATAAGACTCCCTGACCAAAATTCAAAGAGAATTTCTGTAATTAATAAGCAAACCACACGGATGCAAATATTTAAGGAACTAATTCAATTTTGGCATCTGTTAGAATTTTTATTTTTTTAAGAAAAAATCAAACCTTTAAAACTATTGGCAGCAACATCGAGTTTTGGCAGGCCATGAACCTGAAACCTAGTTTTGATAACATCTAAAGGACAGACGAATGTAGCGGCAATAACTCCTGAATCCAAATTAAAAAAGAAAGCATCAATATTTCAATTAATTGATCTAAGCTAGAGAAAAAAGAAAGAAGTAAGAGTACCGGCAGCAGCACCGGCGCCGGCATTGCAGAGAAGACATTGCTTGGGATTAGGACGAGGATGGACATGAGAATCGGTGGAGGACATTTCATGTGAAAAGAAAAAAAGCAGAGATTCGAGAATTAGAAAAAGAATACAAGGAATCCTCTCTGGAGAGGGAATTTGCTGACAGCCAGAGTTGCATGGCCAGAAGATGAAACCCTGTTTCGATTGTTCGTCGAACCCGTCCGAGTATGTTAGTTAGGGTTTTTTTGTGTGGTTAATAACGGATCGAAGAAATCGAATTAGGAGAAGGTATTCGATAGGGTCGAGGAAAGCATTTATTGTTGGGTTATTGCATTGTAGGAGAAAAGGAGAGAGAAGAACAACAAAAGGAGAAAGATTCAGTTTCCTGTGTGGATTTTATTAGTGAATTTCAAGAGAAGGTCCGGAATAAAAAACGTGAGGCTTTCTTTAATTTTCGTGGGGCAATAAACTTTATGTACAACAACGTCAATTTTATGTAGTCGCCACTCTAAATATCTTAATAAATAATCATATGAAGTATCTTTGTAAATTGACCCTCCATAACCTATCACAAGATTTTTAGTCAATATGATGATATTTTGGAACATGTAGATGGAAGATACGTGTCTCGTGTCTTTATCGTTCGACCAATACTATAATTAATATATAATTAAAATGTATGTCATGTAATTAACTGATCTTATAAAAATTAGCGTAATTAATAAATAAGTTGACACGCTCATGCAATTTCATCAAAGCATGTTTTCGAGGTGTTACAGGATTATAATCTTGAAAATCAAGCATTTTAGTTATTTAAAGAATTATAATAGTTAAGATTTTAATAATTTACCATGCTTAATTAAAATACTTATCTGACCTTCTTCAAATATCATCGGAACAATGCTGATCTTGCATATATAAAACAAACATATCATCATGACATACCTTAATAACAAAGTGGTCATGTTTGTTAGCACTCCTAGAAGTAGTCGAACCTTCTTTAGTCTGAACCATCTCTCTCGATGTCCTATATCAGCAAATTATTAGCCTTTGCAATACAATTGAACATCCATATAGTTTAATTAAAAATAATAATTGACGGTAATATAATTTAAAATAAATACAAAAAAAATATCATACATTATCTAGTTTCACAAGTTTTTCTGTTATGACCCCTTTCTGTTTAATTTAAAAATAATAATAATTATGAGTGCCCCTTTCTAGCTTTCATCTCATTATGTAGACGAGTGGATTTCCTTCGACCTTTATTCATTCACCATCTAGTTGGGCATTTATATACATTTGGACCACCATGTATAGGCCACAACAGTATATTATGCAAAGGTTGAAAACGATGACTATATGCATTTTTATACAACAAGTTAGAGTAGAAATCATCAACAAATTGCACATAGTCCACATTTCGTAAAGTGTAATATGCAATTAAGTGTGAACATGGTAGATAATACAGTTGTCATTTGCTATAAATACAAGTTGTTTCATTGATGTTAATTGTTTTCCACATTTATCGTGTAATGCCAGTTGTTGGAGGTATCTTAGACTGAAATATCTCGCCTTTAAGTTCAAATTGAAGATGTCCCATCAGCAAGTATTTCAGCTATGACATTTGAAGGTTACAATACATCACGACTAAAAAGATCTTCAACTTTTTCTTTGCGCTCCATAAAATATTTATTACAACTAAAACAAATTGTCTACATTAACCAATATAGGCAAGCCATAGACAGTTTTTTAAACATCATTAAAAATCTTTAACAAATTTGTTACCATATTGTCATAACAATGACCACCATAATTATATGACAATGCCTATTTTTCTTTAGACTCAACTTCTAGCCATGCTTTAATCATATCATCAATCTACACCAAATCCTAACATAAAATGTCAAACTCCTCTTTAGGAGGATTTGTACACATCATATGCAACATATTTTTCAAGGTAATATTTTTTAACTTAGTATTTAAGTTACTCACAAAGTGTTGTGAACAATTTCAATGTTATCCAATAGGCTCATGAAAAATTTATGCCATAGAATTCTTAATCACCACATGTTTATCTGATATAATAAACAACTCGGTGTGACCACCAATCACATATCAATGAAGCAAATCTAAAAACCAACTCCAATTTTTATTCATCTCTTTTTTGACAATAGTAAAACACAATGGATAAGCTCTATTATTCGCATCATAAGCAACTACAACCAATAACTTCACCTTGTACTGACTATAAAGGTCAGTATCGTCAATACTAATTAGAGGATGACAATATTGAAACCCATTAATTAAAGCATTAAATGCCCAAAATGCTCTCCCAAATGTTGCCTTATCACCATCAACTATTTTATGATCCCTAATGACAATTGTTCCTAAATTTGAATCTCTGATGGCTAATAGCATTCTAGGTAGGTTTTAAAATAACTATTTGTGTGTACCAAATAATCGCTTTAATATTTTCTGTTTATCCATCCACGTCTTTCAATTGGAGATTTCATGCTCATAATTTCTTTGCACAATACCTTGAATCATTGTAACACTCATACTTAAATCTCTTCATAATTGTCATAACTTAATTTTTGGTTTCCCTCAAAATCACCATTTTCTTTTAAAAAATGAAAAGCAACAAAAAATGAAAAAAAAATATTGGCAAATTGGAAAGAGCAGACTGAGGAGGGTTTCAAATGTATGGGGGTACCAAGTTGGAATTTTGGACAAGATTGGGAACCCAATTATATCCAAGTTCAAAAAATAATACAGATACAAAGTCAAATCAAATGATTATTGGATAAATTTGAAAAAGAATTAAGTTTAAGGATTTAATGAGACTTTAAATTGACCAATTTGATTTAATCATAAGCCTAATTAAAAGTTTAATTAAAATTTAAAAATTAATTTAGGTCAAATTAAAAGAAATAATTAAGTGCAATGACTTAATTAAATTTTTAATGGGTCAAAGTAATTTTATTAGGGACTTAATTGGTGAAAAATTAAGTCTAGAAGCTTAATTTGGACTTACTTGAGAAAATTGAAATTCTAGAGGACCATATTATTGTTTTTAAGCTTAATTGTTTGAAATTAGGGACATAATTACAAGAAAATCAAAGCTTGTTGATCAATCAAGGGTTAAATTGAAGAAATTCAATACCAAAGACCTTTATGTAAAAGGAACACGAATTTAGGGTCCAAACTCAATTGAAAACAAGGGTGAAATTGAAAAAATTAGAAGTTTGAAGGTTAATTAAGGGTAAAATCATAAATTTCAAAACCAAGGATCAAGTTGAAAGAGGCACACGCATTCAAGAGTTGAAATTGACTAAAATCATGGGTAAAATTGAAGAATATAAAAATTAAAAGGATAATTGAAGATGAAATTGAAGACATTCGGGACCAGGGACCATTTTACAAAAGGCACCAAATATTGAGGGTAAAAATCGACATGACCAGGGACTTAATCGAAAGAAAATCGAGAGAAATCAATCCAAAATGAGAGAAATCAACAAAATTAGAAGAACAGTGACCATTTTAAAGAAAGAACAAAATAATGCTGTTTTGGCACCATTATTCGCTTTCTTCTTCATTTTTCTAGCAAAAAGGTTGGTTAGAGCCCTACTTTGCAGAGCTATTTAATGCATATTTTCTCTACCAAATAGGACAAAAAACGCATCCTCTTTACCACTTGACATTGTACTTCAAGACCAACCCAATAATCACCAGTTTGTCACTCCTGAAACCGCTGCCATACTAGTCTAAAGTCACAGACCCAACTAGTTGTTATGAACATGGTTTAGAGGTACAATTTGTTGGGTTTTTAACAATGGCTATGATTAATCCCATAGGGTTGAATGATCGAGATTTGGTTTCAAATGGGAGCCAATAAACCTCCCTCATCTCCTACAAATAGGAGATCCTTTCTTTGGCAAAAAAGATAGGAAAAAAGAGAGAATTTCTAGCTCTTTCCTAGAAAACCAAAAACCACTATTTCCAGACCAACACTCTTTTCCCCCTATTTCCAGACCACTAAAAGACCCAAACCCGAGAACAAAGAAACATAGCCTTTTTTCTTCCATAAGATGATAAACCGCAATCTTTAGTCTCCCAACAACAGTTCCTCCAAGTGAACTAGAAACCATCCAACCAATATCACAACAAGCTGCATTTCCAGTAACAATCTTCTCTCCACCACCGGCAGTGTTTTTCCTTTCAGCAACATCATCTTCTCTGCGTCATGACCAACAACAGCCCAACACCTCTACAACTTCAGCTTATACTCTCGTAAAGAACACAACGCCAACGCCTCCCCCCTTGGTCGTACCATTACCCACGTTGCCAACAAGAATGCTAGACCACCAATTCCAGAGGTGCCTCATCCTGCAATCCCTCTTCTCCATTTCGACCGTGGACAATAACAATAACAAAGGTGGTCCTCCTCACATACCAACCATAAATCACTCTAGTATCCATTAGCATTTCCACTACTTTAAGGTAGACTAGCAACGGCTGCAAAACAATGCCCTCAAGCCAGGTAATCTTCCTCCTTTTACACTCTGCCTTTTTATTGCATGGAAAATATGAATAAATTCATGTCCTGCAGCTGCTAGCTTTTTCCAGTAAAGGGTAAGATCGACTGGACCCTCAGCTTCGCCTACATGGCTAGGTTGGGTCTAACCCAACCTTATATATATATAAAAATAATAATTGGGTCTTCAGTCGACCCAACAAAATGGCTCAGCTTGGGCTTCAGGCCCAACCTGCCCAACCCCTAGGCTAAGGATGTGTTTGGCAAATAAACCTTGCGTGTTTGGCATTGTGGTTGCTTTTTGGTTGTGGTTTGAAAAAAAACAGTTTAATAAAAAGTACCTTTTTGTGAGGTTTATTTTTAAAAAAGTCGGTGTTTGGTTAAAACTGTGGTTGAAAAAAAACAGTTTCTTGTGTTTGGTTAAAACCGTGGTTGAAAAAAAAATAGTTTCTTATGTTTGGTTAATATGCTTTGTGTTTTAGGTTTGATTTTAGAATTACTTAAAAGGACATATATATAATTGCAAAACATAGGTGTTTTGTCATTATGATTACATAACGAAATGAAAAATCACTATACATTAATGTATTCCTTCATTGTTCCATCAAACTATTTGTAATTCCATCGCGTACAAAATCCATACGTGAAGGCCTCTGTGATCCTTGAATGGCCGAGCGAGGAACAATATCAGGTAAAAAGTCATCTGGAATTAAATTGGGATTGCGATCATACTCAGAAAAAACCGCATCATCTTGCGATCTCCTTCTAATATAGTTATGTAGTACCATTGATGCAACTACAATCTCAACTTGTGTTTTGTATGGATAACCAGACATGTTTTGCAAAATTCTCCACCTCTGTTTCCATACCCCAAAAGAACGCTCGATCACGTTACGTAGTGATGAGTGTAAACGATTAAACACTTCTTTCCGACCACTTCGTTGTCCACGACGCCTAAATTCTTGGAAGTGATATCTCTCGCCTTTGTAGGGACCCAAATACCCATACTTATTTGGATATCCAGCATCAACCAAATAGTATTTTCCTATAAAATAATAACAATATGGTAATTTTTAACAAAACTAAAAAACAAATTATATTCCTTCAATTACCAAACCTTCAATTTATTCAAAATCACAACCTTCTAGAGGTTTTGGAAATTTTATACTGCTATTGTCAATAGCCTCAAGAAAAATACGTGTATCGTGTGCACTGCCTTCCCATCCTGCCCACACAAACCTGAATTGCATGTTGAAACTACAAGCGACCATGACATTTTGTGTTGGTACACCTTTTCTTTCAATAAATGGAATTTGATTTTCAGATGATATACAGGCACGAATATGTGTGCTATCAATTGCACCGACACAATTCTACAGGCCACAAAAACATTAAGTAATCATAAACATTTATAAAATATTTCATACTCATTTAAATAACTTAATTAAACAAAAATTAATCTTACCTTGAAATGTGGCATAAATCTTGGATTCATAGCAATTTCTCTTGGTGTGCTCGTAAATTGTGAATCTACTGGTTTTATGACTTCCACAGCAAACAAATATAATGATTTAAGCACTTCTTTAAAACATCTACTAATAGTTTCACCTGAATGCTGAAATCTTTCCTGCACTTGTCTATTTGACGCCCCAACTGCTATTGCAAATAGAAACATTGCCATCTTTTTAATAATGCTCATTCTTTTTGAAGGTTTTAAGTCATGGTGCGTTTCTAATTCATTGCACAGACTCAACAAAGTGGTTGCGTCCATCCTGAACATGTTAACACTTTGTTTCCAATGACCTCTTAAAACCTCAGTCAACCAACGCATTCTTGTGTTGTACGAAACCATACATGGTTCTTTATACATATAATTAATATAATACATGTTTATAGCTCCAGCCGTGCATATAATTATTTTTTTCATATCAATCTGCCTCTTTAAAATAAATTCATCGTCACCATCATCATCATCATCATCATCACTGTTGTCGGCGTCGTTTCCATCACCGTCATCTCCGGCACCAATAATTGAGGCACCACTACCTTCACAACTAGGATAATTAATGTGGTCTACAATGCGGTTCATTACATTATCATAATTGCCATTGAAATCCCCATTAAATATGTCATTAAACCATGGATCATCCATAACTTCAATTACATGTAAACAAAAAAAAATTATTTTTTGTTAATCAAAATATTTAAATAATTAAATATCATTCAATAAAAAAAAACTATCAAAGAGTTGGTGCGACATAATTTTTTCCATACCTGTAAAGCCAACAAAAATAGAGTGTTCCACTTGCTTGTATAAAATGCAATTGAGGTTTTAAATGTTTGTTATGAAGAAAAATAGTTCATTGAAAGTTATTATACAAACATTCCTCTTTATATAGAAAAATTCAATGTTGTTTACGTCTCTTTTACAAGTTTTAGCTTTCAACATAAGTACATTATCACATGTATAGGCTGTAAAAGTAACATATAATGTTAATTTTACAGCTCACACATGGACAACATTCTGACATGTATTCTTTTATTTGTATTGTTCTCATTCTATTATTCAAGATTCCTTGGCCCACTATTTTTATTTACTTTTCACCTAACAGTTTCAACAATTCATAAATTGTGAAACTCCTGTTAATGAACTGCAACATGTACCGAATTCATCTAAGGCAAAACAACAGTAACTAAACTACAATTCACACCTCACAAAAAAAAAAACACAATTTACACCAACAATAATTCACACCTCACAAAATAAACACAATTTACGTAGAATTCACACATCATTTTATCATCAGACCTTACGGCAGACATTCATTCACAGGAGGAAATGCAAATGTGGTTTTATTTTCTAGCCAAAACAACACCTCACATGCACACAATAGCTACATATGGTATATTACAATAAAACAAGCATTATACAACAATGAATACAGCTGAGGAAAAACAAGGCTGCAGCAGGTAGTCTCATCAATCCTCATGGCAGAAAAGAAAACAAACCAATATTCACAACTCACAAGCACACAATAGCTGCACATGTTATATTATAATAAAACAAGCATTATACAACAATGAATACAGCTGAGGAAAAACAAGGCTGCAGTAGGTAGTCCCATCAATCCTCACGACAGAAAAGAAAACAAACCAATATTCACACCTCACAAGCACACAATAGCTGCACATGGTATATTACAATAAAACAAGCATTATACAACAATGAACACAGCTAAGGAAAAACAAGGCTGCAACAGGTAGTCCCATCAATCCTCACGGCAGAAAAGAAAACAAACCAATATTCACACCTCACAAGCACACAGTAGCTGCACATGGTATATTATAATAAAACAAACATTATACAACAATGAACACAGCTGAGGAAAAACAAGGCTACAACAGGTAGTCCCATCAATCCTCACGGCAGAAAAGAAAACAAACCAATATTCACACCTCACAAGCACACAGTAGCTGTACATGGTATATTACAATAAAACAAGCATTATACAACAATGAACATAGCTGAGGAAAAACAAGGCTGCAGCAGGTAGTCCCATCAATCCTCACGGAAAAAAAAAAAAACAAACCAATATTCACACCTCACAAGCACACAATAGCTGCACATGATATATTACAATAAAACAAGCATTATAACAACAACACTCAAGATTCAAGACCTTCAGGGAACAATATAGTGAAGGTAAATTAACAACCAATTCCATCTAAGGGTCAACCATTTAACATTAATAAAAACTGAACTTACAGTTTAATTCGTAGATAAAATACAACATTAAAAACCAACAATTTCTCATACAAGTATCTTAACTCCCAAAAAGCAGTTTAATATAAATACAATAGTAAACAAATTACCGCAAATGGAAATGCCCATATGTCTCAACACAAAATGTGGAATAATACAATGACTCAGAAAAACTTCGACAAATGGAAACTACTTTTTTTAAAATCGGCATCCCATTATTCTGCAACAATAAAATAAACATGTATAAATACAATAAGCAAGTGAACATAGTTAATTGATTAACAGTTAAGAAAATAAAATAATACCATGTCAGCTAAGCACGTTTAGTGCATGCATACATTCGTTGTAACCATCTCAACTTCTGTTGCTTATCACCCATACTGGCCCACATTTCTCTTTTCCTTCTTAAACTCAGATACTCCGTAGCAAAGTCGTGAAACTCATCTTCAATTGAAACTCCAGGAATTGAGTGCAGCTCAGCCATCACCTCGCGAATACTATAGCCTTCACGATCCATATGCACAAACGTGGAATCACTTTTAGTTGACATACTCTCAAGTAATTGATTGCACCTTGACAGCAGTTGAACACCAATTCCATACGTTTTCTTCTTTCTACCTCGCACCTCATAAGGATCTCGTGCTTTTTTTTTTGCCACCGCTTTTTGTGTTGCTACTGCTAGACATATTTATTCCTCTAACCATTCAAGCCATGTCAGTTTGGAAATCTGGAATCACATCTTCCTTCGAATCACCGCTTCCTTCTTCCAAACCAGCACAATCAATATTGGCATTGTTTGTGCCAGGATCGACATCACTGCTAGCAGGTACTCTTGATGAAGGAGCTCATGCAAACTCTCTAGTTGCGACAATGTTGGAACTGCTAGACATGTCAGTTTGGAAATCTGGAATCACATCTTCCTTCGAATCACCGCTTCCTTCTTCCAAACCAGCACAATCAATATTGGCATTGCTTGTGCCAGGATCGACATCACTGCTAGCAGGTACTCTTGATGAAGGAGCTCATGCAAACTCTCTAGTTGCGACAATGTTGGAATACATTCTGTCAAATTTATTCTTCAAAGACGGTTCAATACCGACATGTCTAAATTTTTTGGCTCCTCTAATTTCCTGCATATAAATAAAATCAAGTAATGAAGGATTAACAATAAAAAAATTTGGTGTTGGAATTTGACAACAATAAAAGAAATTGTTAGGATGACGAGGAATTTACCTGAATTTTTTGTTTCCACCACTCGTCGCTAGCTGAAATTGTTCCTAATTCACTATTCCAGCCAACACCAGTTTCAGAAACCAACTTATTCCATATCCTCCAATCCTTTTTGCATCCATCCCATTTGTTTTTCAATTGTGTTTTAGTGAATGCATGGCCAGTTTGTTCTTTGAATGATGTTATAAGAAATTTTCACCTCGTTTTATCAAAATGAGTATTAGGTCTCATTCCTATATCAATAGCCTTAATGCATATATCACAAAATATATGCAACATTTTCTTTGTCCAAGTAGCCTTATCAAAAGATTCAAGACCTTCATAATATCTTTTAACACATTTAACAAAAGTTTAAAATCAATCAATGATATCAATTACATTGTGGCACATATATAACTGTGGACTCAACCAATACAAAAACAATCAATGTTCTGCGTTTACAAAAGCTGTGTGGTTAGCAACAAACATTGACCATGCATTTAATTTGAATGAGAATGTTCCCGTTACTTCCAAGTAAACCAGAAGGACTTGCAATTTGTAATGAAAACTAATTGAAACTCATTAATTTTCAACTGTTCAGAAAACTCAGTTTCAACCATGATATTATTTCAATTATCAAGCAAAACGTCATTGTCATCATAGCTGTTTGGATGCTCAGAAAACATAGGAAAAAAAAACAAAAAGTCAAGAATTTATTTCTAGATTCAAAGTAACACAGCTTTCTTTCGCAACATGCAAACACACAAATGCAAAATCGAAGTTCTGATTTCCTTCAAAAGTAGAAATCAAAGTAATCCTACACGACATGCTAACAGGTCACTCCTTAGGATTTTCTATAAACACACGCACAGTAAAGAACTCTACGGTTTATCAAGCAAAAACAACATCAATGTGCACAGTGAACATATCAGACCATGAAGAACAACACATAAATATTAATTTGTAAGCATCACATTGTTTCCAGTAAACAAATTTTAATCAAGCAGCAGCACTGTAAGCTAGTAGACATCTAAAACCAAACCAGATTTCAACGAAGAACAACACATGATTACGCACAGTACACAGACCATGAAGTAGCACAGAAATGCAGGTTTTAGCTCAAGTAAAAAATATTGAAGAACACATAGTACGGGTCATGAAGCAGTACAGAAAAGCAATGAAATTTGCTCAATTAAAAAAATTGACGAAGGCACAGTAAACAGAAGACAAGCAGCAACAACAATGAAATTTGTAGCTCAATTCAACAATTGAAGAACACACAGTAAATCGATCATGCAGCAGCACAGACATGCAACTTTTAAGCTAAAAAAAATTAAAGATGGAGATAATACAGGAACTTACCTCAGTCTCTCTCTTTTAGGTGTTTTCCCAGCACGATTCTGCAGCTTTGTTCTGCAAACCGAAACAATGGAGACCCAGAACAGAAATGAGATTTTGAGCTAAATTTTAAACAAAATTGACGAAGATAAGGCAGGTACTTACGAGTCTCTCGCTCGTGTGACCTTTCCCAGCACGAATCTGTTGCGTTTTTCTGTAATGGTAACAATAGAGGGACAGATCGGTTAAGGTTTGGGTTTTCAATCTTCGTTTGGAAAGAAGAAGGGACAGAGGGGGGAAAGCTTGCTCTCGAACTGGTGTCGTCCTATACGTGGTTGTTTTTGCAAAATTTTGAAACGGGGTTGTTGTAGCAAGAGACGAGAAAGGGGAACAGTCTGGGGAAGGTAGAAAATGAGAGTTAGATCAATGGTAACATTGATCTGCAACCATAACAGAAAAATTTTGGGAGGGTAGAGGACCGTGTAATGGGAAAGTGTCGGTGGTGAGAGAGAGGAGAAAACGCATAAAGGAACAGTATGGGGAAGGTAGAAAATGGAAGTTAGATCAATGGTAACATTGATCTGCAACCGTTTTGTGAACAGTTTTGGAAGGGTAAGGACCGTTGGGAAAGTAATGGGAAAGTGTCGGTGGTGAGAGAGAGGAGAAAACGCATGAAAAGCAATGCGTAATTGCTTTTCACAAACTGATTTTAATTTCAACCGCAGCCGCACCAGCATATCTAAACACTATCTATGCCTTTCTATTAGTTTTTAACTTATCTTCATTTTAATATCTAGCAAAAAAGATCCGTAAAATTTTTTAATTTCAAAATTTTTTAAAAACATTTAGGGATTCTTCTGAATTTATTTGTGGGTCCCTCATATATTTTTCCAATGATTTTGTTTAATATTGGGCCATAGACTTATATTGTGAGATGTGGACCCAATATTAAAAAATACATGTTTTTCTCTGAAATTCCCAAAAAAAATGCAAAAAGATTTAAAAAATTCCCTCATTTCAAAAATACAAAAAAAATATGCTTTGTTTTCATGCAAACGAATAGATTTTGAAATTTTCATGTTTGTTTTCTTATGCGAAAAAAATTAAAAGTTTGTGATTATCCATTAGAATTTGACCAAAATTTCAAATAAAAACCTTTTTATTTCCCTTTAGAATAGTTAAGTTTTGACTCGATAAGATAAGAATCTCATTACTGAGGAGAACTTTTCTTAAACCTTGAATGAATTATTTTGAACTTTAGAATGATTAGGTTTTTACCTGATGAGATAAGGATCTCCTTACTGAGGAGGACTTTTCTCGAACCTTAGATATATTAATAAATAGAAACACGATTTAGAACAAACAACAAAGTAGACCATAGGTAGGGTGCATTGGGGTTGATATATTTTTTCTTTGCACAACCAGTCCTCTTACCCAGACTATCGTAGACCATTAGGTTTTCTAATGATCATAATACTAAGTGGCGACTCCTTTTTCCCTTCTTTTTTTACTGATAAAGGATAATAATTCTTTATCCTTTCCACTCACATCTACCTCGATAACCCCAATCTAGAAGGATGATCACCGTGATGTTGTACACGTGTGATAACAATTGTCAACATCACTTCAACAATTAGATCTGAGTCAACCTGACAATAGCGTTGCAAAACGAGAGAGTTTTGATATGTGTGTGACCCTTTCAATTTTGAAACTTCTTATGAATTAAACCTTTGGTGATATCCCCCATGTAAATACCATCTACAAACTGGTCCTTTAACACAATGCAATTGAACATAAGTTTTAGTTGAATGATGAACCCTGTACTGCAATAAATTTTTTATATGCCATTGCTTTACCGTATTAATACATTCAGACTTGTCTCTAAATTTTTTCCCAACCTTCAATTCATTAACTAATAAGCCCAAATACCAATGATTATTAGCCCAGTCATTACATCCGTATTAATCATCCATACTCATAACCTCAAATTTATGAATAGGAGAAGCCATGTATTGATTGACAGGCTCAGCTAACTCAACATCCCTATCTTCCCCATCTTCTCCATCTTCCTCCTCAACCTCAACTTTATCAATGTGACAGTCATCTTTGTCATCACTTGGTTCAGATTTTCCATAGCAATATGAAGTAAATGTCATACTCAACTGAGGTTTCGTATTAACAACTTCCTACACCAATATTTGTTTACTTGTATTACCACCTAACCTAAATGGACTAGCTGCTTATGATGCCCGTGTGGTTCTCTAAGGGTAATTTGAAACCCGAGTCAACTCCATACTAAAAGAGTTTCATCGTCTAGATCTACTATTTAAGTATAACTCCAACATATTAATCCCTACAAATCCAAACATTGAATTCACACTCTCATCACTAAATATTGGTACATCGATATAACGAGCTTGATTGGCCCAAGTTTGCAACATCCTCCAAGTAATTTTAACTTTTATTTCAAACATATTCCAACCAGATCAATCACAAAACATTCTAGATAAATTGTTAAGGGACATGTCTAATGTAGCCGTTAGGAATTCATGGCTTCTTCCATTATAAGTGATATCATTTTCAGTATTGACAATGATACCATCATAGAAGCATAATATTCTTAAATTACAAGATATTTTGTCAAACAACATAACAAAATACAATTTTAATTTATTAATATATTGGGGTTAATCAAAATGCATAATTTATCAATAAAGTTATGACGATAATATAATCAAATAAAACCTAAATTCATCAAATTAATTGGTAAACACCTACATTCATCAAATTTTGCTATCATAACAAAATTATCAATCAAATTCATGTATTTTATAGCTAATTTTATTATTTTATATGTAATTCGGTATTATCCATAATTTAACCTAAATCAACACTAACTCTTCCAAAATAATTTTATTGATTCACAATGAACAACAACCCAAAATTATTGATTATTTTACCAAATAACATAATTATCAACTCAAATTAGATCTAATTAACCTAATCTTTAATTCAAAACCTTAACATTCTATAAAATCAAATTAGCACATATTAGCATAAACTACATTAAATTGATAGAGGAAAAATGTTCGATATACCTCTAAATATAGAATGTGAGTGGTGATGGTGACTAGTGATAGATGTTTTGGCTAAAAAATTGATAAGCCGAGCTAGAGAGTGAGAGAGATGGCTTACAATCTGGAAGTACACACAGAGAAAGAGATGGGTGATGTAGTGCTGCTGTGGGTGTTTTTGGCGGTAGGGGGAGAGAGAGAGAGAGAGGAAGGTCGTTGAATTTTGTGAGAGGGGAAGGATGGTAGTTGTAGGGGGAGAGAGAGAGAGGAGGAAAAAAGGAGAAAAAATAGAAGAAAGAGTCTCAGAGTTTAAATCTCAGGTGAAGTCATAGATGTCATTTGCGATTCGCGTGTCGCAGATGAAAAATATAAAATAAGAGTTGTAAATGACAACTATGACATGAGAGTTGTAATTGCCATCCGCGACTCGTAAAACTGTGTTAGATCTCCAAATTTTTTCTACATTGTGTTATTTTATCAAAAAACTTTACTATGCTAAAAAATAAAACAAAAACTCAAAGAAATTATCGTAGTCTAGTCATCATCAATAGATGTTTGAGAGTGTGGTAAAAATTGCTTTTCAAAGTGCTTTTTTACTTAAAAATACATTATAATAATTTTTTATTATTTTTTTAAACTCATTTTTTATATTAGTACATCAAAATAATTCAAAAACACTAAAAACAAATTCAATTTTTTTTTTTAAAATAAGCTAAAACTCAATTCCAAACACATTAAAATAGTTTAGTTTTTACTTATTGCCAGTTTGCAGCAAAACCAAACTGGTTTACGTTTATCCGCTGCTGGCAAATATTTGTTCTCTTTTATTATTATTATTATTATTAAAGAATATTAGTGCAATCTTCAGTGTCCAAGTGATACACGGCGCTTGATAATCGTATTAGAATGGCGTTATGCCAAGTTTGACCTTTCAAGGCTGAAAATATTCAGTAAAGGACATGGATGAAATTTTCCAACCAAACATGATGGTGTCACGTTGATTATTTAATTTGTTTTATAACCACCAGTGTTTCAATTTCATCCTCATAACTTGCATTATTTAATTATTGCATAATTAACAACCTGAAATCCTGCTTAACGTATTATATGTTTTAATCATAGTTTTTAGACCCGGTTCAAGACCCGGGTTCCGGGTTTTGACCGGATCATTGGGTTGCCCTAGTCAATTCTTTTAAAAAAAAAAAATTAAAAAGACGTCGTTTTAGTAAAAAAAAAAAAGTCAACGGGTTGTAACCTGGTTTTTGACTGGGTCTTTCCAGGTCGCCGAGTCAGCCGGGTCACACCGGGTTTTTCTTCCCCTGTTTTTTATTCAACCTGGCCCGGTTCCAGTCCCGGGTCGGCCGGGTCTCGGGTCGACCCGTCGAACCGGGCCGAGTTTTAAAACTATGGTTTTAATAGTCACACTTGACTACCTGCCTTTTCATATTTTCGAATTAATTTGTAAATTAACCAATAAAAATTTAGATTTTTTTAAAAAATATTTTGTGAAGAAAGTTACAGTAGCTCGCATCCCACATGTTTTAGTTTTTTTTATAATTATAATTATAATTATTATAAAACAAATCCAAGTTTTATCAAATATCTCGAGAAAAATTAGAAAATTTATTTTCAATTATAATGTATAAAAAAATTCAACCCATTTCTCATTTGTGGGTTTTTCATTAGATTTTTTAGACCAATTTATTAATATGTGTCAGAAGGTTTTGTTTTGTTTTTTTTTTCTTACCCGAGTATTCTTATATCAATTTTAAAGAATAAAACTAGTCTTATTTGGGGTTTGTAGCTGCTCCTCCCAACAAGTGTGTTTCATGGGGATCAAACTTGTATTCTTACCCTTATAAGGATATAACAATACCTTAACTGCTAGACCAACACGATATAAGATTTTATTTGATAATCAATAATATATGTATCATGAGATGGTGCGATAACTGTGATGAGATGAAAAATGAAAATACAAATTGGAAATAAGAATATAATTTTAATAAATATCTCCCCTGAACATTTCAAGAAAGTATAATTATAATGTTTTTAAATTTATAAAATAATAAGATAGTGTTTAAGATGCAATAAGTATAAATAAATACATATTAATTCATGCTTAAATATTTTCTTTTTTTCTATGATGTAAAAATAATTTTTTTTATTGAAATTATACATAATTGTATATAAATATCATAATTACAGAGCAATTATCTAAATTACAAAAGGGAAGAAGTTTTTTATGATGTATTAATCGAATCTGTTTAATAGTTAGTGATCAGTAATTTGGTACTAAGTAAATAATAATTATTTTTCCTCTAAAGACAATAATGTAAGCTGCGATTATATAATAAATAGCATAATTATGAGATAGTTAATTAAATTATTAAATGATAAGATAAAATAAATAAGAATATTAATTTTCCTGATTGGATTGTGATATGCTTGTCAAAATCGTGATAACCCTATCTAGGTTATCATTGCATTCCAACGGGAACGCTATTTCAATTTCCCCCTTATCCATGAAAAGCCCTATCCCTGATTTATCTTGCAGAAACCCCTGACCTAGATCCGTCCCTACACGACATCTCCCCGTCCCAGGTGCGTTTTGACTAGTTCCTTCTCTCTAACTCATGCTCTGTTAGATTATATATATAGTATTTTATCGGCGCTCTCTGCTCCTACCTTCTCCCCCTACAGTTATTGCTTCTGTATCTGTCTCTGTTTGATTCAAATATCACTTAATAGTTGAAGATGGTCCTAGGGTTTTAGGGCTGTCACAGGTTAAGTAAGATGAAGAGGAAAAGAGAAAGAAGATAGATCGAAAACGATAAGGAAATTTCGTAATTTTCTTTCACTGAGTCGTAACAGAAACCATCTGTACATACACAAACTAAATACTTGGTTCTATACATTTGAGCCTATAAACTTAGAACGAACAGATGAAGTACCAGGTGACTGGTCTTGGTGATTTTGCAATCTGTCGTGGCAGTATGATTAGCCTGAATGTAACTAACAGATGGCACCTAATGGCCTCCTCCCTGAACAAAAACCCACTGAGTGGTTTGGAGTGGTGTGGGGTTTTGATTACAAGTCTAAGAGGAGTTGCATTTTGTTTTACCATGTTAGTTGGATTATGAATACTAAGCCCTTGCTTGTGAGAATTAATGGAATATGTGCCTTTTGCATATGAAGAATATGGCTAACATTACTATAGTTTGATAATAGTATGCAAATGGAGTGTGATTATGGCGGAGCAAGTGCAATTCTTGAATCAGTTCATGGTGTAAGTGTGATTATGGTGGTGCAAGTGCAACTCTTGAATCAGTTCATGGTGTATGGCATTGGAAGTTTGCAGACCTGTTTTAAGGACCACTTGACAGGGAAGAGACCACATCTTCAAAATGTCTTCCCCCCCCCCCCCCCCCCCCTCATTACAAGAGCTATGTTATGGCTCTGCTTGCACTATTGATCGGGATTATTTTGGTAGCGTGTTCAAAGCTTTAAGCTAGAGTTTCCAATTCCAGCATTTGGGTCTTAGGACGATGCCCATGAAACATTCTGTGTAGTTTTTGTTGGCGCTTCTGCTGTCCTCGAAGTTTGGCCTGAAGTTTATAGACTTTTTACATTTTATGATCTAACTGTCCTCCTGTTTAAATCCTGGTGGGGAATTTTGGGCCTGAAATAAATCTTTGTAAAAGCAAAGGTGAAAGTTTGTTAAGGACAACCTCACATTCTAAGGACCTAAACTGACAGTAGATACACGATGGCAAGCTACATAATGAAGATGACAAGTAAGCAAAGAGGCCTTCAACTTGCTTTATTTGCTATCACATTTACCCCATTTCAAGTTCCCAACCTATGATCCTTGAGAACAAGGATCAAATGAAGCAAGGGGGCATTATAACCTATTTAACTATAGGAATTAATATACCAATCCTAGTGATGGGGTGGAAACATCTGGCGTAGAGCGTGTTCAAAGTTTCTATTCTCAAACTTTGGAATCAAGTCTTTAGTGCATTTATATACGGTTTCTCAATATAAAGAATCAGTGAATGAAAATTACTAAGTTTTGTTTTCCGTATATCCTCTCTGTTCTTTCACCCCTCCTGTTTTTCTCCCTTTTTCTTAAAACTTCTCTATAACAATTCCACAGCCCTAGGATTTGTTACATAAAAATGCAACAGTTACTATTATATCAATTTTTTTTCCTGTCCCCCCTCCCCCTCTACTTTAAGAAAAATTGGTATCATTAAGTGAACAGCAACAGCATTGTGCCATAACCATCTTCATGTTCGTGCATTATAATCAATAGCACTTGTTCATCAATTTGAGGGCATCGATTATCATTTGAATAACCTAAGAATCAAACATTGAGGATGTTTAGGTTGACATGGAAAACAGAATGGCTTTATTGTGTTGTGCTTGGTAGTATATTTAGAGGAATGTGACTGGAAATAAGAGACTGTCTCTGCATTAACTATTAATTAATAACTTTTTAATAAGCAGGGCAGTTTGGAATGCTGAAATGGGCATGCAAGCCAGAAATGGTAATGATCGTCTCCGGACAATTTGGACCCCTGAAATGGATCGCTATTTTATTGACCTTCTACTAGAGCAGGTCAGCAATGGAAACAAGTTTGATGATCATCTATTTAGCAAAAAAGCATGGAAGCATATGACCTACTTGTTCAATGCAAAATTCAAATTCCAATGTGAAAAGGATGTTTTGAAAAATCGGCACAAAACACTGAGGAATTTGTATAAGGCTGTCAAGAAGCTCCTTGAATATAAGGGCTTCAGCTGGGATGAGAATCGACAAATGGTGACGGCTGATAATAATGATTGGGATGAATATATTAAGGTGAAAAGCTTCTCACTTCTGCTAAATTGAAAAGAATTATTATATACTTGAAATCTCATGTGTTATAGTTGCAGATACATCCAGATGCACGTGCATTCAGAATAAAAACTATACCATATTATAGTGATTTGTGCTTAATATATGGAGATCCAACCGTTGAGAAAAAAGGTAAAGAATCTAACTTTGATGCTGTCTTTGACAGTAATATGTCTGCATCACAAGGACTCAAGGATTTAGTTTTAAAATCCGTCACTGTCTCTTGATGGTTGGTTACCAGGTGACAATGTGCCAGAGTCACTGCCTTTGCCACTACCTTCTGAGAATGAAGAAGTCACAACCACCCAGCCAAATATTGGTAGTGAGGGAGTTGCTGAAATTCTTCAAGAAATCACAATTGATGAAGATTACAGAATATGTGTTTCAGAAGTAGTGGATGACTCTGTGACAAAAGGGGTAGGGGATGATGTGCAAGAGGCTGCACCAAATATCACAGGAAGCATGGCAAGCAACCGCACTCGGACATATTGGCAACCACCAATGGACCGCTATTTCATTGACCTTATGCTTGAACAATGGCAGAAAGGAAATCAGATTGATGGTGTATTCCGGAAACAAGCATGGATGGACATGATTGCATCTTTCAATGCTAGGTTTGGCTTTAACTATGACGTGGATGTTTTGAAAAATCGCTTCAAAACTCTGAGAAGACAGCATAATGTTATAAAGAATCTCCTTGAATTAGATGGGTTTACTTGGGATGATGCTCGTCAAATGGTAACTGCTGATGATTATGTTTGGCAAGACTATATCAAGGTACGTGTCTATTTACTGTATCTGGAACCCATAACCAACTGATGCTTGTTAAATTGAATAGCAGCTGTATAAAAGCCTTTGATGCTCGTCAAATGGTAACTGCTGATGATTATGTATGGCATTGAAGCAAGAATATTATAAAAGCCTTTGATATGATAAAATGCAGACGCATACAGATGCACGGCAGTTCATGACCCGGCCTATCCCATATTATAAAGATTTGTGTACGATATGCAGTGATCAAGACAGTGATGAGAGAGACTGCTTCTCTGCTCAATATGCAGAGCTGCAAAATGATTTCAAGATTGCCAAGTCTTGTGGAATGCCACAGAGCTCTCAGTCGCCAGCTGCATCAAATTCCAGTGGAGATGAAGTTGGTGGTATCTCGGACCCTGCTCATACAGCTTCAAAATCCAGTGCACCTACACAGAAGAACAAACGTCGATTAGAAAACCATTCAAATTCTGCTCCCCCCAAAAAGCCCCGTGGTGATGAGGATGGCATGGCTAGTGCCCTTCGTGAGATGGCAACTGCAGTCTCATCTTTATCAGATAAAAGGAAGGATGAAAACTCAAACTCCAACTCTATAGAGAAAGTAATTGAAGCTATCCAATCATTGCCTGAAATGGACGAAGACCTTGTATTAGATGCCTGTGATTTATTAGAGGATGAATTGAAAGCGAAGACGTTTATGGCACTGGATGTTAAATTGCGAAAGAAATGGCTATTGAGGAAGCTTCGCCCAGAGTCGTAGGTGATCTTTGAAGTTTACACTTCATTCTTTAGCTGGCCATATTTGGATCAAGTTATTTTTTACTAGGCTACGTAGGTTTACATGCTCGCCACGGCTAATGTAAATTTAGTGGATTTTTGAGAACTTTCCCCCTTGAAAATAGAACAGTTCGGAATGTAATGACGTAAATTCAGAGAACTAAAAAATATATCCATTTGATTCTGTGATAGATTGGGATATGAATGACAGTATTACATGAAGCGAACTTTTCTATTCTTAAACACAACTTGTTAGTGTCGTTTCCACTGACTCATTTTCTGGGGGAACAAAAAAACACCTGAGCATTATGAAGTTTGAAAGTGGAAGGTATTGTGGCCGCAGTTCACAGGAAAAAGGAGTCTCCACCCCTCACCAGTGGACTCGGCGAATGCAGCTAACCCGTTACCGGCTCAAGTCTTTCAGTGCTTGGAAGCTCTCCGTTACCGGCTCAAGTGTTACTTTTCAGTCTGTTCTTTTGAGTATGGTCCTTTTTCTCATATGGGTCAGAGTCCCAATCTTAAAGGTACTTCCTCCATCCTAAAGGTACGTGCTCCTTCACTATACTTTTAGCTTCTTCCTAATATCCTCTTTCTATTATAAAGCACGAAGGATCGAGTATCTAGCCTGTTCAATAAAAACCAGTATTAAAGAAATGGACCACTGCGTGCCTTCTCACCTAACAGGAGAACATATACATCAAGTATCTTTATTGTTGATGAGGCCATCCAAGCGGGGTGAGATAATTCAGGTCGATTTGTGAGCGAGTCATAAGCACCATAGAGCCATGCATTGAAGAACCATAACCAGCAATTAAAACCCCATTATTAGTGGCAGAATCACCACCAGGATCCTCAAAACAAGATTTTCCCATACAGGCAAAGTGTACACAATAGGAATTTGATTGGGATTTGAGATTTTGCTACAAGAATAACGCTAAATTTCCATTAAGCACAGGAGCTTTGAAATTCTGGCTCCGATATGGCCTCATGGATTACATACAATTGCGGGATACAATTCAGAGCTGCATCTAATCTAGCTCTATTAGACAGGGTATATTCAACATAGCATTCACAATTAAGACCTTTTTGTTTTAATCTCAAGTTGACAACCAACAACGCTAATATTGTGTTTCATTCATTGTCCATCATCAAATATAGTGGACAATAACAGTCCCTGTACGAACTCACTTCTCCTTGCCTTCTCCATGTGTTCCTCATCTGACAAAGGTGATAGGTGATCATTCCTGCAATAATAAAAATACTATCAGAGTTGGTACGGCAAGAAAACAATCAAGTAGCGGTATTAAAATGAAAACCTTCGCAGAATCATAATCATACTAGTATGAATCCCCACATTAAGACAATAAATCAAACCACAGGAACTTCAAGGTTCCAGTGAGCTTGGAATCAAATGTAGGGCTTTCTTGTTTACCATGATTGTCGCTTTGTCAATATTTCCTTCCCATCCTATTTAGGAAAATTTACCTCCCTAGAGTTCTTTTGTTGTTTCCACCCAGAAATTTCCAAGTGCTTACTATAATGACAGTGGTGCTATCCTATCTTATATAGCTCTCCCAATATTTCATAAAATGACATTGCATCCATCCTTCTTCTCATCATCGTTCACTAACAAATTATCAATAATTGGCACTTGTAACATTGAAATGCTTTGGGTCTCTTTTCCACACTTCGGCTTCGGAATATAAGCTAACCTTATATATTCTTTCAACCATCTGCCATCTATTATATTGTTTTTTTTTTTTTTTACTTACCCTGCCAAGAACTAGCCCTTTGAATTTTTTTTTTCCCAGCAAAACATATATATAGGAACAAACATTAGCACAAATGTGAATGATGTCATAAAGCATAACCAAACACCTAACCTTTCCAATAGTTTCACATCTGAGTTTTTCTCTTCTACGGTCACTTTACTTGATAAACTAGGCTGTGCACTCTCATTCTTCTCAGCAGGGGGTACATTGCAAAGGAATGAAAGCAATGGATCAGGTGCTAAATTGGAGGAAGAAACCACTGAGGATGATCCACTAAATAACGCTTGCCAATATCCATCCTCTAACTCCTTCTTCAGAAAAGTAGAATTCGAATGTGACTCACCTTTCTGAAGTTTCAGTTTTTGCAAACTGTAATCTCTAGTCAAGGATGCAGACATGGTCTCAAGTCTAAATAAAAGAACTAAAAACAATTCAACTGGCAGTAAAAGGACAAGATGCAGTAAGCAAAAGTAAATATCAAGTAAAAAGATAAAAAAAATTCCAAATAAAAAAAAAAGGATATCTTGTAAATTGTTCGATGTTCTGTTGTTATGTGATCAACCATATCCACCCCCACCTTGGTGAAACAAACAGGGCATACCTGCAAACAAATATCAGTGATTGTAAGCAAATTGTACTTCCAAAATTATATATCAAGCTGGCTATGACATGTGCACAAAGATCCCATTATACTTATGATTAAAACATATTAAGTGAACCTCACACATGCTAGCAAGCTAGAAACAGATTCACTCAAGTCTCCCTGCCTTTCTCTTAACAAAAGAGATAGGCATCAGTTTAGGTTTGTCAACAGATTCATCTAGATGAATTTCTCATTTCAGGTATAACTCAACATAATTAAGATAAAATAGCAATTCAATGAAACGTGATCCATTAGCTTTGACGCGGCGTATAGTGAAAGAAAGAACTAGGGTTTTTCAAGCTCTAGAGTTACAACCATAAACTATAGAGAAAACTCTGAACTGAAAAGTTCTTAATAAATCAATCTTAACTATTTGAAAAATAAGCAACAAAGCCGTTGTTTTAAGTAGCTGATATTGTGTTCCCCCCTTTGCTTTGATTAAACAACATTATAATAGGCATTCACCTCAGCAACATCTATCAATATTTCCTTTTCTTTGGAATCATAAGAATGCTCGGTATTCATAGATTTGTTTTGATGATTCTCATAGTTAATATGCTCTTGAATGCTATCAACCTCAAGAGGAACACAATCTTGCTTCTTTGACCCTTCTAATAACTAGGAATTTTCTTCAATAAAAAGTACAACTCTGATAACCATCCATCAAATATTTTCTTCGAAAAATCCCCACTAAAAAAAAGAAATTTCATCAAAATTAAGAACACGTTTATGAAAAGGTTGAGTGCATCGCCTAACATAAACAGCACTCTCCATGTAGTCATGATGCCTATATAGGTCTGAAAGAATAGATACGGGGTGGTTCACCCTGAAGTAAAGTCTCTCAGCACATCCATCTCCTCATCACGATACTTGTTTGTGCCTCCCTTAGACAGTTGATCCAATCGATCAAATCTTTATGATAGGGTTCTCCACATTGTCTCTCAAGCCCTCATAATGTCCCAGATGGCTTCCATTCCTTCAATGCGGGGTGGGAAGTTATTACTAACGTCTATGTCCATCAAACAAGCTAACCTACTCTGATATCAATTGACATAGTGTATAGCGAAAGAAAGAACTATAGTTTTTCAAGCCCTAAGTTTACAGCCCTAAACTGTAGAGAGAACTCTAAAGCAAAAAATTAATAAATTGTTGAATAATCAATCTTAACAGTTTCAAGAAATAAGCTACAAAGTTGTTTAAATAGTGGCTAAACCGACCTAGCTAATTAAAACCAAATCAAATTAAAATTTTGTAACCTCACTAGGAAAGGAATCCAAAAATAGCTGGGAAAATAAAGAAAAATCCAGAACATCTTCTTCCAGGCCTAATTTGGACATGAAAATGAGGACCTTCATTGGCTAAGGCTTAGCCAGCTAACCCCTGTAGAACCAAGCATTTAGAACACACTAGGAAAATTTCAACCCGATCTACCCATTGCATAAAAAATTGTGCAAATTTTCATCAAAAAAGCTATTTGAAATGTCTAGACTTTTTCTTGAATTTAGACCTGTTGATACACGTCCCACATCAAGTTTAGTGTGAGAGAAATGGGGTGAAAGCCAATATCATAATCCAAAGGAGAATGTTCAAAATCATTTGCAGAAAATTGAATAACAAATTCCGCATTAGTAAGAAGCTCGAGCCTCTGTTGACTAACAATGCCATTTTCAATGAAGATAGCATCAAAACTTGGCCTACGGTATGTAAGAAGAAAAAACTTCCCAAACAAAGAAGAAAGTCTTAAGATTTAACTACTAACATTTTACCAATGATTGTTTACAATCACCCTTTCTGTTTTTTTATTTACAGAAAAACAAAAAAACAAAAAACAAAAAAAGCATATAGTACGCAAATAGGATTCAATATCAAACAAATCCGACAACTCTTTGATAAAGCACATGGCCCAGATTATAAACGCATAAAAGCTGAACTACAAAAGGCATTCAATAGATATACCAAACTTTTCCGCCCCTTTTACTATTATAAAGAGAAAGATGGTCAATTAATGATTCGAAAGGTTCTACCCAGCAATCAACATAGAGCGATGAAAAGCATTAAAGGGTTGCCCAGCAAGCAGGCAATACAAGGAAGCTACGCAATAAATCAAAGGGACAAGTTATTATTACAGAGTAAAATGGTAAAGTAAAATACCCCAGACTTGGCTTCTAAATAATGCTCCACATCAACATGGAAGCACAGCTCAACTAAATCAAAATCATCTGTACAATAAGGGCACTGATACTCCGTCCTTAAATCATCATCATCATCTTCTTCTTCTATCTCTTCAAAATCAATGCAAAGATCTGTTTCAACAACAACCCATTTCTTAGGATTAACAATAAATAAAAACCCCTACAAAAAAAGACAAGAACAGAAAAAATTACCAAATATATATAAGAGGAGAAAAAAAATGAATCTCGAACTGACCAGAAAGAGACTTGAGAACTGATTGATAGCTCCTTGAAGAAGAAGTAGAGAGACCAAAGCTCCACGTGTCATCTTCCATTTTAATTTGATTATAGTTCACTAATAATTAATTAAATTTACGTCTTATCTTTTGCAGAATTCTTGATTCTTTCTCTCTGGGTTCTTCACCTCTCCCTCTCTCTCTCTCTGTAGAAATAAGGGCGGCAGCAGGCAGTATGTGGCGCGGAAAGAAGGCAAGTGAAAATTGCAGAGAAAAATCGAAGGTGTTGATTATAAATAGATTCTTAATGGACACGAACTCGGAATTATCAAATTACCCTCCTCATCCCGCTTATTTCACAAAAAACTACCCTCAGCACTCTACTTTTATATATATATATATATATATATATATATATCTTATTGGGAAGACCCTCGAGACCGACAAAGAGACTCTGGATCCTTTTTATACTACATTGTATCATATGACTCGGTGTCAAGGAATTGTTTGTTTACGTGATCCAATCTATTTTTTTTAAATGTTTTTTAAATTATAAAAAATATTAAATTAATATATAATTTTTAATATATTAATGTTAAGAAAATTAAAAAATATTAATTTAATTTTTTAATTAAAAAAACTTTTTTTAAAATTCTATTTTATATTACCAAAACACATTTTAAAGCATAGTTTTAAGACCCGGCCCGGTCCAAAGCCCGGGTTCCGGGTTTTGATCGGGTCACCGAGTCGGTCGGATCAGTTCTTTTTTTAAATCAAAATGACGTCATTTTAGAAAAAAAAAATAAAAGTCAACAGGTTTACAACTAGATCTTGACCAGATTTTATCGGGTCAACTTACCGGATCAATCAAGTCACACCATATTATCCAGGTTATACCAAATTTTTTCTTCTTTTATTATTTTTTTAATCTCAAATTAATTGGATTTCAAAACTATGCTTTTTAAAGTGTTGTTAGGAAAAAAATTACTTGTTAAATAAGTTCTATTTACTTGTTAAAGAAGTTCTGTCTTGCGTTGTGGGCCGCTGCTGACTGACCTGGTGCTGGGCTGTCCTTGTCCTTTTGCCTCTTTCCCCATCTTATCTTTTGAGTTTTCGTACGACGCCATGTTATAATTGATTTGACCCTTCCATTTTTCGAGTTAGCTGCCGTTTAGCTGCTTATCATGTTACGAGATAAAATGATAATTTTATAAATAAATAAATAATTATTAAATTTAATTTTTAATTAATTTAATGTTGAAAAATAAAATTTAAAATAAAATTTAACTAAAAAATAAATCAAGTTAATTCAAGTTAACCTGTCAAACATAGATTATAAGACTGAGATAATCCTATAAAACACAAGTCAAAACAATTTATGAAATTTAATTATCAATTATACTAAGGTGGAAGAATAAAATTAAAAAAAAATTAATTAAAAAAGACATAAAAAATCATTATAGTCAACCAACTAAACTTGTGACTCGGGTTATGAGACTATAATAACATCATATAATTCAAACCAAAATAAATTATGAATCCTAATTCTCAAGCAATCCAATATTAAATGACGAAATAAAAAAATCAACTAAAAAAAGATAAAAAACTTGTGTCAACCGACCAACCCGCGACCTAGATCATAAGACCGCGGTAACCACATAGAAAGTAAATAAAAAAATTATAAATCTCAATTCCCAATCAACCCAATTTTGAAGGATTAAATTAAAAAAAAAGTTAAAAAATAATCAAAGTCAACTCGGGTTAACCTGTTAAACCAAGATCAGAAGACTGTGATAACTCTATAAAAAGCGATTCGAAAAACAATATAGAGTTCGATTCTCAATCAACTCAATCTCAAATGAAGAAGTTGAAAAAAAAATGAACAAAAAAATGACTCGAGTCAACATAGTTAACTCGTAAAACTCGTGACTCGGATTATGAGATCAGAATAACTTCATACAAAATAAATTATAAAATTCAATACACAATAAATCTAATTTTAAAAAATAAAATTAAAAAAATAATTGAGTACCAAGCTAAAAAAGAACTTTGCTTTTCAGTGTTCACTATTACAGTGAAAAGTCATACCCTTTTAATATATGTTAATTAATAATTTGTCGAGCCTGATTGGTTGGTTTCATTTGGGACCGATACACTATTCTAAGCCCGAATTACTCCTTTAGTAATTCTAAATCAAATCCCTTCATCAAGTTTGTTAACGAGAATTCATTTTAATTGGTAAAAAAAACTCACTTGTTTCATCTTCAATTAATTTTAGAACCAATTTCAAATTAGTCCCTCAACTATTAACTTATTAGTAAATTAAAATATATCTTAATCTTTTGTTTTTCCCCTAGTTTTAATTCTTCTTTCTTTCTTTCAATTTAATTTGCTTGTGATTTGTTTAGAGGCTTATCATTTACTTGTTCTATTAAACATCAATAATGTAATTAATATGACCTAGTTTTTTTTGTTTTTAGTCTCTGATATTGATTTCTTGGTATAAAAAAATATTGATTATTTTTTTTAATTACTTCTTCTCTTATTTAGTTTTACCTATTTTAAATCTATTTTTCCCTTTCTATTTTCTATCTCTTAGTTTCTTTTCTAGGATTTTTAATTTCAATTTTAATATTAAGCATAAATTTGAGAGGACATGTTGAATTATAACCTTGACTGTCATTAATCAAATAATACATCAAGATCAGCCTAACAAGAACATGGACAGAGTTTAAAATAAACAAAATGTTGAACTAAGAGGCTATTGTTTCACCGTAAAATATTTTATATAAATTTTCTTGCAATATTTAGTAAATAATGGTTGAGAAATACAATTATAGTAGAATAATAATAATAATGTTTTATAGTGATGATTAAGTCATATTGGATTGTGGTTATAGTATTTGTAAAGGTAGGGGTGGGGTGGGGTGGTAAAGATGATAGTGTTGGTTGAGTGATAGAAGTAATGGTGGTGGTGGTTGGATGAAAATTATTATAATTTAATTTTTTACCTCTCTTAAAAATATCCTAAAAAAGATTTAAAAAAAAACATTTCAATAATTGAAATTTGCTAAGTAATTGAAAATAAAAAAGCGAATGACTAAATTGAAAAAGAAAGCAAAATACAAGAACCATTATAATTGAAAGAAAAAAGTTGAAATTGGTAAATAGTTGAAAATTAGAAAACCAAAAACTGAATTAGAGGAATTAGTGAAATTGAGGGATTATTTTAATTGTAAACCCTTAGTCAAAAATAGATAAATCTGGGTTAAACAAGATAACTATTTATTGAAAAATTACAAATTAGAGAGAAAATCTTATGAATCATGATGAATATTTTCAGGAGATTAATTTAAAATTTGGAGAAGATAAAGTAATAAAATAGTATGCGAAATATTAACTAACGATAAATCATAAAAAATTCCCGATCAGGAAAAAATAATGATTTGAAGGAGAAAATTTTGTAAATTGGGTGAGATTATATGTAAAATAGAAGGAAATGTCAAGTAACTCAACGCATGACCTTTTGTGTTCGGTATAAACCCCGCGTCCAATCGTGTTATTGGGACTGAAAGTGGTAAGAAACTCTGAGGAAAGTTTTATGATAATTATGAATAAGAATCTTCAAAGAATTAGTCTAAGACCCACAATGATTTAAGTAAATTATATGTTATGTGAAATTTAGATTTTGGCATGAAATTACCTACTGTCTAGTTTTATGATATTGAGTGTATCTTCAAATTCGACCATTGGATTGGGTTGAGATTTTATATGGGGTCTTATAACATATTGTTTTACCTTAGGCTTCACTTTTGCCTCTCTTTAAAATCATTTGAGAAATCCTTCTAAAATTATTAGATTGAAGCTTGTAAATAGGCCTGCGAGGAGTGAAACACATTTAGGTCGAAATTAAAAAGCTTAGTTAGAGGAGAGGAGTTTGAGAGACAAGTATGGGTGATGAAGAGGAAGAGCAATTGAAGAAGAAATTGGAAAGAACTCTTCAAATTAAACTTGAAACTGTTGATAAAAGTGTTCTTTAGTTTTCTTCTTTGATTTCATATTTAGTAAAGGATAATTAAAAAACTTCCAATGTTGTAATTCTAGGATTCTTGAAAATTTATAAAAAAATGAAAGTTTCTTTGAATAGATAGGTTAAGATGTTAATAAAAAGGCTTAATCCAAATAAATGATGGAAGAAAAGTGAAAAAGTTGAGAAGAAAATCTTACCTACAAGGCTAGCCGATTTTGATCTAAGAGGAAGGGTGGAAACTCTAGGTTAGAATTGGTAATATTATGTTTTGAACAAGTCATGTGAAAGAGAAATGGTGATTAAAATGTTTGTTGTTATTTATTTTTTTGACCCCATAAAAAAAAATTAAGGAAAAAAGAAAAAAATATATAGAAAAAATCCAAAAATACAAGAGGATACACATGAAGAAAGCTCAAAAGATTGCCCAAGTTGGCGGTAAATGACCAAAATGACAAGCGAAAAGTTGAAAGACCAAAATATACAATATTGACAAAATTGACGGTCCAATTTTAATTGACAAAAGACCTATTTGGAGAAAATATTTGTATTTGGGGTAAAGAAATACAAATTTGGATAAGTAAGGACTCAATGAGTATTTTGGAAGGCTTAATTATTTTTATTAAGGACTTAATTGCAAGGAAAATCAATTTTTTGGAGTCAATTTAGGTTAAATCGGAAGAAATTAAAGTTTAGAAATTGAAATTAGACTTTGGAAAGTTTAATTGGTCAAATCATGAGTTTAATTGTGAAAACATTAAATTTTATAGCCAATTAAGGGTTTGATTGAAGAAATTCAAAGTCAAATACCAAATCGTAACAGGCGCGAGACTTTAACGGTTGAAATTGACCAAATCAAGGTGCAAATTGAAGAAAATTAAAAGTTTGATGGTCAATTAAGGGTTTAAATGCATAAATTAGAAACCAGGGACCAAGATGAAAATGATGCTAAACTCCGGGGTTGATGATTGAGTTTGGAAGGAGTAAAATTGCATGAAATTAAGAGTTTGTGAAGCAATTACAAGTGCGCAATCAAAAGCAATTGAAAGAATAAAGACTAAAATGAAATCTGTCAAATTCAAAATTAAAAACTCTAATTTCTAAGGATTTAATTTAGACGACGTGTCATTCAACAATTGTTCATCTCCTTCCTTAGTAGTTTTGGATGATTGGGTTGACACCTTTCAAGAGCTCGTTGCGGAGTTCTAAACCTCCAAATGGCACAAGTTTTTTCACAAATGGAAGAAGAACATCCCTTCTACAACCCTATTTTTATGAAATTGGACATTTACATCCCAATTCTTCTATAGAAGTCTCTAATATTTTGTCCCTAATCAGCCATCACTACAATTTCAGATTCGCAAAACCAGCCTAGTATAAGAGCTTCTAGCTGTTAGCTGTTAGAACTTTTTCAGTTTGATCAAAGAGCTGAGATTTGATTAATTTTTAAGGAAATCCACCAAAAAACATAGAAAAAAAACCCTATAAGTACCCCTTGAAATCAAAGAAAGAAGAGGAAGAAAAACATAGAGAAAAACGTGAGTAAAGACCCTCTATAAAAACCCTATTGTGAAGGTTCAAAAGCTTAACACAGAAAGTCAAGCAAACTTTGGAAAGAATAGAAAGTGAAAGGGAAAGAAAGAAGGAAAATATAAGGGAAGTAGTAGCCTATAGCTAGCAAGCTTGGAGAAGGTATAATCCTGTTAAATCTCAAGAATGGAGTTCATGTGGCCTGCCCATTCATGCTGTTTTCAATGTATGATGACATTTTTTAATTTTTTAGCATTATTTTATGTTTTAACATTTTTTATAGATTGATGAATGAAAATGTTGTTTTCTTTGCTTAATGTTGTTTTATTTGAAGCATGCTCCTAAAGAAGAAAATTCCCAAAACATTCTGGCCAGAATCAGTTAACTGGGCAATACTTGTGTTGAATAAAAACCTAAATTTTGTTGTTAAGAATCAAACTCCAAAAGAAGCCTGGAGTGGAGTTAAGCCATCAGTGGAGTATTTAAGGTTTTTGGGTGTGTCTCTCATGTGCGTGTACCTAATAGCAAAAGTAAAAGACTAGATAATAAAAGTTTAAGTTGCATCTTCCTTAGAGTCAATAAGGAATCTACATCATAAGGAACATAAGGAAGCAATCATAGCTAATTTGGAATGGGAAGATAATGAAAAAGGAGCAATCATAATTGCTAAAAATAAAGAAGGTGCCGCTAAAAATGAAAAAGAAGGTGATGCTGAAAATGAAGAAAAAGAAGAAGATGCTACTGACTTGAACAATAACACAGGAGGAAAACTAGGTGAAAAAAATTCTCCTAATTTAAATGGAGAAAGAAATAAAAGATACTAGTTTTGGATGAAAGATTGTGGAATAGGGGAAGGTGTCTCTGAAGATGATGACAACGTGGCTTATTTTGTCATGTTTGTGGTGAATGATCTAGTCTAATTCGAAGAAGCAATGAAAAATAAAAAAATAGAGATAAGTCATGGATTCAGAAACAAAGGCAATAGAAAAGAATGATACTTAAGAATTTAAGGAGTTGTTTGTAGAATGTAAGAAAATTAGAGTGAAGTGGGTATATAAAACAAAATTTAATGAAAATAAAGAAGTAGACAAGTACAAGGCAAGGCTCGTAGAAAAAGGCTATTCTCAGCAATATAGGATATATTTTATAGAGGTGTTTGCAACTATGGCATGATTGGATACGATCCATCTAATAATAGCACTTGCAGCTAAAAAACAATGGACAATTTACCAATTGGACGTGAAATCAATATTTTTGCATGAAGAGCTTAACGAGGAAGTGTTTGTTGAGCAACCTCAAGGTTATATGCATAAGGGTAAGAAACAACAATTTTATAGGCTTAAAAAGGCTTTATACGAACTTAAGCAAGCTTCACAAGTTTAGTATAGTCGTATAGAGGCTTATTTCATGATAGAAGGCTTTGAAAAATATCTTTATGAACATACCTTATTCACATAGACAACAAAGGAAGGTAAAATTCTAATTGTGAGCATGTATGTTGATGATCTCATTTTTACTGGAAATGATGAATCTATGTTTGCTGAATTTAAGAGTTCAATTATGCTTGAGTTTGACATGACTGATCTTGGAAAGATGAGATATTATCTTGGTATAAAAATTATGCAAAGATCTGATGGGATATTCATTAGCAAAAAAAAATAAAATGCTTTGAAGGTTCTAGAGAGATTTGGAATGAGTAAAAGCAATCTAGTTCTTAATCTCATTGTCTCAAGTTGTGAATTGTTAAAGATGAAGATAGAGTCAAAATGGACAACATTTTATACAAACAAGTTGTAGGAAGTCTCATGTACTTGACTCCTACTCAACCAGACTTGATGTTTGTGATAAGTCTTATTAGAAGGTATATGAGTAGTCCTACTAAGTTTTATATGCAGACAACAAAGAGAGTCCTAAGATCTCTAAGAGGAATAATCAATTTTGGGATGTTCTACAAAAAAAAAAAGAAGGAATTGAGACTTACTGGTTTACATAGACATTGATTATGCAAGAGACCAAGATGACAAGAAAAACACTTCAGGTTATGTTTTCTTATTAAGTTCAAGGGCAATATCGTCGTCATTAATGAAGTAGTTAATTGTAACTCTATCTATCACATAGGAAAAATTCATTGCTGCCAGCCTCTTGCGTATGTAAGGTAGAATGGTTAAGAAGGATTTTGGAGATGTTTGGTAAAAAAGAAAAATATGTCTACAATTGTTCATCGTGATAGTAACTCGCCTTTAAACTTGCGAAGAATTCAGTAATGTATGGACACAATAAGCATATAGACGTCTGTTTTCATTTTCTTCATAAGATTACAAAGGTAGGAACCATGGAGATGGTGCAATGCAACAATCAAGATCAAGTTGCAGATGTGATAACAAAACCTCTCAAGTTTGATGCATTCTTGAAATAACAATGTATGCTGGGTTATTGTCTAGAAGCATGTATAAATTGACTGCAAGCTACTTTCAATTTAAAGGAAGAATTGCTGGGCTTTGGTTAGAATTGTAGGTGGTTTGTTATTGCTCGTTTCAATAAATTCTTATTATTTAAAGAGTATCTGCTTGTTTTGACTTGATCTTTAGCTTGTTTCCACATAATTAGGTTTGTTAAAACATGGGTTGTTTTTCTGCTTTATTGTTAATCTTTGTAAAGCTATTTTATATAGTTAGAATTGTAGGTGGTTGTTATTGCTTGTTTCAATAAATTCTTATTGTTTAAAGAGTATCTGCTTGTTTTGACTTGATCTTTAGCTTGTTACAACATAATTAGGTTTGTTAAAACGTGGGTTGTTTTTCTGCTTTGATGTTAATCTTTGTAAAGCTAATTTATATAGTTATTTGCTTTATTATTTAATAGATGTTGAACTTTTTTAAAATATTTATGATCTGTTTAAGTTCTTGTTTCCAACAAATATATGAGAGGATATTGTAACAATGTTTTTTTATATTTTAAATTCATCTTATGTTTAATTAGTCCCCCATGCTTAAAAGAAAATAAAAAAAAGGAACATCATTAAAATTAATAAGAAATCTAAAAGATGAGGGTTTTTGGCTTTGTAACATGTGAGAGGATTTGTTTTGAATTGTAATAGTGTTTTTTATTTTTTTTACTTTAAGCATTATTATTTTTTATTTCAAATTCAATCTTGCACATCGTGTTATCTTAGAATTGAGATTTAAAATTTATTTCGATTTGTTTTCTATATAATTATCACGATATCAAAAAAACTTTTTGATATTAGATTGATGCTCGATTTTGCAAAAAAAAAAAAAAATGATTTTAGTGATCGGAAAAAAACTTCAAAGAAAAAATTTGAGAATGAGGCAAAGAATGATTTTTTTAAAGCTGCTGATTGTCCAACACTTTTTTTACTTCTTTTTTTCATTGAGAGTTTGACAAATTTTGTTTTTGGTCCTTGTTGTTTGCCACTTTTTTTATATCTAAAACTTCATTTTGTTCATTTTTTAGATTCTGTGTTTGGAAAGGAGAGAGAAACTTGCTAGAAAATGATGAGGGAAAGAGAAAGTGTCGGTTGGGCACATTTTAGTGATAAAAAAATCATTCTTGGTGTCAACATGTTTTATTTGACGAGAAGTGTTTTATAAAGATATATTTTACCCTTCATCTTGTTGGACAAAGCACATCGTGTTTGAGAGAGAAATTGTTTCGGTTTAATTTTGTATTTTTCGATCAATTTGGGTGTGTTTTGAGAAGATAAGTTGGTTGGTTGATATGAAAAGAATATTTATTAGGTGTTTTTAGATGAAAAAAGGTTAAGAATAATTTTTCAGGTAAAAAAAACCCCAGCTTGATTTTTCAACCACCTCAATGGTAGTTAAAAACTAATCAAGCAAGCAACATCTCATCTGTTTTTTTTTTTTTCCAAAAAATAAGGTCATCCATCCTTTTTGGCGATATAAGAAATATAAATATAAGGTCATGCATGGGGACCTAGCCTTGTAAGCCCTTACTCATGACTTTTTATTTTAATGCATCAGGTGCACTTGACCACATAGGCCTAGGTGTTTAACCTTTTTTTAACTTTAATTTTTTTTATTTAAAATTAAATTAATTAAAATGGAGTGATCAAATATATGAGTGAAATGCCTTACCTAGTGGATATTCAATTAAAATTAAGATTAACTAGAATAAATAAATAAAAAAGTTTTTATTATTTTTAAATAAAATTTCATATAATTTTTACTTGGTTTTCTAATAAGATTGTAATATATTTTTTTTTTAATATTAGTAGGTGTTCATTTTGTTCAACCCTACATAATAATTGTTTTCCTTAAATTTTATTCAATTGCTTATCTTTGTGTATCTATTTTTTTATTATCATTAATTAAATAAAGAATTGATTTAAGAAAACAAAGTTATTAAAGTCATTCGGGTTCATAACTCGTGTTATGAGATCAAATATAGTAATCTACATCTATCTTTAATTTTTTAGTTTAGTTTATGGTTAACATTAACAATTTATTGATATATATGATTCTTAATTTAATTAAAAATATGCATTGGTTTTCTGATTTATAATTAAAAATTTTCTTGATTTAAAAAACATATCGGAAACGATCACACTTTTTTTTGTGAAAAAGGTTTTTGATCGGAAAAACGCTAATCAAACCAGTAATAAAACTGACTAATACATCCGTCTGTGCTATGTTGTGGGTCAGACTATTCTTTTTATAAACTTAAAAAAAATGTCAATAACATGAAGATTTTTTTGGCAATATCATTAAATCCGATCAAACAGTTTGATCTTGAAACCTGCCAACCTGATTCCTAACCTAGTGAATTATTTAATTTAATATGTTCAAATACAACTTGGATGACCGGTTAAAACATGACTTAAAAAACTTTAAGATAATTTTCTTAATATTAAGACGATGCTAGATTGGATCAACCTCAATCATCCTACGACCTAGGTGACTTCAATGAGTTTAATAACTTTTTTTTTGTAAATTATTTTTATTTAATTTTATGATAAAATTAGATACTTGTAAAATCGAGCACCAATCCTAAAAAAATATTTATTTGAGATTGTGATAACCCTATAAAAAATATAAAAAGGATAAACCATGAATTCCATTTCCCAATCAAATCAATCCAATATTGAAGAAGAATGGAATAAAAAAAATTGGAAAAATTAAAGGACCAAAAACTAAAAAAAAAAAATACGAGATTTGATAGGTAAACCCGCTAAACTCGTGAATCAGGTAATCCGGATCAAAACATTAAACTTACAAACCGAGTAATGGACTCCACTGAAATTAATAACTTATTTTTTTCTAAACTATATGATAACAACAATAAATAATTATAAAATCAAACGTCAAACCAATACTGAAACTTTTTTTAGGACTATAATAATCTCATAGAAAATAAAACGATACTAATCATGAAACTCAATTCTCAATTAGCCCAATATCAAAGGATAAAATTAAAAAAAATAAAAAAAATAAAAAAAAAAGAAAAATTAAACTCGCTAACTCCGTTAACATGCCCATGAACTTTCTAAAATTTAATAATATTTTTTATTTCAGAAACTATTTTTTTAACTATATGATAAAAAGAAAAATAAATGATCATATAATTGAATTCAATTAGTAAAAAGAAAAACCAACACTAAACTTTCGAATCAGGACAACTAGGGTTACTTCATCAAACTTGCAAACTAGATCATTGACTCTACAAAGTTTAATACTCTAGTTTTTTTTAAATCATTTTTTATTTAACTAAGCTTTTTAAAATACATACCATACCACGATGCAAAGATATTTTTTTATATCATAATAACCATATAAAAAACAAATTAAAATAAATTATAAGCTTTAAATCCCTATACACACATCATATAAAAACTAAATTAAAAAAATCAATAAAAAAGGTCAAAATACAAAACAAAACCAAAAAAAACGATATGAATTACTATTACAAAGTGCAAAAAAGGTAAAGAAAAACAATATTTTCCCCGTACATTTTATCTTGAATCTTTGCCGTGGGAAACTACAGGCTGCGTGGAGGTAGCACATGGGAGCAATATTGTGGTTTATCTTGACGAAAACCAAATGGTTTCAGTACATGAACAACAGAAGATGAAATAAAATAAAAGTAGAGTAAAGAGATGTTAAAAATAGTATAGATAGAGTCGTAAACAACAACAAAAGTGCAAACAAAGCGATAGGCCGTAAGGCACTTAAAGGGCAGTGTTGTTAGCTAATTATGTCAAAATTGCAGAGGTAGCAGTTATCTTCTTGTTGCAGAAATCAAAATCGCCAGTTTTCCTGCGATGGAGAAACAATGAATTTAATTATGATAAACAGAGAACGGATGTGTGAGAGATGTGTAATGTGGGCATGTGTAGCTAAACATAGCATGGAAGAATGACTTGTTAGGATAAAACATAAAAAGTTTCTCATCATCTGATCCTTCATTTAATTTCTTTTTCTTTGGGCGTATTGAATGGTCTCAATTAAAAGCTGTCGGTTTCTTTGTGCTCTGTTGCAGCTGCAATTCAAGTTGTGAGAATTGTGCGAGCAATTGAGAATTAGATAATATCTCGAAGTTTCATGCTATCGCTGTCGAGAATTAGATTAATTCTTTTGGAAAAAATCAGAACAGTAAGGATGCAGTGGATTAAGAAGAGAAAGAAGCACAACAAACCTATGAAACCCTCAAAAAGAAGTGTGCGGATGACAATTTGGGGCATAACCTGCCAAAGTTTTGTAGGTGAAAGAATAGTATGAGAAATCAGGTGGTTGCAGCTCCGCAAGTCTGCTGACAAAATGTAAGAAAGAAAAAAGCAATTAACGGGACATAGAAGGAGATGACATGGAAGTCAGCAAGCAAGGCAGATAAGAGCTGGTAAAAAAAAGAAGAAAGGGAGAGTAAATCTTACAGAACAATCTAAAAAACCCTACAGCCTAGCTGGATGCACAGAAAAAACAAAGGAAAAATTTCTGAAGCACTGATATAAATGTAAGTGGATGGCTATAAAAAAATGTGTGGATTCTGCCGCAACAATGAGAGTTGTTGTCATGGGAAGAAGCCAATGCAAGTGTTTCTCGGTTAACCAAAGGCTTGCTGACTTCCATAAAAAAATAGCACAACCTGCCGCAACAAGTTTTTTTTGTTATCCAAAGGCTTGCTGAAAACCAAAAAGCGACCAATTACATGCCTTCCAAATAATAATAAAAAAGGCAATGAATGCAGAACATTCTCTATGCAGAGATGTCGAGCGAGTGGAAGTCACTGCATTCCTAAGGGTTTCAATGATTGCAGAAAAAGGTAAGACTCCACTGGAGAAATGGGAGTTTGTTGGGGTTTCACTTGGACATACATCCAGTCTATCTAACACTATTCTTTCTTTCTTTTCCACTGCAAGTCCCTTCTTTCTGGCATGCGAACATGTGGGTATGTCAAGAAGGCTATTTATAGCAATGTGCGTAGGGGGAAGAGGCCAGCCAGCCTATGTTTAATCTTCACTTTCTAGAGCTATGTGAAGTCATCTCACAGCCCATCCATTGTCTCCATGTTCTAACAATGCACAACATATCCAATATCTGCATAGAGAGCATGTTCCTGTTATAGCATCCATTGTAAGTTTTCAGACCTTTTATAAGTAGTTAATTTAATAAGGGTGGGAGCAGTAGTTTCTAACGACATTCCCACCATTCTTAGTGCACAATAGTTGAATAGGTCGACGCGCCTCTCTCTTGTTATATTTCTCTGCAAAGATATCTTATATTCTCTTTACCTAAAAGAAGAGCAAGAAGTATTACTGAAAGCCTAATTTATTCTATTAAGATCTCAGGAAATATAAACACTACTAATGCTGAATTTTCAGAAAAACCATGCCAAGCCTAATTATTACGGATTAATCTCCTGTGCATTCTAGCTTTTTTCAAGTGTGTGAGATTCACTGGTTTTCTTAGTCCTTTATATTGCTTGAAGATCCAGATTTAGTCCCCAAACAATAAAATCTTTGTAATTTGACCCAATATCTCATGGCCAATTTGGGAAACATTTCAATTCATCTTTCATTGCCCCTTGATTACTTTGACTGACAATTCTTTTTAATGTTATTATTTTCATTTTTTCTCCAACCTGTGAAGCCACAAACATCCAATAATAAACTTTAGGAGATTGTTACTTCTAGTATTCCCTAAATTACTAAAAGTTTATAATTTTCAATATGCATGCATGTACTCTGAACTAAAATTTAATGGAAACCTAGGCAAGGAAAGTGTTGTTTGCATTATCCTTCCTGCTACACGTACCACACTGTCATCCTTTGTGCTACACGTACCACACTGTCATCCTTTCTGCATCAACAGACAGCAGATGCTATGACATAAAAAATGCTTCATACTCGAATAGTTGCAATAATTCATGGAGCCCAGTTGCAACACTTTTCAGCAAATGTTTAAGAATGGCATTAACTTTCATGCACGTGTTTGAACAGCCAAAAATTTCAAGAAATAAGACTACATAGATGTTTGCCTAGCTGAATTCCTGCTTACTTGAATGTAATTGAGAAATCATGGGGCAAATAGAACTAAATAGACTGGTTAAAAAGTGGAAGCCAAATTGAAAAAACATCCAGTCAGGGAGCTGACAATGCAAGGGGAATAAAAAAGGGAAAGAGCTGTGAACAAAAAAAGAAGCCTAAGCAAACATGGAGAGGAAAGGAGAAGCCCTGCACCTCAAGCCTCAACAGACAACAAACAAATGGTGGTGGCTCCCTGTAACAAAAAAAAAATAATAATAAATAAATCAAGAGAGCATCATAACAGATGAATCAGTAGAGGCTAAAAGCAGCTGTCGAAGCCGAGGCTAAATAGACTGGTTAAAAACTGGAAGCCAAAGTGCAAGAACACCCAGCCAGGGAGCTGACAATACAAGGGGATCAAAAAGGGAAAGAGCTGTAAAAAAAAGCCTTAGCTAACCTGAAGAGGGAAGGAGAAACCCTGCATCGCAAGCCTCAACAGACAACAAACAAATGGGGGTGGATCTCTGTACTAAAAAAAGAAAGTAAATTAATAGAGCATCATAACAGATGAATAAGTTGATGCTAACAACAGCAGTCAAAGCAGAGGATAAACTTGTGTCCAAGAGAAAAAAAAAAAAAAAACAACCGCAAGATCAAAGATTCAAAGTGCAGAAAACAAACCAAATCCAAAGCAGTCCAAAACAGCAAAAACAATGTAGCAGATAGAGTTTCTTTTTTTTTTCTAAGAGGAAGGAAAGAGGGGGGGAAAAGTGTATATACCCTCCCGCCAAACCAATGTCCTCTCAATTGTAATGGCACTCAGAGAAATCACAGTAACAATCAATGTCAGAAGCCCCTCAAACTTTGAGGCACAGAAAAACAACAAAAATCACATACCAAGGGCAATCAATCTAGAAAATAGGGACGAAAAAGTTGATACAACCTCCCGCAAACCAATGCCCTCTCAATTGTAATGGCACTCAGAGAAATCACAGTAACAATCAATGTCAGAAGCCCACTCAAACAAGGAGGCACAGAAAAACAACAGAACTCACGTACCAACGTCAATCAATCCAGAAAAAGGGACGAAAAAGTTGATATAACCTCCCGCAAACCAATGACTTCTCTCAATTGTAATGGTTCTCGGAGAAATCAAACGTCGAAGCTATGTCAAAAGCCACTCAAATAAGGAGGGACGTGAAATCCACAAAACCCACAAACCAATAGCAACGAAACCAGAGAGTAAGTAAAACCCAATTATAGTCAATTCCTAACAGAACCATAACAGGAAAAGGAGAAGAAAGAGATTTGGAAAGCTAACCAGGTCGTCAGACACCAACCGAATGTCACACCACAAACAAAATTGGCAATCCTCCCAATGCAACCCGGGACAGAAACACCCAGCCTCTAAAACGCCAAAGAGAAGAGAAAGGACATGTTAGCAAGTGTGCATTTAATGCTCTGTGACGACATGCCCACCCATCAAACAAAAGAGCCACATCGTAATAAAAGAAAGCCTGGGAGCAGCAGAGGAGTCTCAAACAAAAGAAGAAGAGCCAAGCCACGATCAACAGACGTCAACGAATCCTCCTCTCAAGCTTTGAAGCACCAAAGCCACTTCAATAAGAGGACGGCGCGCCTAGAAGCCTACATGCAAGTGGGAAAAAAAGTCATCAAACCTGAGCCTCACAGACCCCGCTTGTTCAGCAAGATGAAGAAAAAGCGCGCGAGAAGAACGTTCTGCTGATCGTGGGATTGGGAAAGCCCAAAGCCCGAAAAAACCGTTCCCCGAGGATTGGGATAGCCCAAAGCCCGCTCAAATATCAGCAGCCCGGTCGCGATCCAGAAAGGCGCAAAGTAGCGTAAGTTTTCTTTCAACCAAAGCTTCTGATTCGTTGAGAATGCAATTCAAAGCTCCTCAATATCCCACGAATTCCACTTTCTCATACTTTCCCACTCTCGTCAAATTCCAATAAAACCATTTCCTCACCCTTTACAAAAAGAATTTTCACATCTCCAACTTCTTTCAATTTTTCCGGCTATCGATGGCAACAAGAAACCGTACCGTAGTGTACAAGAAGCACAGAGATGAAGTCAAGAGCGTGCGTGCTCCTTTATCATCGTCGCTGCCCGGTTCTAGCGGTCCGGTTATCGAAATGGTTAGCGCTTCGTTTCTTCGCTCCCAACATTCCTCTTATACTCCACTGAGCACCGAAGATCCAGGTCCTTCCACTTCCAGGTAGCTCTCTCATCTCTTTCTAATAATTTGATTGTTTTCAATAAAATTTTGCTTTTGGTGCAGTGGTGATGCGTTTACGATTGGTCTGCCGCTGGCGTGGGTGGATGATTCTGAGGAAATATCGCTGAATATTCAAAGAATTCGAACCAAAATGGGTGAGTTAGTCAAGGCGCACGCGAAAGCTTTAATGCCAACATTTGGAGACGGAAAAGAAGATGAACGAGTGATTGAAGGTCTTACTCGAGAGATTACGGGTTTATTGAGAAATTCCGGGACTAGATTAAAGAAAATTTCTGCAAGTGAGTCTTTTGAGGACTCAAATGTAAGAAAGAATGTACAGGTATATGGTTTTAACTGTCAATGAGTCTTTCTGGTGGTGGCTTTTCGGGGAGGATTGTAATTAATGTTGGGTTTGTTTTTCAGCGGGCGCTTGCAACAGAACTTCAGAACTTGTCGATGGATCTCCGTAGAAAACAATCCATGTATCTAAAACGTCTGCAGCAGCAAAAAGAGGTCTGGAATACACTTGGTAGTATGGAAACTGTTGTGTAAAATTGGCCATGGCTTTCTCACTTTGTTATCTTATACCGCTCGTATGCTATGCTACTGTTGGATGAGGTTGCTGTTGATGTCATTACTGTGAAGTGGTGATACGCAGCTACTTGATCATGTTGAATTGTCTTGCAGAATCACTTGTTCATTGCGTCCTCTGTAATTTTATTATTATTTTATTTTCTGGTGCAGGGACATGACGGGGTTGATTTAGAGATGAGCCTGAATGCGAACAAGTTTAGATCGGAAGATGATGGATTTAGTGACGTGGTATGCTGTTTTTTCTTTATTGGGCTACATTTGCTATAAGCGACTTGGTTACTTGCATAGTATACTTACAGAATGTCATTTAATTATCCTTTCATATATGGAAACCGAGGGATGCAAGTCATTTAGAAAAACAGCATGTGAAGTATTTGGAGATTGAGCGTATTCATTCACTTGATCTCCCCTCCTCCTTTCCCTTTCTCCTCTTTCAGGAGTTTGTGGTTGTGGGTAATTCCGAACGTGTAGCTTTCTAATTAGATAATTTTGGCAATTGAATCATGGTTTTCTCAACTTCTTGTGTTCTGTACCAGTAATGCTTGTTCAACCAGTCCTGTGCAGTGCTTGAAGAGTAATGTTTGATAAATGTAGGGTTTTAATGAGGGTCAGATGCTTAAGCTAAAGAAGAGTGAGCAATTTACTGTTGACAGGGAAAGCGAGATCAAACAGGTATTTACACGTGCCTAATTGGTCATTTGAGAGTCAGTTTCCAATTCCCATTTCAATTGACCTAGGATTTGTTTGTAGGTCACAGAATCAGTGCATGAGCTTGCTCAAATCATGAAAGACCTATCGGTTCTGGTGATAGATCAGGTTTGAGCCACATCTTATATCATGTCATGGAGGTGGATTTATCTATGATGGGTTCTAATCAAATCAATACGTTCTCAAGCAGGGCACAATTGTTGATCGGATAGACTATAATATTCATAATGTTGCGTCAACAGTAGAGGAGGGCTTTAAACAGTTGCAGAAGGTCCAATTCTCTCTTTCTCTCCGACTTGCAGAAGCTGGGATGATAACATATTCACATGTGTGCATACACGCTACCACCCACGGCACAGCACATCCATCTTTCTAGAACAGAGTTTCTAATTTTGTGAAATTCAACATGTTCTTTCTGTTGCTAATACCATCCATACACTGATCAATTCTATGTAAGGAAAGTCTATTTTGATGCATAATTTGCTACTAAATTTTCATCTCTTTTCAACTATGATTCATTTTGGTTATCCTGGTTTTGCAGGCAGAGAGAAATCAGAAGAAAGGAGGAATGGTGATGTGTGCAACAGTACTTGTTATAATGTGCTTCATAATGCTGACCCTCTTGATCCTCAAGGAGTCGCTGTTGTGATCAAATTATGTTGTCATTTGACACCTTGAGCCTGTTGTGCATAGCTCTCGAATTCAATGAAAAACAAACTGACTGATAGGTTTTAACCCACTTGGATTGTGGAGATTAAATGGTTCGAGATCACATTTTACCATGCCGGTAGCTGAGCATCCCTCCCCTTCATCATTTGATTGGTGGGCTCGTCCAGCTTCTGTTCTTTATTGCAAGTGTCTACAGACTACCGCCCTCATTTCGACATGGAGATGCTTTTTTGTGTACATGTGAGCAGGCATAGAAGCCAAGGGTATATGATGGTTGAACTAATACTAACCAAAAGTTACTGCACGAATTTGTTAGCATAGCATCCTTTCCGTTCATGCTTATTTTGTATATAATGTTTTTTTTTAATCTAAACGCTTTTATTTATTTTAAGTAGAAGGTGTTTTTTTTAACCAAGAATGGATGGATTTTTCTTTATAAATACATCATGGAGATAAAAATTATTTATATAAATATATTAAAGGAAAAAAAATAAAACATAAATTACAACAATTTCTCTGAAAGATGATCATTTTAAAAATAAATACTATTATTAAAAAGTGTGTACTAAACAATTTAAAAAATAAAATAAAAGAGGGTGTCATTTAAATTTCATTTGTTTTATTGACAATTTATTTATCAAAATATTATTTGTCGAACCAAAAAATTATAAGAATCATAAAAGAAAATTTTAATTAAAAAATAATATTATATTAAAAATAATATATTCTAAGTTTTTGAAGTCTATTTTCAATGCAAGCATTTAATGATAGAAAGATTTGCAGAGAATAAGCCAGAACATTAAACTTAAGAAGAAAAACAAAGACAATCAAGGTTAGAAAAAAAATTGCTCCATAATTTTATTAAAAAATAATATTGAAAAAAGAATTCTTTTAAAATATATTAAAAAAAACTTATTTAAAAGCTTTGAAAATAGAAAAAGAAAAAATTCTAAAAAAAAAAAAGAGGCTAGGCAACTAGAGTGATTCACATTGCCTTTTAAAAGATAAGGGTGTTACGACAAGTTTCTTTATCCTCCTTGCACTAGGGACTGACATAATAACATTGATGGAGATAAAAAAAAATGGCATGTATGGCACGTGTTAGCCGTGCTAGCCATTTAAGTTAAGCTTAAACGACTAGTCTTTCTAGCCATTCAGGGTTGTCAAACAACTATAAATCATGGTCATTTGACCTCAAATGACTAGAATTCAAGTATTTTAGGACTTTAGCTATCTAAATATTATCTTCACATACATCTTTATGTATTTTTCAGGTTTTCTAGAAGTTGCATACACAAATTTTTCATGTACATAACTTTTTATATGCATCATTTTCTATGTTAATGGCATGACCCATCACAAACATTTTTAATATATAATACAACAATCAACTCGTCACCAATAACAAGCATGATGCAATGATATTTTTCTTCTCCATAAAGCAAGTTTAAAGACCGGAAGTATAAATACCCTAATCATAGGTAATATCCTAACTCTTGTACTTTACACATAATAGACCTAGCCACACAATTTCATACATGATCATCAATCATCCAATAATTCCATAAACCACCATGAACAACCTAATAATTCTAAGAACCGCAATCAATCGCCAACAATATCATGAACTACCAGCAACCGTTAAAAAACTCTTAGAACCACAAACAATTACCAAACAATTCCTAGAACCATAAATAATCTCTTTATTCGTCGAACATACTATTTCTTTTACATTCTCCTACTATTTTTCCATTTACTGTATATATTTTACTCCTTTAATATCTTACTAACTTAAGCATAGGAGTGCTCCCTGTACCAACAAGAAAGCTCATGGACTAGCCCAAGATCACGGCCCTAAAAATCCTATATCCAATCTAAAGTATTTTAGAACTTTATTAGTGACATTGTCTATGAAAAATTGAATAAAATCTAATTCATTTTTTTCATCAAAAGTTCTTTTCATGGCTGATAAAATTATCACACCATGAAAAACACAAATTGAAACGACCGAGAAAGCGATCAAAACACAATCAAGGGGATCAGCTTGACCATGTTAAGCCTCAAATCTAATAAAACACCTCAAATGAAAGACTCCACAAATATATTTCATCAATCACATATCTTATTTCAAATACAATTTTTCAACAAATAAATCATAATCAATAACCTACAATAACAACCTTTAATAAAATAATATTACCAAACTCATATATGATATTATATTATTAATTTCCCTACTAATACATAACCAATCTCACCATGCGCATAACTCACCACACCATGTACATACCCATCACATGGTTTGTATAATAATCAGATATATGCAAACACTCATATTTAATAAATACTTATAAAAAACATTTATATCAATTATTCACAATCATTTAATGAATTTCAAAATAAAAGTACAGATATAAATTTATAATACTTCTAAGATATATTTATAGTAATCATAAGTGGTGCTTCTAAAATAAATAAACAAAATTAAGCACAACATTGAATCCATTCCAAATCCAAATGGAAGCAAATGAAACTTGATAATCCACAATTAATAAATTTGAATACATGTTGGGACCTAACTGAAATCTATCTTTTACCATCAGTGATCAAATTGTAATTTTTCTAAAATTTAGGGGTTAAATTGTAAATTTACAAACATTAAAGAATTAAACTGAAAAATATCATAAATTAATTACCAAAATAAAATTATTCATCTTTAACCACATAATCAATTTTTTGCATGATTTCAAAATATATTTCAATGGTCAAATTGTATTTTTTTCCCTAACTTTAAAGACTAAATTGTAATTTTCACAAATCAATGACCAAAATAAAATTTGATCATCTTCGACCTTTAAAAAAATATATCCGGATTTTCAAGCAAGGTTATTACAATTTTTTTTAACCCTTCTTACATATCAATTAAACAAATCAATCCCAAACCATAATTCCTAATAAAATCACCTAAAATCAATTAATTCAATCACACTGATATCAATATATCAATCAAACTTAAAAACATATAATTCAAATCTTCGTCAACCTTGATAAATTCAAAATTACACTTACAATAAAAATCATACATATCAAAATTTAATTCTTACCTTAACAAGTTATTGAAATCCATCATCCATATAAAAAATCATTTTTTAATTGGAACTTACATATAACTGAAAGAAAGGGAAATAAAAAATATAAAAAATTGGTGAGAGGTAAGAGAGAGAAGGGATAAACCTAGTCTCGCTAGGGCTTGGCCCAAGCATATTGGTTTTCAGTAAAAATCACTTGGACATGCCATGCAATAGGATCTTAACCACCTAGACTTGTCAATATTTTCAATTTTTTTCTTGGTTTCATCATCAACAAAGCAATTTCAAATAAAAATATGTAAAATAATCAAACTAAAATATTGTTTTCTAATGAAAAGAAAAGAAAAGAAAATTAATAATGTTATTTATAATTACTAAAATCGCATTTACAATTGTAAGTTTTATGATTAAAAAATCCAACGTTTATGTATAAGATTATAATTTAAGTTGTTAAAATCATAACATATAATTATTAAAATCCTTTTAAAAATAGTAAAGATTTTGATGCAAAGAGCTCTAAATGACTTTTTTTTTTGCTTAAGATCCTAATGCAATTGGGATTTAACTTGTGAAAATAGTAACATGGAATCTAAGTAGCATTATTCATGATTACTAAAAACCATTTAAAATTTAAAATTTTACGATTCAAAGAACCCTGAATGATTTTGTTTATTTGGTGTTTAATTTTTTATTTGTATGTGATTTTAATCTTAGAGGTATTGTTTGGTAATTATCACTTTTTTTTTTGGATAAAGTAGATTTTGTTTATTTGGTGTTTAATTTATGTGTTTTGGATAAATGGATTTAATAATTGACATTTATTAGTACTATAGTAACTAAGAAGATACTAAATATTTCTAATGCCTTAACAATTTCATTTTATTTTCTAAAATGGATTAATCAAACATGCTTAATGAAAGATTTTATCAAACAAAGCATAAAAGAGGTTTTCCACTTTCCTGTTATAAGGTAAGAACTCCACATAAACATATGTAATGTAGGGGTGAAAAAAAAAACTAAAAAACCGATTAAACTGAGAAAACAAAAAAAAAAGTCGAAAAAACCAAACCATGAAAAAAACCGATTAAAATTTTGAAAAAACTAACCGGTTCGGTTTCAATTTTACAAGCCTGAAACCAAAAAACCCGAACCGAACCCAATCCGGAAAAAAAACCGAGCCAAACCAGAAAAACAGAGCCAAACCAGTTTGAACCGGTTTTTGTCCTAAAACAATCGAACCGAATTGAACCAAAACCGGTCGGTTTGAACCGGTTTCGGTTTTTTTTTTAAATAATTTTAGTTTCATTACTTTTTTTTAATAAAAACCGAACTGAACCGAAAATGATCACCCCTAATATAATGAATGAGAAATGATGGATTGTGGATTTAAAAAAAAAATAAGTGATTGGTAAATATGAAAAGATTATTTATCCCATCAACTTGTTTAATTTTTTTATACATGTTGCATTACTCCAGAATATATTTCCAAAAAAAGAAAAATGAAGTATTGAAATTATTCTCTTAAATTTAAATACCAACCTAAAAATATATTTTGATAATTCTTTGGATAAATGTTGCATGGGAATCTCAATCACAGTAAATATAATTTAAGGATGAGTTTTCAAAACCTATTACGACTTTGTTTATTTTTTGCAGCAGGAATATTATTTAAAAAATATATATTTTTTAATATTTTTAGATCATTTTGATATTAAAAATAAATTAAAATAAAAAAAATATTATTATTTTAAAAAATAATTATTGCCACAATACCAAACACAATAAAAAAAATTTTAATTGTCAATTCTAATCTAAAAACTCTCTTTTATCCCCTAATTATTTTTTTTATGGTTTCTTTTTTGGTGATTTATTAGAGCATCTCCAATACAGCAGTTAAAATAAAAGATAAAATGAAAAAACTATACTTTTACCTTTTATTTTTAGTTTTAACCATTCCAATGCTAAATTGTCTATTCTTATTTTGAAAAGCTATTTCTATATTTCTTTGTAGAGAAGCTAAAAATAAATGACATGACATGTATATGTTGGTTATTATTATTATTTTTTTTGTTTTGTATTAATAATATCATGATTATATTATATAAAAATAACTAAATTAGTTATATAATTATATTAAAATTAGTTTAACATGAAATATATTAAAATATAATTGGTTTTTTAAATAATTTTTTACTACTAGAATGTACATAAATTAAAAAACTATATTTATACTATTTAAACAATTATTTTATCCATTTGACTCTTCTTTAATATAGTTACCATTGGAGATGCGATTATATCCAAAGATGGAGAAGCCTTGTAGTAGATCATGGAAGCAGAAAAATCCAGAGCGGGAAAAGCACATTGGCCCTGAGCCTTTTGATTTTCTTCCCGACATTGACCACATGACAATGTCGCGTCACTAACCCGACCGTTTTATTTAAACACTGTCCGTCAGATCACATTCCATGTACAGTTCAGATTAATCGACCGTTGTGGTTATTAAACCCCAACCCTCTTACCTCCTTTACTTCCTTTTGGTTCTCTCTCTTTCTCTCTTTCTTTCCAAACACCGCAACCATCATCTGGGTTCTCGTCATTTTATATTTCTTTTACTTTCCAAAGAAACAAGATTCATTTTCCTTTTTCCGGCATTTGAATCCTCCACTCGTGAGAGAGAAACCAAAAAAAAAAAAAAAAACCTCAACAACAAAGAAAATGGTGAAAAGGGCTGGTTCTCCATGTTCATCTCCAGTGACCATAACTGTCTCATCAGGATGCAAAGGAGGAGGAAGTAGAAGCATGGGCTTAACAAGTCCAGTACCAAGAACTTCCATTTCAAACAACCCAAACTCCCCTCTTAGCAACAATAGAAATAGAACATCTAGTGGAGGCAGATACTGTTCAACGTCCAGAGACGATGCCACGGAGGAAAACAATTCAGAGTTCGTCTCGTACACTGTCCATATACCGCCCACTCCAGATCACCAGATCTTTTCAGCCTCACAGTCAAGCCTAGCTGAAGACATAAAAAATGCTAGCAAACCTGATAGGAGTTTCATTTCTGGTACTATTTTCACTGGTGGGTTCAATTCTGTTACACGTGGGCATGTTATTGATTGCTCGGTAGAAAACAACGAGTCCCTGAAATCTGGGCTTGTTTGTGGCATGAAAGGTTGTGACGAAAAAGCAATTAAGGGAAAATGTGAGTGTGGGTTCAAGATTTGTAGAGATTGTTATTTAGACTGTGTGGGGTCTAATGGAGGAGGTCATTGTTCTGGTTGCAAGGAACCATACAAGGATGTTGATGATGAGGGGGAGGATGACGATGACGATGATTATGCTTATGATGAAGCTAAAAGTGAAGCAGACGATCAGGCACTGCCGTTGCCTAAATTGGATAAGAGGCTTTCACTTGTGAAGTCGTTTAAGGCCCAGAATCATCCACCTGATTTTGATCATACCAGGTGGTTGTTTGAGACGAAGGGGACTTATGGTTATGGAAATGCTGTGTGGCCTAAAGATGGGTATGGTGTTGGGTCAGGTGGTAATGGGTTTGAGCAACCTCCAGAGTTTGGAGAGAGAAGTAGGAGGCCTTTGACCAGGAAGGTTAAGGTTTCCGCAGCAATCCTCAGCCCTTACAGGTAAACCCACAAACTATGATTTTGATTTTTTCTTCAAACTTGATATTAAAAGAATCTTATTTTCAAATTGAACAGGTGTTGTTATGACTTGAATGTATGATATTGATTACAAGTCTAGTTTTAAATTGGAAAGAAAGAAAAGTTTAATCATTGATGCTTACTTGCAACTCCAGATGATGAACGATCCAATTTTTTTAGTTAAATCAATAACAAGCCAATTGCATCACCTACTTTTGATTATTATCTAAAATCTGAAGTTATTTGTTACGATGCAGGCTACTCATCGTGATACGTCTTGTGGCTCTTGGGCTTTTCCTTGCATGGAGAATCCGACACCCTAATCGTGAAGCTATGTGGTTATGGGGGATGTCCATAACTTGTGAGGTATGGTTTGCACTGTCGTGGATTCTTGATCAGCTCCCTAAGCTCTGCCCTGTACACAGAGTGACTGACCTCTCTGTGCTGAAAGAGCGGTTTGAATCCCCCAATCTTCGAAACCCGAAAGGTCGATCAGACCTCCCAGGCACTGATGTATTTGTTTCCACGGCAGACCCTGAAAAGGAACCTCCTTTGGTCACCGCAAACACCATCCTTTCAATACTTGCGGTTGATTATCCAGTGGAAAAGGTAGCTTGTTACTTATCGGATGATGGTGGATCCCTCTTGACGTTTGAAGCTCTGGCTGAGACAGCCAACTTTGCAAGAATTTGGGTACCTTTCTGTAGGAAACACAATTTAGAACCCAGGAACCCTGAGGCCTATTTCGGGCAGAAGCGTGATTTTCTCAAGAACAAAGTGAGACTTGATTTTGTTAGAGAGAGGAGAAGAGTAAAGCGAGAATATGATGAATTTAAGGTGAGGATCAATTCACTGCCTGAATCAATTAGGAGAAGATCAGATGCATATAATGCCCATGAAGAGCTTCGAGCTAGGAAAAAACAGATGGAAATGGGGGGAAATCCATCAGAAACTGTGAAGGTGCCCAAGGCTACCTGGATGTCAGATGGTTCTCATTGGCCGGGGACTTGGGCTTCTGGAGAAGCAGACCACTCAAGAGGAGACCATGCTGGAATAATCCAGGTAATTCTCTTGCTTTTGACTTTGTAAACTTTCTAGAGAAAGAGATGTTGAATAGAGAGTCATTCTACATTTCTGTTTTCTTTTTCAGGCTATGCTAGCTCCACCAAATGCAGAACCTGTTTTTGGTGTAGAAGCAGATGGTGAGAGCTTGATTGACACCACAGAAATTGATATTAGATTACCAATGCTGGTCTATGTGTCTCGCGAAAAAAGGCCAGGCTATGATCACAATAAGAAAGCGGGGGCAATGAATGCTCTAGTTAGAACCAGTGCAATCATGTCAAATGGTCCCTTCATTCTGAATCTGGATTGTGATCACTACATCTCTAACTCTCTGGCTTTGAGAGAAGGGATGTGCTTTATGCTTGATAGGGGTGGTGATAGGATCTGTTATGTTCAGTTCCCACAAAGGTTTGATGGGATTGATCCAAGTGATCGGTATGCAAACCACAATACAATATTCTTTGATGTAAGCATGAGAGCTCTTGATGGGCTACAGGGTCCGATGTATGTTGGGACAGGCTGTATTTTCCGCAGAACAGCTCTTTATGGGTTTAGTCCTCCTAGAACCACAGAGCACCATGGGTGGTTTGGTAGGAGGAAAATCAAATTGTTCTTGAGGAAACCCAAGGCAGCAAAGAAGCAAGAGGATGAGATAGCTTTGCCAATCAATGGGGATCACGGCGATATTGATGATGTAGATATTGAGTCTTTGCTTCTTCTACCTATAAGGTTTGGGAACTCTACTTCTCTAGCTGCATCTATCCCAGTTGCAGAATACCAGGGAAGGCTGCTTCAAGATTTGCAAGGAAAAGGTAACCACGGAAGACCAGCCGGTTCCCTTGCGGTGCCTCGTGAGCCTTTAGATGCTGCAACTGTTGCAGAGGCAATCAGTGTCATCTCTTGTTTCTACGAGGATAAAACTGAGTGGGGAAAGAGAGTAGGATGGATATATGGTTCGGTGACAGAAGATGTGGTGACTGGTTATCGTATGCACAACAGAGGATGGAGGTCTGTCTATTGTGTAACCAAAAGGGATGCATTTCGAGGAACAGCGCCAATTAATCTAACAGACAGGCTTCACCAAGTCCTTCGATGGGCAACAGGCTCAGTGGAAATCTTCTTTTCACGGAACAATGCACTATTCGCTACTCGCCGGATGAAATTCTTACAAAGGGTTGCATATTTCAACTGCGGAATGTACCCATTCACATCCATGTTTCTCATAGTTTATTGCGTCCTACCTGCAATCTCTCTTTTTTCCGGCCAGTTCATAGTCCAATCACTCAGTGTGACCTTTCTAGTTCTCTTGTTGGTGATCACTATCACCCTATGCTTGCTTGCAATTCTAGAAATCAAATGGTCAGGAATCACACTTAATGATTGGTGGCGAAATGAACAGTTTTGGTTGATTGGGGGGACAAGTGCCCATCCTGCAGCAGTTTTACAAGGACTACTGAAGGTTATAGCAGGAGTTGACATCTCATTCACTTTGACATCTAAATCTGCCACGCCTGAAGATGGAGATGATGGATTTGCTGACTTGTATGTGGTTAAGTGGAGCTTCTTAATGGTCCCTCCTATTACAATAATGATTCTGAACCTGATTGCAATTGCAGTAGGAGTTGCCAGAACTATGTACAGCCCATTTCCACAGTGGAGCACGCTCCTTGGAGGAGTGTTCTTCAGCTTCTGGGTTCTGTCCCATCTTTACCCCTTTGCCAAAGGCTTGATGGGAAGGAGGGGAAGGGTCCCAACCATTGTCTATGTGTGGTCTGGACTACTCTCCATCATCATTTCTTTGCTGTGGGTGTACATAAGTCCTCCTAATGTAGTTTCATTACTGGCTACATGAAGTTTCATTTCCTTCGATGAAGTTTCTCCACTTCATCTTTGTAGCAGTGTTTAGCTTTTGTGTATGCAGATGAAGATTCTCTACTTCCATCTTTGTAGCCGTGTTTAGCTTTTTGTTCATTTTAATTCAATTGATTTGGACCTCTTGTTTCCATCGCTTTCTTATGCAACGAATATATTAGTTCCTAGATAATTTGCGACATGTTTCTGAAATTTGTAATGTCAGAAAAGTCTTCAACTGAGGAAATCTAACTTTGAACAGGCTAGTATTTGTTTTACCTGCCTTCAAATCCAGCCCGTCGTTTAGGGTTTCAAGCAGGCCTTTTAGTCTCTGAATTAGAATTAAACAAATCAAGTCTGAAGCTGCCATCACCCCAGGTTCTTGCAAAATTCTCCGGTTTTCATCTATAGGAACATATTGAAAGTTCTCCGAGATTTGGCACTTCTGTGTGCGTCTGCCAGCCTCGGTTGGATCATAACCTGAAAGCAGATAGCTCCATTTCAGCAAGTCTATTTTGTTGCTGTGAGAATAGCTGAAAGCCAAAAGCGTTTTGGCAATGTCCCTTGAGCATGGTGTTCTGTTAACGAAGTTGTTCTAAATCTAGTTTAAGCTCTGTCACGTCTCTTCATCGGTCACATCTGCGTTTGTAGGTGGTGTTTCCTTTGAATTTTAAATACATTTTCATAGTTGAATCCGCACTGCAGAATAATACAATTCATGAACTTCTTATCACAAAACCTTTGGCATCTTATTCTAGAAATGAAACATATCACAACTGTCTCTACAATTTCATAGGTAATCCAAGTCCTCCCTCTCTTACTCTGGTGTGAATTTCGCATCCTATGTGTTTCCAATTATTGATGCCTCACAAAATCAATGAACATTACAGGAGTGAGTCCAAGTTGAAAGAAGCTGCTACTTCTGCTACCACTCATGGTTAGAGAATCAAAATCCTGAACTTGTCCATCCCTGCCTTGCATCTTTGTAAACATGCAAGTTCTTCACATGCCACAGATAATTGTTTTGGCCTCAAAATAAATATGACTGTTTGGCTTGTAAAGCATAGAAACACCTCCGCTGAGATGAAAGTCGAAGAAGTTCAAGCAATGCCCGATTTTCTGTCATTCCTTGTCTAACTGTTGAACACTAACTGGTTCGTTACCACCTTTCATGATTTTCAAAGAATGAAGCTAATACTAGTTTACAAGAAGATATTTGGATTACTAATGGGACTAGAAATTAAACTGTGTACTTGTATGATATAATTAAGAATGATAATATAGTTTATAAATGTGGAGACCAGAAAATTCCCAGTTCGCGAGGAAATATCTTCCATGGACATGAGGATAAGTGTGCTCGGTAATGACAACCAGGAAGAAAAATATACTGCAAGAAAGAAAAGATCAAACATGGGAAGAATCTTTTTAAATAAGAGGATGTGGGTATGAGAGGAAAGCACCTCAAGAGAAGATTAGAGTTGAAAACCTCACGGACAAAATTTCGTAAGGATGGGAGAATGAAACTCCCCCGCTGAAATTCTAAAACTTCTGTGGGAAACAAAAAAATTAAATATAAATAAGTCTTACATCGTAAAAATGATCTTTAACTCAATGGTTTAAAATTAGTAAATTATTATATTTGAGTGGAAATTCTTTGCAGGAGAAAAATAAATATAAGAAATAAATAAATACACCATAAATTGAGGTGAAGTGTTCCAAAAAAATTAATTGCAAAATATTGATAAATATGGTTAACAAGCAGAGTAAAATAATATCGGTGGATGGGTAATTACTTAAAAATTACATTGAAACTTAGAGTAGTGATTTTTTTGTGCACTTGGAGAGAAAAAAACTCCTCCATTCCCTATTTATTGAGGCCGGAATCATTGTTATTAAAAGGAATAGAAAGAGAGAACTCATGTCCATTTCAAATTCTCCTTTCTTCAAAATTATTGGTGAGAATTGGTTAGGGGTAAACTGAGTGAAAAATTAAGAGGGAAATCACACACAAATTACTTAGAAGGTGGGGAAATTAAGGGATCAAATTATTAGAGAGAGAAACAAGAAACTTTGAAGAGGAAAGAAGGAAAGGAGAATGAAGTTGCAATGAATTCCTTATTTTTGTTCCAAATTATTGGGTAAAGTGTTCTAGTAACCCAATTTCTTGTTAATTTGTGTTTCAACCTCATTACCAAACTAATGGATTAATGTGTTTTTTTTTTTGCATAAAATTCATGTTTAAAAAAGGACCAAAGGCAAGGTCACCTAACCTCCCTCGGCTCAGCTAAGCATTGAGCTTAAGTACATAACTATTCATTGAGAGCACGTATATATGGGTTGGGCGAGATGCCAACAATTCCTACGCTCAGTTACATGCTGAGCTCAAGTACATGTAGGTTTGGTGAGCTATCAAATCCAACAATTCATGGGCTCAGATACATCCTAAACCCACGTACATATGGGTCTGGCGAGCTGTCAGACCCAATATCCCTAGCTCAAACTATACATTGAGCTCACGTATATATGGGTCTAACGAGCTACTAGACCTAAAGATTCGCGGGCTCAGGTACGTTCTGAGCCCAAGTGCATATGAGTCTGATGAGTTACTAGACCCAACATCCATGGGCTTAGACTACACGCTAAGCTCACGTGTGTGTGTGTGTCTATATATATATATATGTGTGTGTGTGTGTGTGTCTAGTTAGCTATTAAACCTAACAATCCCTATACTTAGCTATGCGTTGAGCCCAAGTACATGTGGTCTGGCGAAATGTCAAACCCAATAATCCATAGGCTCAACGTATATAATATAGGTCTGACAAGAAGCCATACCCAACATCCTTAAGCTTAGTTATATATTAAGCCCATTTACATATGGGTCTAGCGAGCTACTACGCACTAAGCCCAAGTACACGTGGATCTGGCGAGCTGCTAGACCTAACAATCAATAGGCTCAGCTACGCGTTAAGCTCAAGTACATATTGGTCTAATAAGCTATTTTACCTAAAATTCCTAGGTTCAGATTACACATTGAGCCCACAAACATATAGGTTTAGTTAGCTGCTAGACCCAACAATCCTTGGACTCATCTACGCGCTGAGCCCACATATATATGAGTTTGACAAGTTGTCAAACCCAAAATCCCTAAGCGCATGTACATATGGGTCTGGCGAGCTGCTACGCGTTGAGCCTAAGGATTGTCGGGTTTGGCAAGCTGTTAGACCTAATAATTATTGGGCTCAATTACGCGTCAAACCCAAGTACATGCGGGTCTAGCAAGGTGTCAGACCCAACTTCTTTGAGCCAAGCTACGCGTTGAGCTTATATACATGTGGGTCTGGTGAGTTGTCATACCTGACATCTCTGAGCTCAACATCTCACTGAGCCTAGATAAATGTAAAACTAATGATCTTTCTAACCTCTTTATTGAGCCATAAAACTCCGTTTGTTTTTTCTCATAAACCTTAACATAAATGTTAAGGTCAAGGGTACTCATATCTCTATACCTCTGGGTGTATAAAAATCTTCAAAAGAACTTTCTATTTATCATGTATTAATGACGTGTAAGAAATATTTATCTCTCACTAATAATGTGTAAGGGATATTTATCCTTTTTTAATAAATGTATCAATAAAATATTTTTTCTTGTTAATGTTATCAAGGCAAGATGACATTTCAACCCCCCATATCTATAAAAGAACAAGACTCATGAGCTATAAAGACTCTATAAATCCTTTAATGAATAAAAAGGTTCATAATCTCCGTTATTTACTGCAAATTTATTTTCAAAGTCTCTTTTTAAAATATCATTGTCTTTTCTCTAAAAAAGATACTTACTTAATCATCAAGAGCCTTGAAATCCACCGAAAAGACATTTTGTATGTATCGACTACCAGTCATATGGTCAATGAGAATGGATCACATTGTTAGAACTAAAAGATTAATTGATTGTCTAAGATGTAAGCCCTACCCCTCAAGCTATTTGAATTTTTAGGATATCATCAATTATCGCTATCTGTGGGGAATGATAAAAAAAAAAAACCATCAATTATTCTTTATGAATTGGTTTTTGACACTCCTTGTCGCTATTAATGGCAAATAATCAAGACACATGTGGAACAGGATGTGACACGAACCTCCTTGCGACTACTGGTATAACTACTTTATCAGAGCATCAACAATTTTTCAATCAAGTATGACTCCTCATTGAGGTAGTGCTAGTTAGGCAAGGGAATCATCAGGTTTGATAAGCCTGATACAGTAACTATGAACCAATCTCTATCATGATTTTTAGTGATCTTTAAGTTAAATTTGTATTACTTTTGAGCACTAGTATATCGGCTAAGAGAAGCTCTGTAGAGCTATAACATCACTCAATTAGAAGGATGGTTGTCATAACCTAATTTTGGGTTCCCTAGAATTGTTTTTATAAAAAATATATATTTTTATTCAAAAATTCAAAAAAATCTAAAATCTAAAATCTAAAAATATTTTCAAGACACGAGGAAATAAACCATTGAACTACAACATACCAAAATACTAAAAGAATAGTTAGACTATGATATTTTGACAAAATAGGATGAAGAAAGACTTAATAGAAAGAAAATTGAGGGTGAAATCCAAACTTGACAAAAAGTGGACGAATTAATTAAGTTTAAAGACTTAATTAAACTTCTAACATGTTTAATTGACTTATTTAAGGATTTAATTGAAGTAAAATTAAGTTTGAAAGTCAATTGAGCAAAAAAAAAAAACAATTAAGTTGAAGGACTTTATTAAACTTTTAATGGGTTTTGTGGATTCAATTCAAAACTTAATTGAAGGAAAATTAAGTTTAAAAGTCAATTAAAAAAATTAGAAGTTTAAAGACTTAATTAAACTTCTAATGGGTTTTGTGGATAATTGAAGAAAAATCAAGTTTGGAGGTCTAATTCAGATCAACTCACAAAGATTTGAAGATTAAAGGGATAATTAAAACTTTGAAAGTCTAAATTGATGCAATCAGAGGTTCATTTGAATTAAATTTGAAGATTAAATGTTGATTGAGGGCTAAATTAAAGAATTTCAAAACCAAAAACCAAAGTGCAAAACGGCGCATGAGTTTAAGAATTGAAATAAACTAAAAGGCAGGGGTCAATTTGAAAGAAATTAAAAGTTTGATGGTCAATGGGGTCAAATTGAATAATATAAAAACCGTGGACTAACTTGGAAAAGGCACTCAAATTAAAGGATTTAAATCAAGGTTTTGAGGGGGGCAATTGCAAAAATTAAGAACTTTCAAGGTCAATTACGGTGCATATGCTGAAATTGGAAAGGTAGGGACCAAATTGAAATTTCCTGAAATCCCAATTAAAAATCCTATTTTTAGGGTTTAAACGAATGACGTGTCACTATTTTTTAATGAAGAGATTGAATGACATATCATTTCATCCCTGTTTACTTCTTCTTTAACCGAAAAGGCTAATAAAGATGTCACTTTCAAGTGAATGAACATGACATCTCTGACCACCTTAGGGGCTCCAACAACCACCATTCGACTGTGAAACATCTCCTTTATAAGGATTAGTTGCTCCTTTCAAATATTTACATCTCATTTGCTTCAATAATGTTGACAACATCTTATCCTTAGTCAACCTCCTTTGTGTTGACAGATGCAGGCTGAGTGGGGACCAATCTTCCAATAGATGAATGAGGAGTTATAGACCTTCAAATCATATAAGGTTTATTCACGATGGTAGATATGCATCCCCTTTACATGATTTATGTCCTCCTATGACACGATTATATCTCATTTGCCACCATGATCTCGTCAAAATAGCCCACTCAGTCAGTCATAACTAAAGAAGAAAATTGCATGTTTAAGTAGACTTATTGGTTGCTTTCTCTTGATAGTTTTAAGCTCATAAAAGGAAAAAATGAATCGGAATACACATTTCTAGAGAGGTTGGTGGAGAGGATGAGCAATAATCTTTCATAAACCACCCATTTATACGAAACCACCATGGTTTTGCAACTTTTGGTTTTAGTTTGCTTATAAAAGAGCAAGTGCTCTTGAGCATGTGAAGGTTTATTTTAGAGGAAATCACAAAGATAAAGAGAGGAAACACAGAGGAATTGAAGGGAACACCTTATAATTGATTAAAAGAAAAGCTATAAGGATTGTGTGTTAAGAAGGAAGGAAGAGAATCAAGACCAATCTCATATTGAAAAGAAGTTGAAAATTAAGAGGAAAGAAGTAAATTACCTAAATAAAAAATCAAAATCCTCCTTACAAGGTATACCTTCAAATTTTGATGGGACATGTAATGCTAACACCCTATCCTTCTCTTTTAATACTTTATTGAACTATTGTTGGTTCATATATTATGCTTTGGTTTTTAATTTTTTGACAACATTTGTGTTTAGATGCATTTGTTTATTTTTAAATTAATATCTATATGTGTGTTAAGATTGGATTTGAGGCATAGATTGTTATCTTAAGGTTGTTTTGATGTTATTTAATATTGTTAAGAGGTATTCTAACAAGTTTAAATTCCTAGACTATTAGATAAAATTGTTTTGATTCTTGCTATTTCTCAGCAAAAGCATGGTTATGTGTTATTCTTGGTGGAAAGTTGGGTTGATAAAGCTAGGTTTATGATAATGTCAGTCAAGAGTAGATGTTAGAATCAATAAAACAATGTTTATAGTTAAGCATATCCCTTTTTGTTTTCTTATATGGCTTTATGGCTAAATCTCTATTTTTATTTCTATTTGTTTTCTTTCATGTTCTTGAGAGTTTTGGTAAGTCAATATAACTTGAGGTTGTTTTTGTTTTGTTTAAGGCTTGATATTGGGACTTTATCTTTTTTATGGGTTTTAGGAAGATTTTATGTTCACTGTTGAACATTCATGGATGCAAATTTTGATTTCCTGCAAACTAATGTTTTGACTTTATATATGCACTTCAGTCGAAGCCGAGACTCATACATGTTTGTTCTCTATCATTAATTTATCTATTAATCTCTTATTTTGGATTGATTGATCCTTAGAAGTTTGAATGTTGGGGTTTGTGTTCTTAGTTGTCGAGCTTGATTTTAAGCCATTCTTGGTTTGTTGTTCTTATCCAATGCATCATTTTGTTTTAATTTTGTGCTTTTCAATTGATGAAATATGGTCTTCATCATTGATTGCATTTCTAGGTTCTTCGGTGTGTTTTTCGTGTTCTTAGCAAAATTCAAGCGAAAAAACCTTTTGATCTTCTTTTTTGCAAATCTGAGAATGAATCTTTTTTTTTTTTTTTTGCTTTTAGGCTTTGGGTTGGGTTAAGTCCATCAAGGTAAGGGCGTATTTGGTATGCCAAAAACTTTCCAAATGAAATTTTTTTTTTCATGTCCTTAAAACGTGTTTGTCAATCATGACCTTAAGACAATTTTTAAGCTTCTAATTTTTTGCTAAGGCAAACACACCCTATTGATTTTATTTTTTGTATTTTCCAAACATGACCCTTGTTTTTTAATTAATTCAATTTTATACGTTCAAGTGATCTATTTGTAATTTTTTATGTTTCTCATATTTCACCCTTTATTATTTGGGATTATGACCTGCAGTGAGGTGCTTTTCTGGTATTAAATAACATTTTTTTTCTTTTAAAAAAATACAAAAACAACAAAAATCTATCTTTAAAAAATATATTAAATATTTTTAAATTATATATGGTCAAGTCTCTCAAATGGAAATTATATTTGCATAAAAAGATTTAGCATTTTTTAAAAATACAAAAATTCAAGAAAAATAATTGTTTTTATATCTTTGCATGCATGTTTGGATTTAATAACAAGTTTATTAAATTCATGAGAACTTGGCCAATATTTCAATAACAACAAAGAAATTAGTTTGTTTATTTTAATACCTTTATTATAAACTTATACATATTCTAGATATTAAAAGAAACAAAAGAGAGATACAAAAGATTCTTGTTTTGTCTTTAGAATGACTAAGATTAACCCATAAAATAATGGTTCACTCAACTGGGGTGAACCTGTTTTGACCAATAAACAAACCAATAGTTAGAAAAACAAACCAACTATATGTGGGTCTAGTGAGCTGTCAGACTAACAATCCCTAAGCTCAGACTACGTGTTGATCCCAAGTACAAAGTTGTTTTTCATAAATTACATAAAATGAAATAAAAGAAAGATAGAAGCAAGAATGACGAGGATTATAAAGAAAACAAGACTACGCGTTAAGCCTGCATACATGTAGGTCTAGCTGCTAGACCTAACAATCTTATGGCTCAGCTATACGTTAAACCCAAGTAAATGTGGGTCTAGAAGCTGACAGACCCAATAATTTGTGGGCTCAACTACGCGTTAAACTCAAGTACATGTGGGTTTAGCGAGTTGTCAAACCCAACACCCCTATGCGCAGCTACGGGCTGAGCCCAAGTACATGTGGGTCTGACGAGCTGTCAGACCTAACAATCTCTAGGCTCAGACTACGTGTTGAACCCAAGTACATGTGGGTTTGTTGAGCTGCCAAACCCAACAATCTCTAGGCTTAGCTACGTGTTACGTCCAAGTACATGTGGGTCTAGTGAGCTATCAAACATGATATCCCTGAGTTAAGCATCTCATTGAGCCTAGGTAAATGTAAAACTAATGATCTTTCTGACATTCCTATCAGGCCACAAAACTCTGTTTATTTTTTTTCTCATGACCCTTAACATAAAATGTTAAGGTCAAGGGTACTCATCTCTCTACATTCCTAGGTGTAAAGTTTTTTTTCAAAATGACCTGCCACTTATCCTGCAATAATAATGTGTAAGGGATATTTATCCTTCTTTAATGCATGTGTCAGAGATATTTTTCCCTCGCTAATTCTATCAGGGCACAATAACACTTAAGCCTTTTACAAAAGGACAAGACTCGTGGACTATAAAGACCCTATAAATCCTTCAATAAAGAAAAAAATTCACAAACTTCATTATTTACTGCATATTTATTTTCAGAGTCTCTCCTTAAAATATCATTGTTTTTTCTCTCAGAAAAATATTTATTTAAATATTAAAGGATTCCCAACCAAAAAAGATCTTTTGCAGTTATTGATAACCGGTCATAATGACCAATAAAAAAAATCAAATTATTAAAATGAAAAAATTAACTAATTATTAAAATGTAGCGTTTACCTTCTAAAATTTGCTACTTTCTTCGTTTAGTGTCGGCAGTAACGTTGCGAATCATTTCTTGTTCAAAGTACCATCATCCTGGACAATGTCGTGAGACATCCAGTCGAAGTTTATTATAGATTATATGCCGAGGGACCGATTTGCTTTGTTTTGTTCTGAGTGTTATATTGTGCTAATTAGAGGTAAATTGGATGCGGAAGGCAGCCATGTACCTTTCATGCGTGAACCGACTGATCATGACATGCTATCAGCCTTCTATAGCCTCTCGACTCTCTACACCTCGATCGAAGCATGCAAGATTGCTCCTTTTTTTTTGAACTTCAAAAAAAATAAAGCACACATCCACCTTCCATGCCACCCACATGAACAACCTACCCTCTCCAAAAGCAAAATAAATACTGAAAATCTCGTGCATTCCGTGGTCTGGAACACGTACTTCCTCTCTTCTGGAGAACCATCTGACCATGTCAAATCTCCATTGAATAGACTATATATCTCAATAAATTAACTTACGTTTTCAACCATTTGTGAAGCAAAGCTGTCAAAGTCAGATTCATCTTCTCTGTGATTTCATTAAACACCCAAGGCTGTTGCCAAGTCTTAATCAGCATTGCTGGCATTATACAATGATGTACACAAAAATATCTCATCTGCAGACGGGCAGCCTACAATGGAAATACCCAACGAATACCAAGTTTTTTATTTCCATAATTAATACGATAGATTAAAGAGAGAAAAAAAAAACAACCCAATAATGGTGTTGGACTAACCACATGTAACCAGCTGATTCCAGGAGAGTCCAGGCAACTGGCCACGTGTGATGCCAGGGCAAAAGGAATCGGTCCCCCATCCCTACTTTGGACATTTGCTACGCAACAATGACATATGGGTCCCTCTTTCGATGCCACAAAATAAATTTGATCACCCAACTTCCAATCTTTTTTTATACGTACATTTCTTCAAGTCGACTTGTCGAAAATTAAAAAAAAAAAAATATACATACAGAAATAAGACGTGGTTGCCACCAAAATGCGCAACGGGGCAGGAAGGAGAGGTGGTTCACAAGTCCTCCGCCGCTGCCACCAAAGCAAGGCAAAATACAGCCCATGGAAAAACTTAACTCCAAATTCTTCCAAATTAGCTCCGACGGCCGGCACCACTCCCTTGGTTTGGATACAAGGCATTCGTTTTGGCCATTACACAAAATGGACGGCCGCCTAGCAAACAAGTTTTGGCTCACATGCCCCAGCCCATGGCCCCTGCCCTTTTTGGTTCATTACACTCCACCTACACGCATGTAAGCTTATCGTTCAAATGTCTCTTTCTTCCTTTTTCTTACTTTCATTGCTACCAGTAGAGTGTCTCTACAAATATTCTAAAAAATGGGGTGCAAAGAGGGAAAACAACTATTCCAAGTCCCTTTCCCAAGCACTGTTATACATAACTCACATGGCCTCCGATTCGTCCGAAAAGAAGACAAAAGCCGCCCTCCGTGTGCAGTGTCAAGTGTGCACCACATTATCCCATACCTTCTGACTCTCACGGTCTCACCACTAACCTCACGGGCACTACTAAAAGGAAGTGAGTACTAAATAAAGAGAAGAAATTCACAGGAAATTAAACAAAGCAAATGGTGCCCGATCAGACCAGACCGACACCGACACCGACACCGACACCGAACAAATTTACAATTGCAATTTGCAATTGATCTAATAATTTAATGGCATTAAAACACGCAATTCGGACACTTCACTGCTACTATTTGTCTATTCCATTCAAGATGAACTGTCTCCCTCCATAGGAGAAGGACAGCTTTCTCCCTCTTTTTTAGCAGATATGTTCTGTTTTGCACTAATTGCTGCAACTTTTAACTACACACCAAGATGCACCACCGTAACAAATTGAATGCCGCCCTTGTTTTTATTTTTATTTTTCAAAGGCAGGAATGATAGAATAGAATACAAATCGCCTCAGAAATGACTTGAAATTAAAACTAAAAAAAAAAATGAGGTCATATGAAGAACAAATGCCAAAATATGAGAAATTATAAAACAAAAAAATAATAATTAATTAACAAAAAACGTTTCCTGAAGGGTAATTAATTTACCGGCGAGTAGAGTAGAGTTTTTCAAGGTGGGCGTCCGTACAAATCGTATGGTGCCCACAGTGCATCAAGAGGGCACGGTTGCTTTGAGTCGAGCCTGAGCCACGGCTTTCCACTACCTGACCAATGCAATAGACTAACCGGACCCGGATGCAAGTCCCGGCAACTCCCTCTCACATTATCACCACCTAACCCATGTTGGTTCCACCGGTGCTCAATCGGCGCCACGTGTCCCGCAAACACCAAAAGATACGACGGCAACGAACCCAGCTCATAAATCCGGTGACTCTTCTGGATCTCCATCCACCTCTCAATCCGCTTCGTGTACCCGGCCCATCTCCATTTCACCAGATCTATCACCATCACTCCAGTGTTAAAGTAACAGGGTTTCCGCCCCCGAAATGTCCCTGAAAACCGCTTGTCGGACCAGAAATCCGCCGTGAAATACTTGGTGAAGTTGGCGTGGCAATATTCCGGAGCTCCGATTATTCTAGAACCCAAATTAGTAGTCCACAACTTTGCAATATCATCAACGACAACTAGATCAGAGTCCAAATAAATCACTCTTTTAACACATGGCTCAAGCAAATCAGCCAGATAATTCCTAGCGTAATTGAGTGGCTGCTCCAGCGCTTGCCTAACTGAGGTGGAAATGAGGCTGCGAACAATCTCCGGATCGAAATAATAAACTTTGAACTTCAATTGAGGGAAAGTGGATCGAACCAGGGATTCCAGATTGGTCTCAGATACTAAAAAATGGAAGAACACATTCTCCGGACACATTGAGTGCTGCAGAATTGAGTGAACAGCAGCAACTGAGCCACGAAGATACTCCACGTCGAGAGTAATCGCTACGTGGACCAATGAAGGATAACAGACACTTGTTTTGCCTCTGCTTTGGTGGTCGGAGAAGCCGCATTCATCAGCATTGCGGAATATAGTCGATTTTCGGAAGGATAGTTGGGTGAGGGAATCGGCAGGGGAGAGGAGAAGGGGGAAACGGAGATGACCGTCGAGATTGGAGGAGTGAATGGCTTCAGCTGGAGGGAAGGATTGGAAAGACGGAGAGAGTATAATCATGACAAGAGCGGCAGAGAAGAAGCCCGAAAATCGTAGAATCCAAAGCATTTTCGCACCGTAAATCCCTCTCCTCCTCCTCTTCTTCTTTGATTTGAAATCGAACCGATCTGCCACTATTGAGATAAGGGACGATCGAAGGAACGCCAAGGTTCCCTTGAGGTCCGCCAGGCTTGCTTGGTCTACACTCTCTGTAGCAGCAGTCGATGGGTGGATTAAATGAAAGGAAACTTTCGATTCTCTCTCCCCCCTTTTCCTTTCAAAGTAGTACTACCGTGAGAACGAAGCGACTACAAGAATCCATGAAACGAACCAGGGGGCACAATTGGACCCCTGGTGCTAGCGTGCGCCACCGTGAACTCTACTCCCCCTCCCCCACCTTACCTGTACCCTATCCCTCAATAAAATGAAAAGAGAGGAGAGGAGAGAGAAGAGAGGAGCAGGGCAGAGAGAGAGAGAGAGAGAGCGGGGCGCTTTGCCTTGCTTTGCTTTGCTTCTCTCTATCCAGCTTAGCTTTGCTTTGCTTTGCGTTTTCCACCATAGATAGAAGGCCAACTCTCTAATTTTATAAAAGAATAATAAGATGCAATAGTAAATGGTGGCAGAAGAATTTTAGGAAATAAAAATCTGTTATCTACGATTTGATAAATGAATATGTTAACCGTATTTGCATTGCAGGGAGAAGTGCTCTTCTTTTAGAAACTAACTTACAGCTGTCCTTTTCTTCTATCACAGTTACGATTGTGTCCCTAGACCTTCTTTGTGCTCGCCTGTCCTTCCTCCTGTTGTTAACCATTTATCTTGGTTCAATTTAGTCTTTGATGAAAGAAAAGAATGTGCGATTATTGTAAATGCATACTTCTAATTAAGAATTTAATATTTTTATTCAATAAAATAAAATAAATATTATATAAACCAATAAATTATATAAAAAAAATCTTCATCGCGGATAAATTAATTTAAAATAAGTTCATAAATGAAATAATTAATATATAAATAAATAAATATATTTAATGATAAGAAAATGATTAGAAGAATTCAATAAAATAATTGATATATTTTATGCAATAAATGTTTAAGAAAATTTGAATTTCTAATGAAAATTCGTAAATTAATTATTTTTACAATATCAAATATAACTTTTATGCAGAGTCTCTTAACCACAATTATTAAACCCGGACCGGCCCGCGCAGGTCAACCCGATGGTTGGACCAGTTCAGGTTTGTTAAAAGACCGGCTGGTGCAACAACCCGGCAAAACCCAGCAGGTCGACCCATGACTCGGGAGAATCCGGACGAGACCTGATGTTTTTTTTTCAAATGTAGTTTTTCTCCTATACCCCTCTTTTTTTATATTTTTTAAATTGGTTATTAACTTTTTTTAAAGTTCACTATATAAATATTAGAAAAATATTTTATTTTTTCAATGTGATATTTGAAACTCTTTAGTATATATACTCTATGTTTCCAGTAAAAAAGTTATTTTTCCAATGTGGGATTTGAAACCCTTTCATATATATACTCTATATTCACAAGAAAAAAGTTATGTTTTTTCAATGTGAGATTTGAAATCTTTTAATATATATATTTTATGTTCCCAAGAAAAAAGTTATTTTTCAATGTGGGTTTCACATATTCTATGTTTACAAGAAAAAAATTATGTTTTTTTAATGTGAGATTTGAAACCCTTTAATATATATACTCTAAAGAATTTTTTTTTTTTTCATAAAACTTAAAATTTTATTTCTTGACCGGTCAATCACAAGTCATGTATGATAACTATTTACTTGACTTATATGTTGTCAATTGAAGTTTAGAATAAAAACTTGTTATTTAGGCAGCAACAATATAATTTATGCGAAAAATACAAGAAATATTAAATGAAGAGGTCAAAACTATAATTAAACATAAAATCAGCCTACAAGAGGCTGTTTCCAGCAGCAATGGATTTTTTTGGAGAGAGAGGGAGCATCTCTCCTTCATTTTTTCAAAATTTCCTTAGGAAATTCACTAAAATGGAGAGATTAAGTGAAATGATGGAAGAAAAGAGTGAAAGGAAGGATCTATTGGCAAGGGTTTATAAGAAATAAGAGAGAGAAAGTGGCAGCTAGAGAGAGAAACAAGAATTTGAAGAGGGAGAAGAAGAAGAAGGTTGGAAACCTTGGAATTATTGTTCAAGCATGATGGCTGTGGTTCTGCCTTTTCCCTTGGTTTTGTTGTTCCTCTTTCATGTATCCTGGCTTCGATGCGAGCTTGGGCGTCTTTTTGTTGTTCTTCACAGGTTTAGTCTCTTCGTTGCCACCCTTCTTTCTTGAAATTATTTACTACAGTTTCCAGCACTTGCAAAAAACTTAAACAATGATAGCCTTTTCAGCTGGCAGTTGAGGTCCTTTTTGCTGGTCATGACTATGCCTCTTTCACCACTGTTTTCTTGCCAGCTCTAAGAACAAGTTGGTTTGTGTTTTTTTTCCTTTTTTTTATGCCTTTTTTTTTTTTTTTTTTGTTAGCTTTGAGATGGTTTTCCACCTTTTTTTTACTCAACATGTTTTTTTTTCTGCTTTGTAGCTTCTTAGGTTGAAAGAAAAACTCGTTTTTGTAAGCTTTCAATGCATCTTTCGAATCCTTTTTCGGCATTGCTAATTGTGCATGTTGTTTTTGGCTTTTTAACCCATTGCCTCTTTCGTTCGTCAAAACAAAACCTTTCAAGGGTTCTTGAACAACACTTCGGCATTTTTGCATACCTTCGATACCTTTTTTGCTTTGTGTACACGTAAACATGCCTACTTATTGTTCAAGCATGCGATGTTCTTCTCTGTTTTATGATTTTTTGTGTTGATACACTGTTTCTGGTGGTGTGCAGACATATTAGTGAATTTCTGACCAGCATTCTTACAGAAAAGGATCAACGTAGGCAAGGTTGGGTGGTTAGTGTTCCTGCAAAAGAAAAAGGTCGTGAGAAGCTACGTGGGAAGTGCAAGGAATGGATTTAGAAAGTTCTTACTGTTTGCATTTTTACATGGAAGACGACTGTCATGTTTTTGCTCATGCATCGCGAACCATTTGCGAGATTGGAATTGATGGACGATCGACAAAAAATGCCCATGGAGGAGGCAGGCACCTTTCCTATTTGATTTTGATTGTTCATATGCTTCTTGCTTGGAGATACTGATTTGTTTTCCCTTGTTAATCTCTTGCAGGTTGCTTTGAGTTTTGAAGCCACTAGTTCACCTAACCTTGAGTGGGACTCCTAGTTAAAAAACCAAAAGATACAGCCATGAAAATGAACTAGGAGAGACAGGTATGACAAGAGTTTTTATCAAGTCAAGATTGACATCAACATTAGAACCAAATAATCAATCCAAATAATTATGTTTATTCGGGCACCGGAAGAAAGCAGAGTGTGGACATGGATGTTCAAATACTAAAAGATTTTTTTTTTAATTAATACTTTTTAAAAAAATTTCAATAACTTTTACATTGAATTGATAAATAATTAAACTTTATCATTTGTTATTGTTTATTTTTTACAAGGTTATCTTAGTCTCACGAGTTTTATCAGCTAATTAACCTAAGCAGTCAGGTCATTTATTGTCTTTCTAAAAAAAAAAATTTAAATTTTATTATTTAACAATGAGTTTATCAGGAATTGAGTTTTATAATTTATTTAATTTGCTTTTTATGAGATTATCATAGTCTCATTATCTAGATCATGGACTTAGTAGATTAACCCGGGCTGGCTCATGTTATTTTTTTTGTCTATTTTTTTTGAGGTTATTCTGGTCTCATGACTCAAGTTTATTGTGGTTGTTTTCTGTGTTATTTTTTATTGACTTTTTTTCAATTTATTCTTTCAATATTAGGTTGATTGAGAATTAAATTTTATAATTTATTTTGATTTATTTTCTATAAAATTATCATGGTCTCATAACTCAAGTTGATTGTGGTTATTTTTTGTGTTATTTTTTATTGACTTTTTTTCAATTTATTCTTTCAATATTAAGTTGATTGGGAATTAAGCTTTTTCTTTTAATTTACTTTCTATGAAGTTATCCTGGTCTCATGACCTGAGTCGTGGATTTGACAGGTTTACTCAAGTTGACTTGAGTTTTTTTTTTTTAATTTCATCATTGGATTGATTGGAAACTGAGTTTTATAATTTGTTTTGATTTGCTTTATACAGGGTTATCATGGTCTCATGACCCAGGTTACGGATTTGAAAAGTTAACTTAAATTGAGTCAAATCGATCTAATATGTTGTCATCTCAATATTTAAAAAAATGATGTCATCTTGAAATGTTTTAGGTCAAATTATATTTTTGTCAGTTATCCAGATTGTTTTTGGACTAGTCAAGTCGATCGAGTTATATCGAGTCAACTTCTTCACAATTATTTTTTTCTACTAGAAAAATATTAGCTATGCTTGGATTTTTTTTTATATTAAAAAAATTATCTGACATGTAATGTTGCACAAACCAATAATCTAGTTAATTTACTATGTGTGCAAGTGACTGAATAATTGTATAAATCTATATTTTTTTACTTATTTAATTATTTATACATAATTAATGATTTGACTATATTATCATAATTTTATTTGTGTTATCAAGTTGTTATAATTGTTTGAACAAAAATATTAAACAATTTCGTACTCATAAAATACTTAACTTAAATATGATATAATTTTTATAGTGTTTAATTATTATTTTTTTCAATTTTTTTATTCATTAAAATTGAATTTAAAAGATTTCTATCTTGAAATTAAATCTAAAGGTAATAAAATGTTATAATTTTAACGTGAATAAGATATTCACATTTGGTACATTTAAGAAAAAATGTTATAATTTTACTATTTAAAATAGATTAGATCACACGAAGTTTTCATACAAGTTAACGTGATGGTTCATACCTAACCTATGATTAGATCACACGAATTGAAATAAAGAGATTTCTCAGTTACTTTGTATTTAGATGGTATTTGACATCTTACTATGCATCAGAGAGTATTCTACCTAATTAGGTCCTTCACCAAGTTTTTTTTTTTTTTTAGTTTAACGTGGGTGTCCAGGCCAGCTTGCGCGCACCTCGACTAATCCCGCGGGTCCTGAAGTTAACGACCATGTAAGCCTTCAGTGGCCATCATATGAGTAACCACAGGGCTTGAACCTGAGACCACAGAGGGAGTAAACCTCTTGGTCCCAAGCTCTTACCACTGGGCCACCACCTAGAAGGTTTCTTCACCAAGTTTCTTGATAATGCTAGTATTTGTGCCAACGATTAATTGATTTAAGTAGATGAAGAATAATCATTCAACCCCAATCTCAAGTGCGAGTTATGTCCACTAGCTTTTTAATTAAATATAATGTTGATATTCGATTTATTCTTTCAATGTATATATTATGAATTTTAAGTTCATCGTAAATGCAATTAATTCTTTTTTTTAACATATGCTTAGAATATGAAATGCACAATATTGGACATGAATATGTATATGATGAAACAATATTTTATTAGTATATCTTTATATATAAAAAATTTGGATCAAGAAAAACATATGGATATAAATTTTCTAATTTTTTAAGTGTGTAGGACTAGCATGCACTAGCATAAAACACGCTCAAATTGAGACGCATTGGTTCTAACGCTAGCCAGACCTATTCAAAATTGAGTCTGGCAATGCGTCAGGCCCAAGTATATTAGATCTGACGCTGGCTAGACCCAAGAGATGGGTGAGTCTGGCACCTTGTTAGGTCTAGCGCTAGCTAGGCCTAACCACGACTTTGGCCTAGCAGTGTGTCAGGCCCATGCGTGTTGGGTCTGTCGCTAGCCGGATCCACCCATGACTGGGCCTAGTAGTGCGCTAGGCCTAGGCGCATTGAGTTTGGCACTGGCCAGACCCAAGAGTCTAGCACCTTGTTGGGTCTGGCGCTAGCTAGGCCTAACCATGACTTTGGCCTAGCAGTGTGTCAGGTCCATGCGTGTTGCGTCTGCCGTTAACTTCAGGGCCCGTGGGATTAGTCGAAGTGCATGCAAGCTGGCCAGAACACCTACGTTAATAAAAAAAATTATTAACCCTGAGGGGTATAGCTTAACTGGTCAGGTCCTAAGTTTGCTTCCTAGAGGTCACTAGTTCGAGTCTCACAAACTTTAGGGCCACTAGAGGCTTACATGGTCGTTAACTTCAAGGCCCATGAGATTAGTCGAGGTGCACATAAGTTGACCCGGACACTTACGTTAATAATAATAAAAAAATCTAGTAACAATAAGAACTTGAAAAATATTTGTGATAAAATTCAAAAGTTACAGATTTGTAATATTTTTTAGTTGATTTATAAATTTTTTTATTTTATTTAGAAATATTATGTTATTTTTCAATTTTATTTAGAATGTTTTGTACTAATGGAGTTATTTAACTTGTATTTGAGAATAAATTGATTATTTATAAATAAAATTTTTATGTGAAAGTTTGTTTTTATTTTTGTTTTTATGATACATTTAGAACTTATCAATTATTACTTACATCTTTAATTCTAGATTCATTATAATCGACTTTCATCCAAAATTTATATTTTTTATTTAGATAATCACTTTTAATTTAATTTTAATTTTTTGAGTTGTATTCAATTTTAGTTATGAAAAACATCATGGTTGAGAGTGGTGTAACTTTAATTTTTTGGGTGTTTTTTAAAATATATTTTTCTTGAAAGAAATATCAACTTAATTTTTTTAGTGTTTTTAAATGATTTTAACATGTTAATATTAAAAACAAAAAATTATTTTAATATATTTTAAAATAAAAATACATTTAAAAAAAAAAGTAATAAATACTCTCTTTGCTCGCTTCAACAAAATATCGAGACAGTTGAAAGAGGAAAGTAGAAAAAGCTGGTCTATATGAAGGAAAGCCACTGTCCATACATGAGGAAAACACCAGAAGTAGTCAGGCTTTTTAAGATGTTTTGGCATAGGGAGTGAATGGGGGTTAGTGTAGACCAGCTGGCATGGTCAATCCAATAACAAAATTCCAAGTTTGATAGAAGTGTATCCAGTGATGTGACGGTCCCATTTACAAAATGCAGGTGCACGGTGCACCTGCGCATTCCGGGCAGCACAGCTACTCCAATGATTGTCCTTGTGAAGCGTGTCCCACGGTGAGCACCTTTTTTACAGTCCGTACGATTCGCACTTTCCCGTCCAGCTCAGCCAGTCCGGACTCAATAGTTATACGTCATATTATTAATATATATTTATTATTAATAAAAATTTAATTTATTTTTAATATTTCTATAATATTATATTAATAAATATAATATTTAATTTATAAATCTAGAATAAAGATAAAGTTCATAAGATAAATATTTTACATAAAAAATTATAAAGTTGTTATAATTATAAAATTTTTATTACATCAAAACATTATTCCTAAAATATTTTTTGTCGATGTTGTCTTAAATATTGGATATTTATTAGAGCTCTCTCTCTAGTTGTTCTCATAAACTGAGGTATAAAAGATACCTATAACTAATATATAGGTGTTTGTTATAAGACATGTACACTGAATTGGCCCGTATGAGGATTACATATGGAGATATCACTTATATCTATGGAAAGGCTTACGTGACAGCTGTGTAAGTGATCGTTAGACTTAAAATCACTTAGTTATTTTATATAAAGAATGTTATGTTTTGATCCTATTACATGTTATCTTAATCGAGGTAACAAAGAGGCGGCCATTAGAGATATCATGAACTATATGAAGGTACTTGAGTGATCAAGAGAGGATTCATCACCCTAAGTGAATTAGAAAAAATATTTTATCTGTTCTCAAACAGTATTGATTGAGAAATCGTTGACCAAGATAAAATGAGATTTAAAAACAGTTTCAAATCTTATTCAAACGATCAATGACTATTATGTTGAGAACAAACATGATTTAACATGATAGACATACTCTATGCTTTAATGTTGAATCAGAACATTATTGATGAAATGATATTAATTACACTGAAAAATCAGTTACTAAGAGGTTAAGTCAAACCACTAATGATTTTTTTAATATTTGAGCGATCAATGACTATTAAGTCAATAATGTACTTAATCTTCAAATATAAATTAATCAATTGTTGGATTGATAATAAATTAATAAATTTAATTCTATTTAATTAGAATTATAGTTTATATTTGAGTAAACATATTAGGAACCTAATAGGTCACACACATTAAAAACTATTAGTCATAAATTAAACTAAGATGATTTAATTAAGTATGACTTGATTAAAATATATTTTAGAAATTAAGAAATATAATATAATTAATACATGAATTATATTTCTAAACCTAGAAAAATCAAGTAAGGACTTGATTGATTTAATTTCTAAAATTATCCTGAATTAATATATGAATATTATTCAAGGGACAAATTGATATTTTGTTAATTTATATGATTTTTCAGATTTCTTTATAAATAGTAGGCTATGCCTCATGTTTTTGAGAGGTTGTCTATTAGACAGAAAAACTACGTAAATCACAGAATAAAGAGCTTGCACTCTAGACATACCAATCCTCTCTCCTAAATAGGGATTTAGAAGATTTCTTACCGGTGGTTCGTGTGGATTACTGTTGGAGGCCAAACAATTAGACGACTTATGGTTTGCGACAACCCAGCCTTTAAAGAAATATTCAAAGCCGAAAAAGATAAGATCTTTAGATAATAAATCGCTAAATAACTCTAGATCTGTCTGACGGAATCCTAGGGACTCTCAAATAATTTTTTTTATTATTTCCGTTGTGTGTATGACATTTAGGAACTCAACAGTGGTATTAGAATCTTCGTTAGATAATTAGAGTTGTTGATTACATGTTTTAATTGTTATTAATGTTAATTGTGAATTAATTTTATGTGAAAAAAAATTATTTTCCCAAAAAGTGATTTTTTTATCTCATGATTTAAAAATAAAAAAAAAGATTATGGCTACTGTTCTGGCTAGATCAAGCCAGATTTTTTTGGATCTGGCCGGAATCCACCATCAAATTAAAAAAATGGTTGTAGGCGGTTGCAATAGCCACCAGTGGCGACACCACAATCGCTGGCAAGCCTAGCTATGCTATGCACACAACCAGTCATCGCGGACAGAAGGCCACATCAAGGCCATGCGCTGTTAGAGTTGCCATGGGCACTAATACGCCTAGTGCCAGATTGGGGTAGCGCGAGGGTTGCTGCCTTGCATTGCCACCAAGTGAAAGTGGCAACACTACTGCCAGAAGATAGGGGCATAATCACAATTATGCCTCTAAGCTTTGTTTAGGGTTTTTTGGTGTAGAATTACGATCCTACCCCGTTAACTTATATCTAATTACTTTTAGATATATTTGAGTTTATAATTATGATTTTAGCCCTTCATATATAAAATAATGATTTTATATTAAAATTAAAATTATAAATTAAATTAATTATTCTAATTAGATTAGGATTGAATTAAAATATTTAATTCCAAATTTTATAGTTTTGTCGTATCATATCCTAATAGGATTAGGATTTAATTAAATAATATTTTAAAAAATGGTTTTTATAAAATAATGAGTGTTTTTTTAAGCCAAAAAAATTTATTTTATTAATCCTAAAATAGTTTAGGATATTAATAAGAATTTTAATATGATTAATTTGCTTATTAAATTTTGAAAAATGTTTTTCATGGAATTTATGTTGAATAAAATTTGTTTTGTTTGGAAAATTATCAAATTAGATTTGATTGAATATTTCTAAGTGTTACAAATATTATTTTATAGAAGCACATAAAGCCAATAATTAGAATTAAAACATGCAATATAATTTATTATGCATATTAATATGTTATTAAACATGATGGATGCTTATGAATATTAAAGACCAATGTGATTATGTTTTTATGATTGAATGATTGTAATAATAAATAGGGTTTATGAGTTCAATCTTTTATCTATTTTTTTTCTAAGTTGTAAAATTCTTTTCTTATCTAATTCTCCTTGAATGTAATTCTCGAAGTTTCTTATACAATTATGTAAATATTATGTAATTTATAGATGTGTGGATTTATAAAAAGGTGTCGTTTTTGCTCCTTAATTAAAATTAGGTTTCACCAAAACTTCAAATTTTGTAATTCCATTCCAGCACTTTTTACGCTTCAGTACTTAGTCCTTTTATTTTCCACCAATTTTCACCCTTTTCTATCAATTGCTTCAATTTTGCCCTTGACTGAATTACCATAAGCCCTCTGATTTTTCCATTGCTTTCATTTCAATTCTTGGTTCTTTGATTCTTCATTTTTACGCTAATTTTGACTCTTAATTTCAACTTTCTCCTTCAATTAAGCACGTAATTAATTTTTTTAACTTGATTATTTATTTCAAAATCATCATTGAACTTCAAATTTCTTTCAATCTTAGTCAAATTAAATCAATTTAAGCTATTTTATCAATTTGCACTTCAATTCAAACCCTCAATTGAGACTCAAAAATTTTCAAACTCAATTGTTGCATGTGCTACTTAATCATCGGTTTAGTTTCAACATATATATATTGTATTTTTTTTATGAGTTTTCAAAAAAAAAATTGAAATAAAAAAATTAAATAAAATGAAGAAAATAACAAAATGATTAAAAAATAACTAAAATGATTGAAAAACATATTTTGTGTTTTGGATTTTTCTGGTTTGTTAAATCTCATATATATTTTTTTTTACTAAGAAATAGTTTAAAGTGTGATTCGATAATTTTTTATAATTTACCGTTGTTTTTTTTATTAACATGGCTGTCCGGGCCACCTTGCGTGCACTTCGACTAATCTCATGGACCTTAAAGTTCACGACCATGTAAACTTCTAGTGACCATTATATTAGCAACCACAGGGCTCGAACCTGAGACTACAGGGTAGCAAACCCTTTAATCCCAAGTTTTTACCACTGGACCACCTATTAGATGGTTAATCTACCATTGTTTAATTTAATGGTAAGGAGTATTTTTAAACCAACCTGTGCATCAATGGAGGCTAAATCTCCTCTCTAAATGATTTTAAATAATATACATTCAGACCAACCGTTTAAAATTATCTCAACATTTCACTCAATTTGACGTGGAAAATTTCAAGTCACAGACTATATTAAATGTATTTTTTTTTATAGGAAGGTTAAATATAATTAAAAAGAGATAGCTATTGCTTTAAGAAAAAGTAACAGGAGGATCAAAGACCAAGCCCATCTCAATAAAAGTCGGGTGTACACTTTGTAAGGGTGACAATATTATTATTATTAATAATTTTATTTAAAAAAAAAACTTGTAAAGGGTGTCTGTCTGTCAATTATGCAAGATAGTTTTCAACTAGTTTTTGCTAATCGTCACAATGGAATTCTTGTTCCCATTATCGTCCATTATATGCCAGAAAATGACCTAAAGTTAGCCCATTACGCCCAAAAAGGATTCAAATTTGTGCATCCATTATCGCCTGAAGGACTACTCCCAGAAGGAAAATCGTCAAAGAGTTTATAATTACCATCACCATGGCAAGGGCAGCATTTCGTTCAAGCTAATATTTGAAAAAACTAGAGTAATTTATGATAACAGAGCAGGTAAGATGTTGCTTGTCAACGGGTTCCTTTCTAGCAGCAGTCGCAAGATTATAGACGTTGGAGCTTGGCTGTCCTTTTTGGGCAGACGGACCGTTTTTCTCTGCGCCATCTCTCCACTTTCTCTCTAGCCGTTGGCTGCGCAGTTGTCACGGACCATTCATCTCATCTGCTCAACATTGACTCCGTCGCCAGTATTTTAATGACCTGACATGACTACGATTATTTTATTGAAAAAATAATATTAAGAATACTTGTTCAGTTGTTCTCCCCTCCGATGAAAGAAAAAGAAAAAAAAGAAGTTATGGGGTTGCATCAGGGACGGTGTGTAGAGAGGAGGAAGTTACCGGGTTGCATCAGGGACGGTGTGTAGAGAGGAGGAAGTTACCGGGTTGCATCAGGGTTGGTAAGCCCGCCGGTTCCTCTCTGTGTTTTTTAATTTTTTTTATACGATTGGAATTCATAAGAGAATTCTTAATCTTTTTTATGGTGAATAACAAATCTACTTCAAGTTCGTCTGTACAGTTAGTTCTTCCATCTCCATTAGGCGTTGACTATGCTCGAATATAAAATCGATTAATAAATAAATATCAAAAACCTAAAAGATAAATATAAAATTAAAAGAAAGCCAAAACAGTGTAGACCGACTTGAAGTAAGAATACATTTTTATTTCTTGATAAATATATAAAATTATAAATAATATAACAAGAATAAATTTTTATTTCTTGATAAATATATAAAATTATAAATAATATAACCAAAACTGTATTTATTTTAAGAAATAAGGGGAGGGATTAATTGTGTAGACCGACTTGAAGTAAATTGTTGGAAGAAAAAAAGCACTAGAAAAAAATAATATAAATATGTCATTAAAAACTTGTATTACTAGTCCAAGCATAATCATATTAAATAATAATGTTTGTTATTGATTGTTTAAGTGCACCTTACTTGCATAAACAATTCTTGGAATTAACAAAGAGTTTTCTTCTGAGAGTCATTTTCCTCTTTATTTTTCTTGTGTGTTTTATATATATATATATATATATATATATATATAGTCTATTAAGACATATTTATAAGGATGAAGACTTAGGATGTAACTCTTCATCATTTCTCCTTATATTATCTTATTAATATAAATAATATTAATATAGCTCATTAGGTGATCAAAATCTATTTTTTATTCATCTCTCTCACACATATACCAGGTAGCAAATCCAATTCACATTGCGATAAGAGCGGAGACATGTTAAAGACTTGAATAGGCTATAGTTCAGGTCAAGATTTAACATGATCAAAATCTATTAATATAACCAATTAGGTGAGTAATATTAATATAGCCCATTAGGTGATGAAAATCTATTTTTCATTCATCTCTCTCTCACACAGATACCAGGTAGCAAATCCAATCCATATTGAGGCAAGGACGGAAACATGTTAAAGACTTGGATGAGCTATAATTCAGGTCAAGATTTAACATGATCAAAATCATTTAATATATATTTCATTAGGTGAGTAATATTAATATAGCTTATTAGGCTATCAAAATCTATTTTTTTTTTTTTTATCAAGACGGTATCAACTCTCTTATTAAATTTGTTTTCCTCCCATGGTAAATGAGTAACCTCATGTAGCAAATCCAATCCACAGAGGGGACCAAAAAAGAAAAGAAAAGAGTTGTACTATTAACTTTAATATCAGACCAGGCTCAGTCCAAAAGATCAGGAATCAGAGCCCGGCTCGTTATTGGAAAAAAATGAACCATGTATCTGGGTCTCAGAGTGGCCTTAAAAATCTACAACTCCATATAGGAAAATTCCAACTCAAATCTGGCATATACTTCGCCATAACCAAGAACCAAGGTATTCGCCTGACGCGTGCATCTACCTCTGATTTTCCTAAAGATTACGAACTCTTAACGTCTTCGTTTCTTTATATAATCTTGTTCAAATCAATATATTGCTGTAGAAAAACATCTGGGTTTTAATCATCTAGATAGATGATTGTGTGATATCATTATACTATTAAACAGTTTTTATAACCTTTTCCATGAAAGGACAATTGTTGTTACAAACTCCATGTAATTTTAAAAAAAAACTGCTAATTAAATTAATTCCTAGGATAAGGGGTGAACCCTTATCTAAGCCTCCGGTGTGTGAACTCCTGTAAGAGGGACTCTCTTCTCCAATGTTATATCTATATAAAGCAGTGTTTCATTACTATCCTGAAATAAAAAAAACAAATATAATTAAAATAAAAAAACAATATAAAAAAATAAAATAAAGATAGAATTGTGTTTGATAATAATGTATAAGATAAAATAATTGGTTTTGTATTATGTTTGATTATAGTGGACAAGACATAATAAAATATGAAAAAAATTATTTTACCCTTAATATATATAGTTGTCAAAGTTATATATTTTAAAAAATAATTAGATATATATTTTTTACTTTAGTTTATATTGAGTGTTGAAATTAATAATATTATAATAACCCTAGTTATAAAAACAAGACCGACTTGACGAGTTGACCCTCCCGACCTGTGACTTGAACCTTGCCTTGAGTCGACTTCTAGTCAAGTTTTAAAATTATGATAATAATCATTTTTATTCATATGTTGACTCGAGTCCACCCGTGTTGACCCTCTTGACTTGTGACCTAAGCTTTGCCCCAATTGACCCTCGAGTCAGGTTTTAAAACTAGCGGTGATTATTTTTGGTCTTTATTTTTGTTTCTTCAACCAAACATATTTTTATTCTTATTGTCTCTGGCTTTTCTATCTTATGATAGTAACCAAACACTACTTAGGGGTACATGAATAAGCACCAAATTATTTGAATTCAATTAGGCATAATAAATTAGCTTCATTATCAACCATTATTTTGTACTAAATTTCATTTTCATGCCACCTTATTTGTTAATCTCTTAATTATTTATATGCCACAATGTATCATTATCCTCTGTGTTTTTGGCTAGATTCTAATCATATGTAAATTCTTAAATTTAGATTTTTACTGCCAAATTAATAATCAAACTTCCCAGACATTTCCACTGTGATTATTTTGATACAAAAACCAATTTCTATAATTTAGTCCCCACTTTTTCCTTAACTATACCCATTTGGACACCTATTTCCAACCAAAAACAACATATAAGATAGATCAAGTATCTCTCTTGTCCTTAATCTTCGTTCTTCCAACTCTCTACCTTTACCCACTAACACCCAATTGCCAAATCATTTTTTTTATGGTCACTCTCATTAACAAACATATTACCATTATTATAACACTCACAAATCCTAATTTCATGCCCAAAGTATTTGAAATCTTCTCCTTCTTTCTTTGAGTCAATTTCGGCCATAATTATAAAAACAAATACATGGATGAGCAAATTTCTTTAATTTGTTTAATACTCATTAATTCCAATCAACAATCCATCCCATTTTAATTCATTTGATCATGTATATTCACCTTCGACTCTATTAATTTGTTATTTTACTTGGATAATTTGTGAATTTTTTAGGATAAAAATTTTAGGGTTTAGGTTAGGGTTTTTAATGATTTTGTCTAATTGAAGATTAATTAGATATGAAATTAGTTAAGTAAGTGGGTGTATTGTTTTATTTAGTAAGAAAAATCAATGAATTATGTTGTGTTGATTATGTTAGTGTTAGGGTTTTTATTGATTTTGCCTAATTGAAAATTAATTAGATATGAAATTAGTAAAGTAAGTGTGTATATTGTTTTATTTAGTAATAAAAATCAATGAATTATGTTGTGTTGATTATGTTAGTGTTAGGGTTTTAGGGCAAAGTTTATGATTTTTGTCAATTTTAGATTTTTTAATGTAACTTGAATAATTTGATATATTGACAAATTAACATTGTATTTGATTGTGGTTTTCACAGAATATGTCTTCTATAATGAGAATTTTATGTTATTATAGTGGTAAAATCATCGATAGTGATAATGGTATCACTTATCATGGAGATCAAGTTATTTAGCTTGAGGTTAGACAATTCATTTGACAAATTAAAGAACTTAATGTGTCGAGGAATTAGGGAATTTAGCCAAATTTGATGTTGATATTACTTGGAGAATGTTGGGGCCATCCAAATCGTTATGTCGGTGTGTTCATTACTAATGATATGAGTTTTAATGCAATGATTGTGTTGATCACCGCAAATGAGTTACAAATATTAGAGTTCTACTGGAGTACAAAACATAAAGTAGGAAACTCTTTGAATTTGAAGTTGACTCGGGTTTCAAGTTACAGTTAAAAAACCACAAAATCATCACATGCAAAAGGTCCATCAGGATAGTTGGTGATTTATTGAACCTAATATGAGTTTAAAAAATGATGCATATAGAACCTTAGTTGGTTACGATAATAGTTACGTATTATTATGATGAATCTGAACTTAGTGATGATCGAGATGAGGAATATTATTGTGACCAGTAGTTGTGCATATAATATTAGCACAACCTAGTGCTCACACATATATTACATACACAACTAATGTTTGTGTTATTGTGAGAATTATATTTTTAATTGTGCTAGTTTGGAAAATAAATTTTGCCTGTGCTAATGCAATGCGGGAAAAATCTCGCCTCAAGCCTTAATTTTCTTTAACCACCTAGCAGGCAAAACCATAATTTTTGGAGAAAATTTAATGATTTCGAAATTGAAATCTACCAAAAGGGAAGGCTAGGAAAGAATGAAGATAACATATCTTTCAACCTGTGATTTTTGAGAATTCGAAAGCAGGGAAGCAAGAGCCAAGTAGCTAGGAAGCATTGAGCTTCATTCTTCGAACTTTCTCCTTAGCATTATGTTAATGTTGACCCTCCTTCCATATGGGGTTGCAACACCATTTTTCCATTTGCAATTTGTGCCTATACTGGTTTATCTCCCCCTTCCTGCAGTGCCTCTTTCCTAGTTTGCTGGACGCAGCCAATAATTGATTTTCTTGCTCAGGAATGTACGGGACTTGCTGCTATCTTGCATAATGGGCTCCAGTTTTATCGAAAGATTCAAGAGGGCGGGATAAACTAGTCTCCTTCTGATAGTTGATTGCATTGCTCTGATCCATGAATCCTCCATCCCCTCTTGTATCTTTTCTTGGTAGTACTGCGAGATTTTCTTGCTCATGAAGAAGCAAGACCAAATCCAACTCACTGTTATTTTTGTCATCTCCACTCTGCAGTACTAAGGTGTATGATCTTGAACCAGGAAAATGCAAGTCTTTTTGATAGTGATTGATTCTTTTTTCTGAAAATTCTTCACTGTTTCTACACATGACCAGAACTGGAAAACATTCTTGTTCAACTAAATTGCTTGGATCCAATTTTCAGAAAATACATGATCATGGTCACTAACTTGTAAAAGGGTGCTGCTTTCAGGGTTAGCTGAGCATAGATTATCTGAAAATTCCAAAGGGTCATACATGAACTGCAGTCTGTATGGTAGACTTGATAGTTGACTATGTTTTGGATTGTGGCTTTGGTTAATGATGAATTTATTCCATGGCGATTAAAATTTCCCAGACCTGAGTTTCCACTGCAGGTTTTGTGATTCTCAAAAGGAAGTAATGTATCATAATCATTTGTTTCTCTTATGAATGATTAAAGGAAGCTCTTTGCTTGCCTTTAGGTTTCTATTTTTTTTTTTTAAAAAATGAAAACACCGATATAGAAATGTTGTTGGCAATTCTATTGGTATTTATTGACGTGTCAATTTGCTGACGCAAGATAGGAGGTAAAGATTGAAACCCTTGATAGAATATTTCGTTGATAATTTTATCGGGGATTGATAATACCCCAATAAAATAAAAATATTGAAGAGTAATTTTTCAATTACAGTATTTCACCAGCAATTCTGTTGATGATTTATAATACCAACGGAATTTTTTATATATGCTATGGAATATTCAGTCGAGATTCTTCAATTTTCTATTCAAACGGTTTTAAAGACATATCTTTTACGTCATTTTAATACATTTAAACAAGTTAATAAAAGAGAGAGAGAGAGAGAAGAAGAAGAAGAAGAAGAAGAAGAAGGCGGCACAAGTGAGAACACAACTCGGTCATTTTGTTCTCAATTCCTCTATTAGATCGGATCGAGAAAGAGCAACCTATTCAACAAACCAGATCCATAGGGAAGAATCCGGGGACAGGGATGGATCCCGCTTATTCACTGGAAGAAAGCAACTCCATTTTAGCATAAGCAAACAGATCTAAGAGGTAGAAAGGCAACGAGTGTTTCTTATACCCATCAAAATGACAGCAGCAAGAGCAAATTATTGATATAGTGACGTTGATGACATGACCAGCATACATGCTAGCTAAGGTCCAAACAAAACACGAGGCAGATTAAACTGAAGGAAATTTAGGAGGATGGACACTCGAATTTCTCGGCGACCTTCCTATTGCATTCATTGAGCAACACGTACCTCCACAGAAACAGGAATGTCCAACTTAATAATGCCCAAGAGATCCACTCCGACTCTAATGCAAAGGCAAACAGTAGCTTCAAGATCAACAAGACCATCAATGAGACTGCAGCAAGTGGCCTTCTCTTTTTCACCAACATAAATTTTTGCCAAGGTCAGGACATTTGCACATGCTTGCAACTTTAAGGTATCTCTAGGGCAAGTGTCCTTTGATAATAGTAGTGTTGATGGTGGCGGCTGATGTTCTGGGCCTTCAGGCTTTCCTCGGAAATCAGAAGAACTCATAGTTGAGGGTGAGGAGGAGGGCAGTCGAGGGTAGTGCTCTTGAAGCCATGTTTGAGCTCTAAAATACAAGCTTCACTGTTGGCTGAAGAGCTAGTCTCTAGAGATTTTGAATGCTGGCGGTGGGAAATCGGGAAGTGGATTGGGCAATTTATATAGATGGAGATTAAACACAACTTGGCTTTTAAAAATCATTGCTACGAGAAACATGCAACGCCTTTTGTTATTATCTTGGAAATAAAAACAGTAACAACATGTCTCTTTATATTTTACTATTTTAAAAATATAAAAGTTAACTACACTTCAAAATTATTTTAAATTAATATAAATTTATTTTATGTTTTTATCTTCTCTATATCTATTCTTTCTGTACTAAAACACTAATAAAAAACAACATTAATTCTTACTATATTTTTTTCCCATCAATGATTAGTTGCCTTACACATGCAATAGATAACATGTGGCAAGACCCATAATTTGGCATGACCTAACTATTGGCTCTAACCTAGCTATAAATATCCTTACACAGCATTCATGATTCATTCATGATTGTAGCTCTTTGTTCTCTTGTGGTAAAAAAAAAAAACAAAGACCTGGTAGTTTACAGTTCTTCTAATCAGACACGGAACAATAAGCTTCAAGTTTGTAATTACACAAGGCTGCTTTCCAAATTATAACTTCACTTCCCCCCTGAAGTAATTAACGTTTATGTAAAAGCAATATTAATGTGGCTTCCCTGTCCTTAGAATCTATCCAGCTTAAGTTGAATCCATCCGAATCTAGCTGTTTATTGTAAACAAGAAACTATGGTGATGAAATGAAGATAAAACTTGAGGTTTGAACCTCTTGATGGCTAAAAGGTGCGCATCCCCTTGATGATCATACCATTTTCTAAGGTTTATGGTCATTTACGTGGAAAAGTCTTGCTGTAAAACAGAAAAGTATGCACTAAGTAGGACTTCTTTAAATTTTGGTCTCCAAACATAACAGTCTAGGAGGACTCAAACCGGCGATAATTTGCTGGGAATAATCCTTCCTCACGTCGTGACTCGTGCAACCCTAAAACTTGTTAAGAAAGAATCAACAAAATCTCATGTTTACGTAATGTATTAGGAAACATATACTGTCAAAGATATGTATTCCTATTATAACTCTTATTCCAGAATTAATTAGCTTAGCACAATATAGGAAAATAATCGTGTATATAATATAGCTGTGACAGACTCAATGATACACAACAGGGTTGACAATTCCTTTTTTTCTCTGAAATTCACATGGTATCAGAGCGTGGTTTACCCTAAATCTCCTTCTCTTTCTCTTTTTCTGCCTCTGCCTCAAACTCCTGCTTCAATTTTTTTTTGCCGATTGTTCACTACCATGGAACGCGAGCAATTTTCTAAAGAAGGCATGAATAATGCCTTTGATTCTTTTTTTTCTCTACCATTCCGATCATCCGGGATTGGTGCTTGTTTCCAAACCCCTCAATGGTGATAACTACTCTACTTGGTGCAGATCTATGACAATCTCTTTAAACGCTAAAAATAAATTGGGATTTATAGATGGGACAGTACAAATACCATCAGCCACCAACTAGCCAGACGATCATGCTTCATGGAAAAGATGCAATGACATGATTTTATCATGGATTCTCAACTCAATTACACCAGAACTTGCCGACAGTGTTATATATTTGACTATAGCACAAGAAGTTTGGGAGGATCTTCGAGATCGTTTTTCTCAAAGTAACGCTCCTCGTATTTTTCAGATTGAGAGAGACATAGCTTGTGTTTCTCAAGCTCAGATGACAGTTGCGGCATATTATACAAAGCTGAAAGGATTGTGGGATGAATTGGGATCTTATAACGGAACTGTTTGCTCTTGTGGAGCAGATCATAAGCGACGACAATTGATGCAATTTCTCATGGGATTAAATGAATCTTACAAAGCAATTCGGGGGCAGATTCTACTGCTGAATCCTTTACCTGATGTTCGTCAGGCTTATGCTTCCATTGTTCAAGAAGAAAAGCAACGTAGCTTAGGTGATACACATGATGCAACATAAACTGCAGCCATGGTAGTTCAACGAAATGCACCCACGGCTCTGGCTTTTCGATCAGGTCAAGGGGTTTCCTCCCGCTCCAATTCTTTTAATCGTAAGCCACTGCACTACACATACTGTGATAGTGACCATCATGTGCGAGATACATGTTGGAAATTACATGGATATCCACCAGGTCACCCAAAGCACAAAGCCAACAGATTCAACAAGTCTGGAAGTCGTCAACATTACAACAAACCTGCACAACCTTCAGCTAATTACATCAAGGAAGGTCCCACGATGGAAAAGAAGCATTCAGTGATGAATGGACTCTCTGATTTACAGTTCCAGCAAATATTGTCTATCATGAACAATACAGGAAATGCTCAAACCACCGTTCCTCAAGCCAATGCTGCAGTTACCACTCCAGGTTTGTTACAAACACCAGTTATTATGCCAAGTCGATTGATTCTTGACAGTGGTGCCACTGACCATATCACTTCTTCTCCGAATCTGCTTGTTGATAGTAGGCAGAACACTATTTTGCCACCAGTTATTATGCCGAGTGGAGAACAGGCTCCAATTACATCTATTGGGACTTTACATTTGAATTCTGTTATTTCTCTAAAAAATGTGCTTGGTGTGCCATCTTTTAAGGTGGATTTGATGTCTATAAGTCGAATTACAAGAGGACTTAATTGTTCAGTAACCTTTTTTCCCTATTGGTGTGTTTTACATGACTTAGCGACGAAGACGACGATTGGTTTAGGTAAACAACGAGGTGGACTTTATTACTTGGTTGCATTAGCATCAACACCACCAACACCAAAATACCAACCTTCCGCATCTGCTGCTATTGCTACCCAATCATCCCGTTCTCATGTTATCTCCTCCACCGATTTATGGCATAGCTGATTAGGGCATTTATCTTCCTCTAGATTACATTTTATGGCAAAAACTTTACTCAATTTTCCTTTTAAATTTCAAGACGCTTGTGATATTTGTGCACTTTCAAAACAATGTTGTCTTCCTTTTTCTGCTAGTTCAATTTCCTCTATTCGACCATTTGAATTAATTCATTGCGATATTTGGGGGCCTTATAAAATTCATTCTCTTTCTGGTGCTAAATATTTTTTGACAATTGTGGATGATTACTCTCGATTTACATGGGTATTTTTTATGCATCACAAACATGAAACACAAAATTTACTCATCAATTTCTTTTCCTTCGTCAAAACTCAATTTAATGCATCCATCGCAAATATTCGCATCGATAATGGGGGGGAATTTTTTTCTATGCAGAATTTTTTCCACCAACATGGCACAACTTATCAACACTCTTGCGTTTATACGCCCCAATAAAATGGGGTCGTCGAGCGTAAACATCGTCATATCCTTGAGTCTGCACGTGCTCTTCGTTTTCAAGCTCATCTCCCTTTGCATTTTTGGGCAGAATGCGTCCTTACTGCTGTCCATTTAATCAATTGTTTGCCCACACCACTTCTTTCCCATAAAACCCCTTTTGAAAAACTTTACAACAAGGTTCCAAATTACTCCCATCTCAAAGTTTTCGGTTGCCTTGCATATGCTACCGAAGTGCACGCTACACATAAATTTGCTCCTCGAGCTGCACGTTGTGTTTTTCTCGGGTACCCAGTAGGCCAAAAAGCTTATAAACTCTACAACCTTACCACCCATAAATTTCTCACCAGCTGTGGCATTGTCTTTCATGAACACATTTTTCCCTATCAATTACCCTTACCATTCCTGCCCCTCCCATACCATCAACTGGATCCACAACTGCCATACCAGTCATTCCCCTTTCCATCTCTAATCTTCCTTCAGCAGACTTCCCAGTCCCCTCTTCAGCGTCTTCCACTCCAGTCCCTTCGTCATCTCCCTCCAATGTGCCCCTGTCACCACCTATCCTTCCTGTGCAGCCTCTGCGTCGTTCCCAGCGGCATCACAGCCCTCCCCGTGCTCTGCGTGATTATGTTTGCAACCAAGTAACATCTCCCAAACCAACGCTGCCTTCATCGTCCAGTCCCACCACAGGTACAAGGTATCCTCTTTGTAATTTCCTTTCTTATCACCGCTACTCACCACAGCACAGGTCTTTTGTTGCCACCATTAGTCAGGACATTGAGCCCTGCTCATACACTGAAGCTGCCTCCCTTCCACAATGGCATAATGCCATGCAATCTGAGCTTGCAGCATTGGAAGTTAACCAGACTTGGTCCCTTACATCTCTCCCTCCCGACAAGATTGCCATTGGATGTCGCTGGATATACAAAATCAAACGTCATTCAGATGGCACCATTGAGCGTCATAAAGCTCGGTTAGTGGCCAAGGGTTACACACAGCTGGAAGGTATTGATTTCCATGACACATTCTCTCCTACTACCAAAAAGATTATTGTCAGGTGTTTATTGGCTTTAGCAGCAGCACAGAACACTACAAGATTCCACAGTTTTACCGATGGAAACCTTCCGTTGGTGTGTGATTAGAAGTTCGTCGGTGATTTTTTTATCGACGTCATCACCGACGGATTAAGTCTGTCGGTTTTACCTTCGTCGGTGATTCCCACTTCCGTCGCCATATCGGTCGGCAAAACAAAAAAACCATTTGCCGATGGTTTTACAGACGGAATTTGCGTGCCGAAAAAAAAAAGATTCCCGCTTGAAATATACCGAAGGATTTTTAGTCCGTCGGTGATATTCCCGCTTGAAATATACCGACGGATTTTTAGTCCGTCGGTGATATTGTGATTGACCGACGAAAACTAACCGTCGGTAAATCTGTTGGTGAGTGTATAAAATACCGACCGAATATGGCCGTCTGGAAATGCGTCGGTACGTGTGGAAGCTACTGTTAAAGGCCGACGGATTACGTCCGTCGGTAAGTCTGTCGGTGATGTTTTAAAATTCCAACCGAATTCATCCATCGGTAAAATCCTTGGTAATATTTTTTTTCTTAATTTTGTTTTTAAAAAATTATTTAGAATATATAATATAAAACTATATAAATTAATTGTACTATAAACCAATTATGCAAATAAAATTTATATTAAACATAAAAAAAACAAAGTTAAATAATATTCATTACAAACTGAATATGTTTCAAGAAAAATATTAAATGAAGTTTTAAAGGTAAATAATGTTGATTACAAATTAATATAAAGGTGGAGGAGGAGGAGATCCTGGCGGAGGCTGGTGGTTATACGACCAAAAACGATTAGGCGCACATGTTCCACTATTTGACAAGTTCATAATCATTTCGTGAAGCTGTTCATAAGCCGCTTTTTGTTGTTCATGAGCCGCTTCATACTCCGCTTTTTGTTGTGCTTGAGACGCTTTGAGTTGCTCAGACTCCGCTCTTTGTTGTGCATGAGACGCTTTGAGTTGTGCGTACTCCGCTTTTAGGTTATTGTATTTCTCGGTGAGCTGAGCCGTGTGTTGCTGCAAGGCCACGAACTCCTTAGATTGAGAGCTCGATATTGATTGGGAGCTCCCAACGGTTGAAACACTACGGGTCGATCGCAAGTTGTCGGCCGTAGTGTTGGAGAGCCCGTAAACCCGATTTTTATCGGGTCCACCTGACGAGCCAACCTCTATCCACAAATCCGGATCGAATTCTGGATGGGTCAAAATATCGTCCCCATATCTCTCCCTCAACCGATTATTATAGGTCTCCTGAAAAAAAAAAAAGTAATCATCATATTCAATACAATGAACATAATAACTTACAAAATAAAATGGTTGAAAACAAACATACCATGAAATGCTGAGCACGGTTATCAACGAACTGTTGCGCCCCCTTCTGGCGGTCTTGACTCCGCACGTGCGTCTCCACAAACAGCTCCATCGGGCTCGATTCACGTCCAAGAGACGCAGCCTATAATGAAAAAAGATATATTAACAACAACTGAATTTAACGATATATTTCATTTAAATTAATCTTACCATTCGTTTCGCATGTGCAGCAAACGGAACGGAGCCGCCAGTGTGCGTTGTCACCCCGCCATGAATTGGCCGATTCCGGTTGCCAGCACCGGACTGTGAGCGTCGTGTGAACCGCTCAGACATCACGTGCTCAAGATAGTGCGGCCATATATCTTCCGGGATGTATATCGGTTTGAAATCCCTCCAAACCGCAACATCGTTCCAGCCTTGGAAACCCCTATCCCTCGCGGTTTTTTTTGCCTTTTTCTGTGCTTCATACCAAAAATCACGCAACCTACTTCACGCAATCAAAAATTACATTTCGAAACATAAATTTTTGTCTAAAAAAAATCCTGTATTGTTTTCGATCTTACCTAGTTGCCGCGTGATTTTCCCACACCCTCCTCACAACAGTGTTATGCTCACTGTCCCAGCAGAATTTGTGCTGTGTATAAATAAACAAGTTTAAATAAAAACAATAATTTATTTACAATTATATTAATAATTTATTAGAAATAAGCTGAAAATTATAAATTAACACCAACCTGAAATCTGCCAAACCATGCATTGATTTGAGGCATCCATTCAGGATGCTTGGATATCTGACTCCATTGAAACAATGGAATCTCCATCGACGATTTAAACGCCGATGATATTACTCGGGCGGCTTCAATGTTTGTGAACCTAAAAATAAATGAAATAAATTCAATAGTGATTACTTCATAAATTATGTTGTAATTTAAAAAAAAAACTAAAACCTTAACAAACTTACATCGAAAGGTCGTCCTTCCACTGTGCCTCGTACTTGCGGCTAAATTGATTCCGCTGCGAAGGCACGCCGCCTCTGCGCTGTGAAGTACCGCTGGAAGAGGCAGCATCGGTTGACGTCGCAGGTGGTGTAGGTGCCTCTTCTTGAGCGGCACCTAAGGAAATATCATCCTCGCTGCCAGACGAACTAGCAGCGACCGCACTTGAGCGACCAGCTCTGGTTTTCGTTCTACGCATCTACACAATTTGATACAAATAATTATATAATTAAATTCAAATGTAAAAAAAAAAATTCGACAGCACCTCCCCTATACCGGATACTATCCAAATCCACAAACCTGCACATATTAACAATAGCCACAACCAATTTACCCAATCTATACTAATTATTCCAACATATTCAATTACTAATCCTAAGGTAAATTCAACATTAAGAATTACAATTCAACAAATTATTCAATAATTATGCCAATACAACAAAACAATAAATTAAAAAAAACTCTAGAATAACAATCAAAATAAATGGAAAAAATTAAACACAAAGCATGCAATAATAGAGTAAAACTAATAATTATTCCAACATATTCAATTACTAATTCTAAGGTAAATTCAACATTAAGAATTACAATTCAACAAATTATTCAATAATTATGCCAATACAACAAAACAATAAATTAAAAAAAAAACTCTAGAATAACAATCAAAATAAATGGAAAAAATTAAACACAAATCATGCAATAATAAAGTAAAATTAATAATTATTCCAACATATTCAATTACTAATTCTATGGTAAATTCAACATTAACAATAAATATTCAACAAATTAACTAATAATAATTATGCCAATACAACAATAAAAAATATTCAATAAATTCAAAAAAACAAAACTATAGACTTTAGCAATGAATTATGCAAAAAAAACTATAGACTTTATCTACATTACAAAAAATACACCAAAACAAAAAAAATAACCAAAAAAATAGCAAAAAAAAAACCATTAAAGTAAAATGAAATAGAGGAAACACTAACCTTTTAAACTGATGGAGATTTACGATAAAAAAAGCTTGAGATCGCTTGAAGAATGGAGTGAAGAACGGAGAGGAAAAGAATGGTGAAAAACTGAGGAGAAGAGAAAATGAACTGAAGAGGCGGTCGGGGTAGGTTAAAAGCCAGTTTTACCGATGGATATAAAATTAATTATTATTTTAATTTATTCCGTCGGTGATACGTTAAAAATCCGTCGGTAACTTTTGAATTTCGCACCAAATTTTTAATGGCGCTCCATATTTTTCGCAGTCCGTCGGTAAATCCGTCGGTAAGATGACGCGGTCAAAGATGCATTTAATGCACAACCCTTTGATATTCACGCGGTCCGTCGGTATTTGTGTCGGTAAAATTGAGATATTACCGACGAATGTAGTACCGTCGGAGTAGCCGTCGGGGATGTGGTGGCATTACCAGTAATTGTTTTCGAACTCTCTGTGAAACACCGACGGACTTAGGTCCGTCGGTGTGGCCGTCGGTGATGTGGTGGCATTACCAGTAATTGTTTTCGAACTCTCTGTGACGGCCCTAGGTCCGTCGGTGTTGCCGTCGGTGATGTGGTGGCATTATCAGTAATTGTTTTCGAACTCTCTGTGAAACACCGACGGACCTTGGTCCGTCGGAGTGGCCGTCGGTGATGTGGTGGCATTACCAGTAATTGTTTTCAAACTCTCTGTGAAACACCGACGGACCTAGGTCCGTCGGTGTGGCCGTCGGTGATGTGGTGGCATTACCAGTAATTATTTCATATCACAAAATATATCATCCATGATCAATAATTATTTCAAGTAATTATTTCGTAATTGTGGCATTTCAACTAATTATTTCAAGTAATAAATATTTTGTGTTTCAAAATATATCATCCATAATCTAAATTACATGAGAAAAAAGGTTTTACATAGGGCTTCATTTTGGTAGTTAGTCAGAATTTTCTTCTTCTTCATCATCAATTGAATTGTCATCACCTTCGTCGCAATCTTCAATATGAATATCATCTTCTTCATCGACATTTGCTTGTCCGCTAGAGCTCAAAACAAAATTCAACTCCGCTGCGTCAACATCAACAAGACTATCATCGAAAACACGAAAATTTGAATTTTCTTCCAATTCAATCGAAGGAGCAACTCGATATGGTTCAACCACCTCACTAACTTGAAAGACTTCATCTCGCATACTTGTGTCTTCGTTCTCATCCTGAACAACCTCGACACGACCCCGGGGTTTTGTTTTTAAAACGGACAACCAATCCACTCTTGAGCGATCCTTTCTAAATGAAGGGGTGTATGTGTAATAAACTTGTTGACATTGCTTTGCGAAAACAAAGACATCGTTTATGTTGCGGAGTCTAGCTTTTGAGTTGATTTCGACCAGACCATAGTGCGGATCAACTCTGATTCCTCTGTCAGTCGTGTCATACCAATAACATTTGAATAAAAACACTATATTCTGCTCGTTATGATATTGCAGTTCGACGACCTCTTCTAATCTACCATAGTAGTCAACTTCTAACTCACTACTAGTGGATCCCTTAACACAAACACCGTTGTTGTATGTCTTTCTTCCTTGCCCGTATTCTTCAGTATGGAAAACATATCCATTTACAAAATACCCGTTGTAGCACTTACATTTTCTTTTAGGCCCCAGGCTTAGTGAAGACAATGACTTAGGTGCACTCCTTCCCATTTGATAAACCTTGTATGTAATGTACATCAATAAACAGTAAATGAACGAGAATCTTGTAATGACATGCATACGTACAATAATTTTGCAAGTTAGAATGAGTTTGTGATAGTGCTTACATGTGTTCTGAACCACGTGGCAAACTGCTCATCTTGTAATTGAAAGATCTGGGATTCGGTCAGCTGTGAGTTATTGGATAGCAAATATTGACGATGCTGCCTGCAAGTGATAATGAGTGTATGATATTACAATATATAATTAACAGTATATTACTAACAAAGTTTAATTAGTATAAACTTACTGAATAAAAGGTCTCAGCTCATCACAGTTAAATAGAACATAGTTGTGTGCTTGTTTGAACTCTATTTCCGACAAATATCTTCCTCTTACGACATTTTTAGGTGTGGGTCGTCCAGTATTGGAGAATATTGACAAGTTCCCATTGGAAGGCATTTCACCGCCATCATCATGCCGTGGAACGCGATTGATTCTCGTTCTCAGATGAGGTTCGAAATAGTACGAGATAAATGTTGAGATCTCCTCAACAATATAGGCCTCACATATCGAAGCCTCAACATGCGCCTTGTTCTTAACCTTTTTCTTGAGATTAAACAAGTACTTGCATTGAAATATTAATCAAGTATTTTCAATTAAGAAAAACATATAAAATACTTTTATATATGAATTACATTGCAACTGTAATATCTAACCGTTCGAATGGGTACATCCATCTATATTGGACCGGTCCTCCAGCTTTTGCCTCGAACGGTAGATGTATAGGGAGATGCTCCATTGAGTCAAAAAATGATGGAGGGAATATCATCTCAAGTTTGCATAGTGTCTCGACGATATTCGTTTGAAGCCTCTCAATGTGATCAACATTCAACTTGCTGGAACATATATCTCTGAAGAAATGACTGATCTCCGTGAGTGCATCCCATATTCCCTTTGGCAACAAATCACGAAAAGCTAATGGGATGAGTGTTTGCATGAACACGTGGCAGTCATGAATCTTCATTCCATACAATCTGCAGTCCTCTATATTAACCAGCCTTGATATGTTCGATGCATGTCCATCCGGAAAACGCAGACTCTTAAGCCATTTGTAGACTAGCAGTTGTGCGTTTTTCTCTAACACGAAGCTTGCTCTTGGTTTTGCGACCCGTGACTCATCATAAACCAACTCCATATTTTTACGGTTACAGTATAAAGCTATATCCAATCTAGCCTTGATGTTGTCCTTTGTCTTCCCCTTCACATCCATGACGGTGTTGAAAATGTTCTCAAACATGTCCTTTTCGATGTGCATGACGTCAAGGTTATGGCGGAGCAGATTGGTCTTCCAATAAGGAAGCTAAAAAAAAAATACTTCGCTTTACCCAATTATGGGTCAAACCAAAACCAAGAAACTTTTGCTTACCTGATTGAAGGTCAAACACAATGTCATCGTACTCTGAGACAACATTATGCAATTCTTCACCAGAAAGACGCGGGGATGCAACATCTTTTTCAACTCTGCCAACAAAGAAATCTTTTCTGTTCTTTCTGTACCTGTGATGAAGTGGCAAGAAGCGACGGTGACAGTCAAAAAAAGAAGCTTTACCTCCATTTGCTAGCGTGAATGCCTTGTTGTTTTCCATGCAGTATGGACATGCGAGTTTCCCATGCGTGCTCCAACCAGAAAGCATTCCATAAGTTGGAAAATCATTGATAGTCCACATCAATGCCGCCCTCATAAGGAAATTTTCTTTCCTCGATATATCATAAGTCAGAGCTCCGGAGGACCACAACTGCGCCAACTCATCAATCAACGATCGAAGACAAACATCTATATTCCGCCCCGGGCTTCTTGGACCGGGTATGATAGTAGATAAAAACATGAACTCCGGCCTCATACACATTCCCGGTGGCAAGTTATAAACTGTGAGTATGACCGGCCAACAAGAATAAGGAGCAGCAAATGACCCAAATGGGTTGAATCCGTCTGTACACAACCCAAGACGCACATTCCTTGATTCAGCTGAAAAGTGAGGATGAACACTGTTAAAGCGTTTCCACGCTTCGCCATCAGAAGGATGAACCATCACTCCATCAACCGCATGGTGTGCTTGGTGCCATGTCATGTGCTCAGCAGTCCTTGGTGACATGAATAACCTCTGCAGTCTAGGTGTGATCGGGAAGTATCTAAGTTTTTTATATGCCACTAGAGTCTTTCCCCTGCCAGTTCTAGGTTTGTAACGGGAATGCCCGCATGTCATGCACTCGGTCATCTCAGCATTTTCAAGGTAGTATAACATGCAGAAGTTAGGGCACATGTCAATTTTTTGGTATCCTAAACCGAGGGGTTTCATCATGGACTTCGCAGCATAGAAGTTCTCTTTCAGCCTGTTCCCTTCAGGTAAAATGCTTCTTACCCATTCAATAATCTTTTCATACCCGGCCTCACTCAACCCGTGATCTAACTTGATGGTGAACACCTGTGCTACGGCCGATAATTTACTGTGGTTCGTGCAGCCATCCCATAATGGTTCGTCAGAATCTTTCAACAAATCAAAAAACCTAGCTGCATCTACATTAGGTTCTTCTTCTACGATTGGACATTGACTGCCATTACCTTGATTCATTCTCATTGCATCCATAACCATATTTCTGTAAGGATTAGTGTTGTCATTTGCCGCTTCATGCACATTGCTAGCACTAGAAGTAGACCCAACCACCGTTTCTTCCATTCTCCTCTCACTCTCGCTAACAAATACTTCTCCATGTGCATACCAACACTGGTAATTCTCCATAAACCCTTTGTGTAGAAGATGCATCATTACAACATCTTGATGCAGATACTTTTTATTTTCACACTTCCTGCATAGACACCTAATACCACCTCCAGTAAAATTTCTGGGAATAGATGTTGCGAAATTAATAAAACCCTGAACCCCGTTACAATAATCCATCCTCCGCAATCCTTGGGGTGAATCTCGATACATCCATGAACGATCATCCATGACTTATATCGAACCTCTATAAAATTATGATGACATAATGTATTAATTAACTAAGTTAGGTAAATAAACTTGCAAAAATATTACTTTACCTCGAGATTATCCAACAAACCAATCACAACTTCTCATAAATATTAAATATTCATTATCATTTATCAACGTCCATACGAATTAAAATATATAAATTTACAGAAATTACCACTCCGCAATACCATTGATAAAACTTTAAACGGGCCCATTAAGCAAGCTATTAATTATTTCAAAATAGCACATGTAATTCGGTAGTTCCATAAAGTTTTAACAATTTACAAACAAATACAATCTTACAAAATCTAAAACAAACCATAACAGGTATAAAATTATACATTCATATACTACAAGTTTGTTTGAGAAATAACAATAAAACATGTACATCTACTAACAAAATACATATACTAAAAAAAACAATAAAATTGACATTTAATTAAATGTTAAAATTTAAAAAGATAGAAATTACTTACAAAAATTGATAAAATCCATCGGTAAATCAGAACACGGATGCTGTGACCACAAAACTTCAAGAAATATAACTTGTTTTGCTGATATGAGGAAGATTTTTTTTTGGGGGAGGGGGGGCTGGTTGTTTGCCGATGGGGAGAGTTGGGATGAGGAAGAAGAAGGAGAAATAGGGGAGGAGAGGGTCGGCAGAGCTGATATATATTAACTTTTTCCGACGATTTCACCGACGGAGTTTTTGTCGGTGCAATCGTCGGTGATTCTGACGGAAACGTAAACAAGTCACCGTACGGATCTGCCATTTCAAATCCCTCGGTGAGTCCGTCGGCAATTTAAACGGAAAACCGGTCGCGTCACTGTACGGGCACTGTACGGGCTGTCGTTTTGAATCCGTCGGCAAAAAATAACCCGCCAAAATCTCCACGTCAGCGACCCGTCTTTTTTTTTAATTCGGACCATTTTCCGTCCGTAATTCAGTCAGTAAGTACCGACGGAAATGTTCCTTCGGTAGTTACCGACTGAATTACGGACGGAAAATGGTCCGTCGGTAGTTACCGACTGACTTACGGACGGAAAAGTGTCCGTCGGTAATTTTGAGCTCAAATTACCGACGGAAATATGCCGTCGGTAAAGCCGTTGGTATTTAGCGAATTTCTGGTAATGGAATTGGTCCCTCCACCAGCTAGATGTACACAATGCTTTCCTTCATGGTGATCTTCATGAAGAAATTTATGTGTCCACCTCCTGGTCTTCAGCGACAGGGGGAGAACTTGGTATGTCGCCTCAACAAGTCGTTGTATGGATTAAAGCAAGCGTCTCGCCAATGGTTTGCCAAATTCTCTGCAGCTATTCAAGTTGCCGGATATGTTCAGTCTAAAGCAGATTATTCATTGTTCACATGTTGCAATGGTAAATCTTTTATCGCATTATTAATATATGTTGACGACATTCTTATTACAAGTAATGACCTCAAGGCTATATCCACTCTCAAGAACTTTTTGCACAGTCGTTTTCACATTAAGGATTTGGGTGATTTGAAGTATTTTCTGGGCATTGAGGTCTCTCGATCAAAAAAAGGTATTTCTATCTCATAACGAAAATACGCTTTGGAAATTCTGAAGGATGGTGGGGTTTTGGGTGCTAAACCCGTGAATTTTCCTATGGAACAAAACACAAAACTCTCTGATGCAGGTGACTTGCTTAAAGATCCATCTCAGTATAGAAGACTTGTGGGGCGCCTAATCTACTTGACTATTACACGACTGGATATCATGTATTCTGTACATGTGCTAAGTCGGTTTATGCATGCCCCACGCAAACCGCATATGGAGGCTGCCCTGCGTGTGTTGCGTTACTTGAAAGGTGCTCCAGGTCAGGGTTTGTTTTTCTCTTCTCAAAATGGTATGTCTCTGCGAGCTTTTTGTGATTTAGATTGGGCTGGTTGCCCAATGACTCGGAGATCAACTACAGGTTATTGTGTTTTTTTGGGTTCTTCGCTTGTTTCTTGGCGGACGAAAAGACAGAAAACAGTGTCACTCTCCTCAGCAGAAGCCGAATACAGAGCTATGACAGGTACATGCTGTGAGTTATCTTGGTTACGATCATTGTTGAAAGACCTCCAGATATTGCACCCGAAACCAGCATTACTACACTGCGATAACAAAGCAGCTTTACACATAGCAGCTAATCCAGTTTTCCATGAGAGAACCAGACATAAAGAAATGGATTGTCACTTCATTCGGGACAAAATACAGGATGGTTCGATCACGACTGAATTTTTTACTTCAGCAGAATAGCTTGCGGATGTCTTTACTAAACCATTGGGAAAAGAGAGCTTCTCCACTATGATTCGCAAGTTGGGAGTTCTTGACATCCACTCTCCAACTTGAGGGGGAGTGTTAAGAAAGAATCAACAAAATCTCATGTTTACGTAATGTATTAGGAAACATATACTGTCAAAGATATGTATTCCTATTGTAAGTCTTATTCCAGAATTAGCTTAGCACAATATAGGAAAATAATCGTGTATATAATGTAGCTGTGACAGACTCAATGGTACACAACAGGGTTGGCAATTCCTTTTTTTCTCTGAAATTCACAAAACTATACAAGCGAGCTCATATGAATATTCTAATGCATTTGCTTGATATATCCGAAAAGTTTTATCGTAAAAAAGGTTCAACTCTGTGAGGAACGGTAAAGGGCCTGACAGTGCAAGATCAAAAGAGCTTTTTTTTAGCTTTTTGCATGTTAAGCGAACGCTATTATTTTTTTAATGATCAAGGTATTGTACAATAGTTTTAAGCTCTTTTAATCTGACGTTGGATTCTGATGAAAAGTTTCTGGCACCTTCTACGAGCACGGTTCTACAAAGATCAATTGTTTATAATCAATTGAGTTCGTTTTAATATCTAATTAAATTAGGCCTATAATTAAACTGTGTTTCAGAAATTTATTTTTAGTTATTTTACTTTTTTTTATTTAGTTTAAAAATTATAATGTTAGTTGGATACTATTAACTATGTATTTCTATAATGATTTTGATTATTCACAAATTTATTCAAAGTTTTTCCGTTCATATTTTTCTATAAAGTTTAGAGAGTGTTGTAATATTAAGACATGAAAAATCCTAACTTCCTATTTTTTCATTATTGCATAAATTCACACACACACACATAAAGGCTCACAACAGTTACAATCTTCACAGCCACAATTATAACTAGCTTTCCTAAAACAGTTTTTCTAATTCTATGTATATATACAACTCTCTATTCATTTATAATTTGTGTGGAAAAATAATATACTCATTCCATCAATACACTGTCTATATTTAAACTTTATCATAATATCAAAGATTTTATAACTAAGCGGTCACGAGTTCGAATCTTACCATCCCTATTTATTTGATAAAAATTAAGTACAATGTAATGTGGGCCTGTGCAAGTTTCAAACCCAAAGGGTTTTCACTTGAGGGAGTGTGTTGAAGAATAATATAAATCATATCTTGGAACCTCACCTAACAGTTTAAGCTATTGGGTTGAGATAATTCTTTTACATGGTATCACACATCCTGCCTCAGATCATTCTACATATTCTGCCTCAAATCAAATCACAAAAAAATAGCCCAGAATCAAGGCTCACAACGGTTACAATCTTCATAGCCATAATTATAGCTAGATTTCCTAGAACAATTTTTCTAATTCTATATATATATATATATATATATATATACAGCTCTCTATTCATTTGTAATTTGTGTATAAAAATAATATACTCATTCCATCAATACACTGTCTACATTTAAACTTTATCAATACACACTCAAAAGGATCCTTGGCAGTGTTGTGTGAAAGTTTTTGAGCCTGGTGGGTAAGCATCAGCCATCACGCATCGATCACAATGATCATACACAACTAAGTCGAGACAGTACTTCAGATAAAAAGAAAGACATAAAGACAACAATTCAATCCCAATGCTTTTGGTCTTTCTCAATTTTTTAGGTGTGGTATATATGTGGTTAAGTCAATAAAACGCATCCCTGTATATGGTTATGTAACTAGATTGATGATGCGTGTTGTAATGTGATTGGAACATTTTTTTTAATATAAAAAAATATTTAGATATTGCTATTATATTTTAGAAAAACAAGAAAAAATTGCTACTCAGGTTATAAAATCTCATGGAGTTCAATAAGCTTGCATCATTTAATTATATGAAAAATAAAAAAGGTAACCACAATAAATAAAATGAATTAGACAAAAAAAAATACTAATCATGATAGTCCACATAAAAAAACTCTTGTCAATATTTCTTTATAACAAAGTAAAAATTAAATAGAATTTAATAAAATAATATCTAAAATAAATTTTCAATTCGTCTAAGAATAAAAACAATTGAAATAACCCCATAGAAAATAAATGAAAAAAAAAATATGAAGCTCAATTTCCAACTAACCTTATGCAGACAGATGAAATTGAAAAAAATCAATTTAAAATAAAATGAAAAAAAAAGACATGAGTTAACCTAGGTTAACTCGCAAAACCTATAACTTAGATCATGAGATCATGATAACCATATTAAAATAAAATAAAATAAAATTGCAAAGCTTAATCCCCAACCAACCTTGTATAGAAGGATGAAATTAAAAAAATTAATTTAAAAAAGGACAAAAAATTCCAAGATCAACTCGGGTTAACTTTCCAAACTCGTAACTCAAATCATGAGACTGAGATTAACCTATAGAAGGTAAATAAAAAAAATCACGAAACCCAATTTTCAACCAACACAATGTTGAAAATGAAAATGAGAAAAATAAATTTAATTAAAAACAAAGTCCCAAAACAAAACAAATAGTAACCGAAAAAATAAGGACCAAATTTATCATAAAAACCAAAATAACAATCTACCTTTCTTTACAATCATCATGCGCGGCCTCCCACGAAGGCACTTGCAAAGATGCTTCGAACTCCACCAAGGAAGGAGGAATTCTAAGATAGGAGGAAGCTGGAAGGGCTACCACAGTGCGGTGGCTTCCATCACATGTTGGTGCATGTGTTGCATGCGCTAGTCAATTTCTCTTTGCTCATTCATTTTTTCCCTGGTCTTGCAAAATTAGGATGGACACTTGTTTGAGTTTTGAATTTGATCTCTGAAGCCTATAGAAAGGAAAGTGAAAAAAAAGCATGAAGATCAATTCGTTAAATGCTAAATGATGAAATTGAGATAAAAAACATTGAACTGGCTATTAAAAGCAACACGGTCTTTTCACAAAGTTCATTAGTTATTAGCATGTTGATTGGGAATAACTCGGTCATTTTACTTTTCTAAAGCACAATAAAATGACTAACATACCGTGAAAACAACATTTTAAAACTATCATTCGGAGGTTTTTGGGTATTTTCAACCCAGATTTTTTTAGTTATAATCAAGTTGATTGAGGGGTAATTTGGTATGTTCATAAATATCAAATAAAATTAAAAAACCAAAAGTTGCTAGTGCATGCATGCGCCACCATTTGAGAGGCGTCTGCATTCTTCAAGCGATGCCTTACGGTGTCCCCTGACGACCAAGAATTCCTTTGTTTTCATGTCATTGGAATCATTGTGGCGTCTTCTTCTTGTTGGGAAGGGCGTGGCAAAAATGATAGGGCGCTTTGTTGTCGATGATACTTTTTTTTTCCGCTCTTTTCTCTTTCCTCTCCTTGAAATTCATATGGGGCATTCAAAAGTTCAAAGGTGTCCTCTTATTTATTGAGATTTAAACTTTGATTCATATTCTTTTAATTTTTAATTTTTGTTCTTAACTCTTTTATAAAATTTTGATTTGTGTTCAATTTCATCTTTTAATCCCAAATTGTGATATGTTATTTTTACCAATTTGGTCATTATTCTTTTGATTGTTTATTTTGGTCCTTTTATTAAATTGATTTTTCTTTTCATCAACCTTCAATCAAAAATTTGTAGTTGCCCTCTAATTTATTTTTTATTTCACTTTTGATTCTCATTCTTTTAAGTGTTATTTTTTGTTTTGGATCCTTTTGTATAATTAATTTTTTTTTTCAATTTCATCATTCAATATTTGATTGGTTGAAAATTGAGCTTTATAATTTTTTCAGATATGGTGTTTTGATCTAATGACCTATGTCATGGGTTTAAAAATTTAACGTAGGCTAACATAGTTTTTTGTTTTTTTTGTTTACTTATTTTCTTTCTTAATTTCAACATTCGATATTGGTTTTTTTTAGAAGGGCCTTTTGAATTTCTTTGTTTTTTTTTTTCTATTGTGTGTTATCCTAATCTCATGACTTGGATCGTGATTTTGACGGGTTAACCTAGGTTGACTTGACCCTTATTACCAGGTTTCTCAAGCTAACTCGAGTTGAATCAAGCCTTTGTTCTTTGTTTTACCCAATTTTATCCTTCCGTATTCAATTAGCTGAGAATTGTGCTATATCATTTTTTTCTTTTTGAAAAAAAATATTTTTCCAGGTTATCGTGATCATTTTTTATTTATTTAGTTCATTCGTTGTCATTATCTATTTTTATCATCTAATTATTTGACTCGATAAGGTATATGACCCATGCCATAGATTTTTCTTCCTCTTTAAAATATACATGCAACACCTTAACATATAATAAGAATCCAACCCCCTGATATAATGCAGGTCCACGTCTAGTGTTTAGTAATTTGAGACAGTTAACCTTTAGGAAGAACACCTAGTTGATAAGTTGGTGTATTGCTCATATTGTCACGCAAAGTTAAGGTTGTAAGAAAAATCTTTTCTTGGGAATTCACCAACGCAGACGGTCCGATTATAAAAACACAGTAAATGAAAGACTAAAACTAAAACTAAGATCTAAAAACCGAAAACACATGACCATTTCCATAATCTTAGAAATACTTGTTGGGGAGGATGTGGAAGCCGGTGGGAGTGCGCGTCTGTTAAAGAATCATTCATACAAGTTTAGTCAAGTGGAATGCAACATGCCATTGTTATAATATCTCTCTGTTTTAATTTTCTCGAAAGAGTTACCAAACACATGAAGTTTCTTGAGAGTTTTTATTTAAACCTTGCAATGGGGACAACAACGACTCGACGGGGTTGAGTGACAGTAATGATTCCAGATTTGGTGCAACCTCCGTGGTGAAGCATTGAGAGAGATGAGGACTCTTTCCAGAACCAGACTTTCCGATTATAACTATTAACTACCACCGGGTTTTTTTTTATTTTCTCTTCAGATTGCACTAAAGGCAAAGGATTCACCATTTACCGCAGTGCAGACCTGTAATTATTATTCTTAGTTATGGCCAAGCAAATATATATTTATATAAAGAAACAATATCGAGAGAAGTTTTGATGGCAATGAGATTTTTACTTTGATCGATGTAATTTGGACCTGCAGAAACAACTAGAAATTGCTCATGAAATGAACTAACAAGACTTTCTTGTTCCTCTTGCGCAAGTTAGAATGGATTTGTTTTGAAATTTATTAGTTATTTTTGTTTTGATTTTTAGGTTTGTGTAATTGGGAAAAAAAAGTTTGAATTCTAATTTTAGTTTAATTTGTTGAGTTTTTTTTTTTTTATCATGGATTTGAAAATAAAAATACAAAGAAGCAAAAAAGACTTGGTTTTGATTTAGAGAAATGGTAGTGTGATTAAGAGGAAGAAAAAGATGCAAAAATTACAAGTGTATTTTGGTTATTAAAACAATTATAATGACAAACTTGTAATATTTTAGACTTTTTTTTGTTTACCAACTTCATAGGTTTCTAATTTAATAAATACAGTGAAATCAATTATATAAATAATAAAATATAAAATACAATTTTTAAAAGTATATAGGGAAAGTGTTACCTGGAAAGCTTTCACTACTTGTGTTTTTCTATTGCTATTAAGACTAACTATTTTATCAACAACTAAAGAAATTAAATCTTAAAGAGTTAAATGATTAAAGTTAAACAATTGCAAAATGAAAACAATTACTATATAATGCATACTCTTATTATATGTATATTCAATAAACGACAAGTAATTTTTCTGATTTTTCAAATTCTTATGAATCATAGTTCTTAACAATGTAGTTAAAATATTATTTACTATTTCAGTTTGATCAACTATTTATGGATGGAAAGTAATAGAAAATAACAATTTTTTCCCTAACTTGCTCGACAAAACCTTCCAAAAATAACTAAGAAACTTAACATCACGATAAGAAATAATGCTTATAAGAATCCGTGAAGCCGAATTATCTTTCTAACGAATAAGTTTGCAATTTTAGTTGTATCATCAATTTTAAGATAAGATATAAAATGTGTTATCCTACAAAACCTAATTGCAACCACAAAAATAGAATCCCTGCTCGCTTTGACCGAGGAATACCTAAAAGTGCCAAAATAATAAAATAAAATTTCTTATATAGTAGCTTCTGAACCTTCTTAAATGATTAACTCTTTCTAAGAGAATTAGTTAGTTTCATTTGAGTAAAAATCTAGCCGAGTTGATTATTAAATGTGGAAGAGGAAATTTGCATACAAGGTTTCATAGGATACTAAGGAATATAATTGAGTTGACTGTCCAACCTAAATAGTGGTATGAGAATGCTCATGAGAAATGAGAGAAATGCCTAAAAAGACCATAGAAGTCCCTATTAGCAATGGTAATGGTGTGATTGGAGGTGTAAGTTGAACTTAAATACCCATTGCAATGATGATTGGTGGAAATTATGAGAATATAAAAGGTTTGGATTCTTTAGCATTTTTTTTTTATATATATTGATGTTAACAAATGTATTGTTTGATCCTCGAAGACAAGATTCATGAGAGTTTTATCCATGATGTTATTCTTAGTTTTTTACAATAGAGTTGATTAACATCTCTAGGATAAATTGTAAGAAAGTTAAATTATGAGAAAGATAAATTATTGAAAATCTTTTATTGAAATTATGTGTTAGAGCATATTAAAAAATTACAACAAATACATCCATTTAAATTCTAATTCTTATTATGGTTCTAAAAAGTAGAAAAATAACAAACCTAGAGTCAGCTTTAAATAAAAAAAAATCAATTATTAGAACATTAACACTTAGTCCATCTTAACAAGGAAACAAACATCCCAATACTAGAATAATGATTTTAATTTATTTTTTTAAGACTAAAAAGGAAAAGATCTTAGCTAATATACATGCAACCCATTCAGTTCATGATGTCTTTTAGCCCCACCAAGCATCTCTAAAATCTTGGTCATTTTAGCCCATGATTGCTAATTGTTATATTATTTAAAGTATCAATCTTGAATTTGCTTATGTAAAATGCTCATTACCATGTTTTAACAGGATAATAATATACAATGTTTTTTTTTTTCAATATAAACAAAAAGATAAGACTAACATGTGTTATGTCTATGGCAAGTTGGGGTGAGAAAAACAATAAAATAACCAATTAAACCATGAAAACTAATAAAACAATTAATCAAAAAAACCAATCCGGGAAAAAAATTGAATGAACCAATTAAGAAACTTTAAAAAATTAGTTCGATTCGGTTCGGTTTAGTTCAGTTTTGATTTTAAAAGCATGAACTGATTAAACCAGAACAAACCAAACTAGTTCAACCAAAATTAAACCCTACTATAAAAAGCAAACATGTATAAAAACTTCTTTTTCTCTCCTCATAAACCCTATCTCCGAAATCAAGTTGCCCCATTTCTCCGTACTCTTTCCATCTCCGTACTTTCTTTATATTCCTCTACCAAAACATCTCCTCCACTAGAAACCAACCAAACCAACTTCTAATCACAAGGTCCCTCATATGAACAACCTCTCTCTCTCTCTCTCTCTCTCTCTCTCTCTCTCTCTCTCTCTCTCGTTATAGCACGAAACGAAAACAATAAACATAGCCTGATTCGTTCCTAAGACCTTCTACCAATTAACCCGAACCAACATTTCCTCTCTTTTATCCACCAATCACAACTCAACCCACAATAACCCTATTGTTACTCGACTACCCTATCATAGACAAGACTTGTATGTGCTCCCTCCCTCCCTCTCAGCCCTCTTCTTTACTTTCTGATTTTTTTATTTTATTTTATTTGTGCATTTGTTGATTCTTTTCTTGTTTTTATTCCTTTTCTGTTTGCTTCCAGGTCTTGAAACTTAATTCAAGATATTTTATTTTTTTGGTGAGGAGGGGTTTACATAGAAAATAATCATGGATGGTATGTGAGCTCTGCTGCCTCTTATCTTCTTTATTTTAATGTTTTATGGATCTATGTGTCAAAGAACCATCTCAAGCTATTAGGTGAGGTCCAAATATATAATTTATTTTATTCTCTAATACACCTCCTCAAGTGAAAGCCATTTGGACTTAAAACTTGCATAGGCCAACATTACTTAATTTTTATCAAATAAATGGAGATGGTGAGATTCGAAATCGTGACCGCTTGGTCATTAAGGCTTTGATACCATGTAAAAAAACGAATTCAACTCAATAGCTTAAACTCTTAAGTGAAGTCCCAAGATATGATTTATATTATTCTCTAACACTATGTATAACAAGAAGTATTTTGTTTATATCTTAGATGATACAAATTAATTCTTCAATGAATTGGTTAAAATCTTACGCTCAAATGAATTTAAAATTGATTTTGTAATCTTAGTGCAACTATTTGTGAGGGCAATGGATTTGTAATTGAAGTGCCATAATTTATAGTTGAGCCTATTACCTTGTGATGAAAGGCTGGCTGTTGACAATTGCTATGCTCAAATGTCTTGTTGATTGATGGATTTGGATAGCATAGAGTATTGAAGGGTGGGGTAGCTTCGGTTCATGAAATTCTTCTCCTTCCCTTGCGACATAGATTGTCAATCACCTTTCTTGCCTCTGATTGAATATATAGAGATAATTATCTAATTCATCAACAAACATATAGGCTTATAATTAATAAAAAAATTTAAAAGTTGAAACAAATTGCACAAGGATTTTGCTATAAAAAAACCCTAAAAATACTATATACAATAAATAGGTTTATCTAATTTTTCATTTGAAAAACCTGAATCGAGCTATTCAATTTGAATTAGTTGATCGGTTCGATTTGTTTTTGTTTTGTTTCTTAATTTAAAAAAAAAAGTTTTAGTTTGGTTAAATATGAAAAATGTTCACATGACAAGCATGAAAAGCAGGAAATAATTTTGCTCAAATGTTTATCCAAATATTTATGAAAGAAAGGTAAACACTAGAAAAAAAAATAAAAAAATACAAATGAATCGTTGAATCATGTGTATTAAAAAATACATTGACCACTCTATTACTTGGGATGCACTACTACGATTCATGTGTATTTTTATTATACTTTTTTTAATTTTATATTTTATTAATATTTAGATTATGTTAGATATGAGTTTGAAAATATAAAGGTGAATTACTACATAAGTAATTGTTAAATTTAGTTTTTAAGAATATTTATTATATTTATAAATTGAAAGGTTAAATGTTAATATTTACTCTTATAAAACGATGACGAAGGCACCAAGATTATGAATGGATTTAGCATCCAGGCGTGCAGCACATGTTTTGTGAAGTTTCCAATCTTCGAGATTTCTAACAACCATTGTGCAAGCTCAAATTGTCCCGCAGTTTAATTATGGGATCCCTGGAATTTAGTTATTGCAAGTTTTGAATTAAACCGGAAAAACATTAATATTATGAATGCGTCGAAACATGTAAAAATATAGTTTAATTTTTTTATATAAAAATTAAAATAATATTATTTTTTTAAAAAAACAATCTTAAAATAAAATTATTTTTAATTAATACAGATTAACCTACTAAATTTTTAACTCAAGTTATAAATCATATTATAAACTGAATCAGATTTAATAATTTTTGTCCTCCCATCAGATTTACAATAAATAGTCAATTTTCTTTTAATTTTTTTGTTATTATTTTGATCTCACTCTCTCTCTAACATTGGTATCTACATATAACCAATTAAAATCACTATCGAAAGATTTATAAATATTAAAAAAATAATTTAAAATAAAAATAAAATTCAAATTTAATCAAAAATATTTTTTCATTACAAAACAAACAAGCTACAAGATAACGTTTGGAAAAACCTTATATATATATATATATATATATATATATATATATATATATATATATATATTCACTAATTATACAAGTATTAGGAAGAATGCTTGATACTTCTAACCAATAGTAAAACACTACAAAAGATATTTTATTTTCTTTGTGGATCCGAAAAAGTGAGAGATGGCTAAAAAAAGTAGTTTTATTGCCAACAGAGAAATTAATCTTAATTATTGCAATTAATTAAAAGAACATATATCGGTGTAGAAAAAGAGGACATTATATTATAATTCTTTTCCCTCTTCCTTAGGGAAATTTATGGAACAATTAACAATCTGATTCTGGATTGATTTATTCTGTCCATAAAAAAAAAAAAAAACACCCTACATGGCATCTACTCTGCAATAGCAGTAAGTTTAGGCATGGAGCCAAGCGTGGGTGCATCGCGGGGCACCAACTGACCCTGTGCCATCACCAGCGACTTGTAGATCTCAATGATCATCTTCTCATCATACTCCTTGATTGGGCGGGCACCAATCCCATCGCCGTACCCTGCAGTTCCTATCGCCCTGGAATTAGCAAACCCAAGCATCATCTTCACGTAGGCATCCCGTAGCCAGACAAAAAACCTCTTCGGAGAAGACATTTTCAAGGCTTTAAGCTTCGGCTTGACCTTGATCCGCCAAGCAAACCTCCTCCTCCTCCTTGAAGTAGTGCTAACCGAACCCAGCTCCACCGGCCAACTCCTCCGAGTCCGACCTGACCCATTTATCCTCTCGTACCCTCTCCTACTCCAGTATTCTTTCATCTTCGTGAATATCCTAGCAGAAACACCTTCCATACTCACACACACACACACACACACCTGTGTATGTGTTTCCGGTTTTTTTTGGCTTCTCTTTACTTTTTTGCAGTTTATGTGAGAGAATTATGGGGCAGAGAGAGGAAGGAGGAGGGTGGTTGAAAGCTGTACACAAGTACACAACTTATATACCAATTAATTCTCTCACATAAACTGCGTAAAAATAAAGGATAAACCAAAAGAAATCAGAATCACATGTAGGTGTGTGTGTGTGTTTTTTTTTTGTTTTTTTTTTTTTAATGTTAAATGTACTATGTACATCTGGCGTACCTGAAACAGAAGATCTTGGCCCTTGGATTCTGGTTCTGGTCAGTTGATGTAAATAGTTCTTGTCCACACTGTTTCTAGTTACCTGTCTTATCCCAAATACCACTGTCTTTTCTTAAACCGAAGAAAATTATCTGACGTGTTTGAAATTTCAATATTTTTTATTTGTAAATAAATTAAGATTTTATTTAGTGAAATTTATTTTTAATAGCAATAAAGGTAAAAAATTATTATATTTTATATAATAATTAATTTAATACCTTATATTTATTTCGGTCTATCTTCAAATGAATAAAAAAACTCTCTCTCTCTAAAATTTGGCTGGTAGCATATAAAAAGCTAAATCTATCCTTTTAGTTTTAAGAGAATCTGTCTTTATACATGTTCAATTTTCTCTACGAGTTATTTATCAATTTTTTTTAAATGTATCTATCTTTTTAATTAAAATATGAAATGCTCCCATTCAAAAAAAGCATTTGAATTTTAGCATGAATAAATATCCTAAATGATCATTATAGCCATTCAAACTTTAGCATGATTAAACCCCTGTTTATTTTTGTATTTTAAAAACGTTTTTGAAAAAAAATAAAATTTTTTATTTATTTTAAATTAATTTTTTTATATTTTTAGATCATTTTGATGCGCTAATATCAAAAATAATTTTAAAACATAAAAAATATATTATTTTAATACAAAATAAAAAATATTTAAAAAAACAATCCTAACCTAATTTAAGAGACGCTTTAAATATACGAGTACATAAAGTTTTCATCAACTATAGACACAGTAAAGCGATATTAAATGGTGACCGTATTGAGGGATCTAAAGTCAGTGTAAAAGCGGCAGTCGCCATCTTTCTTTTTAATTGGAGCTAGGTCTGATGAGCCCCACTTTTAGCACGTCAAGGAATTGGTTTTCAATTTTAGCTTTTGAAGAAATAGGCATGGCTGTAGGGCCGCACCTTAACTGGCTCGGCGGCTTCCCTTGCCGGAGGGAGCTGTGTGGGTTTCTTGGAAACATCAGCATAGGCTTCTAGTCAGGGCTGAATGTCATCATGAACTTGTAGCTGATTTTCTTGCTCCGTTGTCTGCAAACAAAGTGGAAAAACCGAGCCTCCTTGCCTTATTTCTTTAGCAGTGGTTTTTAAGGGCGCAGATTGAATTGTCTGCGTTTCCCTGGCTTGTGACATCCTAGCTTGATTATTCCATTGGAACTCCTTTGTCATTTGCTTCCAATTACAAATCAATGGTCCTGGTTGCTTCTGTTGGAAACAGATTGCAGAAACAAAAATGAAGAAGATTTGTATGAGATAATTGGTAGACCTACAGAGCAATAAAAAAGATGTCTTTTATTATTCTTCTTTTCTTCAATACAAAAACAGAACGGAGGAGTACTCTATATAACAAGGACTAATTTAATGAAATCTTTTCTATCTAAGAAAAACCAAGAGAACTTTGATTCATTAAAGCTAACAATTAATGACACTGAAGATTAAAAATTAAACTTTAATACTCCCTCTTAATTTGTATTTTTCAGAAACTCCTTGAATTGTTGGAACTTTTTAACTATAACAACTTTCTGAAGAATGTCTACAGTATGATCATTTGTAATAATAAACTTCAGTTGTATCTCTTTCTTGCTATCCATATCTCTAATAAAATGATGCCTTAACTCTGTATGTTTTGATCTTGCATGAAAAACTGGATGCTTGATCATTGCAATTGCTAACATGTTATCACATAATATAACAGTAAGATTAAGGACTTTTTACTGCAAATCAGAAAGAATACTTCTCAACCACACTGACTGACATACCGCTTCATTTGTAGCAAAGTATTCTGCTTCTATAGAAGACAATGCTATAGAATTCTATTTCCTTGAGCACCATGAAATTATATTTGTTCCTAGACAAAACACATAACCATATTTATTATTCCTATTATCACAGCTTCCAGCCCAATCACAGTTAGAAAAACCAATCAACTTGTTACCTTCTTGTTTCTTGTACAGGATTTCATGATCCTTTTTTCCTTAAAGATATTGCAGGATTCTTTTTGTTGTTGCAAAATGAAGTCTACTAGGATCCTCCATAAATCTGGAAATAATACTTATTGAAAACAGTATATCAGGTTTTAAATTTGTGAGATAGATTAAAGATCTAGCAAGACTTTGAAAAATATTTGAATCCATCTTAGCAGCACCATCATTCTTTTGTAACTTCTCGTTTGCTGCCATGAAAGATGCTACTGGTTTACATTCTGACAAGTTGAATTTCTTGAAAAGATATGTAACATACTTTTCTTATGAAATAAAAATTTTCCCTAGATATTGCTTCACTTGAATGCCAAGAAAATATCTCGTCAATCCAAGATCTGACATTTTGAATTCTTTCATAATAACATTCTTGAATTCTGCAACTATATTTTTACTTGTTCCTGCATATATTAGATCATCAACATAGAGATAGCCCATTAGAAAGTCTTCTTTCTTTTTCTTCATATAGAGTGATGGTTCAGATTAACTTCTTTCAAATCTATTCTGATGAAAATATAGATTAATTTTGTTGTTCCATGCTCTTGGTGCATGTTTTAATCCATAAATAGCTTTATAAAGTCTATAATTATTTTTTCTTTTCTTTTTAATTCATATCCTGGGGGCTGCTCAACATAGATTTCTTCCTACAATTCTCCATTAAGAAATGTTGACTTAACATCAAGTTGAAAAACTTGTAATTGAAATTGTGCAAATAAGGCAAGAACTATTCTAATTGTTTCCATTCTTACAACAGATGTAACAACCCGACCCAACCTGCTATATATTATTCGCTTTGGGTCCCTCCCATACCTGGGTTGCTGACCCGCACGATTTTCAACGTGTATGACAAGTTAGCACCAACACTACTAATAAGGCCAACAACTAACTCCTCACCCGTTGAAGTGGAATCTTACAATCCACCCCCCTTAACGAGCCCGAAGACCCCGTCAGCACCATCAGACAGCCAGTAAGGTCGGTTCTAATACCAATGTAACAGCCTAGCCCAACCTGCTATATATTGTCCACTTTAGGCCATATCGCCCTCATGGTTTTGTTCCTGGTGACGCGAGCCCTTCTGGCCTAACACCCCAAAACGCGTATGACAAGTTAGCACCAGCACTACTAATAAGGCCAGCAACTAATTCCTCTCCCGCCGATGTGGGATCTAACAATAGACATAAAGGTTTCTATAAAATCAACTCCGGGCTGCTGTGAAAAGCCTGTTGCAACAATTCTAGCCATATGCTTTAGAATATTGTCATCCTCAAAGTATTTGATCTTGAACACCCATTTTAAGCCCATTGCTTTTTTTTTTTTTTTGGAGATCAACTAACTTCCATGTTTGATTCTTTTCAATACTTATCAACTCCTCATTCATATATTTCCTTCATTCTTCCTTTCTTACTGCTTCTTTAAAATGTTAAGGTTCATCTAGAAAGAAAGCAACATGACAAGAGTTGTAAATGTAAGTTAATGGTCAAAATCTCGTGAGAGGATATCGCAGGATTCTTTTTGCTGCTAAAAAATAAAGTCTGTTAAGATTCTCTATAAATCTGGAAATAATACTAACTAAAACAGTATATCAAGTCTTGAATTTGAGAGATAGATTAAAGATTCAACAAGACTTCGAAAAATCTTTGAATCCATCTTAGCAACACTATCATTATGTTGTAACTTCTCATTTGCTGCCATAGAAGATCCTACTGGTTTACATTGTCACATGTTGAATTTCTTGAAAAGATCTGCAACATACTTTTCTTATGAAATAAAAATTTTCCCTAGAGATTGCTTCACTTGAATGCCAAGAAAATATCTCATCAATCCAAGATTTGACATTTTGAATTTTTTTCATCATAGCATTCTTGAATTCAACAACCATATCTTTACTTGTTCCTACATATATTAGATCATCAACATAGAGACAGCTCATTGGAAAGTCTTTTTTTTTCCCCTCACATAGAGTGATGGTTCAGATTGACTTCTTTCAAATCCATTTTGATGAAAGTACCTATCAATTTTGTTGTTCCATGCTCTTAGTTTTTGTTTTAATCCATAAAAAGCTTTATAAAGTCTGTAAACTTTTTCTTTTTTTCCTTTTAATTCATATCATAGGGGCTACTCAACATAGACTTCTTCATGCAATTCTCTATTAAAAAATGCTAACTTAATATCAAGTTAAAAAACCTGCAATTGAAGTTATACAGATAAGGCAATAACTATTCTGATTGTTTCCATCCTTGCAATAGGCATAAAGGTTTTTGTAAAATCAACTCCAGGTTGTTGTGATTCCTTATGCTTCACAATATTGTTATCCTCAATGTATTTGATCTTGAACACCCATTTTAAGCCCACTACCTTCTTGTTTTTTTTTTTAGATCAACTAACTTTCATGTTTGATTCTTTTCAATACTTATCATCTTCTCATTCATATCTTTCCTTCATTCTTCCTTTCTTACTACTTCTTTAAAATTTTAAGGTTCACCTGGAAAGAAAGCAACATGACAAGAGTTGTAAATGTTAGTTAATGGTTGAAATCTCTTTGGAGGATATCGTAGGAAATTTTTTGCTGCTGCAAAATAAAGTCTGTTACGATCCTCCATAAATCTGAAAATAATACTAACTGAAAACAATATATCAAGTCTTGAATTTGAGAGATAGATTAAAGATCCAACAAGACTTTGAAAAATCTGTGAATCCACTTTAGCAACACTATCATTATTGAATATTAACATTGATATGCACATACAATCAATTAATTCTTCCCTCTCGTATTATTTAGTTTACATGTTCCATGCATATATATATATAGATACACATTGGTTATACAGTGGTTATAGAAGTCCAATATAGGTTGGACTTTGGATGAAGCTAAACTTCATCCTTAGGATAGGATTACATCAAATTAGAGTTGCAGTAGGATTTAAACAGCGAAAGTATCGGTAACAAATTCTCTTGAATTTCCAGCAGTAGCATTATCCATTATATGCCCCTTCAAGATTATGCTGCTATCAAGCAGACCAATCTTGCTACACAAATATCACGTTCTATGTCGGGATAGAGGTTTGGTAAGCAGATCGGCTAACTAGTCTTGTGTGTGCACATGTCGGACTTGAAGGCACCCTTGACTGACCAGATCACGTATAAAATGAAGATCAATCTGAATGTGTTTCATGCGCGTGTGATTGACAGGATTGAAGCTCAAATATGTGGCACCAAGAATGTCACACAACAGCGTTGGAGTCTGTGGAAATGAGAGACCAAGTTCAGTGAATAGGGTCTGCAGCCACTGAGTTTTAGAGGCAGCTTTTGCTAGTGCACGATATTTAGCTTTTGTAGAAGAGCGAGCAATTGCTCTTTGTTTGTTTGATTTCCAAGAGATTGGCGTAACCCCAAGAAAATATATATAGGCAGAAGTGGAGGTTCTGTCATCGAGGTTTCCAGCCAAGTCAGCATAAGAGAAAGTATTAAGGGCAAGAGTACAAACTTTAGAGATTTGAATGCCATGAAAGATGGTCTGCTTCAAATAACGCAGGAGATGTTTTGTTGCAATACAATGATTTTGGGATGGTTTGTGCATGAATTGTGAAAGTTTGTTCACAACGAAGCAAATGTCTAGACGTGTGAATGAGAGATATCGAAGGCTCTTGATAATGTTGCGAAACTGAGAGCTATCCGTGGGTGTTGTGCCATCCTGTAAGTGAAGGGAGTGACTGGTTGAAAGGGGAGCAGAGACATCTTTAGCGCCCAACATATTTGCATGGGATAGATGTAACGCCCCACACTTTCATATGTGATTATAGTTACTTTCCTACGATTTGGTACATAAAAATATGGATAATTTTTTTTTCAGTTCTCATATATAAGTCTATTGAAATTTCCACCGAAATTTCAGCAGAGTCTCCCCTATACCAGAAGGTCCCAAGTTATCAATATATACCCTGTTTACACTTCTAATATCTTACATCTCGTAACTCAATCACAACCCAATCATCGTGGGTCTCAATCCCACAAACATCATCATCATCATCACAACCACAACATATATAACATACATTGAACAACAAATATCATTATTGGGGAATAAATGAGATAAACACGCATACATGAAACATGATTATATGAATTTCAAAATTAAGTTCATCTATTCAAGTTTAAACATCAATTATACAAATTAAGTTATATAAAAGTTGTAATATTACAAAATACAAGGATATACTCTCTAGAACCTAGACTATAAAAAGTGAACATAAGCTAGGATCTACTCTTGTCGTGCATGTGATGGTCCTGAAACAAAATACATATTATTGAAACATGAAAATCATAATAATATAGCAACACAAATATCCAATAATTTAAGAAGACAAACATGCATTCATATTTTATTCACTTCTCCCTTCTGGTTTTCATTAGAAACTTTTTCTCCTTCAATTACTAAAAACCGTTTCCACTTTTATTATCAACCTCTATTCAAGATTTTATAAGATCAACCATGATCATTTTCGCTTAACACATTACCGATATCAATTTCATGGTATCATCATCACCCCGTAGGAGTCGATGCAAGGTGATCCCCTTACCCAAGATCCTACAAACACTAAATGTGTGCTAACCAATACATGGTGATCTCCTTACCCGGGATCCTAACATACACTAAATGTATGCTAGTCAAAGCATGTTGATTGATCCCCTTACTTGGGATACTAACATACACTAAATGTATGCTAGTCGAAGCACATATTACACTTCTTATATTTTCTTTGATAGTGGTACTCCTATCACTTGGCAATGCACACAAGGGTAGTTCATCTTGAACACACGCATACATTCAGAATACTATCCGAAATAACAACATCATTACACCAACTTCCATCATTCACATAATATCCAATGTTGCAAATTCACATCTCACATTATTAACATTTTAAATTCTTGAATTTAACTAAAAAGCTTAGGTGAGGATCATCTACCTGCAGTAGAAGCTCTACCCGTGCTCCCCTACTGTTGCTATTGCACCACACCGGTGGTCCCTCCTACAATCACAGGCTCATCTCATAAATTTTTCTCATTCAATGATATGTTTTATAATAATCATATCAACAGCCAATAGATCTTTCTTTCAATCATTTCTTTCTTTATATTTTACATTTTTCTCATTACACTCATTAATGTTGTCATCCTTTATCCAACCATAGTTATCATTCCTTTCTTTATATTTGAACTGTTACTATTTAAATCTTGAACTGTTACTGTCTAGACATTAAACTGTTACTGTCCAACCATTACTATCTTGACATTGAACTGTTACTGTCCGACCTCTCCTCAGATTTTTAACTATATCTAGAGTTATAAAGCTTCGTTTCAAGCGAGATTGGTCTCGTTGGAAAGCTAAGACACGAGGTTACATGTTCTCTGAAGGAAGAAGAACCCATTTCTACCCTTAAGATAGTCAAAATTGCTTATCAACTAATCAGTCCTACTGTTTTACAGAGTTAGTCATAACCCAGTCTCGGTTGGTGACCCATAACTGGAGTTCTACAGCTCCAAATTGAGCAAGATCAATTTTCTTAATTAGATAACATCCAAAACTACAATTACTATGAAGGAACTTGATCCTAATTCCCTCATCCTCCTACTCAAATTCTCTCTAATAGTCAAGAGACGAATCTCTCCAGATTCATTAACCTTTCCATTTACACACAACATCTACAATTTAACTTTTTTTCTCTTTTATCTCAACCCCTAGCCATATCACATACCATTTAAGAGTGTCAAAATATCTTTTTAAAAGCCAATTTATCTTATTTATTTCAATCTTCCCTTTTAACGTCAAAATAAAATATTTTTATCGATTTTACAAACTTTCCGAACAATATTCTTCTAAACACAATCCTTGACATTTCAACATGCATTTGTTTTTCATTTTAACACAATTAAACACACATCATTAAGCTAAATATGTCAAATTAAACATCCTCCCCCTTTGATGCATAATTGATCGAAAGCATGTCCTTAAAGAACCAAGAGTTCCCTCATTCTTTTAATGCTAATTTCATTCTATTCACACACACATTCAAATAAAGAAAACAACCTATTATAATAAATTCATTAAGGAAAACCACAATTTCCCCATTTTTTCTCTTTGCTCTGTATATGGTCGGCTAACTTTCCTTGCCCCCACTCATGTGGCTGGCTTTTTATATCACTCTGAGTTGTCCTTAGAAATTAGGATAACAAGCACAATAAGCTTATACATTTTTATTTTTATTTTTACTTTTGATTTTGGAGAGGTATTTACCCCCCCTAAACATACACTTTCAGGGCTGTCACAGCAGCCCCAAGGTCTCCTAAAAATTAAGTCTCTCTAATGCTCAATTTCCATTTTATTTTAGGGTTGTTTTAGTTCACACAAAACCAATTTTGACAACAGTTTTAATCACCTATAAATAACAAATGAATAATATTTCAAACAATCCATACGGTCAAGTTATAATGTATCATTATAAGTATAATATCCAAATATCAACTTCATCAGATGGTGAAATTTCCAAAAACATGGGTTTAACCGAACTGACCTCAAACTTGTAGACCTATTGTGTGAGAAGCATAACTTATATACCAAATGTTTGTTTCTGATCTCCACCGTTCAGTATCTAGACAGCATCAGGAAGAACAACATATCCAAATTATAGCTCGATCCAACGGTGTTCAGAGGGGAAAACAGTCAGCGACGAAGACTATCTAGAAGTGTATTTTCCCTAAAATTATCCTCCTGTGATATCACTCAAATGGGGACTGATATAGAAGATCCCTCTGGTGAAAATGTACACAACAAGGAGGAGAACAACGATCCGAATATTGTTCTGATCCAATGGTGGAAGGTGGAGTTATAGCTATCGTATTTTCTGCCATCAATATGTCTTCTCTCCAGCTTCTCTCTAAACTCTCTCTTGCTCTCGCAAGTCACTCCAAGAGAGAAAATAGAATGATATTTATAGTGCTATCATCTTGTTAATTGCACATTTATCCCTACCTCTTTTTATCATTTGTACATAAACTCCTAACCTTCTGTTATTTGAATATTGACATCTCTTGGTCTTACATATTCATTTTGTCCCCATAAATGTTTTTCTTTTCAACAATTTAGTACTATATTCACTTTTATTTTTATTAATTTCACTATTTTTATCTTGATTTAGGTTTCTTTAATTTAATTTAACTCATTTTAGTATTGGTTAAATTTCTCATATTTTAATAACCTAGAAAAATTATAACCAGGGGTTTACAATAGAAGATCATGAATGTACTTATGTTGTATTAGGAACAGACCAACATGGGTTGGGATCACCTCGATTCCCAGAAAGAAATGTAGATCGCCCAAATCTTTTACATGGAACCGGGTACTAAGGTGTCGAATGACATTGGTGACGAAGACTGGATTGTTGCCTGTAATGACCAAATCATCAATATAAACCAATAAATAACATTTGAGAGAGTCAATCAAATAAATAAAGAGGGATGGATCCACCTTGGATTGAAGAAAATGTAGATGAGTGATAGCGGCCTTGAGAGCGATAAACCAAGCTCTAGGAGCTTGTTTGAGACCATCAATGGCTTTCTTAAGGCGACACACATGATTTAGTTTTGATGGATCTTTGAACCCAGGTGGTTGAAGCATAAAAACTGTTTCAGAGAGATCACCATGTAAGAATGCGTTGTGGACATCCATCTGTCGTAAACTCCAACCATGCATAACAGCAATGGACAGAACAGACCGAATGGTTGCAGGTTTAACTACAGGGATGAATGTATCTATGTAATCCAAACCTGGTTATGGGTTATAACCCTTGGCAACAAGGCGAGCCTTAAACCTGTCAGTGGAATCATCAGGATGATGCTTTACCTGAAAAACCCATTTACACCCCACTGGTTTTGAGGAAGTCAAGCAAGGAACTAATTTCCAAGTGTCATGACGCATTAAGGCTGTAAGTTCAGAGTATATGGCTTCCCACCACTGTGTATTGGAAAGAACTTGAGTGACACTGGACGGTTCGATGGTCTTAGGGAGGGGGTGTTTAGTCACAAGGCTGAGTTGTTTTGGTTTAAAAATATTATTCATGTACCTGGTGATCATAGGGTGAACACGGGATGGTGATGCAATGGGAGTAGAGTCATTGGTTTAAGGATGGTTGGGAGGGGAAGGAAAGGGCAGGACAGAAGGTGAGGGATTGCACGTTGATTGTGCCTAAGGATGTGATATGAACTTAGATGAAGAGGATGGAGAGGTAGAGATATTACCTGAGGGAGAAGCAGCAATGGTAGTGTCACTTTCCTGTGGTACTAATGAAGACGTGTGTGAAGACACAGTGGTTAATGGTGGGCATTGGACAATAACAAAAAGAGGCGAGGGGGAGAGGGACAATTACTGCAAGGACACATCAGGTGGGATTGGAGAAACATGCTGGTTTTCATCGAATAGAACATGACATTAGAGAAATAATTTGTTAGTGGTGACATCCAAGCATTTGTATGCATTTTGAGTTTGAGAATAGCCTAGAAAAACACAAGGGCGAGATTTTGGCTGAAGTTTGTTGGTGTTGTATGGACGAGTGAGAGGGTAGCAGAGACACCAAAAATTTCTTAGTTTAAGGTAATTTTGATGCTAACCAAAAAGATATTCAAAAGAAGATTGATTCTGCAAGAGAGGAGTAGGATGACGATTAATGAGATATGAGGCTGTATGAAACGCATATGGCCAGTAGGAATGATCAAGTTTGGCATCATGAAGTAATGTAAGACTTATTTCAACAAGATGATGATATCGACGTTCAGTGACACCATTTTGTTGTGGGGTATAAGGGGCGATGGTATAATGACTTATCCCACTAGTTAAGAAAATTGATCGTAAAGTAATGAATTCGCCACCATTATCATAATAGAGCGACTTTATCTTTGTTTGAAGCCGTGTTTCAATGAATTTTTTGAAATGTGGAAAGATTATTGAGACATCAGACTTTTTGACCATTGGATAGAACAAGATGTATTTGTTAAAATGATCTACAAAGATGATATAATAGTGAGAACCATTAATGCCAGTGGAAGAGGCTGGTCCCCACACATCAGTGTAAATTAAATCAAATGGAGCCTGATTCATGAGACTATTTTGACGAAAAGGAAGTTGATGTGCTTTATTGATAGAGCAAAAATTACATAAGGAATAGAGTTTGGAAGAAAAAAATTCTTGACTAGATGAGCAACTATTTTGTGAGAAGGATGTCCAAGACGTTTATGCCAACCATCGGTGGAAGTTCTTTCATGAGCTAAAGTAAGAAATTTAGAAAAAGGTGACACCATTGGTTTCAGGAAGGCGTATACACCATTGCTACATGTTCCTCTTAGTAGAATCACCCCTATGTGTTTGTCATTCACCAAAAAAATAGAGATGATGAAGTTCAACAAAAACATCGTTGTGTTTTGTGAGATGGTAAACTGAGATTAAATTTTTACACAGATATGAAACACACAGTGTATCAGGTAAATGAAAAATTTTCTTGGGAAATTATAAGGATAAAGAGCTAGTGTGAGAAATTTACAAACCTGAACCATTGCCTAAAATTACTTCGTCAATGCCATCATATTCTAAGTATGTAGTGAGATTTGCAAGATCACTTGTAATATTATGAGAAGCCCCTTAGTCAAGGAGCCAAGGTTTTTCCATGGCATTGGATGTCTGAGTGGAGTTGATCATGGCAGTGTTGGAGTTGAATTGAGAACAGGTCTTTGCGGTATGTCCTAAGTGGTCACATATTTGGCATCGGGGTTGATAGCGACGATTTAATCTATTTGGCTGGTTGGATCCATAAGAGGCCCAAATATTTTCTAGTGGATAAGTTGGAGAACGAGGTTGGCCATGTGAGATCCATCAATTTTTATGGGTTTTAATTGGGGAGTGGGATTGCCCATTGGTTTTGTTGAAACACTTGGTGAAGTAACTACCGTGTGGACTCTGCTTTATACAAGTTGTGTAATTTGCAAAGACTACTAGTTGCTAAGTTGCAACTTCTAGGAGAAGCAGGTAAGTTTCATGACCTATTAGAAGATCTTGTAATTCTTCAAAGATCAGGGAATTCTCTTGTGCGCGAATGGGAGCAATAATCTCTCTAAAGTCGGCTCCCAGTCCATGAAGGATGTGGAGCGTAAGATCGTCATCTAAGAGTGGTTGATCGATAATGATAATTTCATTTGCCAACGTCTTCACAGTATGCAGATAGTCGGTGATTGTTCTGTTTACTCATTGAATTAAAGTAAGCTCCTCCTTGAGCTGCATGACTCTAGTTCTGGACCAGCTAGCATAAAGGGTGTGAAGTTTTTGCCAGGCTTATTGAGATGTTTTTGGAGTAGCTATTAGAGGGGTGATCTTTGGCAATGTAGAGGCTAGGATGGCGCTGGGAATGAGTTTGTCTTATCGGACCCAATGTGTTTTATTTGGGTTTGCAGAGGAATTGAGATCAGTTGAAGGGCAGGGAATGTCGCCGTTTACATAATCAAGCAGGTCGTAGCCAATCAGCAGTGCTTCAAATTGAGCACGCCATTGTGGGAAGGTGGACGGAGTTAATTTTTTGTTGATTTGTGCAGTGATATTTAGAGCAATTAAAGATTTTCCAAATTCAGATGATGGGAATGTGTTGGGACTGAGATTTTGGCTTTGATGTGAAGATGAAGACATGATCGGATTTGAATTGTTCTCGTTGGAGATTTTTGGCTTTGATACCATATTCATATTAACACTGATATGCACACACAATTAATTAACTCTTCCCTCTCGTATTATTTAGTTTATATATATATATATATATATGTTGGTTATACACTGGTTATAGAAGTCCAGTGTAGGTAAGACTTTGGATAAAGCTAAACTTCATCCTTAGGATAGGATTACATCAAATCAGAGTTGCAACAGGATTTAAACAGCGGAAGTATCAGTAATAGATTCTCTTGAATTTCCAACAGTAACATTATCCATTATAATCATTCTGTTGTAACTTCTCATTTGCTGCCATAGGAGATCCTACTGGTTTATATTATAACATATTGAATTTCTTGAAAAGATATGCAACATACTTTTCTTGTAAAATAAAAATTTTTCCTAGAGATTGCTTCACTTGAATGCCAAGAAAATATCTCATCAATCCAAGATCTGACATTTTAAATTCTTTCATCATAGCATTTTTGAATTTTGCAACCATATCTTTATTTGTTCTTGTATATATTAGATCATCAATATAGAGACAACCTATTGGAAAGTCTTCTCCCTTTTTCCTCACATAGAGTGATGGTTCAGATTGACTTCTTTCAAATCCATTTTGATGAAAATACATATCAATTTTGTTGTTCCATGCTCTAAGTGTCTGTTTTAATCCATAAAAAGCTTTATAAAGTCTGTAAACTTTTTCTTCTTTTCCTTTTAATTCATATACTAGGGGTTGCTCAACATAGACTTCTTCCTGCAATTCTCCATTAAGAAATGTTGACTTAACATCAAGTTGAAAAACATGCAATTGAAATTTTGCAGATAAGACAAGAACTATTCTGATAGTTTCCATTTTGAGAAGAAGAATTGGAAACATCAGACTGCTTAGGAGCTTCAAGTTACTCCATTGTTGTTGATTTTAGATTGACTGTATCTTCCCATTTCCAAGTTGCATATTCATAAAAAAAAATAACATCTCTAGAAAGAAGTTATTGATCCTTTTTAGGATTGAAGAGTCGAAAGCCTTTTGATTCATCATTATAGCCAATGAAGATAAGTTTCTCCCTTTTTTCATCAAACTTGTCTCTGCTTTGAGAAGGAATAAGAGCATATAACTGATATCAGGCTTTTGTTTATGTCATGATTCAAATGGAGTTTGACTTCGGACTTTCTTTGTTGGAGATCTATTAAGAATCTAAGTTGCAGTATTGATAGTTTTAGCCCAAAACTTATTAGGGAGTCATTTCCCTTTTAACATGCTTCTTGTCATTTCTTTAATAGTTTTATTTTTCCTTTCTGCAACTCTATTCTGCTGAAGAGTATGTTGGACAGTAAGATGTTGGACAGTAAGTTGTCTTTGAACACCATTCTCTTTGCAATAATCAAGTATAGGCTTGTAAATAAATTCTCATCCACGATATGTCCTTAGAGTCTTCATTTAGCACCAACTTTGTTTTTCTACAAGAGCTTTGAATTGCAGAAAAATAAAGAATGCTTCTGATTTTTTTATCAAAAAAATAAATTCATATCATTCTAGAATAGTCATCAACAAATAGTAAGAAATATCTCTTGTTACTTATAGATGGAGTTCGAGTAGGGCCATAAATATCTGCATGGACTAATTGAAGAGGTGCATTGGCTCTCCAAGCTGTCTTTAGAAATGGAAGACCAAAAACCACATTCTTATGCTTTAACAATTGCAAGCCATTATAATTCAGATGCCCATATCTTAAATGCCAAAGATGAGATTGATTAACATGTTCACTTCTCAAAGCAACATTATGGAATGATTTCATGTTTAAAGAAAAAATATTATTAGAATTCATCTTGACAATAACTATTCTCTGATTTATTTTCTTATTATAAATCTCACATTATTCTTCATAAAAAATCAGCTTATAACCTTTTCTCATCATTTATCCTACACTCAACAGATTTTGACCAATGCTAGGAGAGTAAAAAACATATTAAATAAATTTTTTATTATCTTTATTGGAGTGGATTGCAACATCACCTCTTCTTTTGATTTCCACCCTCTTATTGTCACCAAGTTCAATATGAGAAGAATAAGCTTCACCAAGAGTTTCAAAGTTTGAGCAATCACCAGTGATATGATGACTACAACTACTATCAAGATACCAGACTTCTTCTCTTTTGTGTTCTACATTCATGCAGGAATAGAACAACTAATCTTCTTCCTTTGAAAAGTTTGTTGCATTGTTCTCTTTATTGCCATTTGCCTATTCTTAGTGCTAACAGTTTCTATCAGAATGTGAGGAATTTTTACATCTAGTACATTTGAAGAAACAATCTCGACTTTCATGACCAATTCTTTTACAAATAAAGCAATATGAATTGATGTTTCCTCTTAGCAGAAAGATTGTTCTTCCTCTTCCTCTGCTTCTACCTCTGCCTCTACTACGATTCTGACTCTCACTTGCTCTTCCATATTTTTTTTTTTTCTGAAAAATGATCTTCCTCCTCTCTAATCTTGATGAAATATTGTTGCTTTTCTATTAGAAAAATGTGCTTTGATCTGAAATGCCTACTTCATTGGTTATTTGCTATACTAGTTTACTCTTTCTTCATGTACTTCAAGAAATCCTATCAATTCATAAATTGTAAGCCTTGACAGATCTTTTGTTTCTTCAATAACAACAACTATATGCTCAATTTTTTATGGTAAACTTTTAAGAACCTTCTCTGTAACTCTTTTATTAGAAAAATTGTCTCCATAACTTTTTATTTGATTGATGATTTTAATGGTTCTTGAAGAGAAATCTTTAACAAACTCATTATCCTTCATTGTAAGATTTTCAAATTCTCTTCATAGATTTTACAGCCAAATGGAGATAGCTTTTTGATAACCCTGGAATTTATTTTTCAAAATCTCTCATGCTTTTCTTGCCTTCTTAATAGAGGAAATTCTAGGATAAATTGATTTGCTTACTCCCTCCTGAATTATTCTTAAGGTAGATGCATTTCTTTGCATATTCTACTTATATTCTTTTGTTTTTTTTTTTTTTTGTCCAGGATGAAAAAGATCATGTCTAGGGTGGTTCTTCAAACCCCTCGTCAACTAATGTCCACAAATCTTATGAGATGAAACTAGTCTCCATCTGATAACTCCATTATTCACAATGCTCTCCATCAAAGATAGGAATCTATGTTGTTGTATAGGAGAAAGTAGAGTTACTTGATGAAGAAGCCATAAGAATAAACTAGCTCTGATACCAAATCTGTTGGAAACAGATTGCAAAAACAGAAATGAAGAAGATTTGTATAAGATATAATTGGTAGAGCTGCAGCTAAATACCAAAAATATTTCTTATTTTTTCTTCTTTTCTTCAATACAAAAATAGAATGGAAAAGAACTTTATATAACAAGAACTAATTTAATAAAATCTAGGAGTACATAAACTTCCTCAATCTAAATCAAGAGAACTTTGACTCATTAAAACTAACAATTAATGAAATTGAAAATTACAAATTACACTTTAACAACTTCACCCATTGTATTCCCAATACTACATCTAAGCCTATTAACAACAAAGAGTATAATGTTAGGGAGAACGGAATACCTTGAAGCAGTACAAGCACATGTTCATCCATGGACTCGGTTGCCCAACCTTTCAAACTCCTTCTGATAGTCCCGCAGAGAACCCAAGTACTGTCTCTCCCGTTAGAGCGCTTTGTCAAAGTCCTCACATTTTGTAGGTCCAAAGCGAGCCCATAACTCTTCCTTCAAAGATTGTCAAGTCACCATTCTGCCTTCTTCCTGATAAACTCGTCGTAGCCACTGCCACCACTGGTTGGCCTCCCCTTCCAGGTGGAATGAAGCTAAAGACACCTTCTTCTTCTTTTAGCAGTCCCTTGAAATTCAAAGAATTGCTCCACGCGGTGAACCACTCAGTAGGGTCATCACCAGAGTATTTAGAAAACTTTAGTTTGGCCATTTTGGATGAGAATATTTGTCGACTTCCCTCTGTCTCTTCCTGATTTTCCTCCCTGTTGATGTAGGAGTACATCTCGGTTCTAGTTGTTGTGACTGGATCCTTCTTTGTTAGGGAGAAAAGCTTCTGATAGTTTGTGAATGGTTTCTGGCAGCTGTTACAGCTTGTCTGCTACACCCAGCTCTACGTTGCATGGAGCTTGGGCTTGCGTACTCTACATGAACATCGTGGCTCCTTATCATCCTGTTCTCGCTGAACAACCTTGTAGAAATCAATCGAAGAAAATGGCATTTACCAAACCTAAACAAAGCGTTTCTGTTTTGAATAATGTAAGATGATGAGTAATTGGAGCAATCTGCTGAAATAGAACCTGTCTAGAGGACTAAAACATGTTATGTTCTTGAAACTAAAAGGCATCTTGAAAAAACCCATTGTTTCCTCAAATTTTTTCCAAGAAAAAAAAATCTTCAATCGACTTGGTACTTCTTGATTTTATGGTTATACAAGTAAGAAATACACTAAGCAAAACGCAGGAGTGATTTTATTGTGGCGCTGGCTAGCACAAGCCATTAATCAACTAAAAATGATCAAAACAAGAACCACCACAGCCAGAAAGCAGTTCTCACTACCATGATTCTCAAAACAGAAAGAAGGATAAAAACAGTACAATGTTGAAGAACGATTTGCAAACCAGAAACAGTTAGCCATATTTTTAACGAAATGCAAACTGGCAGGCAGCAGAAACTATGATATATATAAAAAAGCAAACATGATAATATTACTAATCAGTAATCATAACAATAATAGTAATTGACTTAACATTTCCTTCTCCTAATAATTACTACAAATCAAATACTGGGATTTTCCTCTAATCACCACTGGTAACTAAGATCCACCACCGATGTGCATTACTTCTTATGGGCCCTTGAATTGGAAGAACTTCCAGCCTTCAAATCTTTCCTCTTCATAGGCGTCGAATTCTTCAGCTTCTTGAACCCATCTGGTGTCTTCACCTGGCTCAATCTCTTCATTTTTCCAGCCTTCACTTCCTTTTTACCCTTCTTGAGAACATCAGGTGTCTTAACCTGACTAAGCCTCTTGGTCTGGACACCTTTCTCTGATATCTTCTTGGCAGCCTTCTTTTCCGAGGTGGCCAAGGCCCTCTTGGAAGCACCCTTGTTTTTCTGGGTCCCTTTGATATCCAGCTCCAGCTTCTCGGTTGAAGAGATCTTGTATGAATTCTTGCATTTTACAAGCCTTTCAGATGTCACAAACTTCTTCAACTGGACAGACAGAACTTTCTTAAAGCTTGAAGGCAGAGAAGACTTCTTGTACTTTTCCTCAATGAACCTTGCAATCGCAGGTTGGCTCGATCCTTTCCTGTCCTTCAGTGTTGTTATTGCTTCAGTTATCATCTGCATTTGCAAAACAACAGAACCATAAGTTAAAAACTAAGAAAAAAAACAAGAGAGAAACGAAATCTCACAGACAGAACAGAGGACCTCGAAATATGGAGGGAGGGCAGAGGGGGGTTTGCTTGTTGTGGTGTTCTTTTTCGGAACTGAGGCAGTTCGTTTCGCCATGTCTGATGAGAGGGAAAGTGGGGGAGAAATTAAGAAGAAGGATTATATGGGCAAAAGAATCGTGGGTTATCCACAAAAACGGATATGGTTGATGGGGTCGTGTGATCGTGGATCCAGGCCGAAGTACACTGTGTAATTTCATCGCTGTTGTCCAAAAAGGCACGATGGCACCTTTTTTTCAAGATTTCAAATTCGACCCTCAGATTGCTTGCTGGTTGTAATAATTCTTGCCATGCGGAAAATAATTTATTCATTTTTTATTCATAAGATAACAAGGACCCAATCAATTAATCAATCCAAGTTCAAACTCGAATTTGTTTTTACCCTATATAAGAAGGAGCATATTGTGTAGTTTGAGTTGCCACCGCTACCCTTTCCAATGGTGTTTTGTATTTTTATCATGGTTTTGGATATGCGAGGGATGCCATATCGAACAAAGTAAATGATGGATATGACTAGAATATATGTGAGGGGTATAGTTACTAAACTAGATTGGTGTCTCGTAAATCTTTTTAATATAAAAAAATGATGTTAAGATGACATTGATGTTTAAAAAAAAAATTAAGAAAAATTTGAGATTTCAGTCATTGATTCTGGTTTAATAAGTTGAACTAATTTAATAATATAATTAAAAAATAATTACAGTATATAAACTAAACTAGACAATAATTTAATGCAAAAAATAAATGTTTGACAATAGTATAAAAAGATAACCTTTCAATATTCTTAAAAGGTCTTCATGTTCTTATTTGTTAATAAAGAAAAAAATTAAAACAGAATAAGACAACCTCATAGAAAAAAAAAATAAAGTTCAATTCCCAGCAGATCAAAAATTAAAAATAAAATCAATTTAAAAAAGAATAAAAACCGACCCGAGTCCACTCGAGTCAGCATGCCAAATCAGCAATTTAATCATGAGACCATGATAACCCAAGTAGAAAGCAAATTGAAAAAAAAACGATGAAGCACAATTCTCAAACCAACATAATGTTGAAGAGCGAATATGGAAAAAAAATATTTTTTCTTTAAAAAAAACAATGAAAAAAAAAACTCGAGACCAAAATAACTCAAATAAAGAAAAGAGAAAAAAATCATGAAGTTCAATTCTCAACCAACCAAATATTGAATGATAAAATTAAAAAAAAAACATTTAAAAAAAAGACCTAAGAAACCAAATTCAACTTGGACTAATCTTTCAAACTCGTGACTCAAGTTATAAGCTTGGGATTACCTCATAGAGGAAAAACTTGAGAAATATCTCAAAGTGAAATTGTCAATCAACTAAATAATGAGGGATGGAATTGAAAAAAAAATCAATCAAAAAACGATGTAAAATAAAACAAATAACAATTAAAAAAATGATGATCAAATTTGATATAAAAATATAATGAAACCAAATGTTAAGGAATAAAATTAAAAAAAAAACAATAATTCAAAACAAAACAAAAGGCAATCAAAAGAACAAGGACCAAACTTGATACAAAAAAAATAACAAAACACCTTTTGATTTTATCTGCCTTGTACAAATCTCAACAAGAGAAGAGAGAAATGGAGAGGGGAAGAAAGAAAAGGTCGTCGGAGTCTCACTACATACACATTTTGGACCATCAAAATGAGCTCGGTGCGCCACTTTCAACTCAATCACGAATGAGGATGTTACGATAACAAACAAAGATGCTAGAGCACAACGATTTCACCATACATGCGCTAACAAAGTTGTTTCGTCTATCATTTTTAGTCCCTAAAATTGTCCTAGCGTCAAATTGGATCCCTCAAACCTTATTTGTTTTAGATCAATAAAATTAAATTTTATTTTGCAAAATCGAGCATCAAACGCTTGTCTAAAGTTTTTTCATCACATCATAGGATTCCCACACATTGAAAAACAGAAAATCAAGGAACAAAAAAAAAGTTGAATCTCTTACATGCTCATGATGTTTAGAAGAAAATAGGAATCAAAACTTGTCTAGTATTCATATTAAGTTCTCATTGCTTTAATTTAAATTAATTTTTTTCAAATCAAGCATCAAACGAGAGTCGATTTTCTTTCTTGACACTATTAGTAACCAATACCAAGCTAAACAAAACAAATAATCAATTCCAGTCCCAAATTAATCTAATGTTAAATGATCTAACCACAAAAAAAAAAAAAGTGGCCATAAAAAGAAAGGACTAAGAAAAACAAGATGAAACATTGTTCAAATTCACAGTATTTCCTCTCATACATCTCTTAGCTCTTTTAATTTTCTTTCATGTAAAATATTACCATTGGCTAAAAGTGTTAGGCCAACAAAGAACTCAAAAAAGAAAAAGATGAAACATTGTTCAAATCCATAGCATTTCCTCTCATACATCACTAAGTTCTTTTTTAAAAAAATTTATGTAAAATATTACCATTAGCTAAAAATGTGGCACCAACTTTGCATAAAGCATTTGCACTTGTAGAGAGAATATATCAATAAAAAAAAACATAGAAAAAATATATGTGTTAGTGGTGTGCAACACAACATTTCTTACTTTTAGGGACTGAAAAAAATAAATATCGGGAGTCATCAATTATTTGATATATTATGATATATTATTTTTTTTATTTTGTTAAAATTTGTGTACCGTCACAAAAAAAAATACTAAGAGACATCAATTATTTACTGTGCACCAAGACACAATTTACTATGGATTTAAATCGTAAAAATATCATTTTTCCATTGTTTAATAAACTCAAGTAACATGGTTTTAGATGTATAAAGGTATTTTCAATGGGATTTATTTATCATTATTATATTAATTAGGGTCCTTTTACATTTTAAATGAACAATATAATAACTTTCATACACTTGAAAGTTAAAAAATTAAAGCTTGGTATAGGGGCTTTTTGGTATTTTTAACCTTCAAATACAGAGTTAAATGACCATATTACCCTTACATCTCTAAAAAAATAAAATTGACAGTTAGGGTCAATTGGGTTTTTGAACATACGTGAAAATCATTAAAAATAAAAAAAAAGTTGTTGTCATGTGCTAGGAGACGTCCGCGCTATTTGGACGGCCCGTGCGGCGCCTTCCGGTGTTCAAATGTCACCTTTCGGCATTGGAAGCAGCGTGTTGTCCTCTACACGGTGGTATGATCTGTGTAAACGAAGGAGGTGTGGTTGATTGCCGGTGAATATTTTTTCTTTTCCTCCCTCTTTTATCTCTCCACACCATGTCGGGCCCTCTAAAAATCAAATATGTCCTCCCTAGACATTTTGTTGCATTTAATTTTTTTTTATCCAATTTTATTTTCTAAGTTAGTCGTTGATTATTTTCTTTGCTTTAATTTTTATATCAAGATTAGTCTTATGACTCGAGTCATTGATTTCAAAGATTATCTCAATTTAACATCAGTATTTTTTTAGGTCATTTTTTTTTAAACTTCATCATTGGATATTAGGCCTTGAGCTTCATTATTTGTTCCATTTTTTTTTTGTAGGGTTATCCTAATCTCATATCCCTGGTTGTGAGATATTGGAGTTAACTTGAGTTTACTCGAGTTTTTTTTTTGCGTTTTTTTACTTTGAAATTGATTATTTTTTTAATTTTATCCTTTAACATTAAGTTATTGACCTTGAACTTTGCTATGTTTTTCCTTTTTCGTTGTAGGGATATCTCAAGTTGCTAGTTGGTAAAGTTAACTTAGGTTAACTCGGGTTCGTTTCGACTTTTTTTTTTTTCTAATTTAACTTTGGTCTTTTTTTTTTCTAGATTTGTTTTTTAAAAAATATTTTTTTATCCCGATCTCATGTTGCGAGTCACGGGTTAGTCAAGTTAACCCGGGGTGACTGAAGATTTTCTTTACATCATTTAATTTATTTTTTTCAATTGTATTCTTTGACATTAGGTTATTAGGCCTTGAGATTTATGATTTTTTTTTTTTGCTTTCTTTTATATGTGGTTATTACGGTCATGAGTTCGTCGAGCTAATCTAGGTTTACTTGGTTACTTTTTTTACCTTTTTTTTTTTATATATATAACTTCAATCCTTTTTCTAGTTTTTTTTAAATAATTTATTTTTTTATCACGATCTCATGACGCGGATTACTGATTAGCTAAGTTAACCCGAGTTTTTTCTCTAGTGTTTTTTTATTTATTTATTCCTTTGACATTAATGTATTGTTTGTTATTGTGGCAAGGTCGTGATTTTGAAGAAAATTGATTTTTTTTCTTCAATTTTTTTTTATCATTTTAATATGCTAATGTCTAAAATAAATTTTAAAAAATAAAAAATATATTATTTTAATATATATTTTTTTAAAAATAATTTTAAAAAAACATTATCTTAATACACATTACCTAAATTACCGCGTGTGATTTTTTAAATTTTTTTTTCCCCTGGCGTAACATTTGTTTTTACATTAAAAAGGTTTAATACGCCGCGCGCGGGCCACACCTATCTAGTAATAAGTACCTATGCGCGATCTTGTTGCGGTTACTTGCAGCTGGTCCGAAAGTGTTGACGTGGTAATAGCGTGTCGTGCCTTGCTGTATATTACGTGTCGTTTTTTAAGGTACCTTTTCTTTGTATACCCATTGTGGGAGAGGCACCTGGAAGCATGCAGAAACTTCCTTCCTGCTTCTGCCACTTTAAGGAAATAGGACATAATCTTTGAAGAGGTGGTTTAGGCGTCCAATCATAAAAGTTTTTTCTTACGCAGCACCGCAGGAAAATTTTCTCAAGAAATAATACGGTCAAAAATCTATTTAAAAAAGCACAGCTAAAAATTTATTTAAAATAATAATACAGTTTGAAGAGTTGTCACATGCAATTTCTTAAGGGGAAAAAAATGGTGGGTGCAATTTTATTATTCTTTTAAATCTATTTTAAAATTTGAATTTAAGAAACAAATATTTTTTTAAAAAATAAATATTGATCTTAATAATACCTGGCCAGCAGGAAATCTTTATTCCTAATCATTTGGGCATTGGCAGACATGTTGTAATTCGGCAGCCTACACAGGAACTTGGATTTAACAGCCACCACAACACGAATCTGATGTGAAGAGAAATCATTGTTTGCATTCATGTAAGTGCTTGATATTTTGCAATTTTACACTCAGCAATTCCCCACCTCCATCAGAAAATGTTGACTTTTGATGGGGTTAAAGCTTACAAGCAACTGGAAAGCTGCTATGGATAAAAATGCTTTCCTTCATCTTTCTTGTACCAAGCACAGACAGACCCACAAGATAAAGCCATCAAGAGTATGGCAGCCTGTTCTTCCTCTCCCAGTTTTCTCTTCCAATCTTCCTGAAACATCCCATCTCTTTTAAACCCCATCAAATCTAGATTCAATGAAACTCCTAGCTTGCTACTATTGCTACCCTTAGCCATCTTCTCTCTGCTGCGCTCCGGTCCTCCTTTGTCCAAGCCAAGAAGAGCCCTCCTCCTCTTCCTCTGTCTGATCCCACACGCATTGCACAGTGTCTGCAAACAAGATTGGATATCATTAATAAAGCTAGTCAGAATCACAATACAGAAACTTAATACTTGATAAAGAAGATGATTATTGCAAAATGAATAATCATACACACACCCTGGGACCAGCTGGGCCACCTCGCCAACATGGGGTTCTTGTTGTTTGGCAATCTGTGCATCTTCTTTTGATCTCATTACACTTGCTTGGATGAGTATTATCCATGTCCTCTGACTCTGGTCCCTGTTTAAATAAACCGATGGCATTGAGTAAGAAGTAAACAGGGTAACAGTCATCACCAAATTTAAACAAAGAAAAATATGAGGTATGCAAGAAGAACAAGATCACTCACTTTTGTGCGCAAATCCATGATCATTACAAAAAGGTTATGCCAGGGACTGAAGACAAGGACTTCAAAGTTCAAAGTAAGTGAACTTGAACAGACATGAGAAAAAGATAGAAGAGAGATGGGTGTCTCAATTCAAAGAGACCTAAAGCGAGGGGAGCAACAACATTCTCATCAGGAATTGAAGGAGAGATATAAATGCAGAGAGGTGTGTTAATAGAAAAGAAGGAGAGGAAACAGAGCAATAGGAGTAGAGGTTGGTAGATAGAGTAACAGCTGCCACTTTCAAGAATCAAGGCGGCTAGTTTTGTTTTTTTTGTTTTTGTTTTTATTTTTTTTAAGGGGTTTGCAACCCTAATTCGAATCTTCCTGAATTGACGAAAATACCCATATGTGGTTCATTCTAGGAACCTAACCCACCAACTCCATTTCATTTTTGTTGGAAAATTTAGGATTTAATTAATTAATGAGCTAAGAACCTTAGGTATTCTCGTTAATTAACATGGAAATATTTTATCACTTACTTTTATTTTGAGTTTTGGTGTTATTTATTTGTATGTATTTAAAAAAAATAAAATTGTATTCATTAAATGAGTAAATCTCGTTGATAGATATCATAAATTTAATGTTTGAAATAGAAATGATTAGGTGAAGATTTTTCAGTTAAATGTTTTCCTTATATAGGGATAAAATCCTGGTTCTCATGTCAATTCTAGGATTTTTTTCTCTTTTTAATTTGGTTAGAGGCATAGTTTTTAGACCCAGCCCGGTCCAAGGCTCAGGTTCCGGGTTTTGACTGGGTCACCGGGTCGCCCGAGTCAATTCTTTTTTTAAAAAAATCAAAACGACATCGTTCTAGTATAAAAAAACAAAAGTCAACGGGTTGCAACCAGTTTTTTAACCGGGTCTTTCCGGGTCAACCCGCCGGGTCAGCCGGATCACACTGAGTTTTTTCTTTCCCTGTTTTTTCTTCAACCCGGCCCGAATTCAGCCTTGGATTGACCGGATCCTGGGTCAACCCGTCAGACCTGGCTAGGTTTTAAAACTATTGTTAGAGGTATGAATATGAGGAGGATCTCTATGGCGGAAAAAAAAAAAGGTTACAGTTTGTTTTATTTTCCATTAAAATAAAGATTTAACTCTATTTTAGGTCAGTCGGATCATACTGAATTTTTTTTTTCTTTTTTTTTTTCAACCCGGCTCGAATTCAGCCTTGGATTGACTGGATCCTGGATCAACCCATCAGACCTGGCTAGGTTTTAAAATTATTGTTAGAAATATGAATACGAGGAGGATCTCTATGGTGGGAAAAAAAAAAAAAAAGGTTACAGTTTGTTTAATTTTCCGTTAAAATAAAGATTTAACTCTATTTTATGCAAATGGGATCCCTTACATTGACCACACAATTTTCTTGTCGGACCCCAAGCAAGAGATTGTTCGAAGCCCGAAGCAAAGGCCACACAATCTAATCTGTGTATATATATGGTAAATGGATTATGACATGTTGTTAGGATGAAAACGCCGTTGTTTAAATGATATTTCATGAAAATTAATTTTTTTTATTTAAAATTAATTTTTTTTAATATTTTAAAATTATTTTAATATACTGATATAAAAAATAACATTCTTCAAACACCCTGAAACAGAATCAAGAGGAGAGGAGCCTTTTGTCTCTTAAAAGATGTGAATGAGCAATGAAAAACAAATGAAGTTATGGTAAGGCTTGAGGTAGCGATTAAAAAAGAGAAAACGATGCAAGAAGAGACAAAACCCAGCCCAAAGATTCTGGACCAGACACAGACAGCCAACCATGCCTAGGAGCTTTCTGGTCCCCAGCCACATAAAAGGAAAGGAACATCCTGTGCTGTAAGTTAAAATTGCACTAATCTAAACTCTAAACTCCAAACAGAGCTGACTAGTGACTATAAACTAATAATGCTGGTGCTTTTTGCTGATTTTCCTCCATCATGGATGCCTCAATAATCTTCGGCTTTACCAATAATTACTGTATGATTGAGCCATGAGACTGAACTCCACTCGTAGCATAAAAAAAGGACCGACTTTTGAAGCGTCGAGAGTTCACCACCAATGCAAAGGGTGGCAGAGAGCTGCATGTTCCTCGATAACACGGAATCATGTCTGGAACTGTTCAGAGATAAGAATTTAATAAGGTGTGTAGCAGAGACTAGCAGGATATGCAGACTCTACATGGCAGATTTTACAAGTCTAAAATACTACTATTGTGGATAGCAAACTCATCAGGGACACGTTCATGAGATTCAAATTCTCAGTACATCATGACCACAGGATTCAAATTGCGTGGACTGTCTTTTGGAATGCAAGAGTAAAAACACTAGATAATGGCAGCAAAATAAAATCAATGGATTTCACTGCTCCAGCCTTGGGGCATTATTTATTCAACTGCTCCAGCCTTGGCATTATTTACATCAAATCAATAAGTCAGACCATCTAAGGTCTAAATGGAGAGAGTCTTTAGTACAAATAAAATATGTGCAGTACTGGATATGCCGAGCCAATTATCAGACGCTTCTTCCATTCAGTGCTTCAACTTATCCCTCCGTCCAAGTTTAGAGCAAAGATCGGCAAGGAAAGCGAAGAGAGCACCCGTTAGGCACATTAACCATGAAAATAGAAACACTGCCCAGTCCTGGAGGTTTTTCTTTGGAAAATGCCCCCTGTCTGCGATGAGCAATGCCCTATATACGGCTTCAGTTACGGCATAGGCTGTAACAGGATCAGATTCTTCTGCGAGAAATCCATATTCTGTGAGGCAAACAATGTCATACACCCCGTTTGTCTCTGATATTCCTAGACGCTCGCATAATTTGATCCTGATGTCGATCCGCTGTTCGGTTGTCAACAAGTCACCATGTGTCAGGATCAACATAGGATTCTCATCTGTAAGCAAAATGGAGCCAACACAAAAGGTTCAGAATTTACCATGAATGTACAGTATACGCACGACCAAATGAACCAGCCTCTGTGTCTATGGCAATGCTTTATTCATTGCAGCATAGTTATGTTACACATGCATGATTAAAAAATACTCAAACAAGGGTAGGATCAGAAAAATAAACGCAATAAAGCTCTGATGCAAGCAGGCAAGAACAAGGAAAACTGCAGAATGAATTGGAACTCTTCTGAGTCAAGACTCGGGGGGGGGGGGGGGGGTGGAATGATTGAAATATCTTGACTATCGACACCATCTGGAGAAGATTTTTGCATATTCAAATAGGTAATGAATGGAATGGTATTCAACATCTGTCAGTCTACTAATGGTGACTAGTTGTACTCGAATACAAGGGAGAAAACAAAATTCTCTTTCTATTGTGATATATTATCGAGAGATTCGTCAAGAGACTCAAGATCCCCGTCAGCTGCAGGAGTCAAAGTTTAGAGCCCATAAATAACCACAATATCTTTAGCAAGTCCAGTTGCTTAAAGTATATCGAGATCTTCATCTATTTGCATTTGCATTTGCTACCCATGAAATCTCAAGACTTTACTATACAAGAACACCCTTGTTTTTACTTTTTACTTGATAATAATTTAAATATTTTAGGTAACTAGTCTATGTAATATATATTTGTCAAGAAACCAATTTAAACACTTTTATATATTTCGATAACTTTAATCAATTTTATGAAGTTAAATTTATTATTGATTCATTTCAATATTTCAGTTTTAAACTTAGATAATACTTGTGTTGATATTAAAAATCCAATATTAATAATTTTTATTTTTAATCAAATACAAGAATCACATTCTCAAGAATCACATTCCATCAAAACATCTAATCATTCCTGCACCAAACACCCTCTGGAAGATGAAATTGATGGTAAAGAGTAAGGCTTACTGCAATTTCTCAAACCAGGGGAGTGGAAGAGCTCTCTAGTGGCCTCTAATGGCTTGGAATCACTAGCTTTTAAAGCTTTATAAACCTCTGCTATGTTAACCACCACCATTGAGAAATTCACTGTCCTTTGCACAAACTTTGAAGATGGCCTTAGACCAGCAGTTTCTGCATCATCTTCCAGTAGTACATCATCACCTGATCTCAAGCACAGCTGGTTATGGTGTACCCCATCACTCATCCAACTTGACAATTCCTCAAGAGCATCCCCGATTTTACCATAACTAAACCCTCTAGAATCGTACACACAAAACCCACCTTGCAACGATCTCATTACATTGTGCTCTTCCATGTACATGGTGGTGTATTTGGAAGCACAGCCTACATACACGAAGTCAAATTAGTTCTAATGCTACTAGAAAATGTTTCTTAGTCCACAGTTATTAACCCTTTGGAGTGTAAATGCAAACTCATGGCTGTGCCATGCTCTGCACAATAAACTTACCAGAAGAAGTTTGAGCAAAAGGTATGAGTCCAGACCGACCAAGAACACTGTACATAAGGTTGACAAGCGAGCTCTTGCCAGAGCCAGAGAAACCCACCAGTAGAATAGTGATTACTGGTGGAATGTCCATTTCTTCCTTCTTGATACCTCCTGTGGGCACCCAGAAATCACCTGAACGATACATTTGTAGCTTGTATCTGACCTCATTGAGCCCTTCATGAGAAATCAAAGCCAGTCTCTCCAACTCTCTAAGAACTCTGACCCTTGGAGTAAGGCTTGCAATGTTTGGGATGTCAGACTTAAGCCTAACACATTCATCAAACTTTGCTGCTGATCTCCACCAACAGTAACCCAGACTTGACAGTTGGTGTTCATCTTCATCATTGGAAGAGTGTTGGCTCTTCATGCCTTTGTTTCAGCTCTTGAACTTCAGCAAAAAAACGGTGGGAATGATATTTTACAAGGCATATTGAAATCGAACAATTTGATTTTACCATCAAGGCACCGTTGCGAAAGACAGATCGGAAAAACAAAGGGATAAAGATAATCTCTCACGGCCACAAGGCTTGTCCAAATGAGTACTGTTTTGGTTACGGTCTGTACACCAGTTGGATGCTGCGAAGAGGCTATTTCCAGGCTCTTTCTTTCACCTGTGGAGTAGCTCGAGAGCTAGCATCCCATATTTACCGAAATACCCACGTTTCTGCCGTTCATGATAACCAAAAGATTTGCTAGACAGAAAGGCCCTGTCTTGGTGCAAAATGATGTGCTGACATCGCTAAAGAACAAAGGGTAGACGTTCCTTCTCTAGTCCAATCAACCAAGTCGTTTTCAGCCTATACCTTTTTAGTGCACAACTAAGCTCACGCGCTGCGGATTAGATGAATTTCGAATTAGTTTTTTCATGAACATTAAAAAAAACATGTTTGAGTGCGGTTAATGTTTTTAAATAGAAAAAAATTAAATTAATTAAGAGTTAATTTAGTTTTATTTATTGACTTAATGATTTTAAATGCAACTCAATAATACTCAATAATTGATAAAAATATAATTTGATTAAAAAAACTCAAGATGATATATTTTAAAAAAATTGAGACAACAATATATTAGATCGAACATGAATCAACTTATCAAATCTACGATTCAGGAACCATGATAACTTCATATAAAACAAATCAAAATAAATTATAAAACTTAATTTTCAAATAACCTATTATTAAATGATGTAATTAAAAAATAACCTAAAAACAATCTAAGTCAACCTAAGTTAATTTGTCAAGCTCATGAGTCAGGTTATAAGACCAAGATAAACCTCATAGTAAATTAAAAAACATAATGAAACCTAATTTCTAATTAAACCAATGTTGAATGATGAAATTGAAAATAAAAATCAATTAAAAAAAGATACAAAAAATAACCTAAGCCAGACCATGTTAACTCGCCAAAACCATGACTTGGATCATAAGACCGAGATAACCTCATAAAAAAAAATTAGAAAAATAACTAGAGTCAACCTAAATTAATATGTCAAACATGTAACATGAGTCATTAGATTATAATAACCCTATAAAAAACAAATCAAGATAAATTATAAATCTCAGTTCTCAATCAAATCATTGTTGAATGATGAAATTGTAAAAAAAAATCAATTTTAAAAAAGAACATAATGAAACGATCTAATTTTACCTATATTAACTCGCAAAACTCGTGACTCAAGTCATGAGACTAAAATAACCTCATAGAAAGTAAACCAAAATAAATCATAAAACTTAATTCTTAATTAAATAAATGTTAAATGATAAAATTAAAAAAATATATCAATTAAAAAAGAAAAAATTAAAATCAATTAAGTTAACCTGTCAAGCTCACGATATAAATCATGTAACAAGAATAGTCAAAGAGAATGCAAAGTGCAACAACAAATCATGCAACTTGATCTCTAATAAAAAATAAAAATAAAAACTTTAATTAATTGGATTAATCTATTCAATCTACTATCCAATTCATAACTAAAAAGAAATTAATATATAATGATACTTGATTTCTAATAATTTTTAAAGGAGAAAAAAAAACATGGATTAAAAAAATATTACAACAATTGCACATGCCTCTGCCATTTTACAGTATCGCGAAGATTATGTCAATAATTCAGCAGCCATGCAGACAAGGCTAGTTAAGAAAATTGTACATGCTGGGTTTGTTAAATGCACTTGTTTGCTTATGTTAAACACACATGCCTGCTAGTGTGTTAAAACCAAATGCAACATGAGCACAGTGCGCAAGGGATATCATTTTTCTTTAGATGAAAGAAAATTATGAGAAGGATATCATAGACCTTAACAACCATGACAGCAACAGCACAGATGAGAACCATATGTATGAGGGCATAATAAAAGTTTTACTCATGAAGCAGAAAGCAATAATAGTAAATTTTATATCAAAAATTCTTCTTTTTTGTTTCACAGTCAACAAAAATCCCACCTCGAAACTGAAAATTGATGCATTTTCTAGTTTCTTTTAATCGGAATGACAATTTTGAGATTCCAAACTGATATGAAACGACCTTAAAGACAAAGAACAACTAGCATGTGAGCTGTGATGAGCAGCTCCATCCTTGTGATATGGTAAACTAGGGCGTGCAAAATAATGCCCAGCAAAAGGAGATGGAGAAAAACAAGAAAAAAAATAAAGACTCAAAACTTTCTGTACTCTCCACCAGCAATGGCAATTCTTGGCTTCACAAACCTATTTTAAAACCTCTGTGAAAGAGAATCTCTTCGACCACATCCGAAAACGAACCAGAGAAGGATCCGGTGGCATTTGACTTCCCTACCCAAAAAGAAAAAAACAACATTCATCGATTGAAACCTGGACTCTCAGCTTCATTCCAGCATCAACTTAGGTCCTGCTGGCACAGAAAAGGTGACACAGTACAAATTAACCTTCGCAGCAAATTATTGTGTTAAAATATAGAAAAAAGGATGAAGGAAATAATCCAATCACTATAATAAAATTGAAGGAACAAAGAAAAACTGCAATGAAATGTAGAGTTTTAGAAAAATGTTAATTTCCTCTCAATGATACTATATGATGTTTTACGAAATAGAGAGAAGCATTCAACTGCAAACATCACTCACAACTACATATATATGTTTCAAAATTTCATTCAGATATTGAAACAGATATGTAGTTTATACGTGATATAAGCGCATAAAAAGGTTAAGACCTCCCCAGCATGCGTGGAAACCACACCAAATGGGAGCCCATGACAGGTAAACTGATAACCAAAATCCACATGCTTGCCCATTCCCCACCAGCTACTTGGGAAATGTCAAACCTCAATTAATGAAAAAATTATCAATAGAAACTACAAGCACAAACAAGCAATCCCTATTAAGCAGTAATTGCATAGTCTCAGGTGAAATGTCAACTGCCGCTTGTCAAGAGAAATAGCACCTCTACTTACGAACTAGGTGAGAGAAGTTGCATACCTTAACTGAAATTAAAACCGTTAGAAGGAACAGGAACTCCGGTCCCACCAAACTGAAATCCAGATTGGGAAGCATCACCAGAAGGAAATGCCTCAAAGTCATCACCATCCTCCACACAATACGTCTCCAAAATCTTCACTGCTTTCTCATATATTTCATTGTTGTCATGACTCTGAAGGTTCTCAATCTTTTCTAAACCCTCAACATCTTCAATCATTTGGGTGTACAGATTTGCATTTCCTGTGCTGCCCAAATTCTTTTCAGCTTCCCCAACCTTTAGAATGTTCTCTAGACCATCTAAACAAACTGTGACAATTCTAGGGTCGGGACAAATCAAAAGATCACATAATGGCTTGATGCATCCCTGGTTCACCAGAAACCTACAATGCACAAATGTAATTGAATCTCTTAGCTACCAATAAATCAAGTTATCTAATCAGTGGAGAAGAATATCATTGAAGAGAAAATACTTACTTGATTTGTTCATGGCTTCCACCCGATGATGCATTTGAAATTGCCCAAGCAGCTTCTTTCTTGATCTCAAATTCAGCATTTTGAAGCAATTGGACAAGAGGACCAATAATACCTGCTTCAAGTACCGCCTGTGCAGTTTGGAAATGCAATGCCCATTACGACAAATAGGTGATAAACATCGAATAGAAAATTGAAAGGTTTTTTAGATTATCTGTAGCTGTCCTCAACATATCGTCACTTGGAAACAATCAAAGGATGTATATAAGTGTTCTATTGTAAAACAAACTGAGGGTACATAAAACAATCATCAACACAGCATTTCAAGCAATTGAAAACAATCATCAACACAGCCTTTCAAAGCAATCGGACCAGGGGACAAATAACCCCAGCTTTAACTACGGCCTGCATACATTAAGATATAAACTCAAACGGAGTCCATTTTACCAGATGGACTCGAAAATAGTATGAATAAATGGCCACGACAAACTCTGTAGACTCCCCTATCCCTCAAATATCTCACCTTTATAATAGTCAGTAGATTGGAGACGTTATCACAAAATTTAAAGGACATACTAAACAAATTTCAGCCAAACCATCGATACACTGATGACATAAGAGAATAGACAGGCTCACCTGTATCTGATTTACATTTCCAGCTGTGACGTTTGAGATTGTCCAGCATGCTTCCTTCTTGATGCTCTTCTTGTAATTATTTGTCAGTAAGTTCAAAAGGCATGGGAGAGCTTGATGGTTTATCATACACTGGGATCAGGAATATCATAAAGCATTACATCATTGGCTCAGAATATAACAATTTCAAGTCATGCAAACATGACACACACAACACATCATACCAACAAGGCATCCTGCAGATATCATCAGACAATCAATTGAAGAAAGCTGAGAACTATAAATGATATCATCTTAAGGAATTCTAAATTAAATTTTTATTGTTCCCTTTCTCTCCTCTCTATGTTTATTTGGATAAGTTGTTTTGAGTTCTCACATTTCATAGTTGCATATAGTAACAGGCAGCGGGGTGTCTTACATGTCTTTCAGCTTTTCAAATCTCTAAAATTTTATTTCTCAATAGGTTCCAATTTTTTTTCCTGATTAACATGCAAGATTATCAATTCTGCTAAGACACAAACGTAGACTTCATCTCAACCAAAAATCATTATTTGTTCAAGCATGTTTCTTTCAGAAATAGAAACAAAAAGTCACTTCCTTAAAAATCAAGGCACATCTGCACACATCTCAAAAAGAAAGTGAGAGGTGACTTTCATCAAACCATAGAATAACCTCCTAACAAGGATTAGACTACATTGCTGGGGGAGGAAACAATTTGATGTTTTGTAAATTTGGAAATTTTTTCGAATCTCAAACCACCTTCAAGTTGGTCTCAAGACAATTGGACCTTCACATATAGGAAGTTTCACTCAAGTCAATGATATTAAATAAAAAAGACCACTTACTACTCTGTACTGATTGGAAACTGGAAGAGGGTGGTAGGACACCATAAAACCTTTAGACTCGTCTATATCAGTTTCCATCAAATGAGGCATGACAAGTATCGACTTGATAAAATATGACAAATATTGGTTTCAAAACCTGAAAACCATAAGCAACAGCTGAAACTAACCCATTACACGCTATCATAATTGGCGCAAAACAGCATGCCAAGTTGTATGTGATAAGTTGTGAAATTGTAAAGAAAATGTCAACTAATCTAGAATAGTAGATTATGAACCATCAAGAAGAAAAATGCATTCCCATCTATATATTTTCAACCTGTGCATCTAAAATGAGCAATGCCGGCACATATAAGTATTTCCATTTGCTAAGATCAGTACCACTGTCAGAGGAATGTGTAGTGTGGTTTTAACATAAACAAAGCTATGCGAATTATGAACTCGGGACAAAAACCATGGAAGAGAAACCAAACAGTAAGATGAATAAACGTGGGGATGGTGAAGGGGAGAGTTAATTAGGAAAATAAAGGTATAACCAATACCTGAGTCTGCATGTCATCTCCAGTAACAATATTTCCAACTGTACGTAGAGCAGGGATGAGCACTGTCGGAGATGGATGACTGGAAACAGAAAATGTAAAGAGCATTTCAACTTTCATAAGCAAATGCCAGAAAAAAAAAAAGGTCTAAAATATATGAAGAGCGAACTAAATTTAAATCTCACAGTAAAAGCTCAACAAGTCGGGGGCAGACACCAGCCTCGATAACAGCTTGGATTTTTTCATTGGATCCATCGGAGAGATACGACAGAGCCCAGCATGCATCTGTGAGGACTTCCTCATCATTTGAATGTATGAGACGCTCTAGAGCTGGGAGGGCAGGTTTTGTCTGCTCATTGAATTTCAACAGCACATATATTAGCAACAATTATCAAAGTGGGGAATAAAGTATCGCTACTGCATTTAAGCAGTCCATCTTAGAAGTCAAACCTGGTCGAATAAAGGTTGGGGCTTGCCCCTGCAGAAGTTTGATAATGTCCAGGTTGCATTTCTTAACAATGAATGCTTTGCTTGTTCATTGAATTGCGCAAGCAAAGGCATCAAAGCCCCATGGCCAAGGACCAGATCACGGCATTTTGATGAGTCACCAGCAACATTTCCTAATGCCCAAACAGCCTATAATCCCACCAAAATGTAAACTTATCATTACTTAACCAATCAAGGAATAATTACGATGTCCCCTTGAGACATCACTAAAATGAAAACAAAATAAATTCCATAAAATGGTAACATCGTCTACCTGTTCCCTGACATCATCAGCTGGAGAACTTAAGAGTTTGACAAAAATTGGGATTGCCCCATGGTCAATTACAACCCTGGTGTTTTCTGATGTCCCAGAAGCGATATTCGTGAGTGCCCACGCCGCCTCAAACTATACAAGACATTAAAACAAACGTTAGTTACAATAGTAATAATGAAGCCCGATACGAAACTGAGCGACATAGAGCAAGAACAAATTCAAACCTGAAGCTGTGGAAAATCATCCCTTGCAAGAAACTCAACGAAGCGGGGGACAACCCCTGATTGTATAACTTCATTGATCGGAGGACAGCGTTCTATCGAGAGCAGCTTTCGGAAATGAGTAGTTCCCTCAAGTTGCGAATTCTTGTCCTCTGACCAAACACCAGCAATCATTGCCGGAAGAGTATCTAACTGCAATCAGATTAGATTAGCAAAACCATCACCTCCATTCAAACATGCTGATTTCTAAATAATTGACTGATCCACCTATTATTAAATCAAGAGAGAGAGAGAGAGAGTACCGGCTTATCAGAAGCGGAAGAAATGTTAAGAGAGGAGATGACTTGTTGTTGTTGTTGTTGACGTTGTTGGGCCTGAAGTCCCCCACGTCGCTTCTTAAGCAAGCTTTCTTCTCTCTTACTCTTTCGGATCTCCACCATGTTGTCCTCCCTCCTCCTCCTCCCTTCATCTGCATCCACCGCCACCTTGTACCTGTTCCTCCTCACCTCCACTCTCGCGTTCGGCCTCAACGACATGGCGTTTGGATTGTACTGTACTGTAACGTGGGTGTTTGTACAGTGAGGGAAGGGAAGAAGGGAGAGTAGTAAAGAGAGGGATTTGGAGGGGATTCTCAGATTTTTGTTTGAATAGACAGGAGGCAGAAGGATGGTTCTATTATAGAGCTTTTTCAACTACCAGCGCCTGTGAAAGAGGGCTTGGATTTTGTTTTTATTAACGACACCTGCCATTTGGTTTTTTGAATTTGAAGGAGAGGGAGTCCTAACGGATCTCCGCCGCCGTCTATCTTTATTCCTTTTCTGCCCCCTGGATTATATTTTATTATTTCGTCTACAATAGGAATAAGTGAAAATAATAATGAAATTAAGATAACCATAATATTTCTCAATTGAGATGGATGGAAAGGTAGTTAGAGGAGAATGGAAATTTAATTTACAATACATAAATAATCTTTTTCATTGGGTGGGTGGAAATTCTTAATTAATAAAAAAATATAATTTTTTTATTTATAATTGTTATTTAATAGATAATATCCAGAAAAAAACACTAAATACATTAAGTATCCAGTCTTATCATAAATATCATACAATATTAAATATAAAAATAAGCACAATATAAACCTAACATCAAATTTATTTTAAAAATCAAATCATCCAAGAAGTATAAAAAATAAAGACAAAAAATAATATATATAATTCAATTATTCAAGAAATATAAAAAATAAAGACCAAGAATCAAATTTATTTTAAAAATCAAATTATTCAAGAAGTATAAAAAATAAAAACAAAAAATAATATATATAATTCAATTATTCAAGAAATATAAAAAATAAAAACCAAGAAATATAAAGTAATTATCCTTTCTTATTTGAATTACGTTACAAATAGTTGTAAATAACTTTAAATTGAATTAGCTCGATTATGAATACAAGGATTTTAATTTACACGACTTTATAACCTAATAGCTTGTTTATAACACCATGAATTGAAATCAATTTTTGTGTTTTGAAATTTTTTTAAGAGTATTGATATTAATTCCAAATAGAATTTAATTTATTAAAAAAAATAAAAGCAAATTAAATAATTTACTCTTTTACTTGCTATAATAATTTCTCTTAAAATTAACATAAAAAACAATATTTCAAGAATACCCTCCTCTTTTTTTCCTTTCAAAAACCCTACAGAGTAACTTTTATCTTATTAATTTTAACTTTGTCTCTGCCACCCCCACCTTCTCTTTCCCTTCTCTTGTTCTAACTCCATCTTCTTTGACAGCACTGCTTTCTTCAACAAAACCAAGTCATGTAATTCTCTAGTTCTTGGCAGAACAACCAAGTAGAAGATGTGCTCGTCCATTGCAGTTTATGGACTTGTAAGATGATGCTGATTAGAAAAAAAGATTGAAGATTTGCTTAGGATAGGAGATAGAGTAGAAGTAGAAGAGGTTTCATTGCAAGTGTAATTTGACAAAGTAGTAAACGGGCTTCGCTTGGACTTGTTTTTCTCCTCTCGTACTGTGATTCTTGCGGATCAACAAGTTCTTTTTCATCAACCTCTCTGAATTCTGTGCAGCTATTTGCAGGTATGTTTTGGCTATTTGGTAGGATTTATGCCATACATAACCTAGCTACAAGGTGGAAGTTCTTAGCTTTCGAGTTGAAACAGAAAAGCCTTGGATCCATCGCTACAAAGGTGGAAGTTCTTAGCTTTCGAGTTGAAACAGAAAGCCTTGGATCCATGCAAGGAAAATTTAGGGATAATTAGGAGCTACAATGTCATGGAAAAGAATAGTTCTCTTGATTCAAGCATTTTTCTAAGAACAGATGGAAAATTTGAGGAAGAAATTAAGTTGAATATGAAGTTAGAAGATCTTCTTATGATATATTTTACAAAGAAAAACTGAAGTTCTTATCGTCTTTTGTTGGTCAGGTTTGAAAATATTAACTTGGTACTTTAATCATAAAATAAAGGCAAACTAGTCAAGATTACCAATGGGATCCAATTAATTAATACATGTGTGTTTATATATATATATATATATATATATATATATATATATATATATATATATATTGCAATGGCCCCATTTGAGACAAGATAAGGGTGAAAGAAAATCTTTCACTTGCCTCGACTTTGAAACAAATGATTATATATTTTGTGTGCAAACTTTTTCAATTATTCTTATTTAAATACTTGTAATTTTTTTTTATTTGAATGTATAAAATCTTAATATATATTTTTTCTAATTCAAGTTCTTATGTATCAATTTTGTTGTTGCTAAAATGGTTGTTAAATCAACACTTGATATGCTACAATGTCTCACCAAATGTGCTTAAACTTTCAATTTATTTGTATTTATAGCATATATTTTTTATATATATTTGGGCTGCGAGTGGATTGAATGTTATACCTGTTAACATAATTGCGTATTAGAAAAAAATATATATATCCTACATCAGTTTCTCTAGATTAGAGAGAACTCTTCCTTGAGTTCAAATTGCTCATGTTTCAATCGATTGGATATCCACTCAAAAGTTGTCAACCTTTTACATTTACATGTTCATTGTTTCTATTAAAAACACCATACATGTTAGCAATATGTTTATGCAGAGACTCCAAGTCATGTGTAACACTAAAGACAATATGTTTTCCTTGTTGGTCAGCCTAAGTTTTTTTAATTCTTCACTAGACACACCATATCGAAATCTCATAACCTAGCATTGAATTTAAAATCCAATGTAATGTTATTGTCATTGACAACAATTAGAATGTTCTTTTATGGCAACACACCTTTATTAACAACATCAAAACCATCTTGAAATTTTTCAAGCATCAACCTTAAACACTTGATTGTTAGCAATGAACAATAGGTTAGTTCATTGATTTGTTTGTAGTTGAAAATATCTACTACTTCAATATCTTCAAACTTAGCTCTAAAGAACTCTTTTGAAGTATCAAAGAACTATTTACTTTCATGAGAGAATCGTTATAGATCATAACTTATAAAAATTTTAGGATTTCTACAACCCCCAAGTTCACTGACATATTAAGTTTATTTCTTGTCAAATTTTGATAGTTGATTTCAATCTACAAAATAACTAGAATCATAAAAAAAAAATTTGTTTCAATATAACATTTGTCCCAATCAAGAAGCCATTTCATTTGCTCATACCTCTGAAAATAAGTTTTCAAAGCTGACTATGAATCTGTGATCACTCTCTTTATGATCCTCTCATTTTCTCTTATTTATCTTTGCTAATTAACAAGATAATTTAACTTACCTCTATAATATTATCATCGCTAACTGACAAGTCAATTGTGTGATCTATCTTTTTATGTTTTCTATTACCAGTTATTAAATGTCTCTTTTCGAGAGAAAACCTCCATATTTTCTCTTGCACAAGCACATCTTGTTTTATAATGTTTTTTTGCCATGGTCATTCAATAGCACATAATAACTAATAACTAGGAATCGTTGGGCTCTAATATCAATTGATGCAAATGAAACAACATGAAAAAGATGATAAACATTAAAAGACAAAACAAAACTGAAAAGGGTCACACACAAAAAACCTAAATTTGAATTTTTATTACTCATTATTTTATCTAATCAAAACTCAATATTGTAGATCTTATAAGCTTATTCAAACCTCGATGTCTATGAAATTTTAATCATATAGGAAATAGAGTCTCTAGAATCTCCTAGCAAAGTTTTGTCTCGATCTAGCAGTTTGATAAAAAATTATATATGTTAGCTAAGGTTGAACGTTATGAAAAAAATCCCTTTCATCAATAGCCTGTAAGTAGTTGTTAATGAAGTTAAATCTAATAAATTTTGAGGGGTTAGTGCCTAGTTGATCCACATATAATTCCTTTAACCATATTTTTTAAATGAATTAAAGTCAATCCAAATTGATCTTGTATGAGATATGCCACACAAAAAATTTTGTTATTTTTTAAATGATTTATGTCATCAAATGCACACATTCTAAATTTCATTCTAATCAAATAATGTAGGTTTCAACTATCTAAGTCACCTAGAATATAATAGATACGCAAAATAGATGGTTTGCATTTTAGATCTAATAATCAACGAGTGAAGAAGCCAATTGTTCTTAGCGATCCTAAAATAAGGAAAAAAGTAGAGTCGGTTGAAGTGAAGTTTTAATGTTTAAAAAAGGAGTTGAAAATTAAATTCAACTTTTCCATTATTTTCATATATATAATATTATAAAAAAAGAGTTCGACTCCAAGTTGTTTAAAAATAATGGTGTTGAGTTCCTCAACCCTTTTACGTAGTATTAATTAGTTTTATTTCTTAATAGGAGCAAATGAAAGGATATAACTTAATGGTATAATGTCTCCTTGACATGACGGAAGTCATCAATTCAAGCCTGAAGTCAATTATAAAATAAAATAAGGGCATATAAAAAAAGATCTCTCTAGTATGAGTAGAAGCAAAGAGCAGGCATAAGATTATTTAGTAATATTCCATATCCCTCTACACTTTTTCTAACCTGACTCAAATGGATCATATTTGAAATCAAATTCAACAATCCTTAACACACTTATTTGTTCTATCTATTATTACTTTAGAAACAACAATTAACTTCTTAGCAATTAAATGTAACTCTATAAAACTTCTTATAGTCTGGAAGAGTTATATTTCTTTATCCCTATGGGAAAGAAGAATATGAAATATAAAAGAAAATATCAATCAAACCAATCACAAGAATACCAATTATAGTGTCGATCAGCCAAAAAAGAATCATTCCCTACTGGTCTTCCTTTTAGCCAATTCCTTTTCTGACCTTAGTACAAAACTAAAGTTGGTGAGCAAAGAATCCTAGATACTATACAATTTTTCTTTCTAGAAAAACAAACATTAATTAGGATAAGAAAAACTTGTCACCTGAGGAAATTGATGTCTCTTCAAGATATGGCTCAATTCATATTAGAGTAAAGGCTAAGAACTGCAAATGTAGTCCATAAATTGGTGGGGTGGATAGTTAATTGGTGACCCAACCCCTCACCATTTCAGAAATATGGTGCAACCTTTTTTTTTTGTTATCTGATAGCTAGACTTAATCAAGTTAATAATTGGCAAGGTCTCATATAGTGCAAATAAAAAACATAAAAATAAATTTGTATAATTTTGAAGTGATTTTTTTCGCTTCCAAAATAAAAGGTGCATAAGAGACATGTCTCCAGAAACAATATTTTTTATTTTTTATCCTTACAATATCATTGTAAAAAAAATTTAATTACAAAATTATCCAACTAAGACATGTAAGGATAAAAATAATTATTGTCATATTTTTAAAATTCAACTCAGAGGTCGACTTGGGATAAGATCAGAGTCACAAGTTGAGAGGGTCAACCTAGGTCAACCAATTTTTTTAAAAGGATCAAAACAATATTTTTTTTTACTAACAAAGTTTTTTAAATTCCAACAGATTTTTAACCTAGACTTTCATCGGGTTAACTTGCATGTTTTATTAGATTAGGCTAGGTCAACCCTTTCTTTATTTTTTCTTAAACCTGGACTAGTTTAGACCTGCAAAGTTTGATAGTAGAGTTATATAATTAGAGTTATTATACTACCAATAAATTTAATACTCAATATAAACTAAAGTAAATAAAAAAAAATACTATCTAATTATTATTTTTAAATATGTAAGTTTGATAGTAATATATATTAAGTGTAATATAAACTTTTTTATATTTAATTATGCCTTATCCATCATCAACCAAATATGATACAAAGATAATCATTATGTCTTGTACACCATAACTAAACATAATTGTTTTCTCTTGTCCTGTCTTGTCTTTTTTGTCCCCATTGTCTCCATCTTTTTTTTGTCTAAGGATAGTAAAAAAATGTTATCTTAGTGACACTTTTTCTCATTTTTATCATCATGAAAGAAAAGGCTCAACCTATAGATAAGGAATTTTTTAGGAAGTAGATACATCTTAGATTAATATCTAGTAGGTAATGAAATCATTTTCCTAAGTTAAGAAGCATAAAAAAAAATAGAATTGTTTTTTTAAGGTCTTTATCCCTTGTACAAGATTCAAACTACTTATCCTCCCTAAAAAAGTAGATGAAAACCCATGGCAAAACAACATACCCATGTAAACATAGTTGCTCGTCTAAGGTTTCAAGAGAAGAAAAGAGGTGATCTCGAGTGCTCATGTGTCAATTTAGGGTAAGGTAATGCTAATTGTTCTATGGTTAATAAACCTTTTTCAAAGCCTAATATAACTTTAAGGGTTGATTAAAAACGAGAATGAACCGATATATATTTCTATATTCATTCAACTTCCTCTATTATCAGATAACCCAAATATATTTTCACCTCTAATAATAATTTAAAGAAAAACTACATTTATCATCCTGTAGTTTGGTTTAATTTGCAATTACCCACTATAGTTTAAAAAATTACATTTTATATTGTGAACTGTATATGTGCATTAATACTTAACATCATCGTAAAAAAATGTCAAAAAAAAATCTAATTATTTATAAGATTGTCTTTATTTTTCATTTAATAACTAAATAACTCTTATGTTAAATATTACAACTTTGCTATTAAATTAAAAAAGACTCTAGCCATATCCTCCCCCTTTTATCCTCTATTTTCTCATGAATTGAATGGAGATTTAAGATTTTCATACTTAGAAAAACCCATAACCCAGAAATTTACAATCAATTCAAAAACCTAGCCACCATCCTCATCATTTTTATCCTCCTAATATCAAGCCACCCAAAACCAACAAATCCCCTCTATTGAAACATCAATTCAATGATTTACTTTCAAGGTTATCTAGCTCTCATGACTTGAGTTGCGGGTTTGATGGGTTAATCAAGTTGACTCGAGTTTTTTTTCTTTTTTAATTGGTATTTTTTCAATTTCATCCTTCAGCATTAGATTAATTATGAATTAGGCTTCATGATTTATTTTGGTTGCTTTCTATGAGATTATCCGGTATTATGACTCGGGTCATGTGTTCTACGGGTTAACCTGTGTAGACTAAGGTCACTTTATTGTGTCTTGTTTTTAGATTGATTTTTTTTCAATTTTAATCTTCAACAATGAGTTTATTTAGAATTAGGCTTCATAATGTTTTTTGATTTACTTTCTATGAGGTTATCATAATCTCATAACCTTAGTTTTATGTTTGATAGGTTAATCTAGGCTAACACAAGTTATTTTTTTGTTTACTTTCTATGATGTTATCTCGATCTCATGACCCGGGTCACGAGTTTGGCAGGTTAACTCATGTCAAAAAACATTTGTTATTTGTTATTTTTATTTTAATTTCATCTTTTAACATTTAGTTGATTTGGAATTAGGCTTCATAAATGCTTTTCATTTTTCTTTCTATAAAGTTATTATGGTCTCATAACTTGGGTTATGAGTTTGACGAGTTAACCCGAGTTGAATCGGGTCATTTTTTATCTTTTTATTTTTATTTTTTTCTAAAACATTAGGATTGCTTATCTCAAGTCGTAAGTTAACCTAGGTTTTTTTTTGTTCTTTTTTAGTTTATATTTTTTCAATTTTATCCTTCAACATTTATTTTATTTGGAATTAGGCTTCATTTCTCTTTTGCTTTTTATGATGTTATCGTAGTCTCATTATCTTAATAACAAATTTGGTTGGATAACTCAAGTTGACTTGAATTTTTTTTATTGTTTTTTATTTATATTTTTCCAATGTCATCCTTTAATATTGGATTGATTGAGAATTGAGTTTCATAATCTGTTTCAATTTTCTTTTTATGGAGTTATCCTAGTCACATGACTAGGGTTGCAGCTTTAACATGTTAACCTGAGTTATTTGTTTTTTATCTATTTTTTTAATTGATTTTTTTTAATTTCAACCTTCGACATTGGTTTAATTAAGAATTGAGTTTCATATTTGGTTTTCATTTGCTTTTTATAGGGTTATCCTAGTCTCATGATCCAAATCGCGGATTTGACATGTTAATCTGGGTCAATCCAATATGTTTTCATCTTAATATTTTTTAAAAAAACAAACATGTCATCTTGAATTTTTAATCAAACTACATTTAACAGTTATTTGGTTTGTCTTTGGACCCGTCAAGTTGATTAGGTTATATCATGTCAACACCTATACGATTTAATTTTTTTTCTACTAGAAAACAAGTTAGTAACACCTAGATTTTTTTATGTTAAAAAAAACTGATTTAACCCACAGCGTAGCATGTGCAATGATCCAGTAAACAATTAAAAAGAATCATGGTGTAGCTAAAAACAAATGGCTAGGTCAAGCATCATGAACATTTCAAATGCATCAATATTTTTTATAGGCTTAGCCAATGTGCAAAAATGGTAAGTTTCTTAAGCATGCGCCTAGCCTTCCTTGAAATTTAAACCTTTAGGTTTCGAACCATCTACTTGAGTTGTGGATTAAAGTATCATCTCATCTCAAATAAGATATGCAACACTCTCTCTCTCCTCACCCTATGACATCAAAGAACCCTACATTAAAATCATTGATTCTTGATCTAGAATTTGCTTGTTGTAAATACAAATTAAGATAGTGAAGTTAAGATTTTATTTTATTTTTTTTGAATTTTTAAGGAGAAAAAAGGGAAAGGAAGGGACTGTTTAATTTATTGTAAATACAAATTGATATCTGAATATTTTTCTAGAAGTAAAAAATCTCATATCAAAACCAAATTAGTGTTTTGATTTATGGTGTTTGTGTTATATTATATTTGATTTATGAGTTGTTTATGTAGGGGTAAGGAACAAATTCAAGACTGAATGAATTATTGCAAGATTTATGGGATTTTTTTGTTTGTTGCTTAAAAACACTAATTTGATTTTGATTAATTTGGGTTCATAATCTTTGTTCATCAAGTGAAGAGAAAAAAATTGAATATGAAGAGAGATAAATCGTGTTTAAAGAAAGAAATTCTATATTTTTGATAAATTATATGTGTGTAGCTTGATTATTTTATCATATTTAATTTTGTTTTTGTAAATCTAGGAAGTAAATTGTAATTTTTTAAACTATAACGGCTAATTACCAATATAATCCAATTATAGGATGCTAAAATAATTTTTTTAATTTTAAATTCAAATCCATAATGGAGTTCATTAGAAAACAAAACTCATTGTCATTTAATTGTTTTTGCTATTGCTTATTATCAAGACCAACTTTATGTACAATAAAAAAAATTTATAACAATTAAATCCACCAAAACTTTGTATTATAATCAAAACTAAGACAATCATTCAAGTTGGATTGATTTAATTTTTTTTTTTGTTAATCTAAACCTTATATTCTCTTTTCTTTATTATTTTTTCAAATATAACTCACGAAAGGATGCTAACTTGACACTGAACGAGAACATTAACAAGTAACTAACAAGTTCTATTAAAAGCATTCAATTGATGAGCTTTAAAATTTTATACTTTCATATAGCAAGAATAAATAAATAAATAAAAGTATAGACATTCGAATAGTAAAAATAAAAATATTGACATTCAAATAAAAAATAAATTAAAAAACTCATGCACACTTATTGGATATTCTAACATGTTATATGTCAACTTAATGATTTCATTAGTATAAAACAGAAGGATCTAATAGGAGCATCTAATTGAAAAAATAGAAAGTTTGCATGATGAAACAAGAAAAAATAAATTACATACACTTGAATTGGAAAGGTGCACTATATATATATATATATATATATATATATATATATATATAACATGATAGTTTTACTTGATTTATTAGTTAGGTGACATCATTTGATCTGGTTGAATTGAGTTTTTACTAAATTTGATTGAGGTCAACATGAGTATTGATGAAACTTGACCTAATTTTATTGGGTTGAATGGAAAAATAGGTAAGGAGTTGATTTTTAAATCTCTTCTTCGTGTAATTTATTTTTGTCAATTTACATCTTAGGGTCTATTTTATGATTTCTAAGTTTTATTTAAAAATTTTATATTATGATAATGTAATTTATGGATAGAGATTTATTAATTTTAGTGCTTTGTTATTTTAGGATATGCTTTTATTTGGTATAATTAATTTTTTCTTTATTAATATAACATAAGTGATGGTCTTAGTGTGTGTTTGGTATTGTAGTAGCTTTTACGGTTGTAGTTGCAATGTAAAAAAAATCAGGTTTATAAAAAACAGTTTTGGTTGTGGTTTTTTTTAAATAGGTTTTAAAAAATATATATTTTGTTAAAAAGGCTGTGAGATGGATTTTTGCATGAAAAATAAATGAAAAGCAAGTCTTCATGAATGAAAAATGAGTTATTTTACCTTATATAAAACTAATGTTTGAAACATAATTATAAGTTAGGCCTGATGCAAAAAGTAGAAGTTATTTGACTGAATAAAAAGATTTTTCTTTGTGGTTATGTAAAAAATAAAAGTTACCGCAATACCAAATAATCTTTTAGATTTTAAAATGAAAGCATACTAAAAACCCACCTCACCATAACCGATTATCCTTATCTGTAAACACTAAAAAAAGTAGAGTAAATTATAAAGTAACTCTTTAATTTATGAAAATTAATTAGTTAATCTTTATAGAATAAAAAATTATCATATAATGCCTTTACCAACATCCACAATCCTTAATTTACTTATTTTTGTTCCAAAATCCATATTTTCTAATTAAAATCTACCACCTTCCCTGCTTTACTTTTCTTGTTACATTGTTAAAAAAACAATTAAAAAATAACATGAAATTGATGAAATAATTAAGTTATAAACATATATAATAATACTTGGACTAACTATATGGTTTTGAAAACCGCAAGGACTCATAACAATAACCAAGTTATGATTAATTAATTTCACAATGGACATGCATCCTTGTTGGAACAAACTATTTTAGATGGGGCCAAGCATGCTCACCCTGATATCTTCCGCTACAACTAACCGATAAAGCACAAAAAAGTTAAATTGAAGAATAAAATAACAAGAAGAAGATAAGAGAGTGCGTATCAAATTAAGATGATGGAGCACAAGCTATCTTCCATGGCAAGAACCTTTACTCCTTCACCAATTAAAGAACTCTCTCATTTAGCTCAAAGAAAAAACACTGTCAACCTTGTAGAAGGATTCCCTAATGATGATGAATGTAAAAAAAAATTCAGTTTGTTTGGGTCTAAACAAAGTAAAATAAAAGCCACTCTATTTGTGGCCTAAATATATTAAAATAAAAGACTACTATGTTTAGGCTATAACCCAAAGAAAGTGAAATGAAAAACACTTCTCCATTTTCATCTATGCACATCACCCTACTTTCAAACTCATGCACATTAAATCATTTCTCCTCACTTTACGAATACATGCATGCAATAAAAGGAAACAGGGAAAGAAATGTTAACAAAGCTCACTTGTCATGGAAAAAAGAAGATATGATAAAAGAGGAAAGAAAATATGGAAGAAAGAATTGGTCATTAAAGACACATTGAAGATTTTTTTTGACACCACCAGTACCATTAAAATGATCTCAACGATACAATTCTGAAAAATACATTGGAAGACCACCAAAAATGGTTAAAGTAGGCCATATGTACTGCTTAAATGGCCCAAACAACCATTCACCATTTTGTGCCCGTTTGGGCTTTAGCCCAAATGACCACTCACCTTTTTATGGTAGTTTAGGCCAACATCCAAACACCCACTCACCTTTTCCGGCATTCGCCCTCTCTCTCTCTCTCATCCTTACTTCCATCTTTTTCTTTCACATATTTTATCTTCTCTTTTCTTTCACCATTAAGCACACGCCTATATTTTTCATCTCTAAGGATTAAGAACACGATGTCACATTGCCCATTGTATATAATATTTTTAAACTAACATATTCTTCGATATATTTTATATAAGTACATAATTTTATACAGGGTTGACATCACCTTTACTAGCTAATGGTGGGCAATACAAAACATGCATCACATTCAATTTAAATCAAACACCTTATTTCTCTTCCAATATTTATTTCTATCTAACATGATGCGTGTTTGCACTATTTACCACTAGTTAGAAAAGATGGCACCAACCCATCTTCTTCTCTTTCCTTATCATTTCCACCTTTTTCTCTCACACAATCTCTCTCCTCTTTTCTCTCACCATTATACGTACACCTATAATTCTTTAGTCTTCTAGGAGTCAAAACGTAGTGTCATACTATCTATTGCATTTAATGTTTTAAATTAACATATTCTATGATATTTTATCTGCAAATACATATTTTTATACTAGGTTGACACCATATTTTTTAGCCAATGATGGACATTCATAATTGTCTCACGTTCCTCGAGCTCTTACTACCCCTCTGACCATCACACAGACTGGGATTCTTGCTACTATCAGAGGGAAAGAATTTATGCAATATCCATCTCTTATGAAAAATAGTTCAAACACAAGAAACCTTAACAAGTTCCGTCTTTTTCATCATGACCATTGGTGTGAAACTAAAGAATGTCACACCCTGAAAAATGAGATAAAAATATTGATCGCCAGAGATTACCTTCACCAGTTCATGAAAAAAAGACCTGGGAATAAAAGTAAAGAAATCTGGACACTTGATGTTCTACCTAAAATCAAATACTCCTCGAATTAGCTCCAAGAATTGTATCTCTATTTTTTTAGTTTTTCAATAAAAATAGTATTTTTTTTTTCATATTTCCAATGTCTCTAATAAGAAATCTCCATTAAAATCTTTAAATATGTTTCTCTAAAAGTCTCCACGATGAGATTTTCATATCTCTAAACATGTCACTATGAAAATCTTCATGGCAAGATCTTTGTATCTCTAAACGTGTCTCCATTAAAATCTCTAGGGCGAGATCTCTATGTCACCAAACGTCTCTCGATTGAATCTCGATACGTGTCTCCAATATCTCTAAAAGGATCAGGGTTCCTATTCTAGGTCTCCATGATCATTTGCCTCTAAAAGGATCAAGGATCTTTGTACACATCTTCTTAACCACTTGTCTCCAAAAAGATCAAGGATCTTTCTCCACTCTATATGACTACTAAAAAAAAAACTTCCTCATGTTCTGAACACTTACACATACCATATTACTTACTTTTAAACTCATTTCTTATTACTATATTACTTCTTTTAACAAAGTAAAGCAATTAAATTATTCTCTCCCTTGCATAAACATTGACAAAAAATTACAAGTCTGTCACAATACAAAACAAAAGGTAACATCACATGTACAAAATGAGCAAGTTTTCTTCTCTCATTTCTATTAGTTAAAGTCTTTCGAACATGTTTATTTAAAAGACTTAGGAGGCAAATGATGTTACATGTTAAAAAAATCAGTATGTTTAAGCCATGACCCAAAAAAATTGAAATAAAAGGCCTAAATAGAGTGAAATGAAAAACACTTCTCCACTTTCACCCAATGCATTCCACCCCACTTTAACACCTATGCACATTAAGTCACTCCATGCACTTCTCCTCACTTTATGCATACATACCGCAAGCAAAGATCATATAGCCTAATTGACTGAGGAGGGAGAAAAAAGGAAAGAAAGAATAAATCATTGAGGACAAATCAAAACTCTATTTTTAACACCACTAGTATCGTTGAAAAGATCCCATCGATATAATTCCAAAAACAATTTGGAAGACCACAAGAAGTGCCAAGAGGGGGCTCCATGTCTCGCTGAAAGATAGTGATGCACCCACTAGAATGGCTTGTGCATACACACACATATATGATCATTTGGGCTTAATCCCAAATGACCACCCACCTTTTGTGTGACTATTTTGGCCAAAGCCCAAAAGTCACCCACCTTTTATGGTTGTTTGATCTAACACCCAAATGACCTCTCACCTCTTTTTGGGAGTTTGAGTCTATGCCTAAACAACTACTCACCCTTTCTAACGCTTTTCCTCTGTTTATAACTCCCACTTTTTTCCCTCACACATTGTCTCTCCTCTTTTCTCTCACCATTAAACACACACCTAATTTTTTTTAATCATCGAGGATTCAAAATACGGCGCCGCACCGCTCATTATACACAATATTCTTAAAATGACTTATTCTTTGATATATTCTTTGCAAGTGCATATTTTTGTATATAATTGACACTATCTTTTATAGTTAATGATGGATAATGCAAATACACACTACATTCAATACATATCAGACACTTTATATTTCAACCAATAGTTATTTCTAGCTAATATGTTATTAACATTCACCGAATATTTTGTCAATAACATGCCATATATTTCTAATGATGGACACTAATTTTTTTACTAATTAATTCTTATACAACTCTCAAAATAATTTAACAGATTTATAAATATTTTAGATCACTAAACAACTAAAATATTTTCTCGATTATCGCATTTTCTACTTAAGCATTAAAGAGATAAAAAGTCAAAATCTATGTGTGAATCATCATGCCATCCGGCATAGATTAGATCCGTTTATTGAATCGAACAGCTTGGTTATGTTGGGCAGCCGGGGAGCAGGCTAGTCAAATATTTGAGGTGAGGTAGCAATAGCATAGCACCTGCCTGGTCTTCAACTGAGAAACACTGGCTCCGAGGCTACTGGAAGGAAAAGGAATATAAAGGAGAAGGAGAACGAATCCCTTCTTCTTCACAATCCCTTTTCACTTTCCAATGAAGAAGAAGAAGAAGAAACGACAGCACCACCTTCAACCTCATCATCCAACGCACCACCACCAGCTCAACGCCTCCTTTCTCTCGAAGTTTTTCGTGGCCTTGCCATCGCCGTAATCAAGATCAATTTCTTCACAAGTTATTTTTCCCCTTACAGCCCATGATTTTAGTTGATGATGCTGGAGGAGCTTTTCCTTGTATCAATCACTCTCCGTGGTTTGGCGTGACGCTTTCTGATTTTGTGATGCCCTTTTTCCTCTTTGTTGTTGGTCTCTCTATCAGTTTAGTTTTTAAGGTAACAAATTTCTCTTCATTATCAGGTTAAACAGGTGCTTCTTTCTTTCCTTTCACGTAGCTCTTCTGCACAATTGAATTTAATAACATTTTCTTGAGCTAATTTTTTTTTCAGAGTCATAATTAAACGACAATAAGTTCAAGTCTCTTTAACTCAAGGCAGTTGAGGAGATACGAAGTCCTAATAGGGCTCAAGCAAAATTTAGACCGAAGGTTCAAAACTCATTTAACAAGCTTTTCTGTCTGCGTCAGACTGCCATCTTTCTCCATTTTGAAGTCTAGGAAGAAACTGGACTAGAGGAACATTTTCTGTGGTGATTTCTTGTACTATAATCATGATGTTGGATTCAAGAATAACATGATGTTATAAGAATTTTACTTCTTCCATTTTGGCATCTGCAAGGGCTTTGTACTTTGAAGCTTGCTCCCATCACCAGGTCCAGTCATTTTAGCTCGCAAAAGTCAAAAGGAAATACAAGTGACTCCCATTGTGTCAAAGTACATCCCTATTGGATCAAAACTCAAGGGCAGAAAAAAAAAGGGTTTAGCTTATTGCTCAACCATAAACTGAATGCTGGATTAGATGTTTTATACATATTGGTGGCAAAGTAAATTTAATTAGAAAGATAGTTAATTTAATGATTTTGATGATAAAGTTTATAGTACATCACTTTTAATTTTCCGAGAGTGCTTTTGCAGGATGGTCGCTTTCTGGCTGTATGGCCTTTATGATCCAGACTGGGAATTTGAAGTTCCAAGCACACATCTGTTTGGTTACAAATCTGGTACTAAAACTGTGAGTTGAATTGTACGATTTCTACCAGTTCATCTACCATGTAAAGATCGCATTATCCATATGTAAAAGTTTGGTTATATCAGCAAAGATGCTGATGTGACTATTTTCTCTTTTCTCAACCTGCCATGTCACATGAATGATTAGTTTTTATCGTCTCTGGGATTGGACTTTCTTTGGTTCAGCTTTGTTAGTGGGCCATTCTTCACCGGAAGCATGTTTTCTGTTGATTTATCAACCATTTTCTGCTCAAACAATGTCCTTTTTCTCCATTGCTGTTTGCTTTCTTTTCTTTGTTTTTTCTTTTTTTTTTGACTTGTCATATAAAATTCTCTTGCCAAGAGAATCCAGACTACAAGAAAATAGTTTTGAATCTGTTTTTGTGGAATACATAATGGACGTCTTGTTTGATTTCTGGACATCAGTGCGACTGTCTTTAATCTCTTTCTTTTCATTCAGTTTTTGCCCCCAACTGAAACCATGCTCAATGAAACTATCTGAACAGTGTCACAACTTTTTAATATAATGAACTGCAATCAAGTAACAAAGGTATCCAGAAAACTGTCAAACAAGACCTGACAGCTAAGCTGGTGCATTCGGTTGACTGCCCTTTCTTTATCGTTAAACAACCAGATGACTGTTTAGCATTTGCCTGAACTCCATTTTCAAAAGACAGCAAAATAAAACTTGATTTTCTTTCATCAGAATATACTTATGGTTTATCAGCTATTACCATTTTTTTTCCAATGGAATTCTTGCTATTGTCAAGCTTTAATTCTATTATTCTCCCTCTGGTTTATGGAACTGACTTAAACCACTGTATCTTGTTTTATAGGTGAATTGTGGAGTGAAGGGAAGTCTTGAACCTCCTTGTAATGCAGCTGGCCTGATTGATCGATTTTTTCTTGGTGAGCATCCTCTATATCAGCACCCTGTGTATAGAAGAACAATGGTGATGTTCTGAGGAACTCACATAACAATTACATTGTTTTCATAGCAATGTAGTGTTAATTCTCCTGACTATACCTCTAGTACCAGATTCACCTGGTTGGTTCCTTGCTCCATTTGACTCCAAGGGCATCTTGAGGTCAGATAAACTGCAATGCTTTCTCTTGCTCCATATTCTTATGAATCACCAGATTATTTTCTCCATTATAATAACATACATTAAAGCCAAGTGCCTATTTCAGATGCTTTCACTGTACTAATGTGTAGTGATACAGCTCTTAGCATGTCAGCAAATAATCAGCTCCTTTTTTTTTTCCCAGTTTTGAAAAACTTTACATGGGTTCCTTGTTTTTTGCCAATTATAATTTAGGTTTCCCAAATTTAATAATTTATCAATGAGGTCCCTTAAGTATCACATATATTTCAATGGAGTCCGGTCATCAACTTTGGTTAATATTTTATATCATTTTATGCACTAAAACAAGACTGGATTGATGAGAATTTGACATTTTTAGATGAAAGACCTAATTGAAAAATGTGTTGACACTCAAAAAATGAAACTGATAAATAGATAGATTTAGATGAATTTAAGAATTAGTTATTATGTTAGGAAAGAAAATTAAATGCTCTGATGTTTATCAACCACATGGAGGACAAATAGATTATACTAATATATTAAAATATAGAAATATCCATAGCAACTTGAGGGTGTCATTCTAATTGATTGCAAAATTATCTGCTGAAATAGCGTTTCATTTACATAATCTTTTGACACCAAAAAAAAGAAGAAGCTTTTGTGTCAATGACAAACTTTAGTGTTGATTTCTTTTCTTAACAATCTTTTCAGTTTCTTGATGGCTTCTATAACATGTTTTCTTGGATTGCAGTTTGGTCATATACTTGTTCATTTTAAGGTATGACACATCTTGTTCTATAATCTATAGTGTTTCTATGGGTACCTTTTGTTCTTTTACTATGTGCATGGTGCACCAATTTGTGTCAACATTATGGTTTGATGGACTCGGATAACAATATTTATCTTTCTTGTTTGCTGCAGGGCCACATGCAGAGGCTGTATTTGTCGTGTTCTTTCACTGTACATTACTGGATATGTGTTAAAACTTCTTGGTAGATTTCCTATTTTAAATATTCATTTAACATCAATGATTTCTACCAGGATCCTCTCTTTTTCCGTTAAGTAATATTTGGGAATATTTCAGGTGTTCCTTTTTATAAACCATTATATATGTTGAGCTATGTGCGCATTACAGCGGAAGCATCAGGCTTGGCTTTAATGATTATCTTTTACATAGTAAGTTTATCATCCGCTTACTACCTGACAAACAAATAGATAAATAATGAATAAAAAAATTCTAGCGTTGCACTTGGTAGTTCTCTGGTTATTCAGAAAAACTTATGATATTAAATTTATATACGATGCGCTTGCTTTCTTGTGTTCAACGAGGAGATCTTATTGACTCATATCACTTAGCCTGAGCTATTCATACAATTTAATCGGGTTAAAATCAGGGAAATTACGATAATATAGAAACAGGCGGTTTCTTCTTGACATGTTTATGGACTGAAAGCTTCAGCTTAGTTTTAGTGGGGTTTTGTCTGTTCTGATCTATACTTGCTTTCAATACATTGACATCGCTTACTTGTTATCGATTCACCACCAACATGGCAAAATAAGTAGGTCTACAGAGCTTGATTTATCTTGTTATAATGTCTGAGCTTCTTCTTTACCTAAAATTTCATTGAACTTGGTAAATTATGTTCCCGTGTAGAGCTTTGGAATTATCATGGCTTTTGAGGTTGGGGAAGAAATAGTCTTACGAGGATGTAGCAAATCTCCCTGCCATCTATAGGGGATTGGCTAGATCTTAACTTGGATTATTGTTGGGATGGTTTACAACATTAGAGTTTTTATCTGTTTATATCCATACTCTTGTTAGATACACTGACATGGCTTGCTTCCCATCACATGAAGATGTTGTAACTATACAACTCTCAGTCCCATTGTTTTGTCATCCCCTTTTCTTTTCTTTCCCACTTTTGACACTGCTGGGGCGATGTGTATTGTGTGCAGTGGAGAGATTTTGAAAAGATCGAGAGACTAAAGGAGATTGGCATGAAAGAATCATTTCAATTCAACCATATTTTATGCAGGCTGATGTCTAACATTTTAGAAAACCCTCAATGGTACTTCAGTGGATGGGAATGAATGCACTCATCATTTATGCATTGGCTGCATGTGACCTTTTCACAGCAGCCATTCAAGGTTTCATTTGGGGTTCACCGGAAAACAACTTGGTATGACTGTTTCCTACTTGGCTGCTAGTCCTGTTCTGAGTTATTCCTTCTCCACCCAATCTCTCCCCCAAATAAATATTTGTTAGTGTAATGGCTGGCATTCTGCTTATTGGTGCAAGTTTCTGCACTATGTGAACACATGCAGAGGCGTATGCTCGCATGCACACACTGATAGAGGATGATCCACCTACATGTTTAAAAATATTATTATTAGACAATCTTTCAACCATTGATTTTCTTCAGTCGAATGGCTGATACAATGTCATACCTCATATACAATTACTGCTTACAACTAAATATGACATGCAGGTTACTGTTAAAACATACTACTATATTAGAACATACCACAGTTACCGTTGCTTCTCACTATTTCATTCTTCCTCTTCAGATCTATAGTTTGCTGAGCCTATAGTCAGTGTTCTGAATGTTTTGGTGCTTACAACTAAATATGACATTGATGGCACATAATCGCTGTTGCAAGCCATGTTCCATTCAAAGAAGTGGAGCACCTTGGTTTTTGTACCAGTGGTGATTTTATTTTGAAGGGCATGTATGCGAGACTGCATAGTATAGTAGATACTGCTTGTTCCCTGTGAAAGACTTGTACGTTGTTATTCCTGCAACAGTGTCTTTTAAACGATGATCAAGAGTCAGGATCAATTTAGTCTTGAGATTATTTGCGTCATCGTTCCACTTTAATTCCTAGTTGCAACATAAAGACGTAAAATTAAAGAAAAAGGAAAAAAGAAGATCATCACTCAAAGGTGTTCCGGATAGGGAAAAAGGCATTGGATTGTTTCAACCTTACTCATTCCTTAGAGCTGGAAAAAAAAGATAAGGTAAAATACGAAGGCAAGCCTTGTTCGGTGGCTTTGCTGTATTCACAAGGGGCGGCAGAGAATCAACACTGGCCCAAAAGTGTTAGCTTTGACTAGTGATTAATCATAGCAAATTGCCAAGCGTGTATTGATATTTATCTAACCTCCACCTGCAGGAGGATTTCGAGTTCCTAGTCATGAAAAATATTATTGCGAGGTGCCTTCTTGTCTTCGCCAAAAAGGCAAGCGAGAGGCAGCCACAATAATGCCATAATGGTTGATTGTGCAGATCACAGATTGACGGTTTTGTTTCTTCCTTTTCAAGATAAGTATCACTTCTTCTTTGCTAAAAGAGTTCTGCCATGGATTTATCTTTCGGCCATAAAAAACTTTGCCAGCTTCAGATTCCACCAGGCAAGATCACAAAAAGTTTTATGCTCACTTCTAACCCTTTCTTTTCTAACTCGTATATAATCACTCGCCTTGTATTCCACACACCTTGTAGAGCCTACAGCCTCGCGAAACTCCTTCCCACTATTCAGGGAAGCGATTAGACGAGAGAGAGAGAGAGCGAGAGGGATGGCAACTGAAAAGGCAGATGTTGAGGTTTCTGACACCAACAACGACGGCATCCAGAATACCTCAACGCACACCTCAGTTAACAGCGAGACACCGACATCAGCTGTCCCGCGCTTTGGAAAAGCGCTTGCACACAGAGCCCTCTATGGTTCAAGCAGCCGCCATGGTGGAAGTCGAAAGGCCAGATCCAGTGATGTGAAAACATTACCGAGTAGGCTAAGCAAGGTCTCACTAGCTGATGACACGGAAAATAGGGAATGAGTGCTTTACTGTACTGATCCTGTGCTAAATTTCTGTGTGTAATGGGATATTGTAGAATTCGTAACATTCTAAACCAATGTACAACTCTGATGCTTAATAGATATCAGTAGATAAATATTAGTTTCTATTATTCTCTAATAACCAGCCACATAGTCTAACATCAGTCACGGGGCCGAGATCACCAAATCCCTTGCAAGGGAAAACTATCTGTGGCCACACTTGCCCCTTCTCTTCCCCTCCATGAAAGCAATACTGAAAACCAGAATCCACCAGTACTCTGTATCAGCAGTATCCATAAATGCATACAACACCGAAAGACAATATCGGTTCCCTCTCTGCGTTCAAACAGGTTTTCAGCACCAATGGTTGACAAGGCAAGTGCATGGCAATCGACATCATCCTCCATTTGAATTCCATGATTTGGCTATTGCAAAACATCAGTGTGGTCGTATTATCACCACTTCTCACAGGAGTGGACAAGTGTCAAGCATCCGTGAAGTGCCTCAAGAAACCACTGTGCATGAAGTTTGAAAATGACAAGTAGACAGAGCATAACACAAAAGAATCCCATCTTTGAATACATGCTGTATTTACTTGATAACCTGGTTTGTGTTTAGAATCACCCAAGGTAGATCATCCACCAGCCAAATCCATAAAAGAATAAACTACTGAACCAATATCGATCAATAAGCAGCTCAGATCAGCAACGCACAATTCAGATCACAAAAAAATATGGGAAAGCTGACAAGACCTTATACTGCTGGATTTGCGGTTGTTCAAGCCTTGACATAAGCCCTGTCACCATACTCTGACCTGTAGGGTAGTTTAACTAGCACATAAAGAAAACACAAATTCTTCAATAACATTCCCATCCAATGAGGGAGAACCATAACACCAGGTTTTCCAGATTATAAAACCAATCAATTGCAGGGAATATATCACACGCTGACCATTCCAGCCTCTTTATTGGATACATGCAACTAGTTTCTTTTCCCCCTCAATTCCAGCTACTTTCAAAGAAAGATCCATGCATGACAAGAACTAGCCTAAGAAAGAACTAAATCACTGTTGATTTGACCATCCCAGTTTCTGATGTGATTTATCAAGCTCATTCCAGAGTAGGATGAATACTATTTTACCAGCTCAAATAAATGGAACTACGCTTGGCAACCATAAAAAACCATCAGCAACAACTACTAGAAATGGATTTTTTATATATATAAAAAAAACACTATCAATCTAATTGAAACATTTAGTTTGCTCCAAATATGGAGTCGAATTTTTTTTTCCTCCACAAATGACATCATATGCAACACCAGGTTGGCATCTAATGCAAAAGAGGTGGGTAATTCTGTGCTCAACTCTATCAGAGATTAGGAATATGATTATTCAGCTTGCATGATATGACAATAATAAGCTTCTCGATTTTTCTAATATTTGATAGAATGCTTACTAGATCTCTATACAGAAGAAGCGGAACAAAATTTGCAGGAAAAATTATGAACTGCTGGTGTTAATCTGACAGCATAGGGCTGCCTACTACTATTACTTCACGCATCTATCAATCTCCAGAAACTTACCTACAGAAATCCTAGTCCATCTCCATTCAAATCACCACCTTCCATCATTGGACAATCAGTTGCATCATGCCCATACTGTCCACAGCAAGGCACAGAGCAACGCCTACGTTTCCTGAAGATATTAATGCCGTCTCTTAGTCTTCTCTCTTTTATCTTTCCCAAAGTTAAAGGTTCATGAGAATTTCCATCAGCAAAACCATGGACAAATCCATCAGAATCTTCAACCTCTGGAAGTATCAACGAGTCAGATGGACTATTATAGCCAATATCATTACAACCATGTCCTGGCCTAGGAAATTCCTTGATACGTGATAACACCTCAGCAACTTGATCACAAGCAACATCAAGACGTTCTTCTGTCTCTATTGATTCTGTAAGAAGTGTCGAAACCATGGACTGTAATAACTGAACCTTTTCTGCATGTTCTTCTGAAGTAAAAGTCTGGAAGGGCTTGGTCAAAGAAGTACTGACATCACGCCAACGAACAGGTAGATACCGATCCGGAATGTGAAAGCAGTTGTTAGTTGATAGAACACGGAGAACATGTCTACAAAGAATTCCTGAAAACTCAAACAAATGGCAGCTACAGCTAATGAATTCATCATGAGGAATCCAAATAACTTTGCACCCTCCATCCATATCAGTATGGATTCTCACGATGAAATAACTCTCATCCACCATTAGTGATGCATATTGTGGAGCCAACACAAGCTCTTCTTGTAGTTTATTAAAGGCATAAGGTGTTAGAACAGTTGCAGCATGAGATTCAATTGGAGATCCCATTTTAAGGGAGATTTTATGAACCTTTCTTTGCATCTTTTGTCTTGGTCCTGGTTCCTTGAATTCAACAGCAGCAGCTACCTGAAAAGAGAAGGTTAAAATAACAAAATCTGACAACATTAAGCATGAGTATAAGAGAAAAGGTTGTACATCTCCTACCTGCTCCACAAAGTTATCAAGGGACTGAGCATTCAAAACCCGCTGGATATAAGCATTTATGGACTCTGACTGAAATGTACTGGTCATTCCAGCAAAAAAGCAGCACCTCAAGTATGGCAGTGCCCAAAACGTGCGCAATGCAAATAAACTGACGATGTGCTTATTTCCATGCATTCCATATGCATCAACCATGTTTCTCCATCCAATTTCAAAATCCTCCACTGACTGCAAACCATAGAGCCGGTGGAATTCAGCCTTCCATTTATCATATTGTGATCCAAGAGGAACAGAAAACCAATCAGAGAACTTTGCAATGATATGCCATATGCAAAAGGCATGCTTGGTCCCTGGCATTTCAACAGAAATGGCTTCTTTAAGCCACATATTTTGATCAGTTAATATAGTTTCTGGGGCCTTTCCATCCATGAACTCCAAGAACGTCTGTCATAAAAATTTGAAGGAGGAAACAGCTAAGAAATGGTTATGAGACATTCAAATGCTTCAAGAAAAAATGCATAACCAAATTTCAATAGTTGGGACTGAAGCTTTCTTGAGTTGTATAGTGAAACTGTTGGTCTTTAAGATGGCATACAAAAGTTGGATGCATGAGGCAATGGTATTGTCTTCAAGAGGATGGATCAAAGAAAATAAATGCAAGAAATTCCTAATTGAACTCTGTTGTGGAAAAAAAATTAAATGTACTTGCTATCAATTATTCTAAAGATGATATCCAGACTTGGGAGAAAAAGAAACAAGACAGTGGTTTTTAGATTGAAAAAAAAAAAACCATAAGAAAACAATCCTGAAGAAGTGAGAGAAAGGGCAATAAAAAACTGTCTTGTGCGGCTCATGTAGCAGGGATTTACAATGTACTAGATGCATATTACATTGGAAACGAATGGCAATTAACTCATTTATGAAACGAAATAAATTGAATTTTTTGAATGAGGTCATAAAGGATTAGAGGAAAATGTGTTTGCAGGTGTTACTTGTTTGGCAAGATTTATTACTAAATTCATGTACCTGTAGCTTTCACACAACCCTTCATCACTATGTAGCTTACTTGACCTCAGGCTGAATGCATGAGAGCTATGGTCGAACAAAAAGGGGATTGGATAGGTTTGAATGATTATAATGATGTCCCATGCATGAAAGTTACAACAACATTGCAAAAGATCCCACACCTAAAGCAATGCTACACAGCTCCTTACCTTCAATGCCCAGGAAAAAGACCCTGTATTTTCATCCCGCAGAAGCACACAACCAAAGAAACAATTAGTTCCATGATTGTCCACCCCAATCCAAATCCCAAGAATCATGTCATAGGTATCCAAACGGTGTGTTGTGTCAAAAATTATGGAATCTCCAAAGGCCTCATATGATTGAATAGATGAAGCATATGACCAAGCAATTTGCTCCAAGCGTTTATTTGCATCGATGTGGAAGTTGTACTTGAAGTTGGGATCATTGTCCTTCTTGTATTTGCACATTTCAAGAAGGTCAATAGCATCATTATCTCGATTAACATTCCTAAAAGATTGTAACAGGTTTCTGACATCTATTTCTGTGAATGGTAAACAGCCAAGTTTAACACCCTTCTCTAGTTCCATTAACCTCAACATTTGTCGAACTGACATGCCAGCTTTTGCATACATGCAAATCCGACTTTTTTCATCTGCAGACATGGTGCAATAAGCAGGAAGTAACTGTACTTCATTTGATTTCAGAAGTTCATGGTTGTGGATGTTGTTAAAACCAGTTATACGCCATTCAGGAACATCAAAATCAGCTCTTTTAACTATTCGCATGTATGCTTGGCATCCACATCGAGATGATTTTCGATTTCTTTGCAGCTTTCCATCATCCGAAGCTTTTATCTGAGGATAGCCACCACGATGGCATGTGAAATCCCTTCTTGTGATTCCCCTACCTACACCATCTTTTCCTCGAGTGCGGTGGCGTCTGATTGAAAAGCCACATTGCTTTGCAAAACTGCAATAAAATTCATATGCAGCATCTTGGGAAACAAATCTCTGGCCAATAAAAGGGACAAGGTTAACAGAAGTTTGCCGTGACAAAATTGTGTCCTCTGGCACTTCCTCCACAGTTCCAATATCGTCTGGGCATGAATCCATGCCACTTTCAGAGGTTTCTTTCACTACATCTGTTAATCCGGACATTATTTCCATAGTAGATAAATGATATTGTAGATACAAGAGACCTGCACAGAATTTTTACAACTTTAAGAATTAAAACATTTTCTTTTCATACATTTAATAGAAATGAATTTTTATACCTTTTTTTTTTTAGTGTTTGCAATATTTTTCTCTTATTTCCTCATTTTGGAAAGATGAAAATAACACGCTGAAAAATGTTCCTCCCTAACAAGGCTATTCTCATCGGTTGTTTTACATTGAGAAAATGTGCATTTTCTAACCATTAAACCCAACATATTTTTCGACTATTCTATACGAAATAATACTAATACTCATGATGTTATAAACCAATATCAGGAGTTTTTCGAGGCAGGAATCTCCAACATTAGCTGAGGGCTACATCGAGAATACAAATGCATGTTCTCCTAGATTTGTCGAAGAATTTAATGAGCGACCAACAGCATATATGAAATGCAACCACTTCCAACTCATGCATTAAGTTGATGCAAATGCATCATTATAAGTTGATTGGCAAGCTCAAACAACATAATTTTTTTTTATGCTTCTGCTTAAGCAAATTTCATAGTGCAGCAAACTTAAAAACACATTCTCATTTTCATTGCCATCAACACGGAAATGTCATTTCTAAACAATTTTTCACCAAATTCTACAGTGCAGACCTCCACTACTCATTAAAAAAACCCTAAAATTCTACCAATCTTTTACACACTTCCACTTTAACCACAGGTTTCGATTCCCATGCATGATCCAATCCAAATTTGAACAAAATCATCAAAGTCAAACAATACAATCACAGTGATCACACGCAAAACTAATAAAATGCATGAAATTGAAATCTCGAGAAAACAAAAAAAGAAGATTCCATACCTATCAAATTGAATTGAATTAAAGATTTGAGTTCTGGAGAGACGATGTGCCTGCTTTTGAACAGGCGGGTAGCTTGAACTGGAGAGAGTTAATGCGCACACCTGGAAGACGATAGGTTAAATTGAATCCACAAGCTATCGTGCGCAGTGAGAGGCACCGGTTACCGAGTCACTTTGTTGATTTTCAGCCATTTGATTCCTTTAATGGTTTTTGGGAATTTGGTCTGATCAATCCGTTGTGTCCGACAGATATTTTCAGTTCCTGAATCAACGGCCAAAGTGAGGAGTGGGCCGCGAAAACAAATCAGCGTATGTTAGCCAGTCATTCATTTGTGTAGCGCTAACTTGCGCGGAAGTTATGGTTACCGTTAGCAAGTAAAGGGAGTTAAGTCAGATAAGATGCGCCAGAAGGTGAGAGCTGGAAATGGGCTGGGCCTTCTGAGAGATAATTGGACCATGCATAAAAAGGCTTTCACATGCAAAATTATGTTTGGTTGACGGCTTGTTAGGTGTGGAGACTGGAGAGGGGATTCTGAATTGACCACACGAATTATAATTATAAAGACAACTCATAGGCATCAGTACATTGTACTGCACCGAGACTTATGATGAATTGCTGTACAATATAATAATATTTTTTTATATGGTATTGTTTTATAATATTTTTTTCCTTTGGATCCATCATTAAAAAAATAAAGAAAGAAACAATTCATTGTCACTGAAAATTTATGGAATACTTGTTGGGATCCATACGGAAGTAAATGATATTGGTCTCCTACTTCAAGAATGCTGAATATTTTCATTTTTTTTAAAGTGGAAGAATACACGTTTCTAATTATGGAAAGGTTTTTTTAAAATATTTTTTTTAAAAAAAAAATTGAGATAATATTTTTTATTTTAAAAAATTTATTTTTTATATCATCACATCAAAATAAAATAAAAATATCAAAAAAATATTAATTTAAAGTAAAGAAAAAAATCAAAAAAATTTAAAAGTATTTTTGAAACGCAAAAATAAACATGCTTTAATAAGAAAATTCAACCCAACCTGAAATAATAAAAATTATCTTCACCCAACTTTTGTATAATATCAAAAAAGTCACATCAATTTATTTTCTCTTTACTGTATAAAAAAATTCAATAAGAGAAAAAAAAATTTTAAGAGAAAAAAAATAAAATTATAAATATCTTAAAAGGAAAGAAATTAAAAGGAAAAAAATTAGTTACCGGTATATTGGTTGTTGCTTTGTTATGCACTATTCATGGTGCTACTGTAAAAAATATATTATTTGAAGATAGTTATGGTGCAAATACATTTCGTGCTTTTAACCCAACACAAGCATTTTTACATTAGAAAAAAATTGTTATTAACCCGCTAAGGAGCGCGGGCCAATATGCTAGCTATTATATTATTACGTAAAGGTTAATTTTTAAATATTTTTTTATTTTTTAAAATTTATTTTTTATATCATTACATCAAAATAAAAAAAATATCAAAAAAGTATTAATTTGAAGTAAAGAAAATAAAAAAAATCAAATTTTTTTCAAAGCATTTTTGAAACTCCAAAACAAACATGCTTTTAATAAAGAAATTCAACCCAACCTGAAAAGACAAAAAACAATATCATCACCCAACTTTTGTACAATATAAAAAACATTACATCAATTTATTTCCTCTTTACAGTATGAAAAAAAGAGAGAGAAAAAAAAATTTCAAGAGAAAAAAAATAAAATTGAAAATATCTTAAAAGAAAAAAAAAAGGAAAGAAATTAGTTGTCAGTGTATTGGGTGCTGCTCTGTTATGCACTATTCATGGTGCTGTTATAGAAAATATTTTATTTGAAAATAGTGATGGTGCAAATACATTTTGTGCTTTTAACCCAACTCAAACATTTTTACATTAAAAAAAAATTGTTATTGACCCGCTAAGGAGCGCGAGCCGATATGTTAACTATTATATTATCACGTAAATGTTATTTTTTAAATATTTTTCTTTAAAAGTATGTTGAGATAATATATTATTTTATTTTTTAAAATTGATTTTTTATATCATCTCATGAAAATAAAACAAAAACATCAAAAAAATATATTAATTTGAAGTAAAGAAAAAAATAAAAGATTTTCAATTTTTTTTAAAAAGCATTTTTGAAACGCAAACACAAACATGTTATAATAAGAAAATTCAACCCAGTTTAAAAGGATAAAAAATTATCATTACCCAACTTTTGCACAATAAAAAAAGTCACATCAATTTATTTTCTCTTTACAGTACCAAAAAAAATTCAATAAGAGAGAAGAAAAGAAATTTAAAAAGCAAAAAAAAAAAATTCAAAATATTTTAAAAGAAAAAAAATTTAAAGGGAAAGAGATTAGTTGTCGGTGTATTGAGTGCTGCTCTGTTATGCATTATTAATGGTGCTACTGTAGAAAATATTTTATATGAAGATGGTGATGTTGTAAATACATTTTGTCCTTTTAACCCAACTCAAACATTTTTACATTAGAAAAAAAGTTGTTATTGACCCGTTGAGGAGCGCAGACTAATATGCTAACTATTATATTCTTATGTAAAGGTTATTTTTTAAAATTGATTTTTTATATCATCACTTCAAAATAAATAAATAAAACATAAAAAATATTAAAATGAAGTAAAGAAAAAATTCAAAAAAAATTCAAAATTTTTTAAAAGCATTTTTGAAACGCAAAAATAAACATGTTTTAATAAGAAAAATCAACGCAACCTAATAACAAAAAATTATTATCACCCAACTTTTGTACAATATAAAAATGGTCACATCGATTTATTTCCTCTTTACAGTATGAAAAAAAAAATTAATAAGAGAAGAAAAAAAAATTAAAGACAAAAAAATAATTTGGAAATATCTTTAAAGGAAAAAAATTAAAAAGAAAGAGATTAGTTGGCGGTGTATTGGGCGCTGCTATGTTATGCGTTATTCATGGTGCTACTGTAGAGAATACTTTATTTGAAGATGGTGATGGGGCATATATATTTCGTTTTATTTTAAAATGGTGATCTTGCATATACATTTCATGCTTTTAACCCAACTCAAGCTTTTTATATTAGAAAAAAAATTGTTATTGATCCGCTGAAAAGCGCGGACCAATATGTTAGCTATTATATTATTACGTAAAGGTTATTTTTAAAATATTTTTCTATAAAAATATATGGAGATAATATTTTTTTTATTTTCTAAAATTTATTTTTTATATCATCACATCAAAATAAAACAAAAACATCAAAAAACAATTAATGGAAGTAAAGAAAAATAAAATAAAATTCAAAATTTTTTAAACGCATTTTTGAAACAAAAAAAACATGTTTTAATAAGAAAATACAACCCAACCTGAAAATGACAAAAACTTATCATCGCCCAACTTTTGTACAATATAAAAAAAGTGACATCAATTTATTTTCTCTTAACAATATGAAAAAAAAATCAATAAGAGAAAAGAAAAATAATTGGAGGAAAAAAAATAAAATTGAAAATATTTTAAATGGAAAAAAATTAAAGGGAAAGAAAATAGTCATCGGTGTATTAGACGTTGCTCTATTATGCCCTATTCATGGTGTTATCTTATAAAATACTTTGTTTGAAGATGGTGCAAACATTCCGTATTTTTAACCCTACTCAAGCATTTTTACATTAGAAAAAAAAATTGTTATTGACTCGCTGAGGAGCGCGGACCAATATGCTAGCTATTATATTATTACGTAAACGTTATTTTTTTAAAAATATTTTACTTTAAAAATATATTGAGATAATATATTTTTTTATTTTTTAAAATTAATTTTTATATCATCACATCAAAATAAAACAAAAACATCAAAAATATTAATTTGAAGTAAAGGATAAAAATAAAAATAATTTAATTTTGTTTAAAAGTATTTTTGAAACACAAAAACAAACATGCTTTAATAAGAAAATTACACCCAATCTCAAATGACAAAAAACTATCATCATCCAACTTTTGTACAATATAAAAAAAGTCACATCAATTTGTTTCTTCTTTACAGTTTGAAAAACAAATTCAATAAGAGAAAAGAAAAAAATTTAAAGAGGAAAATAAATAAAATTGAAAATATCTTTAAAAGAAAAAAAATTAAAGCGAAAGAAATTAGTTGTTGGTGTATTGAGCGCTGCTTTGTTATGCGTTATTCATGGTGTAACTGTAAAAAATACTTTATTTGAAGATGGTGATGATGCAAATACATTCCATGCTTTTAACCTAACTCAAGTATTTATACATTAGAAAAAAAATTGTTATTGACCCACTAAGGAGCGTGGGCCAATATGCAAGCTATTATATTCTTACGTAAATGTTATTTTTAAAATATTTTTCTTTAAAAATATATTGAGATAATATATTTTTTTATTTTTAAATTTTATTTTTTATATTATCACATCAAAATAAAATAAAAACATCAAAAAATATTAATTTGAAGTAAAGAAAAAAATAAAAAATTTTAATTTTTTTTAAAAGTATTTTTGAAATGCAAAAACAAACATGCTTTAATAAGAAAATTCAACCCAACCTGAAATGACAAAAAAAATCACATCAATTTATTTCCTATTTACCGTATGAAAAAAAATTAATTAAAAGAAAAGAAAAAAAATCTAAAGAGAAAAAAAATAAAATTGAAAATATCTGGTGGCCTAGCCGAATCTAATAGCGTTGGATCTGGCTGCCCAGCCAAACCCAAGATCGGTGGGTGTGGCTGAAAACCGGATCGAATAACGTTTGGTGTGGCTGCCCAGCTAGACCCAAGATCAGTGGGACTAATTAATAGAAAAGACAACGCCCGACAAGTGCTACAGTGTCGTTTATAGTGCAAACACTCTATGTCTATAGTGTGGTCCACAATGTAATGAGTATGTTCACAATACTCATTTTTTAAATATTGTTTTAAAAATATATTGAGATAACATTATTTTTATTTTTAAACATTGATTTTTATATCATCCCATCAAAATAATACACAAACATAAAAAAAATATTAATATGAATTCAAGAAAAAAAAAATTTCAATTTTTTTAAAGCATTTTTGAAACATAAAATCAAACATGCTTTAATAAGAAAATTCAACCCAACTTCAAATGAAAAAAATATTATCATCACCCAACTTTTGTATAATATAAAAAAAAACTCATTAATTTATTTTCTCTTTACCATATGAAAAAAAATAAGACAAAAAAGAAAAAAAAATCTACAAAGACAAAAAAATAAAATTGAAAATATTTAGCGGCCCAGCCAGACCCAATAGCGCTAAGTCTGGGTGCCTAATCACACCCAAGATCGGTGGGTCTGACTTAAAGCCGAACTCAGTAAAACTTTTTGACTAATAAACATAAAAGATAATGCTCTCTCAGCTGCTATATTGTCATCCACAATGCAAATATTTTATGTCCATAGTATGGTTTACAATGCAATGAGTTTATATTCATAATACCTATATAGTGTTTTTCTTATATTTTTTAAAGCATAGTATAATATGTATATGTACTTTATGAAATGTTTTAAATATGGTCTCTTTATATGAACTGGTAGTTAACAAAATTTAGGATTAATGCGTGTCTTTGTTAAAAATATAAGAAAATAAAGAGCTAAAAGTTATGATTTTTGAAAGAAATAGATGGTTGATATTTTTAATAGAAAAATTACCTTTATTATTTTATAATTTGAGTGTTTTTTACTCAGAAATGTATTAAAATAATATATTTTTTAATTTTTTAAAAATTATTTTTGACATCAACAAATTAAAATGATTTAAAAACACAAAAAAATATTAATTTAAAGCAAATAAAAAAATAATTTTTTTAAAATATTTTTAAAATAAAAAAACAAATAAAAAGTAAATAAATGAATCATATATTTGCAGGGAAAAATAAAAAAATGGGATGAACTACAATCTCCATCAAGTGGATCTCCTTGTCATGAAGACTGGTGAAAAAAACAACTCGAAATTGAAGGAAACAGTGAAATTAGCTGCATATTCAACTATATAATTAAATGCTCTTTATTTGATGGATTTGGTAACCACCTCCTCACAAAAGCCTTTGCACTGATCCTCCGTTGATTTGTTTGTACAAGACCATCACATCAATAGAAACCTAGAGAGTAGAATTTAATATTCACTTTAGTAGCGTCAACCCATAACAGCCATTGCCACCACAACCTGTCTCCGTCAAAACCCACAACCTTTATTCTCTCCACCGCACAACAACCTCTCTCTCTCTCTCTCTCCCAAATAGACACATTTGAATGCAAATAAAAATAGTTGGATTGGAGATACCTGAAAGAGATTTGAAGCAACGACTGTAAATTTGGTTGAAAAGTTGTTGTTTTGGTGGTGTAAGAATGGAGTTGGATAGCCATAATTTCCCTTTTGTTTCAAAACCACACACCACCATTTCTATTACTGTATCCAGAAGATGGAGATTTTTTTTTTTTTTAGGTTTTTGAAACAACAGAGGAAGCAATCCTCACCCAATCTAAGATGGGGTTTACTAATAGTCAACTAACCACATTATATTTAAGAATCCAATTGGCATAAAAAGTACGCAGTATAGGATCCCAGTCAGAACAATTCCAACCTTTGACGAGAAGTGGCTGGTGGCTGAATGTTAACGAAGTTAGAACGACATCCTCAAATTCAACATAAGAATGTTAGCTACTTGGAATAATAAAAGAATAATATATAGTTCTTGTTTTCATCTATATGACTTTATTTTCATAAATTATCATATCTTAAAACTTTTTGTTGGGTTTCGAGATACATTCTTCTGTATCTTTGTAATACACTTGGGTTAAGTTAACAAGATCCTACAAAATCCACCCATTGAGTGTGGTCTTTAGATTCATTTTAAATATAATCAAAGAAGACAAGATAATGCTTAATTCATCATTCATTATTCTATTTGATTCAATACTTATATTCTATTAGTTTTTTTAATAAGTCAATGCCAATTTGGTCTCTGAAGGTTCGGATGCAACAAAATTGTTTGCCTTTCGTTCTTCTTCACCACCAAGAACTAGGAACAAGACAACCTTATCACGGCTTTATCTGTGGGTTCTGCAAGAAGCGGTTAGGAGACCGGAATTATTGGTGGTGGGGGCTATGATAACCTGTGCAGTTCACATCAAATGGTGATTTGTGTCTTTACAGATGATGATGCATGCCTTCGAACTGAGCCCATACGCTAAGCTCACGAAATCAAGTCCTGTCTTGTTACGCATGAACCTTTACGGTGGTAGCAATTATCATCCGCTTTACAGACAAGCATTTTAGCCATCATTGAAAAGACAGGGGGAAGAGGGCCCTGGAATATTGAACTTCCTGTGCTCACGTATGGACACAAATCACTTGAACTACGGAATTTGGTTCAAGACACATGCCCCTGTATAATCACAAACTGATAGCCAGTAGGCATTGCCAATGAATGGGAGCCTCCCTCTTAAGTAAAAATATAAGTACAGTACTGTCACTCGCATGCAACTTCTTGGTTAACATATGATCTTCTTCTTGTTTTTGTTTTGAGTTAGCATGATCACTAATAATCTGATAGAATCTGGAATGAAGCCTTAAGATATCATCTCAAGTCGCAAAGCAAGGATTTTTTGGTGAGATATGATAGAAATGAATTAGCTGGAAACGAATTAATAGAACGTGTAAAGCTGACCATACCATAAAAAGATCGATTCACAGCCATTCGTAAGGGCCTTAGTGCTGCCCCATAAAATGCATAGCAGAGGCTCCTTCTGACAAGAACTAGCTATATACATGTAGGGTCTTACAAGGATTCTGCAATCTTGCATGGTATAATCTTGTAACACTTTCTTGTCCCCACAAAAATTAAGGTGTGCTGTCACTGGTGTATCATCTTTTCCAACCAATGTTCAATACCCGATGAGCTGAACTTCCGATGAGAAGTGGCCTTTAACTCTTGATCAGCACCTCTATCTATTCAGTGATATCACCTTCACAATCACGGAGAAAGTGAAAGTTTTATGGTAACTGAAAGCTTATATAATCATTAATTTTAGAATTTGTAGAATTAATTAAGATATGCGTAAGTTAACTTGAACACCCACATTAATAATAATAACAAAATAAAATATAAAAGCTCATAACTAGTTATGTTTTGAATTTATTTTTCATTGGTCACAAGTTTGAGTTCCTTCAGGATCATTAAAGATTTATATGATTGTTAATTTAAAAGCCCGTAAAATTAATTAAAATATATACAAGCTTAACTGAACATCTATATATATATATATATATATATATATATATATATATATATATATATAAAGAAGAAGTAGAAAGTGAAAGCCTAACCTACAGTTAAAACGGGAGGACGGAAACCATTGTCACATTGACTCGAATTGTTTGTAATTCATGGAGCATGAGCAACAGATCCCTTACAGTACCAAAAATAAAAAAATGTCAATGTGACAACACCTTATTAAAGTATACGAGTTAATTTCTATCAATTTCTTTTGGAATTTTATTTTTCAATTACACACGTAGGATTAATATATTTCAAATTCAATCATTAACTTTGTTTTAATTATATATTTGATTTTGTAGTTCGTTAAGTTCAATTAAATATATGATTTAATTAGGTTCTCAAATGATCACATACATTAAGATTTCAAGTGATAATATTGTAATTTTTCATCAATAAGAACTTGATACACAAATGTAGAATTAATATTGTATTTTGCATTTACCAGCATTTTGAATATAGTTTAGAATAAATTTTTGTTCTTATTAAAGGCTAAACTACACCTAGAAAAAACTATAAAATTGACAACACCTTTTGCTTCTAAATGGTTAATAATAGAGACGAAACATCTTTCCACTTCTAAAACTAGAAGCTGTTTTATATAGGGAGTTTAATTTAATCCGTTTCTAAGATTTTTAGAAGCTGAAAAATGTATTTGTTTTAAAAGCCTTTTTCTCACCATCCACAGAGAATCTTTTAATTACAATGTGAATATATATAAAGATTATGAGAAAATATGTTTTTGATGCATTTTAACCCTTCACCCCCCCTCTATTTTTTTTACTATTTTTTTTATTGACATCTTTTCTAAGATAGGAGAAAAACACAAAAATTAAAAAAATTAAAAATTAAATTAAAAAAGAAGCGGTGACTAAAACACAAAACAAGAAAAGAGGGACTAAAGTAATTTGATTACTTGCTCCACAAGTAATTGGGAGAAAATAAGAAGGGAAAAAAAGAGAGAAACCCTAACCATAATTTAAAGAGAACAAAATAAAAAAAACAAAGAGGGAGATGGTTTGTGCATAAAAACTAGAAAGAAAGAGAGAGAGGGGAAGAATAACATTATTCATCTTCTCTCACCTTTCTTCAAAAAAGAAAGAAAGAAGAAAAGCAAATAAACCCTAGCTGTTAAATCCTCCTTCCACACCAGCACCACCAGCAGCCACCATTGTTGAAGCCCCAACAAAACAGTAGCGTCATCGACAACCAAACAATCTCTCTCCATCAAAACTTCTCTCATTGATTTCTCTTCCAACTTTTATTTTTGACAAGACCACCACCACTCTTTTTGTTTCTAAACTTTCTACGAAACCCCTCCATCAATTGAAGTCTTTTGCATCATCAAAGATCGAGGAGAGAGAAAAACTGCCACTGAAACTTCTCTCCTTGATTCATCTCTCCTTTGACCTTTAAACAAGGCACCATCACCACTATTTTTCTTTGCTTGATGAGTATTACACAATCATATAAGCCATGTAACTTAATGACCTTTGTATGTGCAGATATGAAAAAAAAAAGAAATAATAGAGAGAGAAACACAAAGACCAAAACTTCAGCTAGTTTAATCTCCCTCCACAAGTGGTGGTGGGCGACACCACCGGTATAGGAATGAAAAGGGGGAAGAGGCGCACCTAACAAGCTAGTCCACGCGCCTCCCAGCCTTACACAACAAGTGAAACGATGCGCCAACCATGACAACCCTCTCCAGTATGTGGCTTGCATGCATCGCCATTGTTGCCATTATTTCAACCTCTTTTGGTCCACCTTAACCACTTTAGAATGTCGATTTTAAACCCCAATTAATTTTTAACATATTGTTGAATATTTATGATAAAACATTGGTTGTTTATGATGATTTACGTGTTTGATTTTGTGTGTGCCGATAATTTTACATGCGAATGTGATTTGTGTGTGGATGTTTGACTTTCTTGTGTGTTTAGTTTTCTGGCATGATGTGTTTTGCATATGGATGTGCATTGCGAATATGTGTTTTTTTTTTTAAAAAAAAACATGGTAGCAACACTTTTGTATAAGAAACAAAAAAATATAAAAATAATTGCGTGTAATTTTGATGAATTGCGACTGTGTTTTTTTTTTTTGAAATAAAATTGTGTTGTTAAGTATGAACATTGATCGATGAGTTGAAAGGTGTTTTTGGCGATACCCTCTCAATTCACTTTTTTATCAACAGTAAATTATTATTTTACTAGCGGGGTCACTCTCGAAGTGACAACATATGATTTTTAAAAATAAAAAAAATTATGGTGTTTTTTTTTATTGTCTTTATTTGTAAATCTTTTTTTTTTTCTATGATTAGGTGTATTTATATATCCAATCTTAAAATTTTTTTTAAGAAAAAAAAATGTATTATTAGTGAAGAAATTGATATGTTACCATTGACTACTAGTGACGGAGCTAGAGTTTTTTAAATGAGGGGGCAAATAATACTAAATTATATAGATACGCATTAGAAATCAATTCGAAACAAATATACTAACTTATATAAAGCAAAATTAATTTAAAAATACTTTTAAAATGAGAAAACTTACATTATAATTGTTCTCTTTGAGTTTTCATAATAACAAAATTCAGTTGAGTTACATAATAATTGTAAATCTTCCGTATGAAATTTATAGTAAAATACATATCAATTCATCAAAACCCATTTCACATCCCATTACTATGTAGCATGCGGTACATAATACATGGATATGGATCAGGATTGATAGTCTAAATTTATCATGACAAATCATTTTTAAAAACAAAAAAAAAAAATTCTTCTCTTTTTTAAGAAAAAAACCAACCTGCACTGAATAAAATCAGGCTTGCACACACGTGTTAATTCTTCTCCAGCAAAACACAAATTGTCTTACGAAAATAAAAAAGAGAAAAAAATAAAATAAAATATGAATTATTTAATCATTTGTCCTGATTATTTTATAGGAAGGCACAAGGAAATTAACATCATAAAAAGGACCAATCTGAAGCTAAAACAATTTTAATTCTACAAATATCAATCTTTACTTACCGACAACAATTGGAATGTTTGCTTGTTCATCTCATGGAAAAGTTTAGTTCCATACCATAACCAATTCAATTGGAAATGATATAACCTTTAATTAATTCAAAACAATCGAATCAATGCCTATTGTTAAAAAATAATTCAAAGCAATCAAAAAAATTAAGGGGGCAATTGCCCCCTTTTGCTTTTATGTGGCTTCGCCACTATTAACTACCACATGTTTGATCTGCATAGAAATACTAGAGTTTACATAGAAAAAATTAGGCTGGAAATTTGGGCTACCAAAATAACTGAAAAAATATTATTATTATTATTAGTAAAACCCTGCACCATTAGCATGCATAGGTTTTTGTCTATGTAATCATCTCTTGTGGAAGAATAATACCTTCAAAGCGAACATCAAAGTAAATGATGAATGTTAAGCAATTAAAATTATATTATACATTTTTCCTCGATCAAGTAGAACGCGTACAGTTCAAACTAATTCAAAATGAATGGAAAAAAAGAGAGTTGTATGTGAGGATGGAAGCAAGTACAATGCTTTGGGACTCTTAAGGCAATGTTTGCCGCCATGCAAGGTCTCCTAGGCCTTAGCCATAAACTACCACCAAGCTCTTATAGGTTTGATTTTGTCGTATTGAAGTCTTTATGTTGAGATTGTATATAGGCTCAGAGCATGTTTGGGAAGGCGGTGCAAACCGCGTTCCTAAAAAAATTGAATTTTATTTGTTTATTTAAAATAAATTTTGTTTTATGTTTTCAAATCATTTTGATGTGTTGATGTTAAAAATAATTTTTAAAAATAAAAAAAAATTATTTTGATGTATTTCTAAGCAAAAAACACTTTGAACCACCATCGCTACCCCAATCCCAAACAGCCCTAAGGCAACTCTGGATTAGACATTATCGTGAATGGAGGTACTGGCACAAAGTAGCTAGCTAAGGAAATTTAGTTCCTTTGCATGACATCATTGTTGCCGATCTAATAACCACTTGTTCTCTGCATATACTATTGAGAATTCCTTGAGTTGTTTTTGGATTTAATTTAAAGAGAATATTTAACCCCTTATTGATTTTATTTGATAAATTTTTAGAAATGAGAAAAAGTTAAGAGGTCGACATTTACCTGACAATTAACCTCTAAATAGAGGTCATTAGTTAAAATGTGAGAGAGTGGGGGTATTTTTCCTTTCCAACATGGTTTAAAAAGAAGTTATGGCAAATTAGCATCAGATAAAAAATAAATAGAAAATAGCATAATTTCACAAAAACCAAGGGTGATATTTTAAAATACCATATTTAAAAAGTGTGGCATTTTAATTTTAAAAAAAAGAGAAGAGAAAAAAAGAAAAAGAAAGAAATAAAACCTGAAGTCATATTAAAGCTCTGATGATGTCACCTCCAATATCATAAAAAATATCTTGATTAGACAAATCTAATAATACCAATAAAAATTACTAATGGTGATCAAAGATAGTGAGTTGCTCACTTGCCTTTGTATAACACATGTGACAACTCTGGTCACCATTGATAATCTTCTTTAATGTTATTAGATTCATTTTGTCGAGATGTTTCTAATAGTATTAAAGATGTCATCATCAAAGTTTCGATGTGTTTTTAAGATCTCATTTTTTTCTTTTCTTTTCTCTCCTCTTTTATCTCTCCTCTCTCCTAAAACTAAGATACTATACTTTCCAAGTATGATATTTTAAAATACCACATTTGAGTGAGATTTGTATAAAACTATGTTATTTTTCAAAAAAACAATTTAACATGTGTCGGCCTCCCATTTTTATTAAATATGTTAATTTAAAAAAAAATTAGGAGAGAAGTGAAACAAAATCTTTTAAAAAAGAAAAAAAATTAAAGTTTATGTCATTAATACTTTGAATCCAACTTTCATCTTTCCTCAATTTTACACATATCCAATGAATGAATGAATCCGACCATAATATTATTTATTATTTTATTTTTAATGTTAATATTAATTTAACATAAATTAAATCTCATCACTGCATATAATTTCTACGTACATATCAAACATTATTATACTTTACGCTTCAATATCTTTCTCACATCCTTAATACTCAAATTTTAATTTTTAATCACAATTTAAATATAACCTCTTATCATGTCAAAAATAGATTATACTAATGTAAAATATATTGTAATGTTAGTAACTTGATATAAGTTTATATATAATATTTAAAATTACCAATTGATCTTTAGAAGTATCTTAATTATACTTGAAAATCACTAATTGATACTTGAGATTATGTTGATTAATTTTGTATTTGTAGATATTCGAACTTAAATATACTCTGTAAACTTACACAATTGGCATTATAATACAAAAATACAATTGTATATACTCTCTGTGAAGCCATGAAAACTTTAGGATTGAATTAAGCTTTTTATAGTTGTGTTTTGAGCTGAAGTGTGTGGGCTTGAATATAGACTCCATCTCTGAGCTTAGTTGTTCCTACAAAACAAGTTTCCTATCAGAATAATAGACCCTCCAATACTCAAGTCATAAATATAAAAGAAAAAAAATATTATACATGAAAGGAAAATAAAATGAAGATCGTATGGAGTGTGTAATAGTTGAATGAATTGGCGTGTGTAGTTCTTGAATGAACATGAATGACTTGAATGTTTACTTGGTGACCCAAGGTATTTATATACCTTGGCTATGCCAATTCACTTCATGGAGAGTGGTATAATGATGAAGAATACCTGAAAAGTTAATTCATTTGTTGTTATATTTGTTGTGCCATTCTTGGAGAAGGTTTGGTGTTCACCATTGGTTATGGTGACTTGTTTTGTCTTTGATAAAGATGTTGGTGCTTCAACTCTGCCCAAATAATTTAGTGTATGACATGAGTACCAATTGGTGGTTTGGAGATACGCTATTTAAAATAAGTGTGCTTATGGATGGTATGTGATACTATTCTAACTTCCCAAAACTAAAAAAAAAACAAATTGAGGTGTATGCCCAAGGCAAGGATATTGGACAACCTATGAGAATCAGTGTGGGTGAGACTATTTAAGCCTAGCTCAAATAGCTAGGATTTGTTTTTTTTTTAAATAATTATGCATCATCATTTTCTCTCCCAAGTATTTTAAATAATAGTGTTTTAAAGACTTAATCAGCAAAAGTAGAAGAAAAAAAACACTTACTATTTTATACATGTCATTTTACTTTATCGTGGTTTTTGTTAATGTGTATTCTAGTGGAATTTGTTAATGTGTCTTCAAGAGACATGAGAGTTCGATGACTTTGCATATTGCTTTTGTAGTAGATAACATTATTATTTAGAAAGTGGAGAATGCTTCACAATCATGAAAGCAATGGTGTTTTCATCTTTTTCATATGGTTTTGTTGTAAATCTCAAATGGGGTCAATGGTAATTAGGTGTGTGTGTGTGTGTGTGTGTGTGTATCTGTGCGTCTAGCGCCCAAATAGCACCGAAAGCCACCTTACGAGGCAGTGTTCAATGCGCCTTACCACCCTCATTATGGTGGTGAGGCGCGTGTGTCGAGATGACACGCGATAGGAGCTCTAGTTAGGGTTTTTTTCCCTCCCTCCCTCATTCTCCTCTCTCCTTCTAGAAAACTGTGATGACCATTGCAAAAAAAAAAAGTTTGTCTGTTTGTTTGTACAGTCAAATTAGGTTCTTTTTTTATTGCAATTTATTTGGCCTTGAATAATTTATTGAGTTAATTTGTTTTTTTTTTCAATTTCATCCCTTCACACTTGATTTTTATATCAAATTTGATCCTCATTTTTTTAATTTCAATGTATTTGGTCTTGAATCATTTATCAAGTTTTGTTTTTTCAAATTCATCCCTTTACACTTGATTTTTATATTAGATTTGGTACTCGTTCTTTTAATTGTGATGTATTTGATCTTGAGTCCTTTATGGAATTAATTTGTTTTTAAATTTCATTCCTTGACATTTTATTTTAATATCAAATATGGTCCTCGTTCTTTTGATTGTTATTTGTAGTTGTTGTTATCCTTTTTTTTTTATTGAAATTGGTTTTTAATTTCATCTCTTATGATTTGGTTTTGTTTTATTTTTGTTTCAAATTTGGTTGTCTTTCTTTTTAAATCAACATTTTTTAAATCACTTCTTCTGTTTTTTTTCAAGTTTACCCCTGATTATTTTGGCTGGTTAGGAATTTTACATTGTTATTTTTTCATGTTTGACTTTTATGTTGTGACCTGACCTCATGATCTATATCACAAGTTCTGAAGGTTAGACCGGGTTAGCTTTAATCATTTTTTAAAAATATCATTTATCATCATTGAGTTCATTGGAAATTGGCATTCTTTCTTTTTTTTATTTGTTTCGGATTCATTTGTTAATTTGATTTTTTTTTTAATTTTGCCCTTCAATTCAAATTTTTTGTTTGTCCTCTCAATTTGTTTTTCAAATGAGGTCCTTATTTTCTTAATTGCTATTTCTGTACCCTTCAAAAAAAATTTATTTCATCATTCGACATTTTATTTATTAGGATTTGGTCTCCTAGGTTTTTCCCATTATTTATAGGCCCCACTCAGAAGTCAATTTGGGACAATTATTGGGTCATAAGTCGAGTGAGTTGACTCAAGTTAACCTAAGTAAACCAAATCCTTTTGTTTTATAAAAAAAATTAAAATGATACCATTTTGAAAATAAAAAGAAAGGACAATAGTCAACAGGTTTTGACTAGATTTTCCCCTGGGTTAACCAAAACATGGATCAACCCAGGTTTTTTATCGTTTTACACTTAATCAATTCTCTTCTGATTTCTTTTGAAACTCGGCCTGAGCTAAGCTAAGGGTCACTTGGGTCACGGGTCAACCTGTCAGGTTAAGCCAAGTTTTAAAATAGTTGTTTTCCAGATGTGATGCTTCCAGTTTTGTTAGTACCTAGGGTCATAGGTTTGAAAAGTTTACACAGGTTGATGTCGTTTTCTTTCCCAATTACATCCTTTGAAGTTGTTCATTTAAAAAAAAAAAAAGCTTTGTTATTTTCTTCGGTTTTCTTTTCAATCAGGTTATCGTTATCTCATGATTTAGGTGATAGGTTTATTTGGGTGGCCCAGATTTTTTTTAAGTTGCTTTTTTTTTATCCTTTTATATTTTATCCTTCAAAATTCAATTCTTTTTAAAATTAAACCTTTTTTTTCTGCTTTGCCTTCTATTATATAATCATGTCCGCATAATCCTACCCACAGGTTTTGATAACCTTACTTGGTTTTAATGATGCTTTGTTTTTTAGTATTTTTTTTATTGATTGTTTTCTCGATTTCATCCTTCTGCATTTTGATTCCTGAGGATTGAAGATCATTATTTTTTTTAGTTTTCTTTCTATGATGTCGGGTCGTGGATTTTTTTCATTCTTTAAAATACAATAACAACAAGTGAACACCATTTTTTTATGTTATAAAAAAATTGATCTAACCCGCGACGAATCACAGGCCATCTATCTATTTTCTTACTAAAAGTGAACCCTACCTTGGTAATAAGGAAAGTAATATGAATCTCCACCCACCACCACCATCAATTTTAAAATTAAATATATTATCGTGTTTTTTTATTTTTTTTAGATGTATATATTTTTAAATGAAAATTTAATTAACAATGGTATAATAAAGTGCTCTGGATATTTTTTTAAAAAAAGATAGAAAACCTAAAATCATATAATAGTCATATTACAATGCATCGTTATCATTAAAAGAAACCATTAAAAATAACATATAATTAAACATTCTTAAAGAGAAAAAACTTTGATATTAACATGTCCTAGAGAAGTTACCGCTTAAAACAGAAAAACACTCTACACCTTACAAACTGAAATGATTAAATGAAGACAACAAAGTAATCATGGACAACCGCTTTCTCATTTTGTTTTTTATAGGCAAGAAAAATTTTAATAATTTTTTGTGTGATGTGGTGGCTATGGATGCATATCATATACTATTGGGCAGATGATGACAATATAAAATTAATGTCATGCATGATTGAAGACATAATATATATACCTTCAGTATAAAAAGAAAATTTATAGTACTGAAGATTAGAAGGGAGGATGAAACCGTTGAAGGAAAGGATAAAAAGAAGTTGTTTTTATCAAGATTTATGAATGAAGAGAAAAAAAAAAGAGTGGACAAAAGAAGAATGAGGTGGAGAGTCTAAATAAAGGGAGTATGGGTTTGATGTTGAACAAATCATTGACGATCAATAGTGGTTCTGTCAAGATCAAAGGTGTTTCAAGAATTAATTTTTAGCCTACTTTATATCTAGTCGATTGCATGTTAGAGGCCCAAAACTACGACATCATAATTACCAAAACTCAAGGACAAGTTCTTTCTAATTCGGGAAGAATATTGTAGTAAAGTTTGTAAAAATTATGGGTTCTAAGAAGTTATATAAGCATCTACCTCAAACGAACTATGTGAATGGTCTAACAGATGCTTTCATAGACTAGTCAAATAGTACTAAGCCCAAGAGAAGACATGGTTGCACTAGACCAGGATAATGGCTAAAATAGGTCATATTAAAATATTTGATTGATGGGTTGGGCTCAAATTTTTTACACGGGGTTCCCGATGCCTAGTTTCATAGAGGAACCACTACATTGTTAATCTGACATCCGGGTTTCTTGAAATGAGACTCAAAAGGTTCTATTTGAGCCAATTTTGTTATTTTCCCTTGATTTTCTCATATTTCTTGTGTTATTTTGGATTTTATGTTATTTTCCTTTATGTTTTAGGATTTTTATTTTTGTTTTCTAGTTTAGGTCGATTTTTCTAGCCTATAAAAAGTATTATAAACTTGGTTTGATTAATATTTAATAAATAAAATAAAGATTTAGAGTTCTTTGTTTTTAACCCTAATTTGGCGTATTTTATATCTTTCTATGCTTGCAGATATCTTGTTGTATTTCCAGTACTAGAAAAGGAAGAAACACATATATTTATACTAGGATAACATGACTAGAAAAGGAAGAAACATATATATTTTTAGAGTTTGTTTAATTTGTTAAATAACTATTTTAATTTAAAATCTTAAATTTTTAGATAAAGTTTAATATATAATTTTATACCACCGTCAACATAATCCAAGTAAATCACTTGAAACTTGCACATGTATATAATTATCATATTCTTAATTTTATTAATTTAATTAGAAAAAATAAAAATGAAGAAATTTTCTTCGTTGCTAAAATTCTAATATCATATTAAAATCTATCTCTATCCTAAAATTTAAAATACTTAATTAAATTTGATATTACTTTTTAATGTGTTTGAAATGTAATTAAAACGGTACCTCTTTAAACTAGCATTGGAATCCTTAAAAAAAAAAAAAAATCTAACGATCAACTTTCTGTCACACAGTGAGAACCATCGGAGCCAACAATCAATGTATAAGATCACCTTCGCTAATTGTCGGCTGAAACTCCATATTATTCATAACAATTTTCTCTAAAAAATCCTGACTATGTTAGTGTAATTAATATTCTTATAATTAATTTCGAGAATTAGAATCACTATTTCCCTATAAATAGGGTGCGTATATACTTTCATTAATGCACATGAAATTCCAGTACTCTAGACACATGGCAGAGTGTTCAACCCCATTCCAACAATCCGACCAGAAGACCACCTCAAAACTGAAGCTTTTTGGTTTTCCGTTGACTGAGCAAGATGATGAAATCCTATCAAAAACTGAAAATAGTTTAGAAAACAGGAAATTCGAGTGCCATTTTTGCCACCGAGCTTTCGCCAACTCACAAGCACTGGGAGGCCATCAAAATGCTCACAAAAGAGAGCGAGAAAGAGCAAGACGTAACCACTACCTTTGTGACCGACGCTTCATGGCAGCTGCGCCAGTTGTTTGCTCACATGCTGTCAATATTACGGCTGCTGCTGCTAAATTTAGGCCCCAATTAGCTAGTGATTACCCATCGCAGCCCTTGTTGTTTCTACCATCATCTCCTGACCATCACTTTCCTTCTCGAATTTACATCGCACAACCATTACATGCTGCAGCTTTAGCGCCATCTTTTATTCAAGCACTTCCTGGTAAATTATGTTCCAAAGATGACGATGTAGGGGTTGATCTCTGTCTCAAACTTACTCCCTCTGGTTAGATCAGATCGATTGAGTGTTTAATTGTATGTGGAATATTGAAATTTCGTCTTTCCATGGAAAGATTTTTAATGTTTGTGAGTTTGATCTTTGGTGCAAAAGCTCAATGCCGCTATACGTGCATGTTCCATTTTGCTCCATTTTAATTAGTTGCTGCTAATCATTCATGCCAAGAGTCATTTTTGCCTAGCTGCCACCGTAACAGATCAACAATGAAGCTAGTTAATTTATGTCTGCTGCTAAGCCTATGAGCAAGCAAAAAATGCTTCAGTAGGAGAAAAGCGTCCTTTTCCTTTTCTTTTTTGATGAATTAAAGGATTTATTTCAACACTTAATTTCAGTAGGATTTATTTCTTTTTTTATGAACGTGATCTGATTCTAATGCCATAGAAGCTTAATTTCAACACTTAAATTATTCAAATCCGCGAGGTTTATTTTTTCTCTTTTCTTTCAAATAGGCACGAGCTCAATTGGTGATTTGTTGATTAGCTTGGATTAGTGGGATTTTTTTTTATCAAACAATATTATTTTAATTTTTTTTTAAATAAAAGGATAAGATGATCTCAATCGAACCTTTTAGATCCATAATCTAATTCTGACTCACAAAAAATCAACTTTTTATTTTTTATTATATATTTTTTTAGTATTGGTTATTGTCGTAATGTTTTTTCACCTTTATTTTCTCAACTTTTCTTCAAAAAAAAAATTCAAAAAATATATTTTTAATGTAATTTGGTTATTTTTTCAAAAATCACCATCATTTCATGATTTCAGTGCTTAATTTTATATATTCTATTTAATGTTGAGCTTTCATAATTTTTAAGAGCTAACGAGCAAAAAAAAAAAAAAAATGAGAGAAAAAAGAAAAAAGAATCAGGGACCGAAAAAGAGATACCAAACAAATAAAAAGGAAATAGTGTTCCTACTAACAAAGAAAATAAAAGGGGCGAAGGTGGGTTAGAAAAATTCCAACATTTAACCCCATGTATTTTTCTTGTAAAGGAAAACAGGATAAGAAGGGAAAAAGAAAAAAGAAAAAAGGAGGAGAACAAAATCAAGAAAAAAAAAAACAAAGGAAAAAAACAAAATCAAAGAAAAAGAAATAAGATTGGATAAAGAAAGAAAATGAAAAATCAAATCATTTTTCTCTCCCTCAATTGCTATCAACCTTTTCTCACTATACTAGTAGCCCACCTCTCTGATTAGCTGTCCACCAATACTAAAAACCAACATGCACAGCCTCATCTTCATGCAACCATCGCCATCAACAAATCCCCCGTGAACCTCCGTTACATTCACACACCACAACCATAGTTGAACATTCACCCATCATCATCGTCCATCCTCATCTTTTATACCATCAAACACCATCATTAACCATCGTTCGTGGTCATCTCTGTCATCATCCTCACCAGCAACCTTCCCCTCATCAACCACCATAAAATCTTTATTTTCTCTTTTGCTATTCATCAAAACCACTGACAACCATGCTAGTAGCTTTAGCAGTTGCGTCCTCCACCGATCAGCCACATCAGCCACCTTTCACATCCAAACAAACACCACCGATAACCATGCCAACACCAAACCTAACTCCACTTCTCACTTAGTCAACACTAAACCAAGCAACAAACAACAACTCACATCACACGTTAGACACAGTTACTCGAAACCCTCACCACTATGTTTACCACCACAAATCCAAAACCCATATAATTAACAGCAACACAACACCAATAATCCAGCTAAAACTCCAGCAACAAACAAAAACATTAACAACCCCAACAATATAGAAAGAAAAAAGAGAATCCAAAGCTAAAGTTAGCTTGATCTCCTTCGTTGGTTGGCAGTGAACAACACTGCATGTATCAATGCGTAAAACATGTCAGGATGTTGTCAATCCAATGCATGACATGCCGCGAGCCCACTTCTTGGTAATAGTTCCAACACATGATCCCACTCTTTGCCATAATTGTATCCCACTCTTTATACTGGTAAAGAATAATATATATAACATCTTAAAATTTTATCTAACAGTTTAAATTATTAAGTTAAGCTGATTTTTTAACATGATATTAAAGCATTAATGACAAAGCGGTCACGAGTTCGAATCACACCATTCCTATTTATTTGATAAAAATTAAGCACGATGTAATATGGATCTATGCAAGTTTTAAGCTCAAATGACTTTCACTTGAAGGGGTGTGTTAGAGAATAATATAAATCATATCTTGGGACCTCACCTAACAACTTAAGCTATTGAGTTGAGCTGGTTCTTTGACACACATGAGTGTTTTTTTTTTTAATCACTAATATGGATTATACCCTATTTTGAGTACTATTTTAATATATTTATACATATTGTTATATTTAAAGTGATGAGACCCATGTCATTGCATGGAAACCTCAAGGGTATGACGCCGCTAATGATTTATTTTTAGAGAAGAAATTAGGTTCAAAACAATACCATGCGATAGGTTTGGGAGGATGGGAATAAAATGACATATATGAGATGTAACTATTTGGTCTCAATATAATGAATATATTTTTCCATGTTTTTGTGATTGTGTTTGCCATGTTGTATACAATTGAATTGTTGTTTGATGATGTTGTTATATTAATATGCGTTTTTATTTATGTTTGCTTGTTTTTGGCAATAAATCTCCTGAGTGCATCTCATATCCTTTTTTACAATAAATCCCAGTAAACAAATGGAATGAGTGTTTGCATAAGCACTTGGTAGTCATGACTATTTATTCCATACAATATGTCATTCTTTAAATTCACCAATCTAAATATGTTCGAAACATATCCATTAAAAAAATACAAACTCTTAAGTTATTGGTAGACAAGTAATTGTGCATTTTTGTCTAGGATAAAACTAGCTTTGGACTTTGTGATCTATGACTCATCATAAACCGACTCCATATTGACAAAACAAAGGTAAATCCATTTTATCCTTCATGTTTTCCTTTGTTTTCACTTTCATGTCCATCGCCATGTTAAAAATGTTTTCAAACATGTTCTTTTTATATATTTGGCATTCAGATTATGACGGAGGAGATTAGTCTTCCATTAAAGAAGCTCTCAAAAAATACTTTGTTTAACCCAGTTATGGGTCACACGAAAACATGAAACTTCTGTTTACCAAATTGAAAACCAAACACAACGTCTTTATACAACCAGACCATGTCATACAATTCTTCACCAGACGGTACTGACAGTGCAACATCCCTTTCAACTCTACCTATAAAGAAGTCATTGATGTTCTTTCTATACTTGTAATCAGTTGGCAAGAACCTTTAGTGGCAATAAAAAAAAAATGTTTTATCACTATTTGTTTATGTGAAGGCCTTATTATTTTTCATACAGTATGGACATGCTAATTTTTCATACGTGCTCTAACCAGAAACTATCTCATATGTAGGAAAATCATTGATAGTCCATATCAAAGCTACCTTCATCTGAAAATTTTGTTTTCTCAAGACATCAAATGTTAAAGTCTCGAATGACTACAATTGTCTTCACTCATCAATCAATGGTCGATGACAAACATCTATATTTATACTCAGATTATTAGGACCAGGTATGATCATAAATAAGAACATGAACTTTAGCCTGATGTACATTTTCAGTGGCAAGTTGTATATCGTGAGTATTACCGGCTGACAAGAATATGGTGCAAAAAATGACCCAAATTGATTGAATTTGTCTGTATATAACCCAACACATATGTTTTGTGGTTCTATTGAAAACTAAAGATGCACCATATTAAACTGTTTTCAGGTTTCACCATCGAAAGGGCGCACCATAACTCCATCTACAGTATCATATGAATGATGTCATGTCATGTGCAGCAGTATTTGGAGACATGAATAACCTTTACAGTCCAGAAATGATTGTGAAGTATCTAAGTTTTCTATGTGCGACAAGAGTCATTTCCCTGCTAGTTCTAGGTTTATACTAAGCATGCCTACATGCTCTGTAATTGGTTAAATCTGTATATTCTAGGCACTACAACATGCACAAGTTTGGACACATGTTAGTTTTTTGGTATCCTAGGTCAAGGGGTTTTATCATGGATTTAGCAGCATAAAAGTTCTCTTTTAACATATTCTCTTCAGGTAAAATTCTTCATGCCCATTCAAAGATTCTATCATAACAAGCCTCGCTCAACCCATGATTTGACTTGATGGTGAACACCTATGCACCGGTCAATAATTTACTGTAATTTGTGAACTCATCCCATAATGATTTGTCAGAATCTTTCAAAAGATCAAAAAATCTGGTTGCGTCTGCATTTGGTTATTCATCTATAATTGAACATTCACCTACATCACCACAATTCATTTTCATTACATCCATAATCATACTCCTATAATGATTATTATTATCATCTATAACTTCATGCAAGTTAACTATAACTAAAAATTGACCTAACCATCAATTCTACCATGGTTTCATAAGGAACATATGGTTCTATGTGTGTAAACTGACACAAATATTTCTTCATAAACCTTTTTTCATAGAGATACATTGTAACAACATCTGAATTGAGAAACTTTTTTATTTTTACACCTCTTACTTGGACATCTAATATCATCTCCACTAATATTTCTCGAATTAGATAATGTGTATTTAATAAAACCCTCAACTCCATTACAATAACCTATTTTGCACTATCTTTTGAGTGAAACTTGATACATATAAAAATGATCATCCATTACTTATATAAAACCTATATAGAATATTGATTACAACATGTATTAATTAATAATGTTAACAAAACAAATTATCGGTGCCCAACTAATTAGTTATCATTGGTTTAACTAAAACTTATTCAATCTATTTTAATAGTATCCATAAATCATTATCAATTCTCTATAAAAATTCAAATTCCTCTAAATTTATCGAAATTTTCAACTTAATAATAAAATTGATAAAATGTGAAACATACCCATTAAATAAGACATTATTTGTTTTATTATAAAACACCTAAGTTACAAAATCAAACTCAATTTCATCAAATGACAAACAAATATAATTTTTTAAAATCTCAAACAAACCCTAACATGTACAAATCATACATTCATACAATAAATTTCTATGGAAAAAGGCTATAAAACAAGTAAATACACAAACAAACTACATATACTAGATTAAAATACCAAAAACTTAACATTTTAAAATGGATTACAACAAAAAAAAATATATGTAATTTTGCTTGCTTGATGTGGCGAATCTTCATAAAAAATTGAGTCAAAATAGGGATGATGATAGATTGAGTGTTCGGGTAGCTGGATTTGTAATGATAGGAGCTTGAATTTTGATAAAATATGAGGGTGTTGTGTGTTGTTTTCAGTAGTAGCAGCAGAGGAAGAAGAAAAAAAGAAAAAAAAGAAGAAATAGAGAAGGGTAAGAGGGGGGGTTGTCTGTCAGGTTATAACTTAAATATTAGTGAGAGATTCACTTATGGGTATTAACAACAGGTATATTTTCTCGGTAATTCAGTCTATAATAATGACACATTATTTTATTATTATTATTCCTTCATTTCCAATTGTATTTTCCATAATAGTCACCAACAAAAAAAATTTGTCGGTGTATATCTAGAGAAACAGTGAGGATATATTTTGTCAGTAAAAGACATTGTGATTTACTAATGAGTTTTTTTCCATCAATATTTGTATTTGTATTTGATAATTTTTTAGTAGTGATAGACTTTTTGCTTGAAAAAAACCATCTCCGAATCAGAGAGGGTTTCATAAAATGGAGGCAAAATGGTTTTTTTTATATTATTAATAGTTTTCTCTTGTCAATCAGAAGCACATAAAATTCTGATAGGAAAATCACAATTCTTCTTGATCTTCTTTCTTTCTATTTATTTTTACCTAGAGTGAATTTTGTAAACCAATTCTGATCGGAAAATCACATTTCTTCTTGATCTTCTTTCTATTTATTTATTTTACCTAGAGTGAATTTTGTAAACCAGGAGTTCAACCATCAAAATATTCGCTGATTTTTTTGGTTTTAGAGCCTTAATATATACACCAAGAACGCCCTCGCTCAGGGTGCGAAAAAACTTACATTTTTCTCTAGTTCTCGCCAGAGTAATCTGGGCCAATCAAGGAGCCTAGGTGCCTAATCCATATTTCCAAGATTCCAGAGTAATCACATTTCTTCTTGATCTTCTTTCTATTTACTTATTTTACCTAGAAGGTTTACCGAATGATATTGTTTTTCAAGATTGTTGAAATAACATGGTTTAAGAAAACTCTGGAGCGCCTGCCGTACGCATTTTTAAGCTTTTAGCTCTATGATCTGATATCGCGGGCATAAACCTTCTTATGAGTAAAAATTTCCAGTATCAAACTCTGATGTTTCATGCCAGAAAAAGAATAAAACGAATATTGAACAAGACGTGTGTGTGTAAGACAAGAAATCATGTTCTTGAGCAATTTGAATCTCTAGAACAAAACTATGTTTATTCATTAAAGAAAAGTCTGGATCCATGCCTAAGCTTCAAACAAAATTGCAACAGTTATATATCCCCTCTTCTTCCAATTCATAATTAACTTATACCCAAATTACAGGAAAACGGAAAAATTAATAACATGTAAAAAAAAAAAGGGACACATGACAAATATTGTTTGTCTTCATTGAATAAAAATCTAAAATACAAAAACACTAAAGTAAAAATCATAAAAACCAGATAATGGTTTTCAAAGATTAAACAACCCAGTTGTTTCGCCCTTTACCTGAGAATCTGAGATGAAACGAGCATACATGGAAGCAAACAAATTGTAGTTTCAGTTTAATGACCTCAGTAACTCTTGTGTTGAAGCTTCATTTGGTCATAAAATTTAGCAATGAACTGCTCAGCCTTCATGTCTATCGTTTCGTCCCCATATTTATCATCATAATAACTATCCTCATCCCCATCCTCATCTTCATCACTCATATCAATTAGAAGATCTAGAAGATTTTGCGCCGATGCGTATTGGCTAGTTTGACCCGACGAGGATGACGCGATGCTTTTTGGGGCCGGTGAATAAGATGGGGTAAGCACCTCTAAATATTGCTCAACAACATCCACGGAAGCCGCCGGAGGTGTAACTTTTGATTCTTCATCAACCGCCGTGGATGTTACAGGTGCCGGTGTGGCCTCGATGCGTTGTTGGTTGCTGTGAACGTGCAAAGGACGCATGAAAGACAAGTACTTCTTCCACTTTGAAGCAACATCTGTCTGGACAGATTTTGATTTGCCAGATCTTAGAGACAGCATGTACATGGCCACCCTAAGGATGTGCATTGCACTGCGTCGCTTTTTCTTCTTGGTCTTTGGGACGCCATCTTGATGGTTGTTGACAGCACTGACAATATCAATGACGGCGTCTGATTTATGTTCCATTAATTAATTAGAGGAAGCGAAAAGTAACTGCCAATCTCTAGGGCTCTTCCCTGCAAAGAGCAGGGGGAGAAATGGTGACTCTTAAGAAAGAAAGCAAATATGGAACGCATGCATTTATATGTGCTCTTATGACCCTGAGGTGGTCATTTATTTATAATTAAATATAGCCACTAATTTAGGGAGGTAGCCATTTAACCAAGAATTTAGGGAGGTTAAGCGCGGAACACTCCCTAATGCTTGTTTGAATTCTACAATTATATAATATGCACGCACAAAAATTAGTGTGATGGGTTGTATACAACTCACAGATACCCCTCATGATGCATTAATCAGTATAGTTTGCCCGTTACAAAAACTCCATCTTGAAACTTAGCTGCGGAGAATAAATTAAATTTCCCTACTTTCTACGCCCATCTCCCATCTCTTTTAATAATTACCAATGACATGCATGTTGGAGTTTGTGGTCTGCAAGTACGTACGTACTTGCTTCTTCTTCTTCTTTCTTTCTTTTTTTTTTTTTTTCTTTTTTGAGAGAGAGAGAGAGCGATGGAGAGAGGGAGGGAGAGGGAGAGAGATGGGGTTTTGTTTTGTAGATTTAAAGATTAGAATTTAAAGTGATTGAATTAATTTTGAGTAATCTTCAGAAAAACTGACCTCGTATAGTTACTACATGGATACTATCTTTCATAATCTAACAGTTGCATAGTACTGTAGTAGAATACGATTGCTGTAATTAATTCCTTAGACTCTTCACTATATAAGGGCAAAAGGAACGTTGGTACTTGTTGATCTTAACCAATTTTCTTTTTTTTAAAAAATATGAATTTAGGTTCACTCCGTTTTGAGGAAATGAGCCCACAACCTTCCCATGCATTAAGGGAGGAATGTTCCTATTAGTGAAGCTAGTGCGCTATTCATGCTGATCTTACTCGATTTGAGCAATCATTTAACATTGTATTTGACCAAATGGAATACAGTATACTAAGTAATTTATTTGTGATACGTTTTGGGTTGGATTACATTTTTCTTGAATATAAAAGAAATATTTACATATTGTTAATGTTTTTTTTTCCAGCCAAAAAAATTTAAATTATCTGAGAATTGACTCGATATAACTCAATTGAATATGTGAGTTCAAAAGCAAATCCATTAAAAATATAGTTTGACTAAAAAAGATTTTAAGATAATATTTTTTTTTAATATTAAGATAACAATATGTTGCATTGACTTGGGTTAACCCGAGTTTTCTTGTCAAATCCATGACTCGAGTTATGAGACTATGATAACTCAATAAAAAAAATCAAAATAAATTATGAAATCTAATTCTCAATCAAACAAATGTTGAAGGATAAAATTAGGAAAAAAAATAAAAAAAACAAGCCGAATTAACCAGAACACGCGACCCGGGTCACAAGACCGAGATAACCTCATGAAAAGAAAATCGATAATAAAACAATCAATTAAAAAAGAACATAAAAAAAGACCCGAGTCAATCCACCAAACCCGTGACCCGGTTCATCAGACCAAGATAATCTCATAGAAAGAAAAAAAAATAATCTGAGTTAACTCGAGTTAACCTACCAATTCCATGACTTTGGTCATGAGACTAAGATTATAACCCCTTAGAGAGAAAATCAAAAACAAATTATGAAACTGAATTCTCAATCGTTATTGTCGAACCAAATATTGAATGATGAAATTTGTAAAAATTTTAATTAAAAAATAACACAAAAAATAAGTCAAGTGAACTCGGGTTAACCCGTTAATCATTATCCATGGTTCATGAGGCCGAGATAATATAATAAAAAGCAAACTAAAGTAAATTATGACTCAAGCAAACACGATATTAATTATTAAATGATGAAATTGGGAAAAAAGTCAATGAAAAAAAACTAAGTCAGTTGGGTTAACCAGTCAAACCTGCAACCCGAGTCATGAAACAAGGACAACCCAATAAAAAGAAAAACCAATGTTGAATGACCTATGACCTAGGTCATGAGACCGAGATAACTTTTTAGAAAGAAAAGAAAAAAAACAACCCAATTTAAATGTGGTTAAAATGCCAAAACAGGCAACCTTGATCATGAGACCAAGATATCCCCATAGAAATTAAGCAAATCAAAACATATCATGAAGCTTAATTTTCAACCGTCTCAGCATTGAATAATGAAATTGAAAAAAAAATCAATTAAAAATAAAGCACAAAAAACCACTCAAATCTACTTAAGTTAACCTTTTAATCACTATTTTCAAATCATGAAATTGAAATAACATAATTATAGAAAGTAAACAAAACAAATCATGAAATCTAATTTATAATCAATCCAATATTAAATAATAAAATTAAAAAGAAAAAAGTGAATTAGAAAGAAGAAAAAAACCTGAGTCAACAGGGTTAACTTGCAAAACTCGCGATTCATAACTCAATAAAAAAATATTAAAGAATAAAATTAAAAAAAAAACATTGATTTATTAAGAAAAAATAAATTACTATTCCAATAAATAAATACAATAAAACCTCCTTCTCTTTTAGTTTACTATTAATAACACAGAGCAGAGGTTCTAACCACCAACCAACTTGCCAAATGGAATCCTAGATATCAAAAAAGAAAGAAAAAGAAGAAACTTTTTCCAATCGCAGTGCTCGCGGTAATGTAATTTGTATGTGATGGACTCCTGTTTGCTAATATTGAATTTGGAAATCAAATTAAGGAACGTTTCTTTCTTTTATTTCAAATACTCTTGCATTATTACCGTCCAGTTCCAGCATAGAAACTGGAGTAGTTAGCTGAGGAAAAAACACATCACTACCTGTTCGATCAGTAGCCTCTCTTTTCTTTTTTTAAATCTCTCAGACACATCTCAGTAACTCAGTCAATTAGGCCTGAGCAGAGGAAGATGCGCGACTTCTTCTGCCATGGCGCAAGGCGACGTGCAAGCATTACTTTAGGCAAAAAAGTCGTCAGGATTCTATTTCTAGAAAACAAACCTAAAAAACCAATCCATGGGCTCACATTCATTTGCCACCGCGAGCTTCTCGCCGTGGTTGAACTGGTCTTCTCCATCCTTGATACCCAACAAGCATTTGCTTTTGCTTTGCATGCACTAAAATTATCTATAAACGTTTTTCATGAAAATTAGTGACCCTGAAACATGGGTTCATAAAATCGGTGCAACTTGTATTATGTTATTGGGTATATATATGGTCATAGAAGGAGAAACTATACAACTCATCTCTGCCATAGCTAGGTTTTTTTAGATATTTGAATATTCTCCGGTTGTTCCAGTCCATTTATTGTTATTGTTCCTGTAAATATAATTTTTAAATAATCCCAGCATGTTATGCAAGGAAAATATTATATAATTATGTGGTTTTCATTATTTTTTCCATCCCTCTATCTTTTTTTTTTATTATTATTATTAACGTGGGTATCCGGGTCAGTTTGCGCGCACCTCGACTAATCCCACGAGCCTTGAAGTTAACGATCATGTAAGCCTCCAGTAACCATCCTATTAGATTTGTCTATTTTAATATATATATTGATTTGAAGTTTCTGCTTTTGAAAATATAATTTACTTGAAGACATACATAACCGGAAAGAAGCCATGGTTTACGTGAAGCAATGATTTATGCTTTACTTAATTTGGAATATTGGATATCATGATCATGCACGTAAATGATTTGGAATATTCAGTTTAAATTAAGACTAACCAGTTAGTACGAAGGACCAAATACTATAGAACAAAGATTAAAAAAAAAAAGTGTGCGCGTTTGATCGACATAAATGCCTCTCAAAAGAGAATGCATTTCATCACTTTTTGGAAAATGGGTCAAATAACCTCATTTTGTATGCGTACAAATTTAACTCCCTGTTCTTTTCTTTTCTTTTCTTTTTTAATTACATTGTTCCTTTTATATATAATATACTTATTTTTTTACTTTGTCTCTCTTCTCTTCGTTTAGAAATTATATTTTATATCTGAGATCAATTTAGATTTTTCAAATTAAACAAAAAGACTAAACTACCTTTATATATATTATATTAAAAACACTATAAACAAAAAATTAGTTAAATAAAAAAAAATTCTTCTAACATTATTTCTCTCTCTCCTCTCCCCAAATACAAAATCAACCAAAATGGAACCTGGATTTTGATGGATTATTTATGCAAAAAGGTTTGTATCTCTAGGTTGATGTTGATGTTTTGTTTTTATCAGCGAGATTGAGAAGGAGATAACTGGATTTCAATTATGGACTAAGTTGTTTCATTTGTGATAGCCATGATAGACATTGTTGCTAGTTATCTTGGTGTGTATTATTGGTAGCTGATGTTGGTGGTCGAAGGGTGGAGTTGTTATCGATAATAAGTGTAGAGAGGGAAGTTATCGGTGGCGTCTATCGTGAAGTGAGAGAGGGTGCCTAGCCTTTTTTGGTTGGGTGGCTAAAATTGGTTTATGTTGTTGATAGTGTAGTAGTCTATGGCGGTTTTAGGTTGAAAAGATGGTTAACGGTAGATGTTTGGTTGCTCGGTTTTAAGGAAAAAGACTTGAATGTTTTTTTTCTTTTATTTTTCTTTTTGCTTTTTTACTCTATTTTTTCTTCAAATTTTACTCTCATTTTTTCTGCACGCTTTCTCTCTATCAACGGTGGCTAGAGTTTATTTGACTCACCCTCCTTTTCTCTCTGGATTTTTTTTCATATGGCTAGGGTTTCTTTTTGTAGGCACCTTGGATAGGTTGTTTTTTTTGTCTTTTTGTTCTCTAATATTTTTTTTCTTCTCTTAATAGTGGCTAGGGTTTGTTTTTACATCTCTTCCCTTCTCTCAAAAATATATCATCCCTTCTCTCAATACAATGCTTCTGGTATTGGTTTGAATCCCGATGACACATACTCAAACTTCTTAGTATTGGTTTAAAATCCAACGATTCAAGATAACAGTTCTGAATGGGTATAAAGAAATTTTGTTAGAGCTCTTTGGGACCCCAACATGAAAGTCTTGTGATGACAGGGTTCAATGCAAACTCGTTAGAGCCTTGCTGAGAACAAAAGCAGAGAAAAGCTTTACTTGATAAATGGGTTAAATTTCCTAGCAATGTAGTTAATTTTTATTTTTTTTTAGGATTTGACTAAAGATGTCCTTCCTTAGGATCATTCTCAAGAAAATATTGTTTTGAGATAATTTAAAAAAAATCATATAGCTCAATAGTTTTAAAGTTAAGATTGACAAATGATTTCATTATCTTAATTTGTAGTTGTTTAGTTTTTTTGCTTGGAGTTATACTAGATCTTTAGAGCACGCTAAGTTATGGATTGATCATTTTTTTTAAAAGCAAAAAAAATAATAAATGCTTGGAGCTATACTACTAACATGTTTTCTAGTAAAAAAAACCAAAAACATGCAAAAGGAAATTAAGATGTTTGTAAATTTGGATAACCAAAAAAAATGATAACAAAAATAGATGTTTGTAAAATCAAGCATCAATAAAATGATGGGATATTTATTTGGGACCACAATAACTCCATATAATGCAAAAGAAAACAAAACATGAAGACCAATTAAAAATAAACCAAAAATTGAAGGAAGAAATTGAAAAAAAAATCAATCTCTTTTTTAAAAAACCAACATTAAGGTATGAAATTAAAAAAAAAAACAAAAAAAAAACAGCACCTAAAAAAAGGCCCAAACATACAGGCCTTAATAATAATAAAAATAAAAAATAAAAAGCTTGGACATGCGAATTTGCATGTCTAGGCTCGCACCTAATCCTTCATTATTTTTTTAGGGGCGGATGACATGTCTTTTAGAAAACATTGCACGGTACGCCTCACTTTTTATGCCCTAATTTCAGTAATAGAGGGTCACTGAAAAGCCAAGGCATGGGTGTTTTACACCTATAAATCCATTTTTAAAAAAAAAAAAACTTTCTAGAAACCTAAATAAAGTCATTTATAACTTCAAACCAAAAAACAGTCCAAAAATAAAATATCAACCTGAAATCCAAAAACTTCTTGATATCAAATCTACCCTCTCAAGCAATTTAAAAATGAAAAAAAATCTCAGTACAACTCCCCTCATCGAATGGAACTCGTCAACACCAAAATTGATTATTTTTATGGACAAGATTTGTGTCAACTAAGACTCTTTAACCATAAGTTTACAGATCTCACTCTCTCTCATTTCTCAAATCAAGGACTGAAAAATAAGAAAAATAAAATTTTGAAACAAAATGGAGTTTTAAAAAAACCAAAGGGACAAAAATATAAGAAATTTGAAAGTAAGAGGACCAAAGTGAACATTTTATGCCATCTTTAAAATTACCAACCATTTTTTTTCCACTTTGGTCCTCTATCTTTCAATTTGGCCTTTTCTTTATAAAAAAAAAAACCAAAAGCATTTTGCTACCAATTTGGCCACAAAAGGATTAATTCAAAAGGAATAAAAAAGGTCTGAATACCAAAAGTTTTTTAAGAAAAGAAAAGAAAACACTTTGGATTCTTGTAGAAAACATATATGATTTTTAGATTTTTTTATAATAATTAAAATCAAGATTATTATCAAATTCTTTGGCATTATCTTCCAAGTTGAATTCCTTTTCATTGCCTAATGAAGTCGTAGACGTAAGATCACAATAAAGAGTACAACTGTATTTTTTTTTTTTTTGAAAAGGGATTTGATGTTATGTTTCAATAGTGTAGGAAGTTTTGGGTTTGGTGAGTGTTCCTATATAAAAAGATAAATATAGAAAAGATAAAAATATGTTTAGTTAAAAAGATAAAGATAAAATTTAAATTTAAATTTGTCTCTGTGATAGTTTTAGAGCAAGTTTTAGTACTTATAAACAAGAAATAAAATAAGAAATATAAAAAAAAAAATGTCTACACTATCTTTGCATCTTAGATCTCAAATCTCAAGATAGTAACATATCACTACTAAAACTTAACCTAAGGATAATTTTGGCATTTTAAAAAAATCAAATTATGTGTTATTTCATTAAAGGCAAAGAAGAATTGAAGCGTCGTTATTACTTATGTGCAGCAGCAATAGTGACTCCCAAAAACCATTTGTAAAAATATTTCAAAACCAAATGAAATGGATTCCAAAAAGAATTGTTAACATTGATTGTTGAGTTTTTGTTTCAATAAAAATTCAAAATAATCAAGTGTTATATTTTTATTTTTAGTTAAAAAAAACAATAGATTACACCAAACAAATCTTTAATTATCATGCTATATGGAAAAATTAAGATTATATAATTGATTAAGGTCTTTTTTTTTGTTTTGCAGTTGTAAAATGTTTTTATAAAAATTTGAATTTTTATTCAAATTAAGTTTTTTTGGTATTTTTAAATCATTTTTATATGCTAATGTAAAAAATAATTTTTTAAAATATATATTATTTTGATGCATTTTCAAGAGAATAAACACTTTGAAAAGCAATCACTACCACAATGTTAAAAAAATTGATTTCTAAAGATGATTCGAGTTGACAGTCATTACATTTACCAACAATTATTTTGAAGTTCGTGCATTTATAGTTAATGAGTTAAATTTTTTGTTATGATTTTTTTAAATAAAAATTAACTTTAATAAAATGGATTTGACAAATATGTCAAACCCAAAGAACTTGGAGTTGGCAGTCAGCCAAGTCTAAGGTACAAAAAACTTTGACTTTGCAGTCAGCCAAATAATATATGATTGGAGGATCCTTATTAGAGACTATTTGCAAACAAGAGAGCTTACCCTAAAACAGAAATGAATTCATTTGCCTGACATGACAACCATCAGGATATTGTATAATTGACAATGTCTTATACAGAAGATCTACCTTAGCCTCATTACTGAAATGAGTGTCCCCATATGGGACTCCTATGTTTTACAAGAAATAAATGAAGGCATATGTGGTTTATGTATAGGCTTTAGAGCTCTTGTAGCTCAAGCAATACAGGCAGGATTTTATTGACCAACCATACTATAGGATGTTATAAGCCTAGTAAAAAGGTGTGACAAATGTTAGAGATTTGTTTCAGTTCCTCGACAACCATCTATAAAAATGACAGCTATAACTTCCCCTTGGCCATTTTCACAATGAGGAATGGACATTCTAGGTCCATTCCCTAAGGCTACAGGCAAGAGATAGTTTTTCTTAGTGATCGTAGACTACTTTACCAAGTGGGTTGTAGTAAAAGCTCTAATAGAGATAACCATCAACAAAGTGCTTTTTTTTTTCTTTTGGAAGAATATAACATGTTGTTTTAGGCTCCCTAGAGTTTTGATCTTTGATAATGGAGCGCAGCTTGACAATCATAAAATGAGAGAACATTGCAGAGGCTTCATATAGATCATTGTTTCTCTTTAGTATCACACTCTCGGATAAATGGTCAAACTGAGTTAACTAATAAAGTTTTGTTTATTAAACTTAACAAATGATAAAGGAAGCCAAGTCAGAGTGGGTAGAATTGTTGAATGAAATTTTATAGGCCTACAGAACGACTCAAAAAACATCAATTGGTGAAACATCATTTCTTCTCACATATGGGACAGAAGCCATGATCCTAGCTGAAATTGGATGTTCAAGCCACCGAGTAGTTCATTATACCTTAGAAGGCAATGAACAAGGTCTTAAAACTAACCTCGATTTTCTAAAAAAATTATGTTTGACAGCTGCATTTAATAATGAAGTTTATAGGCTCAGAACTACACAATATCACAATACCGAGGTCATGAATAGAAGGTTCTAGTTTGGAGACCTGATACTCATAAAACTAGAAGCTATATACAATAGAAAGAGTAAGGGTAAACTACTTAATATCACAATGTCGGGGTCAAGAATAGAAGATTCAAGTTTGGAGACCTTGTACTCAGAAAACTAAAGGTTAGAGGCAATAGAGAGAGTAGGGGTAAACTAGCTCCAAAATGGGATGGTCCCTTCAAAGTTATAAGAGTTATCAAAGTCAATACTTACCATGTACAAGATATGGAAGGAAAGATCTCCCCCACGAATGGCATTCAAACAATCTAAAAATATATCATAGTGAATAGAAATGTATATTTTCATTTCTTTATCACTGTGTATACCTTTCAAAATCCTAGAGGACGGTGTGTGTTCTCCCCATGGGCAATCTTCAGGGGATTGGTATGAGGCCTTCCTTAGGGCAGTAGCCCCTACAAAGTCCTAGAGGATGGTATGTGTTCTCCTCATATGTAATTTTAAAAGGATGGGCGTGGTCTCCCCAATGATATATGCACTACTCTCCAAATGATAGAGTTGGTCTCCCTAAGGGTAGTAGCCCTTACAAAGTCCTAGGGGATGGTATGCATTCTCCTTGTAAGAAATCTTCAATGGATGGATGTGGTCTTCCTGGTGCTATATGCATTACTCTCCAAAGGATGGATTTGGTCTCCCTAATGTTATATGCATTACTCTCTAAGGGATGGATGTGGTTTTTTAAGTGCTATATGCACCATTCTTCAAGGTATGAACTTGGTCTCTCTAAGGGCAGTAGCCTTTACAAAGTCTTAGAGGATGGTATGTGTTCTCCCCAAGGGCAATCTCCAAGGGATTGTTCAACGGTCTCTCTAAGGATAATAATGTCAACTATCTCCCTAGAGATAATACTCTCAACTATCACAAGCACCTCAATTATCTAACATCGTGGGTCTCAACAACATGTAGATTACTACCTAACATAGAGAATTCATCTCCACCCTGGCCAAACTTAGATTTTTAGGTGCTGGTTATTTCAATATAGCCCTTGTTGGATGTTGGTTGTTTAAACTTTTTAAACTTTTCTTATAGATGTTAACATTTTTATAAGAATTTTTCTAAGCATTGGAGATCTATGTTTTTTTAACAGTGGGCTTTGGACTCGTTTAGGCGCTTAACACAACTTGTTAGCATATATAAATACAATAATGATATAAGTAATGTATCATATGCTAGTGATGTATCATAAATTTTAAAATCCAAAATATAAAGCATAAGCCTTCCGGCCAAATTCAAGGCTTGAAAAGCCCTAGTATTCAATACATTGCAATAAAAAAAACAAAAAAACACTAAAGGAACCTACATCTCCAGACCAGGTTCTGGAGCCAGATAAACTCCACTCCTGGTTGAGGTAGGTCTAACAGGGAAAACATCAGCGAAGTCCAGGACTTGGCCATCTGGGAAACTCTCGTTAAAATCAGCTTGTATCCCTCTGGACAGGTTGAAAAAATAAAAGTTTGACATGGCTAAAAAAAGCTTGTCCCCTATTATCTTTGTTAGAGACATAGACTACCTATATTCAGACCAAAAAGCTTGGGAGGAATTCTTCAAGTCTTTCATTCTTGCACGAGAGTTTTGAACCTCCTCTTTAGCTAATTTCAGCCCTTCTCTTAGGGTTTCTCCTGCCCCTTTAAGCTCATCTACCTCCTTCTCCAAGTCATTCATCCCTCTCTCTAGAAGGTCAATATGGTTTGAGCTTTTGTCCCCCTACGCAGACTGGAATACACAGTTCTAAAAAAGTCCATTTCAATATCTTAAGCAGCATTTTCTTCTCTAAGTTTGTGTATTTCAGACCTACTAGCATGATACTACTCAATGGCCTCTTTCATAGCCCTTCTCTCTCCAGCCCACCTACTCTTGGAGTGGGCATACATCATAAAAGTCTAAACAACAAAAGAGATAATATAAGTTATCTTTCAAAATAGTATAAAAATTAAATTAAATTAATTTGTTATCTTACCTGAAAAGCCATATGTCCAGTAATGGCCAAATAGCGTTGGAAGCTAGGGTCGATCAGTCTTTCTACATTAGAAGAAAAGGTGAGGAGTTTTTCCAATCTCTATATCATGTCCAACCCACTAAGTCCTAGTATGGACCTCCCCTAGAGTATAGTCTCTATTATCCCCTTCCTTTCCTCACTTAGAGTGGGGAAACGGATGGGGGCATGGTCTAACATGAGATTAGAGAAGATTTCCTCCACCCTAGAGGGTAAAGAAGCTTGACTAGAAGATCCAAGAAATAGATAAACTGGACTTGTAGGAGTAGGACCACTATATAGATGGGGAATGATCTCTACATCAGAATCTGAAGGGATAGAGACTCACCTTCTTTTCCGATGGAAAGCAGCCTCCAGAATAATTGAGGTTGGGGTTGACATCCTGTGACCTCTGATAGTGAAAAGTGAGACCTCTTGTTGCCTCTTAACAAACCTCATTAGCAGGAAGGTTAGTTATAGGGATGTCTTCAGGAACATCTTCAGCTTGGACTTGGACTGTGGAAATCTCTTCAATGTTCATTTGAATGGATGACCTAACCCTTCATCTTCTCTTCAATGGTTGATTTTCTTTAGAAAAAGAGTCGTCACTAGGAGATGGCGTAGACACGTGACTAGGCATAAACAAGATAAACCCACTAAATTCATATCCATCGGTCCTAAGTAAAAACCCCACACAAAGAAACAATCAAGAAATGAAAGGTATTGAAATAAAAAAAACATATAAAAGCATAATTACTTGAAATGTTGTATAGCTACAATTAATGTCATATTCAGTATAGAGGTTGTCTAACCGGGTGCAAACTCTCTCCTCCTATAGGCCTAAGAAAGGCTTTTCATTTACTCTCATTAGAGGTGTCTTCCAATAGTGGGTACAACCCTTAGATTGGGCTATACCCATCTTGAGGTTTAGCTAAGCCAGTATACCTTACAACTGCTCCCTCTATTTTTTTTACTAAAAAGACCTTCCCTTCATAGTATTCTTTATTGGTCCATTTTACCTATTGAAAAAAATAAGAAACCAATGGATTGAAAGCTCCCTTTCAGTGCCACTGATCAAGGTATAACAGTGCCTAAATAGCCTGACCATAAGTTCATCATTCAAAATCCTCAATAATTTCCAAAATAAGGATAAAATGGTTCATCCATTAGGATGAATATGAGCATGACTGAGGTTGTAATAACTAAAAACATCTTTTACAAATTCTTGTAAATGAAATTAGTATCCAAACTCGTATAGACTTATAGGGGTTGTAATGATAATATTACCCCCATCATATTTGTTGGTGACCTGAGAGATACGGTCACCAGCTTTAGGGACGACCACCATATAATCTTTAGGCTGACTAGCATTAGCTAGAGATACTTGGCCCCAATTCACTAAACTATAAGGTCTTAGTTGTCCTCTCAGGTTTGAGACCTCCTGGGAACATCATCATCCCTTCTTCCAGCAAAAAAAGATTAGACATCATCCCTCTCATATCTAGGGCCAATTCTTATGGCTAGAGATCTGCAATGAGTGGTTTTAGTTTCAGGCTTGAAAATAAAATCATGTTCAGGAGATATGTTTCCTTTTCCTTTTCTAAATGTTATGATGATAGAAGAAAGAAAAGATTAAAGAAGGTTTTACAAAAGCACAAGGAAAGAAGATTTGGTTTACTTAGCCAATGAATTCCTATCTGTTGTTAAATTGCCATCTTCTTGTAAAAGATTGGAAATTTCTAAGTCAGAAAATATTGGAAAAAAAGGTTTAAAAAAAGCACAATAAGAGGGAAAGATGGAATGCAAGACAAATAGCACCTCATCTATAACCATTAAAAAGGCCAAATGCTTGCAATATTTATTATGCACTGTCGGGTGATCTTCCTAAAAACCTTTTTTCTTTTCTCTAGAAATCTTTTTAGATCAATTGTCTCCCTCAAAATCTCTTATGCCTCTAATGAAATATTAGACATTAAATGTTTAGGGGGAAACTGATGAGTTAACTTTTTGGTTAAGATTTTTATAAATAAATATCATCTAAAAATAGGTTTAGTGAACATGCCAAACCTAAAAACTTGAGTTTGGTAGTCATCCAAGTTCAAGGTAACGTGGGTCTGCCGAACATGTCAGACCCAAAGAACTTGGACTTGGCAGTCAGCCAAACTCACGGTAATGTGGGTTTGTGAGCATACAGACCCAAAGTACTTGGGCTTAGCAATCAATAAAGCCCAAGGTAACGTAGGCCTGGTGAGCATACATACGCAAAGTGCTTGGGCTTGGCAATCTGTCAAACCCATGGTAACGTGGGTCTGGCGAGCATGTCAGACCTAAAGTACTTGGGCTTGGTAATTAGATAAGTCCAACTGCTAAGCCCAAGGTAACGTGGGTATGGCAAGCATGTCAAACCCAAAGTACTTGGACATTACCATGTTTAAGGCTATATGTCTGATCGTGGATGATTCTCTACAATAAAAGTATTAATGGCCCAACATGCCTATACTCATAAGTGTATACAGTGTCTCTTAAAAGACTCACCATACTTATTATCTCATTAATGATATGTAAGATATATTTATCTCCCATTAATGTAGCTAAAAGCATAGGACTTTTCAGTCCATCCCTTCTCTGAAAACAACAAGGTTCAGGGAATATAAATACCCTCTGAATCATCCAGGTAAAATGTCAGAACTTTTCATCTCTTAAGATAAAGATATATAGATTTCAAAGCATTAACCAACTTAAAAACTCAAGAACAAACATCTTTATTTTTTAAATTTAAGACTCTTTTAAGTTATTTGTTGTCTTAAGTTATTTAATACATTTCCCATAAATATACTGACTTTATCATTGGAGGGTCTTTAAGTCCCTCCGATTAAGAAAATTTTTATAGGTACTCAAGTTTCCATCATAAATCTGGAGTTTCTTAGATTAAGAAGAAGAAATTCAAGCACTTGAACATATTAATTAACCACTATCTAAAAAATTAAATAACCTCTTATTTACATATCTTAGATTTTGAGACATCATCAATAGTTATTTATATATGTTTATGATTATTTTGGCTAGTTTATTTGTAAAAGGAAAGAAAGGGTTTGTTTGTAAAAATAAACATAAAGCTAGTCATAAATGTTGTTACTCATTATACATCTAGCATATGATTTCTATATGAAGGTATGGGCTCGATCGGTTGTCAATGTACACAAAATGTTTGTATGGGAAGTCCCTTTCTAGGATTTAATTAACACACAAGCAATAGACACCACGAATGATGCAGCACAATCGTTGAATATAATGTCATTAGCAAGCCCTGTCATGGTTGTTTTTGCATAAAGTCTCAAACATACGTGTAGCAACAATACTTGAGATAGGTAGCTAGCTAGCTAGTCTCATAATCGTTGGACCATAATGTAATGATCAACGCAATGTATACTCGTTAAATAAAGCTAGCCATAACAACTTAAGGTGAAGTTTGAATTTCTAAGCACACCAACTAAAATGTCACCAGTATCATAATTACTCGATCTTATTTAAAAATATTAAAATGTGCAGTTGGCATAATTTTGAAACATCTAATAGAAGAACGTTGCTCACTGTCATTGAACATGCATTACAACTATCTTGAAAAAATAATTTGAAGGGATGTTTCTTCAGTTTTCCTCGACAAATTAATGACATTTTTTATTGTTATGAATACGATCTGGTGTATAATTTGATTGATAAATATTAACATATACTTAGCTAATTATTAGATTTGGTATGAGAAGAAATTTGGGAATGAAAATATTAATTGGATAAAATTAAAGGAATAAAAGATGTAAAAAGGGTGAAGTGTTGAAGGTTTTTGTAGAGAGAAAAAATATGAGAATTAGTAGATCTCATTAACTTAAATTGATTAAACATAGATAAAGTGCCCTTAAATTCAAGAAAAAAGTTAATCGTCTTTTCTTGTACTTTTCATGTTTTTTTTTCCTTTTTAGATTTAAGGTTTCCCTACTATATGTTTTTCAATTCTGAATGTAAGGTGAAAACAAAAGAAAAGGTGGTGGGTTTCAATTTAAAGAGGAAAAAAAACAGAGAAAATGCATAAAAGGCAAAACCATTTTCTATTGGAAGTTTCTTTAACCCTTTCTTATTATGGCATTGAAACTTTCATAATCTAATCTTCAAATACTCATATCAATGTTTATGCTTTTGGTTTTAATGATAATCGTGCTTCTAAGATTATATCTCACTAGTTGGATTTGAATTTCCATATATCCTAACAATGTACTTAAAGAGATTTTTATAAAATATAGTGTTTACAAACAATTTATATTAATTTTTTATACAAACTAATTTTGCAAGGTGAAATGTAAATCTCAAGTATACAAATGATTAGTTAAAAAAGAAAAGAATGATTATCAAATGCTTCTTCTTCTTTTCTTTTCTTTTCTTTTCTTTTTTTTTTTTTGCAGTTTTTTAGAATCCAAGCCTCATATGATAATGTACAATAAATTGGCTAATCATGATAGTTTTAATAGGTGTGTGTGTGTGTGTGTGTGTGTGTGTGTGTGTGTGTCTATATATATACATACATGTTTAATGGATGCAAATGGATTTGTAATATGTTGTTCTGGTGCATAATGAAATTCAAACCAATCAAAGAATAAAATTTGTATTTTATGGGTCTCAATGTAAGCATAAAATTGTTTTTGGATATCATTTCTCTGTTGGAGGAAGTTTTGGAAAAACCAAGATCATTTTTTAAAATTATGGTCACCATAAAAATCTTTTTTGAAAAGAGTTTTGTTTATGACAAAATACTTATCTGAAGTCAAAACAATCAGCTCGTTTTGGATGTTTTTAGTAATAGCTGAGAAGGTTGGTGATGTTGGAGGAGATGGTTGCTCAATATATGTATAAACAGGTTTTAGTATATTTGTAGTATAATTTGCATTTTGAAAACTAGCAGAAGGGATATCATATGTAGATTTTCTAAGAGGATTTGCGTGAGAAGGGATATTGATAACAGAAGGGATTTTGAAAATTCTTCCCAGATCTATTGTACTGGAAGAAAAAGAGTCTTCTGAGAATCTAGAACTTGTAGAGTGTCGATGGAAAGACAATTTGACTTTGCCATCTGTGTACTGGGTAATGTTTTTTATTTGGACATTGGGTTGAGGTGGTTGGGGTAATTCTGGTTGTGCTGCTCCTTCAAAGATCCAATCTTCTGGAAGGGATATATCTTTCCATTGGATTGCTTTTGGGACAACAGTATTTGAATGGGATAAATCTGTTTGTAGAATAAGTGTTTCTCCTTTTTGGGATTGAAATTTGTGTTTGCTGGCAAAGGTTGAGAACATAGCCTTGTAGTGGATTTTGAATATGAGAGCAACAGAGATCGATCCTTCCAGCATATCATAATTATGGGTCTATATTTGTAGTAGCATACTTTGCAGGATATTTTATCTTTGAGGGATACAGTTAAGTTTGGATAACAGTCAAATGAAATTGGGCTACTGCAAAGGCTAGACTCAATAAAACTTAGGAGTGAGTCTTGAAAGTTTTGGAATCTAGCATCTTGGAGGACAGCTAGAATGGAGGTGTTTAAACCTTCTTTTGTAAGGGGTTTTATCCCAACTTAGACAAGGCCAACGTGGATGTATTTATAGTTTCTGGCTAGATGTTTTTGTAAGGATTTTTGAGAGAGGAGTTGGATGGTTTCAAAAGGCTTTGTAAGCTGAATATTTCTTTCTTCAGTTTTGATTGTCAAATCTGTTTTGAAAATATCATATTTGGATTTTTGATAAATCTGTGTTTGAGAAATCTTGGGAATTTTCCAATCATCAATGTTTTTTTGTAAAATCCTCAATTGTTATCTCTTCACTTTGTACAATCCTTCTACTTTCAGAAGTTTCAGAGGTAGAGGAAGTTGAAATATAATTAGTCCTGTGAAAAACAGAATCCATAGATTGAAAAGATAAACTAGAAAACAGGCTGCAAGTTATATGGATTTATTGCCCTAAATCTCGAACGGGACTTACACCATTCAGTAGCATTCACCTATTAACTAATGGTCTCTTATCATACTAAAGTTTATAAAGCTTACGTTACTATTCCTACCCAGATCCTAGTAGGCTCTGATACCAGATAATTACACACACACACACACATACACAAAGATGAGAGATTGAACTTAAGATGGTGTGGAGAAAAGCTAGAAGTTTGAATTCATTTGAACATGCCTAGTTTGCTTCTGGCATGACAAACTATAATATGGGAACCACACATTGAGAAAAAAGGTGTCGTCGTCACTCTCTTTTTACATGTTACTCTTTTCTTCTTCTTTTTCTAGGTGAAGGTTAGTATTTGTAGGGCCCATCACCCGTGACTTATGAAACAATGGTCCAACCAACCTGTTCTCTCCAACCATCGACCTGGGTGATTATCGTGAGCCCCTGTGATTTGTGAATACAAGCTTCCAAATGATAACAGTTCAGCTAGCTAAAATGTAGCCATTATTTATGAAGTGCAGATTTCAAACCCCAACTTCGTTTGTGGCTCGTCCTTTCATTTCGATCCAAAAACAAAACAAAAACTCCCCCTATGGCTAGCTACAATAAATTGTTGCTTGTTACCTGCTACTCTTATATCTATTAGCTCAAGATATCATGGTCAGACCATATCAAACATAAACCTAAAATATGAAACTCTAGAAAGCAGTTTGATGAATTCTTTGAAATTTCAGGATTGGATCAGGCTTTCAATACTTATTTCTTAGGTTGAAGTATGAGCAAAAATGTAGACTTTATCTTTGGCCTTGGTTGTCGCTACAAAACAAGTCTCAGTCAGAACAAAAAAACCTATGATGTTTAAGTTAGTAAATATAGGAGGAGAAAATAATATACAGGGAGTACGTGTTTGTTAAATGAATTGGTGTGAAACCCTTTGATGAGCTAGCTCAAATGGCTTGAACTTACTTGGCTTGGCTTTAAATTTTAACTAGTGACAAGAGGTATTTATAGACCTTAATCACGTCAACTTACTTCGTGGAGTATGGAAGGTGGTGTTGTAGATACCACGTGGTGCATGAAGTTACGAGTTTCTTATGGTGAGTGAAATAATGATGGAAAGCGACCTTATGGTTAGTGGACAAAAATTATTACCATTAGTGGAGAGATTAGTGTTTGTCATTGAATTGATTTGTGGTTCTTGTTCTACCATTGGTAGAGAGGTCGGTGTTTTTACTCTACATAGAGAATTTGTGTGAACAGAAATGTCTAAGTGTGCACCTATGGGTGGTGTGTGATGTTGCTTTGACTTCTTAGAAACTCAAAAATACATTGAAATGTATGCTTGAGCAAAAGAAGAAAAAGGTAGGAGACCAATCTGGTTAGGATGATTGTGTCCAAGAACAGGTATAATTTTGTCCAAACATGGACACACTTTTTTTTTTAGTTTTGTGCATTATTATTTGCCTCTCAAGTCTTTTAAATGATCATATTTGAAAAACTTGACCAACATAAATAGAAGGAAAAAAACACTTATTATTTTATGCATGCCATATGACCTTCTCATGGTTTTTATTAATATGAATACTCGTGAGTTTTGTTAATGTTCCTACAAGAGAGATGAGAGTTAAATAAATGTGCTTAATTCTCTTGAAGTTGAGAACATTAATATTTAGAAAATGAAGAATGCTTTGTGATCATGGAATTTGTGTTAAGGTATTGTGTAAGGAGACAATGCATATAGATATTTTTGTTTGAAATATGGAGATTTTAATGGAGACAAAGAGATCTTATATTGGATATTTTATTAGAGACATTAACAATTTATCTAGAGACATGGAGATCTTATCATGTAGATTTTATTAGAGATTTGGAGAATTGAAGATCTTGCAGTAAAGATTTTATTGAAGACATAAATACTTGTTTAGAGATATGGATAATCTATTTGGAGACATGGAGATTCCATTGAAGATATGGAAAAGCAATACTACTTTTATTGAAAAGTTTAAAAGATTTTCTCGTGCAAGTAGAGATATAGTTTTTGGAAATTATCATATATCGAATAATGCATTGTAAAGATCTTTTCTTATTTGTTTGGGTTGCACTTCTTTCCTTACAAATTATTATAGGCAATTATTGACAATTAACTCTTATATCTTTTTCTTAAGGCATGACATTCCTCAGTATCATGACCATGGTCGTAGTGAAAATGACAGAACTTGTTAGAGTTCCTTGTATTTATGTCATTCTTTATAGAAAGTAGGTATCATATGAATTTTCTTTTCCTTAATGACAGCCAATACCTCAACATGTGTGGTGATTTGAGATGTGGTCATGAGCTTAGAGAGTTTTAGGTAATAACGAATGGATCATTTGGTACTTTTATTGGATGCCCTAGTAGGTGATTGATAGTATTGGAGAGATTCTTCTCTTTGTGGCTGGAAACGAGGGCGTTCTTATCTGGTCACGCTAGTTTTCTCTACTCGAATATGGTTTTTCATGGTCTATTTCATGTTGATGAGAGTTATGTTAGGGAGAATATACAGTTGTTCCCATAAAAAGTAGTTATAGACTTACTGATCAAGGCTTTTAGTGGTAATGGTTCGAGTAGGCTCTCCACAAGAATTTCCTTGTTAAACCTCTGGAGATATACTATGTACTCTCATTTTCTCATTGTATGATGGTGAATAGCTCATTAATGCTCTTTTTAGTTGAAATGTTACTAGTGTTGAAGCAGGAGATGATCTTAACAAAGAGGTTATGAAAGCTAAGGATGGAGTCATACTCAAAGCTATAATACCATACTCAAGCATATCCACAAAATGTTATCGGGAGGATTTTGCACATAGTATTGCTCTTTTATGTTATAAGCTATATGATGTTTCTCATATTTTATATATGTATTATTGGATCTGTAATATCATCATAGTTGTCTTAGTTGAGCTTCATAAAGACATAATTTTTTAATAAATGAGTGTAACACTTTATGAAAAAATAAGAATGTCTCACTTGGTGAAGATGGTGTTCATTCTTAGAAGCTCATGCGATTATTGATCTCGTCTTGCATTTGGATCTTTTTTTATAAAAGGCACATGAGCGAGATATAGAGGAAGATTGATGGCAGTAACCACTCATGTAGCTAGAACTTGTTGAGGAATGCTTTTAATATAGGGAGTTGCTTCTTCAAAGAGTTAGAGAATGAGTTTTTTCATGCCTACTTTTCATATCATTTTGTCATGTTTCCTTAAGAAACTCGAGTTGTCTTTGTGTATTTAGAGGTGCATGCAATGGAGCTACATGTTGTATATCCCATTGAGAAAGTGAAAGAGTGTCATAACTTGATTTTTTACCCTCTTTTTCAAAAACAAATTGGAAAAAATCTAAAAAAATATATTTTTGACGTATTTGTGTTATTTTTGGTATTTTCAACGTCTCTTTAAAAGAATTAAAAATTCAAAAATTTACTTTTGACATGTTTGGTTTTTGACACGTTTATTTCAAAATCATTGATCATTTTTTCTTATTAAGTCAACAAAATACAAAAAAAAAATCAAAATATAAAAAGTATTTGGACAAGGGGACCAATATCCAAAGGAAAAAAATAAGGGACCAAAGTTTTTTTTAGTTGTTTGGGGACTAAGCAATTGGGAGGAAAATGAAAAATTTGTTTTGCCTATAAATAGGTGATTGTACCACACATAAAAGAGAGAGATAGTTGGGGGGAATTAGTTAGAACAAAAATCACACACACACACACAAAATACTCTTTCTCACACTATCCAGCACAAATATAAGAAAATAAGAAAAAAAACAAAAAACATCAACCACAGAGCCTCATAACAGAGCACAATTAAGAGCCTCATGTTAAGTTCCATAATCATGATTTCTTGCAGAACCCAAAAACAAAAACAAAACCTTGTCCTTCCATTGATTTTGGCCAAAACACACCTATTTTTGTTGACTCTCTAAGCTTTCCTCATTGTCATCACCTTGAACCTTTCCATAACCAAGATATGCCACACCTCACGTCAACCATAAACAACACATATAAAAACCCACACTAACCACCATAACACCTATAGCCTTTTTTTCTCTCATCAATGGTCACCTCACACCACTGCTAACCATCACGTCATCATTTTCTCCATAACAACCTCACGATAGTTTCTTCATCTTTTTTATTTCCAGTCACCACTACCCCCACCAATTTCATAGCTTCGTGACCCCATCCCTTCTTTTCTCTTCCAAATAGTTTCCTCCAGCTATGGCCATCATAACAGCAGCATCTACCTACAGCAACAACCCTTGAACAACTCTCAAAACCAAGTCAACCTCCCTCACTAAATCACTCCAACCATCCACCTGTAAGCCAATGTCCATCTCCTTCTCCACTGTTACCCATTGACACTAGCCGCATAAAAATCACCCAAGCTAATCAGCTACTGCTCAAAAGAACCAAAAAAAACTCTTCGACATTTCTCTCCAATCGTCAGCCACCACACACTGATAACCTCATTTCCCTCACTCCACAACCTAACTCAATCATTGTGAGCAGCTTCCTCTCTCAAACCCTCAACATTAGCAGCGACGGCGAGTTCTCCCTCACGGTAACGACTCTCTCTCTTCCCATCGGCCAAAAGAACCTCCACATCAACCCAGCCATGCTCTATCAAGAAGCTTCAGCTTGTGATCAAGGATCTCCCAATCAGCAAAACAACCTAGCGACCAAACTCATCACATCTTCGTCCATCAGTGACGACAATATTTGTCATTAAATGAGATACAAAATAGAGAGAGAAAAGTAAGAACTAAAGTTCAAGTGTTCAAATCTCTCTCCTTAGAACTATATTTTCCTCACCACTGGTAAGGAAAGGAAGAGGTGAAGGAGTCATTTTAGATCCACCAATTTATGTTCTTCAATCGGTGACAGCACGTGGATCCACACGCGGCCACTATTTCAGCGATACTCTGGCTTTATTCCAGTAGCTTCTAAATGCATTAAGCATCTTAAAAGGTCAATTCATAACCTCAAAATATTTTTTGGACAAATTTAGAAATTGTTGTGAAATTTAGGACAAATGCTTATTGTTGTGTATAATTTTTGGACTGTTTAAACACTATTTGATTTGGATTGATATGTGTTTTTTCTAATTTGTGTTGAATTGTGAGTTTATTTTAAGGTTGTGATTGCTAATTGAATATTAAATATTAAATATTGGTTCATGATTTAGGGTTGAGTTTATGTTGATTTGAACATTAAGTCTTAATTCATGGTTTGTGTTTGGATTAATGTTGATTTATTTGAATTGGCATGAAATTTGAATATAATTTCGTGAAATTAATAAGATTTATTTTGATTTTTTGCATTGTTTGGTTTTGAGTTGATGAACAATAATTCGTCTTGAGTTGAAATCGTGGTTAAAATAGATTTGATAAAGGCATGTTATTTGTGTTTGCCGAACATGACCTTAGTTTAATTTTTTTTTTAAATCAAGTTTTTGGAAGATCATCTTACAGTTAATTTCAAGTTCCCCACATTTTTCCTTACCCCATCATATATAATATTTGAAATTGTAACCTACATATGAAGTGTTTTTTTAGTATTAAATAAATTAGTTTCCTTTCACAAAAACAACAAAAAAATCTCATTCACAAATACAACTTCATTTTAAATTGTATATGGCCAAGTCTCTCAAAAAAAATCATATTAGCATAAATAATAAAAATAAACAATATATACAAGGCATGATTTAGCATCTTTAAATACAAAAATTCAAGAAAAATACTTTGTTGATATATTTGCATGTTTTTTTTTCATTTAATAACCGGTTTATGAAATCCATGAGAACTTGGCCTACATTTTAAAAATAACAAAAAATATTATCTTGTTTGTTTGAATATCAAGGATTACAAACTTATACATAAGAGGTATTTCCAATATTAAAAGAAAAATGCAAAAAATATATTTTTGACATTAGAATGGTTAGGTTTTAACTTGATAAGATAGGATCTCCTTACCAAGAAAAACTTTTCTTAAATCTTACATGGACTAACGGTTAAAAAATACAACAATACCTTAATTTATATCAGACAAGCAAATAATGCAGCTTACTTTAGATAAGGTGTACTAGGAGTGATACATCATCCCTATAAACAACCAGTCTTCTTATCCAGACTCTAAGACCAGTTAGGAGTGATCAAAATATTAAGTGACGACTCCATCCTTTTTTTATTGATAAGAAACAAGAATATTTCATTGTTTTTTCCATCCATCACCACACTGATCCCGCTCCTAGAGAACGATCATTGAGACGCCACACACGTGCGACAAAAAGTGTGAAGTTATTTTTGTATAGCTACAATAGCATCATTAAGAACTTTCACCGGAAGAGTGATTTGTTGGATATTTAGAGGAGCTGAAGTGTCTGTAGTAGAGAGGTCAGTCACTCTCCTATAACCTATGGTTTCTAAGTCATTGGTCATGGAAAGGAATTTTTGAAAAAAGAGGTGTAAAAAGAGAATGAACTAGGTTTTATTCAGTTTTCCATAAATAGTATCACTAGTGAAATTATGAAAATTTTAGGATTGGATTGGGCTTTTCATGGTTGTATTGAGCTAAGATACGGGTATGTCCTTGGATGTAGGCTTTGTCTTTGGTCTTGGTTGTTCTTGCAAAAACAAGTCTCGTATCATAATATCATAATAGATCATAATCCTTCACTGATTAAATTATTAAATATAGAAAAAGAAAATAATATATAGTGAAAAACTTCGGGAGTGTGTTTGTTAAATGAATTGGTGTGAAGCACTTAGATGAGCTTGATGGCTTATGCTTGGCTTGAATGTTAGCTTGTTGCAAAATTCTCAACCACTTATGTTTGAGCTTTCGGACACTGAAAACAATATTTTCGAAAATTGTTGAATGTGACAGTTTAAAAATGCATGTCGTCTTGCCCAGGGACCTCGCTTATTAGTAATTAGCCAGCAGTATTTAGTTCAAATTGTCAAATAATACTAACCCAGAAGAGGTTACTGATCCGCTGTGTCCTGACAAATCACACCTACACAAGTAACTGGATTGCACTATTTGGTATATTTGACCAAACAATGAATGAAATGGGCTGTCCAGCATTAATTCTGTGATTAGAACCCTTAAGCTTATATTGCTTGAATCAGACCTAATTAACCCGCGCCCCAACAAAGCAAGAGTAACATGAAGCAATTTTAAGGGGATATTGCCTAACTAGTCAAATTTTAAAATTGATTTTTAGAAGTTATCAGTTTAAATTTTATAAATTTTAGAGTAATTAAAAGCTTATATAATTGTTAATTTCAGGATCTGTAAAATTAGTCGAGATACACACAAGTTAACCTAGACTATTATGTTAATCTAAAAAATTATATATATATATTCTCTGCATAAGTCAGTTCCTTAATTTCATTGACCCGATCAAGTTGTTTATAACTTGGAACTTGGAATTAATTCCTGTTGATTATTACAAGATTTTTTTCATATAAAAATGAACTGTCTTTGTTGTTATGTGCTTCAGAAAATACTTAGCATTTGCAACCTCATCATTTGTGGGTTCGATAGTGATTAATCAACATTTACGCGCTAGAAAACGATATCCAATGATTAGCACAGCTAGAAAAACACGGTTTAGCCGCAGTACTCAGCTGCAGGTCCCATGAAGAAAAAGAAATTAATTAGTTAGCTAATAAATACAAATCAACATCTCTCTCTCTCTCTCTCTCTCTCTCTCTCTCTCTCTCTCCCCTGCTTGTTAAGGATTTTTAAAACCAAAAATCAAGCAAAACGTTTACTTGTACGAAGTCGTTAACCTTTTGTGAGAGATTTCTCCTTTCTTACTACAGAAGCAAGACAAAAACATGCCAACCAGAAAATGTGCTGATTTCACGTTGCATGGGCCCCTTTAACACTCAACCATCGCCCGCTTCATTTACCCTTTCATAGTGAAGTCTACCACTGCTACGAAGTTACTTGGAAAGATACTAATTAACTTAATTTTACCAGAAAATAAAACATTAGTTGTAACATTCATTACAATACTGACGGACAGTACTTCACATATTATTTAGAATTTCAAGAATTCTTTAGAAAAACTGTCAAAATTAATAATTTATCATTAATGTATTTAATTACTGCTTAAAAACTTGACTGAAATCATGATGCAAGAGAAAAACACCATATTTGTTGAAAAAGAAGAAAGAAAGAAAATTCGTCTAAAGAAAGTTAAAGATTTCTTACCAGCAATGTTTCAAATTCCAAATTCCCAAAACCGTATAAAAATATAGCGGCCGATGACGGTTGTTGAGTGTTGGGACAATGGCATGGGTTAGATTTGGAATTAACTAAAACTCCAGCTTGAAGCCCCCGCGGACAACCTATTTCCCACATGTCTTCACTGCCCACAGCTCACATTTCAACGCCAGCTGCGTTCGGCTTTCCAAGGAAAATGATAAACAACTCTCTCTCTCTCTCTCTGCACACCGCGTCTTAAAAAACCCACGCATATAAGTGAGCCATCGTCGGTACCATTTTCATTCAGCAACTGAAAATATCAAATAGAAACAGTTTTTTGTATTAGAAAGCTTTCACTGCCAACAGAACCTTCAATCTCGACCTCAGTCTCTTTTCACGCACAATATAGCTACTTTTTGCTACTGAACTAGATCTGAAAATGCCGAAGAAAAATGGCAATGATGTTGCTCATAGAGCATGGAACATCCTGCGCCTAGCATTGTTGTGGGCAAGAAAAGGTGGTGTTTTCAAGAGGCGTTTGATAATGGATCATCTACGAGTTGTGCGTAAGTTTCTTAAAAGCCTGGGACAACATACTTCTCGCAGGCGCCAGCTATATTATGGAGAGCACGAACTCTCTTTCGACAAGACCCCCATTTTCCACGTCAAGATGCATCGCCCAGCCTCCATGCGATTCAACATCCCTTGCATAACCCCACAGGTTGACTTTGACTACGATTTTGATGGTGAAGTTTGCGAAGATGATATTCAGCAAGATGGATCAGTTTATGAGTGCTATGATGGAATGAGGAGGAGTTTCTTATTAAAAGGTGGAGATGAAGAAGAATACGAAACTTGTGAAGAGAAAATTCCAGCAGAGGAAGAAGGGATTGATATGAGAGCGGAGGAGTTCATAGCTACGTTCCGCCAGCAAATGAGGCTTCAAAGACAGATCTCGTATCTACAGTACCATGAAACACCCAAAAAAGGAACAAGCGGATGATCTCAGACATCCACTGTCTTCTGAATAATTTTCTCTACAACGTTTTTGGTTGCCTTTGTTGTTAGCGGATTTAGCGCAGTTTCAGGACTTTTTTCTTTTTTGTGAAAGAGGCGTTGCTGCATTGTGTAAATACCGGAAACTTCCATTGATTTTTGAATAATTATGCTTGTATCATCGTGCTTGCATTTTATTTTTGAATAGATATTTCAAGAAGAAAAAAAGATGAAGATGTTCCATTGACTCCGAAATTCGAAAAGATATATGCTGAACAGGAGAAAATATATACATCGTGAGATATGGAGATCAAGTACAGACAGTGCGCAGGGACAGACAGCCACTTTTTTTTTTATATATAATCCGGGGTGTTCGGGTCAGCTTGCGCGTACCACAGCTATTTCCCGGGTCTACTGAATATCCTGCAAGCCCAGTAAACAGGTAAGACACCGCGGGATTGACAGGCATGTACATGAAGGGTCGAACTCGGAACGGGAGCAAAGCAAACCTCACTTATTGACCACTGAGCTAAACCCTCAAGTCCACGACCACTTTTTTAAACTTACTGGAATCGGCCTTAAGAGACCATAAGATTTCCTGTCATGGTAGTCTGTTACTTGAGTTCATCAAGCAGAAAAAAAAGCTAAAAATATAGATGCAGAAGGAAACAATTTCAACCAAAATTTGTTGTGTAAATTTTGTTGAACATTAACACAGATATTTAAAATATTTTATTATATATATAAGATGTCATAAATAAAAATTAATTCACGTGATCTATTAAGAGTTTTTAAGTCTTCTTCGTATACACTTAAAATCTATAAGAAATTAAACTTAGATCAAAACCTAAATTAAGAAACAATTACTAGTTAATTTCTTTGAAATTCTTCACCCTTGGGCTTTATTAGTCTTTTTAAGAAGGGAGTAAGTTGTTATGTTCTTTGTAAAGTCAATAAAGCTACGAGACTAAATTCACTCATATTGCGAATCTGTCTAGTTATAATTTTGAAATATTAAAAATAAAATTAATTTTAAATTTTTATTTATTTTTTTAAATTATTTTGATATCTTAATATAAAAAATAATTTAAAAAAATATATATTATTTTGAATTAACAAGTTTAAAAAACATTAATGGAAAATAAAAACTAAAAAAATAAGTAGGAAACTGAAATTGAAAAATAAAAAACATTCTATATTACTAAAAACTCCCTATGATTCTCTCTTATTCCTTTTTTCGTGGTTGATTATATTTGTTAAATATAAACTATTAAGTAATCATGGAATTTTTTTAACAAAATGTGAGAAGATTTTGACATTTGACAATCATAATAGAGAAAATTATAAAATTACAAGGCTACCCTTGTGCTTGACATAACAAAACAATTATGCATTAGCTGGAAATTTCGAATAAATTACCCTTGTGGTTTTACATAAATGGCACCTTAGGGTTGCGCGATTGAATCGGAAAGCTCCAAAGCCTCGAACTTTTGAATTTGAAACAGCAAAGAGCCGTTGGAGTTGAGAAACACACGTAGAGAGAATGGCGGATAGCAGGATAAAAAATGTCTCTGCAGCGTTTTCGTGGGCAGATGAGGTAGAGAGAGAAGAGGAAGAACAAGCTCGATTTCAGGAGCACCAGAAGCAGAAGCCAGACCCTTTTGGCTCTGCCAGGCCCAGAGAAGTTGTTCTCCTGGAAAAGGGAATTGATTGGAGAAAACTCGACATCCATCTTCAACAACCTTCTCACAAAAGGTACTAATGTCTTCCTGTTTACTGGTACTCAAAAGTAAAGACTTGAAAGATTGGAGGAAAATAAACTCTTAACCTTTTCTTTTCTCTTCTCTTATATGGAGATTAGTACCGATCCGATTAGTTTTGACATCTGTAAGATTTGCATATGGGGATTTTAATGGCTAAAATATTTGAGTTCTGTTTCATGCCCGTAGCTTGATAACCATTCAGTGTAATCATAATTATTGTACAGGCAGCTGGATCCTCCTTATGGGAAGCAATGCAAGGAAAACATCCCTGCCTTTGCTGCTCCAGGCATCGACAGGATACCTTCAGTTACCCCAAGCAAGAGCCTAAAAACTGAACTGGAAGATGCAAATTCGGAGCTGAAAAGAAGCGAAATTTTGCGGGTTCCTTTGGCTACAGAGAGCCAGATTCCTGCAACATTCGTACCTCCTCTAAGATATCCACCTAAAAATGTCATTCCTAGTTTGTCCGAGTCTGGCTTTCATTATTATCTACAGGAATTAGACAAAGGGCAGCAAGGTTTTCAAAGCAAGCTGCCCCTAAAGCCTGGGAAAGAGAATACATTTCATCAGCAAGTGCCACAGAGGGATCGCAGCTTTCAGAACTTGAATCAGGGAAGCCACACTCACCCTCACTATCATCGACAAATATTGCAAGCTGAGCAAAGGAGCCAGATGGAGGATAAAATAAGTTTCAGACTGTGGCAATCGGATGGTAGTGGCAAGAACTTGAGGAAACCAGCAGCTAGTAGATTACAGCAAGATTCAGATTCGGCTACTGAGAACCCTGGCAAAAACCTTCAAGGAAATGATGCTGTTAGGCAGGGGGGTAGGCAGATTTTGACAAAATCCTCTTGTGCTGGAGGTACAAACAACATCAAACAGAAGAATGGCGTGGAAAGATCCGTTGCTAATAGATCAAGCGGAACAAAATTCAATGTAATGGTGCAGGTAAGAAAAAGGCGGGGGAACTAAGTGAGGAACACATGAAACTAGCTGTGAGAAAGGGTATGAAAAAAGCAGGGGAAATCTCGATTATTCAGTGTTTGCTTTCAATAATAAATCAATCGTCCCAATAAAAAAAGCACTTCAATTGTATTATTAGCAGAGCATGACAAACCACCATTGATTTGGGCTCGGTTACCCACCTAAATTTTAAGATTTTGAAAAGGTAACCTGGAAATTCTCTCTTTTTTTTAGAATACCCAGCAACTTTTCAGAAAATAAAAAAGCACAAATGATAAAGGCATTGTCAAGTGAGGATCGGTCATCAGCCATGGATTACATTGAGTCTACAAATGTAAGATTTTTTGTCCCACCATCTGTCTTGGCACTAAGATTTTTGGTGGCAGCTCATGTGACAGGAATAAAGAAAAGCCGTTAATCTCTATATCTCTCATCTCCGCATGCACGTACATGTTTAAACATGTGGTAGTATTTTAGTGATAGCTCACTCCTTCACCATGTACAACCTCACCAATGCGATATGCCTTATGTTGTCCCTCCTCAAGAATTCTGCGAGATGCTTCCTCGGTCATGACCAGAACCATCCCAATGCCCATGTTAAAAGTCCGACTCATCTCAGCATCTTCTATTCTTCCAGCCTGAAATAAGAAAACGATAGAAAAGGAAATAAATACCACCGCGTCTCTATTTTTATTTACAACAAACATAACCTCCAAGATCTACCAGTTAATCAAATTAAATACTCACACGTTATTGGGTCAATCTAACATCATAATCCAGCATTTATATGTAAAACACAATTTACCTCTTGGATCCATTTGAAAAGGGTTGGGACTTCCCATGAATCCTTGTATATAAAAGCTCCAAGGCCTTTCGGGAAAACTCTTGGTATGTTATCTGTAAAACCGCCTCCAGTGATGTGAGCTATGCCCTTTACACCGCCCTTGCTAATCAAATCAAGCACCTTTTTGAAGAGGAACAGTTTTTCTTTTAGCATAAAAATGTAGTCAATTCAACGATATTAATCATAACAATGTGAAAGGGAAACAAAACTTGAATGAAACCTGCTTGACATAGATAGAAGTTGGAGCCATAAGAGCTTCACCCAAAGTAACACTTCCACCAGGAAGTTGGTCATTCAAAGACAAGCCACTCTGAGCTAGAACCCTACAAAAATAGGCAAGCATTCATCAATTAATATTCAATGCAAGGAACTAAAAAGATCATACCGCTGTAAACAGGCATCAATGATGTTTTAATGCATGGAGAAACAAATAAGAATTCCTCAAACCAACACCAACCTTCTTACAAGAGAGAAACCATTGGAATGGACTCCACTCGATGGCAAACCAATGAGAACATCCCCGGCCGCAATGTTTTTCCCATCAATCACTGATTCCTTTTTTACAATGCCAACAGCAAACCCGCTAAGGTCATACTCACCTTCTGCATAGAAACCTGGCATCTCTGCAGTCTGGAAGGAATTTAACAAAACCATTGAGGTCGAAGGAGAGTTGTAAGTTTTGGTGAAATTATGATCACATGTAGAGGGAGGAATACGAGTCCACCAAGACTTTTAGTGTCAGCAAATTTGACCTCATAGCATGCATTAGGTAGGTCTATTCCTCAGATAGCACGACCATAATAGGACAAAATAAAGCAAATGAATAGAGAATTTCCATAATTATCTACTTATACAAGTTACCATGCCATATCCTCTTACATGATGCAACACACATACATCTAGCCTCTGACCATCCCTAGCCTAACAGACAATCTCTTCCAAACCAGCATCTTATTTTGTCAAACAAAAATTATCCCTTCAACTGTAGACGATTTCTTTGTTGCTGACGATTGTTCATGAAAAGATAATTGGGCACTTGCTATTTCAGATGAACATTTCAAGAACTCTCTAGAGTACGACCATTTCACATGAGGCAGAAACTTGTGATGTGTCAAGACAGGCCAAATGTACTTAATAGGATAGTTCAATGCAAACCCATCTTTCATATACAAAGATTTAGCAACACCATATTGGTAATTGCCACTATTGTGTAAAATGACTGCAATAACCTTGTTACTGCAAAAATAAAAGCTACGGTGACTACAACGTCAATCTTCAGATGCAGCATTACACGATGCACTGAAAGGTAGACATCCACCAGTAAAATATAAAGAAAGAATACCTCTCCCCCTAAAAGAGTGCAGTCCGATTGTTGACAACCATCAACTATGCCTTTAATGACCTAAATCAAAAGAGCAGGAAAATCTTATTCAGCTGAAGTTTTTTTTTTTTTTGCACAGATACCATATTAACTCAGTAAACCATGCAATTATCAATACCTTTTCAGCAAGGTCAACATCAAGGCGGCTTGTAGCATAGTAATCAAGAAAAAACAAGGGCTTTGCACCGGAAGTAACAATATCGTTTACACTCATAGCAACCTGCAGCAGGAGAAGTGAATTAGGAAGCAAATCAACAGCAGCAAAATGCATGTAACAAGATTTATCCAGACTTTACCAGATCAATTCCAATGGTTTCATGGATTCCAGTTTCAAATGCAAGCTTTAGCTTAGTCCCTACACCATCCGTACCTGCAACTAGGTACGAATCCCCTGTGTGCAAAAACTTTAATCAGCACAATAACAAAACACACACAAGGACAAAAACAAAGGTCTTAGCATCACTCTATCCCCCCAGTTCCCAGTGCGTAGGCCTAGCCTATAAGGAGAAAAAAAAATTGAACTATAGCAGTCAGCATGAAAACAATCTGTAGCCTCATAGATTTTTCACAATCAATTAAGTTCACAACCAAGAGCAGAGAGAGCCATAAGCGAAGGGGAAAATCTAAAAGAAAGCATACCAAGAGGGAAAAGACCACCAAAACCACCAATCCCAGGAGCCATCTTTGCAATTCGCCGAACAAGCTCAGACCCAGCATCTATATCCACCCCAGCATCCTTGTATGTAAGTCCTCCACCAGCCCCATCACCGCTTTTGCTGCTATTTTCCTTGGACATCGAACTATTGCTTGTAGCTCTCACTGAAAGAAGCGGAAATCTATCGGAAAAGCGATTAAATGTGCATCTTCCTTTGGGTTGTTGAGTGGCCAAGGGTTTATTAGAAGAGGGTCTAATTGAAGCTGCAATCGCACGCGATAGCTCAGTGTTTGATGCTATGCTAGTAGTAGCCATGGGAATGATGGGGGGAGAACCTAAACTGGGGAGGTTGAGGCTCACCTGTATTGGTGGAGCTATGGGAAGTGGAGGAGGCGCGGGAATTGGGAAAGCAGGGGTTAAGGTAGGGCTTTTCAGATGTTGGGTTGTTTTTATTTTTTATTTTTATTTTTTCGTTGGAGGTAACTGGTAAGGGCATTATAAGTCCTTTTAACTTCTTTTTTCCTTCATAATTTTGTATCTAACTAGGTATGTAATTTTAGCAAAAATAAATAAATAAATATCTAAGCTTTTAAAATTTATTTTACAAAAAATTAATTATAAATCGAAAAGCCTATGAGAACTATTTGTGTCAATAAATATAAAAAATAAAATGTTAACATATTTATTCAACTCGTTTAGTTGTAGGTTTAATAATTTTTTTCTAACATGAAAAAATTAATATATAGATTTTATTAACACGGTTTTTTACATAAAGTAAAAAAACATAATCATAAATCATAAAGTTGACGCTTACATATAATAAAATATAATAAAGATTATATGTATTAATAAAAATATATAAGATCTCAAGTTAATTTTTAACATAGTTAGAAAATGAAATAATATTGCAATTGCTATAGTGAAATACTATTTTCATATTTTGTGCAGAATAAATTTTCAAAAACAAAAGGTGTAAAGAAAAAAATATTAAAAACAAATTACAAAAGAATAAAAAAATAAACATAAAGAATGGCATAGATAGGCCAAGTGTAAAGAATAAAAAAATAATTTTTTTCAAAAAAATATAAAGAAAAAAAATAAAAATTCTAAAAATACATTAAAATCATGAATTTGGCATGCATGTTATAATTTTTTAAAAAAGATATCGGGTATATAGACTGCTTCAATGTGTTTTCTTACATGAAAAATTAAAAGTAACATTTAAAAAATCTATGCAATGATCAAACTAAATAAATTGATAATCATTTATATAAATAATAAAAAAGTCGTTAACAACAAACCTGATTATGTTTACTAAATTTTTTTATTTAAATAAATAAAAGATAAAGACACCTTAAAAAACTCATGGCTTAAACGATAAATACAAAAAAAATAACTAAATAAACCCACACCATAAAAGGCCAAACACATCAAAAAAAATATTAGGAACGACATCTAATATGATGGAAACATATAAAAAAAAGCCTCAAGTGAACCCCATATCTAACCCGGGTGAACAAATCAAACACATGACTTAGGACATGAAATTTGGACAACCCCATAAATAACAAAGCGAAAAAATGCTGGCAAAAGAGATATTTGAAAAAATACTTTAAAAAAGACCAAATTCGATCTGGGCTAATCTTTTAGATCTATGACTTGAGTCATGAGACCAGAGTGATCTTATTAAAGGCAAATCTGAAAAAACAAAAAAGTAAAATTCTTAACCAAACAAATATTGAGGGGTGAAATTAAAGGGAAAAGATCAATAAAAAAAACAATGCAAAACAAAACAAATAACAATTAAAAAAATTAGGACTAAATTCGACATAAAAACCAACTGAAATTAATGTTAAGGGAAAATTTAAATGAAATTAAATATTTAGGGATGGAATTGAAAAAAAAAAAACAAATCAATTAAAAAATAATAAAAAATAACAATTAAAAAAATTGGCACCAAACTTGACATAAAAATTCCATGAAAAGAAATATTCAAGGATGAAATTGAAGAAAAACATGTAAATCAAGAGAAAGATTGAAAACCAAAAAAATAGCAATTAAAAGAATGAGGACCAAATTTAATAAGAAAAACTAACAAAATCAAACAACTAGGGACGAAATAGAAAATAAAATCCAATTAGAAAAAATCAATATAATTATATAAAAAATTGCAATTAAGAGAAGAAGAATTGAATCAAAAGAAACAAAAATTGAGGGCTGGTATAATTTTTTTCATGACCAGTATGTAATCTGAGGAAGAAACAGAAGGAAAAAAAGAAAAAAAAACAAAGAAAAGTCAATTAGCACTAACCAAACCTCACTATTAGAGACGCATCACCTAGAAAGGAAAGGAACGTCGAGATATATCAAATGATGTGGTTGAAGCTTGATTTCAACCACCATTGTCAGCCGTACGCATCAACGATCTTTTTTATGTGTACAAACCGAAAATGCTCATATGATTAAACAACAGCAAAAAAAAAAAACCCATGAAATTATAACCAAACCCTTGAAGTCAAGGCTAAAAAACTTGAATGGCAAGAGTAATGGAGTAATTTAAGTGTTCATAAAATTATATATATAAAAAAACAAAAACAAAAATGCTCATAAGACTAAATAACATAAAAAAATCATTAGGAAATTACAATCAAGCATCTGAAACCAAGGCTAACAAACTTGCATAATAAAGGTACCTACATAATTCAACTATTTATGATAAAATTAAAATTACCATACGACCCATGGACCAAATGTTCTATTGCTTAATTTTTAAGGGCAATACAATAATTGCATTTTTATTATAAAAGTAAAAAGATGGTGTTGCCCCAAACAAATCAAGAACGATAAATTAACCGTGTGTAGAGATTATCTTACCCCTAAAGTAAAACTTTAAAAATTAAAGAATAAAAAGTAAAAAGATAATTTCACTATAGTCCTAAACACATTTCAACGTGGGTGGACTACAATAAAAAATATATATGGTTTAGTATTTCACTTAATTAAAAATCAATCGTCCGAGTTTCGAAAAGTAAAATGTAATTTTTATAAAAATAGATTAAATATATTTTACAAGTAATGCTTTTGGAATGGAATGTTGTTTATTATATTTTTTGAAAAAAATATCTATTTAAAAATTAACCAACCTTGATAATTTTTACATAATAATTGCATGGTTAATAACCTTAAATATTTAAAATTAAATAATATTTATTTTATTCTAAATAAATTAGCTCTTAACTTATATAAATTTTAATTAAATCATTCAGTCATATTTTGATTTTTGTTTCTTATTTGTTTTATGATATATTTTTATTTTTCACATATATTAAGCAATTTATTTAGTTTTAACACACAAAAAAATTATTTTTAATGGTAATTTTAATTCAAATAACATAGTAATAAATTATCAACAATTAAAGTGATTTGCACAACATAGCAATTCATTACCAAACAATTTGATATGTTTAATTTTGTAAACATGATCTAAACTTTAATTTATTATTTGATAGTCTTAAATGGATATCTTGTGTGATAAATTTGATGCAAAAGATCCATTTTTCCGCTCTCTCCGCATTTTATCTTTAACCCTAATACTAAATAAAGAATCAAAATATAAAAAAAAATACAAGAGAGAAAATAGTGAAAACGGATCAAACCGTAAAAAAAAGTTAAAAAAGAGAGAAGAACCTCTCAATTGAAATTAGAGGTTACTTCTAATATTTTTAATATAGACTTTATATGTCGTGTATTTAATTTTTATTTTGTTCAATAATTTTAGGCTCATGCACTATTGTGTGCTAGGTAAATTTTTTCAACATAAAACATAGTGGTAGGATAAAAAAAATTCAAGACCAATTCAATTACTAATTTAAATAACATGAATAAAAAAAATATAACAACAATAAATAAATTGAAAAAATAAATAAAAAGAATTAGATCTAAACTCATTCAGATTATCAAACAACCAAATATTGAAAAATAAAAATATATATATAAAAAAGGGCTTATTAAACTGGATGAACTCACAAACTCCGTGATTATAAGCATAAGACCGAGATAATGTCATGAAAAAAAAAACAAGTAAAAGAGTTTGAAGGAATAAATTGAAATAAATCAATTTTTAAAAAAGACAAAAAATATCAATTCGTGTTAATCTTTGAAACTAATGATTATAGTCATGAACCTAAGGCCCCGTTTATTTGCTGGAAAGTAGTTTTTTTTTGGAAAGTGAATTCCGGAAAAGTATTTTCCGATGTTTGGTAGTGTAATGGAAAATAAGTTGGAAAACACTTTCCAGTGTTTGGTTATGTCATGGAAAATGAGCTGGAAAATAACTTATTAATGTTTTATTTTTCTCAAGTTTATTAAAATAATGAGGAACAAATCTTACAAATTAAAAAGTTGAATGAGAATGAAATTGAAAAAAAATATAATTTCATAAATTATCTCAAATAAAATAAATAATAATCAAAATAATAGAGATCAAATCTAAAAATTTTAAAAAAATGAAAGGTGAATAAATTAAAATAATAATAATTAACATTTCATAAATTATTTCAAATAAAATAAGTAACAATCAAAAAAATAAGGACCAAATTTGATAGATAAAAAATTTCAATAAAAAAATAATAAGAAAAAAGCAAATAACAATTATAAAAATAAGGACCAAAATTCATATAAAAATTAAATTTTAAGAGATGGAATTGAAAAATAAATATTCAAAACAAATTATATATAGCAATCAAAAATATATATTAAAACATTTAATCTCATGTAGCAGGAAGCCTTTTAGAGTTTCTTTTATTAAATTAATGGCAGTAAAATTTGTATAAGAAGAAAAATAATTTGGATTCCATTCAAACAAGATATTTCACAAAATATTATTCAATAACAATCAAAAGCAATAAGAATAAATATAAAAAAAATAGATGATTTAAAATAATAATAATAAAAAATGCATATCTCTAATTAAAACCCTTTACCAATGTTCTCCATTTTTTTCCCACTTCAATAACAAGAATATTTGTTTTTTAAGACATTTCATCATAATCATAAAACAAGTTTTAACTAGAAATAGTAATATAACTAGTTACATGACCCGCGCGATGCTGCGGGTTAATTTTTTTAACATAAAAAAAAATTTAAAAAAATTAAAATTTAAAAGTATTAGGTCTTTCTGCAAAGTTATACCCAAGAATATTGGGTTTGGCTGCAACGCTTGACCCAAGAGTAATATTTATAATATTAATAATAATATTAAACTTACATGACTTAAGTTTAAGTGAGTCTGACTGCAACACCGGACCCAAGAGCATTGGATGTGAGTCTGACTATAAGGTCGTGTCATAAAAGTGTGATAATTAAATAGATTAATTAAAAAGAAAAAAATCAATAGAAAGAAAAAAAAACTAATGAAGAAAAATAAAAAAATTAATATTAACAAACTAAATTAAAAAAAAATTCATTAAAAGAAAAATAACGAAAAAAAAAAACAAAAAAAAAAGACAGCTACAGTACTTTTTAGGATATGTTATAATATAATAGAATAATAATAATAATATAATTATATTAATGGGAAAGTCTAAAAAGCGTGGGGAAAGCTATACTACTTTCTCCATGCCTTTTAGAGTATTCTATAATAATTATTTTAACGTCACAAATGTATTAAAAAATTTAAGAACAATAGATTACTTGTGTGTTGTCTTGAGAAATTTTTTAATAATATTATTAAACCTAACTTAGAAGATCAATTTAAAAACTCTCAAACCTGACTACTTGCTTGACCTAGATTTAAAATCAAGGTGGGAGTTGCTATAATGCGACCCCATTGACCTGGCTGGCCTAGATACGACCTCATCGATGAGGTGAAAATATAGTTTGATTTAAAATTTTATTTCAAGACAATATCTTAATATTTTTTTAATATCAAAATGATAATATTTTGGATCAATCCGAGTTTATTTGTTAAACAATTAAAGTTTTGAATTTTATTGGGTTTAATAATTTTGTGTTTTGAAAACTATTTTTATCGAATTATATGATAATAAAATAAGTATGAGCAAAAAAGTCACTGGATAAGATTTAAGAAAACAAATCAAGAAGTGTTATATATAAAAAATGCTTGCTAATGTTTTTAAAAGATTGCCACAAAACTAAGTCAAAATTCAATGATATTTAATAAAACATTATCTTTAATATATTTTTTATTAATTAATTTTGATGAAATATAATTAAAAAAAAGAAAAAAAATAATGATAGAGACCCTAACAAATAAAGCTAGGCCTACGCGTTGCCTGCTCTTTAAAAATTAAATCAAATAATGTGTCGTTTACTAGTGTAATATAATTTCCACTCACCTAAGGTGGCTAGAAAGTCAACCTCTATTTTTCTTGCTAAGAAAACTTATTTTAAACTCTTTTTTTTTTCCACTTGAAAACACTTAGAAAAAAAATAATAATAGAGACCCTAACAAATAAAGCTAGGCCTACGCGTTGCCCGCTCTTTAAAAATCAAATCAAATAATATGTCGTTTACCAGTGTAATATAATTTTCACTGAGGTGGCTAGAAAGTCAACATCTATTTCTTTTTGCTAAGAAAACTTATTTTAAACTCTTTTTTTTTTTATTTGAAAACACTTAGGAAACATACCCGAAAAACTTAATAAATATATATCTAATCTCAAACCAACCTTTAATCAATCAAAAATAAAAACACTCCGATTCATAAATAAATCTTAAGCCCCGATCTATATATTTTTTTTGTTAAGATGAAAAGATAAAAATACAATTTCTTTCATCAAATAAAAATTATTGATAATAAATTCAATTTTTTTGTGTGGTTATTACACCGTAGCTAACTAGTTGTCTTTTCTCTCATTCCATTGTTTATGATGACACACTCTCTCTTAGTTTTTAAATTGAGGGATTGAAACATGATAAAAAATAAAGTTTTAAATAACAAAATAAAATTCCAAAATTAAAAAGAAAAAAAATAGGTATTGAAATTTTAAAATCCATGCTTCATGTGCTAAAAAGATGTTGCTTTTTGGTTAAAAGGTTTAATATGGTCCCAAATTTTCAATTATTTTTTAATAAAACATTGCATTTTCTTATGCCAATAGAGTATTAACTTAATATTAGAATAATTTTAAAGACCGTGAAAATAATATAGTAATTTATTTGAAATAAATTATTAATTTTAAATCTCAATAATAACTGTAAAGATAAAAAACAAAGTTAGTGATGAAAATAAAAAAAATACTTGAATAATAAAAAATAAAAAAGTATTCAAATTATTTTCTCTTTTACTTTGAAATTCTGATAAGTTTATTTTTTTTAAAAAATATATTGAAAAGCTAAGATAAACAAATATCTAGTGTAGGTTTAATAATATGATATATGTGTTTTTTAAAAATATTTTTTAATTGAAAATATATCAAATAATATTTTTTATTTTTAATCTAATTATACTAAAACCATAAAAAAAATATATTGAAAAGCTAAGATAAACAAATATCTAGTGTCGGTTTAATAATATGATATATGTGTTTTTTAAAAATATTTTTTAATTGAAAATATATCAAATAATATTTTTTATTTTTAATCTAATTATACTAAAACCATAAAAAAAATTAATTTATTACAGATAGTTTAAAAGCAAGGTTTTTTTTTTTTATTATTGTAATTTGAAAAGCAAATTTAACTAATAATATGTGGTTACCATAAAATAAAAAAAAATACGGACCCGAATTTTTGAGGTTCCATTGGCAGACGCTGTCGTTTGGCTCCAGGGTTTCAAGACTTCGTCCCCAAGCGTTTCTTACCTCCATTTCTCCATAGCCGCCACAGCACTACTTGCAAAAAGCGAAGCGAATAATTAAATAAGGGATGATACCCTCCTGCTTAAACCTACAGCTAACTCCACTCTTTCCCTCCCCATTTCTCTCCGTCAATCGACTCTCTCTGCTACCCTCTTCTACTTTCCCTGCCTTTGCTGGTTAGCCTTCTCTCTCCCTTTCGATTCCTTTTTTATTTTACTTCGTTTTATTTTTTCTTTAATTTTTTATTTATTGTGAAACAAAGACAGCGAAATCTAGAAGACTTGCTTTTGCAGCAACAAAGGCGCCATCAATTTCAACCATGGCAGCTGTAAGTCTATTTTGTAATTTCTTTAACCTAGAGCGGTGAATATTTCTTACAGTGTCTAATATTTTTAGAAGAAAATGCTCAGGAACAAGGGAATGCTGGAAATTTAAAGCAGAAATTAGCAAAATTATTTCAGTTATCACTTGAAGCAACAGTTCCAGGTGAGCCTGATATCGAACCGCTGGTTGCTGCTTGCACTGCCAAATTTGGGGACTACCAATGGTACTACAAACACTACTCTAGAATTATTCTTTTGCTGTAATTAGTTATAATATTTTAATTCCAAAATGATATGGTATTTACTGCAGTAATAATGCGATGGGCCTCTGGTCGAAAATCAAAGGCCGCCCAGGAATTGAATTCAGGGGACCCCCAGCAGTTGGACAGGTATGCTTTGGATTTTTTTTTCCTTAAGTAAAATATTTCTGTTACTTTTTTTTGAAAAAATAAACACGGACAGCTTTTCTGTTCTTGTATAATGATTTTCTTTTTTATTGTTTTTGACAGGCTATCATGAAAAATCTTCCTCAGTCTGAAATGATAGAATCATGCTCCGTGGCTGGTCCTGGATTTGTGAATGTTGTGTTGTCTAAAAATTGGATGGCTAAGGTGTTTGGAAATTGTCCAATTTTTGTTTTGTTTTCAATGCTTTACATTTTGTGATCAATTTCAATTTCATTTTTTTTCTTTTTATTTAATTTTTAGAATGTGCATCTGCATTGTTGATATTGTATCAATGGTTCTGATATTACTGGCATAGATTACTTAGGTTAGTTTGTTGTGGCTGCAGAACATTCAAAAGATGCTAGTTGACGGTATTGAGACTTGGGCACCAAAACTTTCCATTAAGAGAGCCGTGGTTGACTTTTCCTCACCCAATATTGCTAAAGAAATGCATGTTGGCCATCTGAGGTCGACTATTATTGGTGACACTCTAGCAAGCATGCTTGAATTTTCAAACGTTGAAGTTCTTCGGCGAAACCATGTTGGTGATTGGGGGACACAGGTTAATTCTGATTTCTGATACTTTGCAATCAATGTAATTTTATTTCCCATGCATTATAAAAGCTTCAGTGGTTCATCTATTTTCTGTAACCGTGTGCACTACATTAACTTATAGACCCTCTGTATCATTTATCTTTGATATATCTCATAGTAAATAACATGGATGACCTGTATTTTTTGTGGTATTGTTCTTGTAAGAACATTTTTGAACAGATGTTGATGCTTAGAAGATTCTTATTATCTCCTTGGTTTCCATAGGACTTGACAATTTCTAATGTATACTGCTTTTGGCCCCTCTCCCAACAACATCTAGCTAACAAATTTGCTATGTGCTTTGCAGTTTGGTATGTTGATTGAATTCCTCTTTGAAAAATTTCCAAACTTTGAAGATGTTAATGAAACAGCCATTGGTGATTTACAGGTGATTCAAAACACTATAGATCTATCAATTATGAAAATTAGAGAGTTGAAGTGGGGTTTCCCTACCTTGCCTCTAGATACCAATGATTTATAGAACAATAAATCCCATGCTAGGAGTTGATGTGATAGTAACCTGACTGATGTCATGTTTAGGCATTCTATAAGGAATCAAAACAGAGGTTCGATGTTGATGCAGAATTTAAGGATAGGGCACAAAAGGCAGTGGTTCGCCTTCAGGTAAATTGATCACAATTGACTTGAGGGAGTCATAAGTTTGACATCTTGTGTTATATCTTTGGAATCTAAAACTTCCTGATGTTTAAGCATTGAATTACATCCATTTGTACACAGAGTGGAGAACAAATGTACCGAAAAGCATGGGCACAGATCTGTGAAATTAGCAGGAGGGAGTTTGATCAGGTCTATCAACGACTTGGAGTTCACCTAGAGGAAAAGGTATATTTTAGCTTTTTGTGTAATGCTTCTGAGGGCACCAACCTGAAACATTTTTAACTGCATGAACATTTAGCACAGGGTGATTTGGGATTATCTAGTTTCTGTTCATCCTACTTATTTAATCTCTATCAAGATCTGATGTTACTATACCATTTGCACACTCGTCCTTGTTTGCAGGGAGAAAGCTTTTACAATCCATATATTCCTGGAGTTATTGAAGCACTAACCAATCAAGGATTAGTTGAAGAAAGCAAAGGTGCTCGTGTGATATTTATTGAAGGGATTAACATACCCCTTATTGTGGTGAAGAGTGATGGTGGTTACAATTATGCTTCTACTGATATGACTGCTCTATGGTTGGTATTTCCTACTTTGCTTATGGACTTCGTACATCTTTTAGATAACCGATTCAATTTATTAATCATTGGAAATGTTGCTTGTATATAGGTATCGCCTTACTGAAGAGAAAGCTGAGTGGATTATTTATGTTACTGATGTTGGCCAACAGCAACACTTTGATATGTTTTTCAAAGTATGTATCATTTGCATATCTTCTCTGGTGTATCATGTTTGATTATGCTCTTAATTTCTTTGTGTTACTTTTTATTTACCATATGCAAGTTCTTTTTTCCCCTTTCATCTGTTACCTCTAAATGTCAATATTCATAACTGGTTATTTATTTCAAATTTTCCATGTGATGCTTCTTTAAATACTCGAGGTAGTGCTATTTTTAATTTGAGATTGGATGTAGGAGGTCTAACATTCTTTTGGCTACCTGATACAGGCTGCCAAACGTGCAGGTTGGCTCCCAGCTGATGATAGGCAGTACCCTAAAGCTAGCCATGTTGGTTTTGGTCTTGTTCTTGGAGAAGATGGGAAACGATTTAGAACTCGCTCTACTGAAGTGGTTCGGTTAGCTGATTTACTTGATGAAGCCAAGACTCGCAGCAAAGCAGCACTTATCGAGCGTGGTATGATAACTTGAATGATCTTTGATGAACATGTGTCAAATTTTACATGTCTTCCTTGTAACACAGGTCTCTTTATCTTCCTTATATTTGTACATGGAGTGGTTCACCTCTTTTCATGATGAATTGCTTCCACTTGGCCTTTTTCTTAACTTTGAGAGTTTGAAGATATGCTCTATATCCTTGACAGGTAAGGCTGCAGAATGGACTGAAGAGGAGCTTGAGCAAACTGCCGAAGCAGTTGGTTATGGTGCTGTGAAGTAAGCTGTATATTCTACTTTGGCTTGACTTTTCTTTAGCAGTCTATTTTGTCATCAGAATCATCATCACTGGTTGATTTGTTGGTGTCTGTTTTCTTACATGTGATGTGATTGAGAAACTTGGAGAAATAAGGGTTGGGGGCTATTGAAGAGAGAGTTCAGGAGTTGTGGTTGAGACTTGGTTGAGAATAATTAGTTTTGATGGAAAAAGATAAATATATGAATGAGAACATGCTGAAGGAGCTCTGGCTGGAGGAAAGGCACATTTAAAGTTCAGATAATTATGATGATATGGGGTTTTGAATGTGAATCAATGGGACGAATTGAGAGTTATAATAGTTTGAAGGAAACTATGTTTCACTTTGATTATATGAGGGTTTTGGCGTGTAACACCTATAAGCTATCATCACTGACAAAATGATATCATAATTATTAGGCCTGATTAGCTTGTGACTTGACTTTCAAATGATTAGAGCTTAGTTTTATTAGGTGAATCATGATTTTCCGACCCAAGAAAAAATTAAGTTGCCAAATCTGAAAATTAGGTGAAACTGGCCAGCTCTATGTTTTTATGAGGCTGCATCATCCATAATCTCATGAAGAATAGTTATTATCAGTACCTGCTCGGATGGTTTTAGTCTCTGGAACTGAACTGGATTGCTATTTGTTCCATTTCCATTTACACCATTATTTTGTGGTATGATTATATTTCAGAACTAGAATATCAATGCCTCTTTTGACAACGTTAAATCTTTAACATTTCATGGCAGGTATGCTGACCTGAAGAACAACAGATTGACCAATTACACATTTGATTTTGATCAAATGCTCAACGATAAGGTGAATATGCCATTTCTTGCTTGCTTGTTACTTTGTGAGTTGGTTATTATAGGGATGACTGCCTGTTGTTATCGAGGAATGAGGACCACTCCTGTCTCTCTCATTGTCATTTTATATTATTTATGATCACCCCTACCAGTACCTGTTTCTTACCTTTGAAAATTTATGCAGGGCAATACTGCTGTTTATTTGTTGTATGCACATGCTCGGATCTGTTCAATTATCAGGAAATCTGGTAAAGACACGGGGGAGCTGAAGAAGGTAAGTATTCAGTTTAGTTGAAAACTGTCTCACTGTTCCTGTTACTGTTGCATTTCAGTATTCATAAGACATGTAGACATCTTTTTTTTCTTTCTGTGACGTGACAGCCCATGATTAATGCCCACTTGGAGTCTGTCACAAGACTTATTTTAGAAGCTACTTGTTGTAATCATTTTTGATCTTGGGTGTTTCGGCGCTACTAGTGCAATATTGAATCTTCCGATTGAGAATATATTTCAATGGTTGTGCTGCTTGCTAGTTTTCTGCTTAATCTGTTCACCCAAATTTCTTGTAAAACCAACAATTAGGTGGCCTTGTGTTTCTTATTTTGTTGCTTTCTTGAAAGTTTTTCATCACATGGGATGATGCAACTAGATAATTCTTGCCATGAGAGAAGTGGTGGTTAACAATCTCAACTTGTGACGTTTGATGTTATGTTTTGGTTCTCATATCTGTTCTGATTATGCAGACTGGGAAGATAGTGTTGGATCATGCTGATGAACGTGCGCTGGGGCTTCATTTGCTACAATTTGCTGAGGTGAGACAAGTTTTTATAGAACCAATCTGTCCTTTACCCTTTTTAACTTGCTTGCTTGCATTATATTGATTATCTTGCAAGTTTTGAGTGTATCAATTCATTTATAATGTCCTTTGCAGGTTGTTGAGGAGGCCTGTACTAACCTACTGCCAAATGTGCTGTGTGAATACCTCTATAATTTATCTGAAAACTACACAAGATTTTATTCCAATTGCCAGGTATGATTGAACAATGATTGGTCTTTATACCAGTGTTAGAACTACGATTGTCAACGCTTCTGACATGCACTTGCTTGCTGTTCAATTGGATGGATGACATGGGATGAGTTAGCCATCTCAATGCTTGTACTAGTATACCATATCCTATGTTTTGTCTTCATTTCTCACATAAAAACACTAGCAATATTGCACACTAAGTTAAGGTTCTAATACATGATACTAATGGAAAATACAATCTCTAGAGATTTAAAAAATCTTTGTTGGAAAATTGTGCAGGTTGTTGGTTCAGCAGAAGAAACTAGTAGACTCTTGTTATGTGAAGCAACGGCTGTGGTGATGAGGAAATGTTTTTTCCTTCTTGGTATTAAACCTGTTTACAAGATATAACATCACATGCCCATGATGAAGAGCTCTAATACTTATAGCACGTTCATAATTGTATTAGACCCTATTGGCAGATTTTGTTGGACGAATTCAATGTGCAATTGATGAAGCATTAGGTTTTCGATTTATACTAGATAGTCCTTGCTATGCTGCGAGCTGATTTTTCCTAACCTAAAAATAGGATGCCCTGCAATTACAATTCAAGCAAACTTGGGTTAACTTTAATAACATGCGAAAAGACAGGGAAAAAAAATTACAAAGCATCTAATGTTGTTGAAGAAAAAAATTCGAATTAATTCGAGTTAATTTAACTATCTTAAAAAATTAGAATTTTGAATGTAGCTAGTAAAAAGTTTAACGAAAAAATCATTAAAAAAAACATAGAATGAAAGTGACAGAAGGTTAATAAAAAATTTAAGTTAAATTGGGTTAAATTTAATAACTTGTTTTCAATATAACCTAACATTAATAATTTGTTCTCAATATATTAATAACTTGTTTTCAATATAACCTAGTAGAAAAAATACTATAAAAGTGAGAACTTTTTACGAAAGAGCTTAAGAGTTAATAATTTAACGTTAAATAATAAAATTGAAAATAAATTAATGTAAAAAAAAAAACTTAAAGGGAAAAAAATACCAAGTCAATCCGAGTTAATTCGATTAAATCGCCAACTTGCAACACGATATTAAGATAAAAAAATTAGACTTTTAAAAGGACATAGCAAAAAAAACCCAAGTAACTCATGCTAACTTGACTAATAAGCACTCGGGATAACCCAATATAAAAAAAAATAAAAAGAATCACAAATTTTTTTCAAGGGTTAATAACTTAATACTAAATGATAAAATTGAAAAAAACAAAATTAATTTCATAAAAAAAAATATTAAGGAAAAAAAATCTAAGTCAATCCAAGTTAACTCAATTAACCTGTTACCTAGGATATAAGATTAAGTTAACCCAACAAAAAAAAATAGAACAAACAATGAAGCTAATAATATAATAACTAAATGTCAAATGATGAATTAATTTTTTTTTTAATAAATGATTTAAAAAAAAACCGAACTTAAATCGAGTCTGGGTCATGAGATGTGGATTACCTAGCAGGAAGGCAATTATAAAAATGTTTTTTTGTTTTTTGTAAGATGATGTTTTTATTTTTTATTTTAATTTTTTACCCTTTTTTGAAGTTTTGCTTTGTTATTTTTCTAGTATGACTTGTTTTTTTTTACTTCCTTTGCATTTTGTTTTCTAATATATATATATTAATTTATTTTTTATGAGGTTATTTCAAACTCATGATCCAAACTGCGAGTTTGACGAGTTAACTCAATTGACTCGAGTTTTTTTTTTCCTTTTCCTGATTGACTTCTCCTCTCATTTCAATTTCATTTTTCAACATTAGGTTAATAGGGAATTAGACTTCATGATTTATTTCAGTCTATTTTCTATGAGGTTATCCCCTTCTCATGACTCGGGTTACGGGCTTGACAAGTTAACCCTAATTGACCCGAGTTGTTTTTTTGTGTGTTTTTTTAACTGTGTTTTTTTTTTAAAATTTATTTTTCAACATTGAGTTTATTGAAAATTAGACTTTATAATTTTTTCGATTTACTTTCTATTGGGTTATCCTTGTTTATGACCGGATCATGATTTTGACAGGTTAACCAGTGTTAACGCGGATCATTTTTTTGGGTCTTTTTTTAATATTTTTCAGTTTTATCCTTCAACATTGGATTTATTCAAAATTAAATTTTATAATTTATTTTAATTTGCTTTCTATAAAGTTATCATAATCTCATAATTTAGTATGCAAATCGAAAGGTTAACTCGATTTAATCCAATATATTGTTGCCTCAGTATTTATTAAAATATATCATTTTAAATATTTATTTTGAGTCAAATTATCTTATTACCGGTTAACAAGAGAACCAAATTATATTGGATAAATTTCCTCACCATTTATTTTTTTTCTATTAAAAAAACATTAATAAAACCAAAATATTTTTTTACATTAAAAAAAACTTAAACTTACTCGCAGTATGATGCATGTCAATTATCTAGTCACGTCTAGACCTGATTTGATCTCCATAGATATATCCTCCGCGCTAAAGTCATAAAATTCTCACATGTTGGGTTGCTCAGTGCCCAGCCTAACCTAATCTCACATCTTGTTTTGTTTTTTTGTTTTTTTTGTTTTTGACAGAAATGCTGTTTTTTTAATAATTATTTTTATTTAAAAAATAAATTTAATATATTAATTTAAAAAATAAATAAAAAATTATTTTAACTTATTTTTTTAAAAATATTTTAAAAAATAACTTATGTGGAATACACTTTTACGATGAGAGGTTATTCGTGGTCTTTCTTTTATCGAGTCTTGACCAAACCTTTTCACTTTCCTCGTTTTTCTCTTATCTTTCGACATTAACTCCAACGGTAACATAAACAAATGAAACATTTCCATCTTAAACGAGGTTAGAGATTTGAGTAAAAAGACAATATATATAATATAGCAGAAATTAATGGGTTCGGATTCGAACGCAGTCCCATCAGCATCAGCTTCAGCATCGACATCGACATCGACATCAACACCATCGACACCAAATGGGAAGCGAAGTAGAGACCCTGAAGATGAGGTCTACCTTGACAATCTCCATTCTCACAAGCGTTACCTCAGTGAAGTTTGTTCCTTTCTTTTCTGTAATTCTAATATTTAGCAGTATGGGTTTTCTTTTCTTTAATTCTTTTGCTGACAACCGGCCACCCTTTCCCTTCCCTTGAGGCTCTTGAATTGGCTTTTATTTTAATCTTTCTCGTTATACTTTTTTAATTTTCTTCATCGTTTCTTTGGGGTTTAATTTTGGGCTGAAAAATTGTTAACTTTTTTGGTTGCAGATAATGGCATCTAGTTTGAATGGATTAACGGTCGGAGACCCACTCCAGGACAATCTTATGGAATCTCCTGCCAGGTCTGACACCATGTTTTTTGCCAGGTGATTTTTTTTTACTACTCATAATACTAAAATGAAAAAGTTTTCAAGTACTAATACTTTGGTTTTGGAACTTCTGTGCCGTTTCCTTAAATATTAGTCGATGGATTGCATAACCACTCTACTAAAATTACAACTTGATAAGTTCATATTTCCTGAAACAGGAAGTTGTCATTTGATAGCCTCATAATTTGAAGCTCTTTTATAGATATCCTATACAAATCTGTGGATTATGGCAATAATCATTGATGGACTCAGGCTGCTGTTTTTATCCTCAAATCATTATACTGAGAGATGTTTGTTGACCGTGGTTTATAACAGTTTTGTGACTTAGAGTAAAGAGATTCCTTTTAAGTAAATACTGGTAGGAAATTTTCGGTAATGAAATTTGCAGTTTGCCTAGGGATTTGGCTGCATATTATCTACTATTTGCTTATGCAAAATCAAATCCCGGGGATCAGGTGCTGGGGTATGCTCTATGCAATCTCTGTGATGGCAATAGAGGCATTACCCTTCATCCTGGCCTTCAAGTTGGACTTGAGGTTGATGTCCTGTCATGTGCTTTAATAGATTTGAGTCACCAAATTCTGTTCTTTTGGTTCAATAGCTCCAAGTGGGAAGTATTGTTTCATTGACTTGGGAACAAAGAAGTCTTTAAGGGGGTGGTCAGAATGCCAAATTGTCATAGAAATTGCTGTTTGAAGTTTTCGTAATCTGAAAAAAATGTGATTGATAGATCAAACCATTGGCTAGATAAAATAATTGATTTCATATTTAAATTGTTGGGGCCTGCCGTCACTACTGGTAAGCAGGGCTTGATTCATGTTCTTTTTTGGTAGATAATTTATTCGAAAGATTCGCTTCTACCTTGAATTGTGCCATAGGCTGATAAGACTCTTCATTTTTTGATCTGGCTGATTGAGAGGAAAACCATCTATTTTATTTTTATTCTGTTTTTAATACTTGTTCACTTTGTTTCCTCACATTTATCATTTCAGGGATGAAATGTCCTTGCAATATTCACCAATGTCAGAAGACTTTGATGACTCTAGATTTTGCGAGACCCCTATAAATGCTTGCTCGCCTCAATCTGAAAGTCTACCCGGCAGTCCAGTTTCTCCATATAGGTACCAAAGACCACTTTGTGGATTCTCTTCTGCTCCTTATAGCAGCTCTTTCTCTTCACATGGATGCAGTGTCACTTCTTCACAGCCTCGTCAACGAGGCTCAGATTCTGAGGGCCGGTTTCCGTCATCACCTAGTGATATATGCCACTCAGCTGACCTGAGGAGGGCTGCTCTCCTGCGTTCTGTGCAGATGAGAACACAACCTACTGGTTCATCATCCTTTGAATTGCCATTTAGTTCAGGACACGAGCCTGGATCAAACATGGAAGCTGAAGAGCGGCCATGCTCATATATGAAATCCTTGGTTGAAGAGAGGGAGTATCCACTCGAGGAGTGTTCTTCAATGAGCATCTCAGAACCTGAATTTAATGAAGAGAAGGCGTGTCGGGTTTTAAATATGAATATAAAAGGGGATGACTCTGGAGGTTAAATACTTTCGGATTTGTATTTGCAGACCCAACCACCAACTCTGACCATATCTTGTGCACCTATACTGAAGTGGTTTGGAGTAACTTATCAGTGACTAGCTTGCCATGACAGATTTTGGTTAATAACCATATCATGGATCGCATTTGAGGCTCATATGAGGTCCAATGCTGAATAGCACTTCCGGTTTAACTGCTGGCTGTTTCACTATCCTCCACCCTCCTCCTCCAATGGGGGCCTCTGATTTAACTTATAAATTGCTGTGTAATATCTGGTGTATACATATTTGCTAGTGGAAAAATCTGGCCAAAGCTTAACTCATGAAGCTATTGACAAAATCTGGCCATAGCTTAGGTCAGTGCTGCTGTAACTTCTGATGTATACATTTTGTATTTGCGACATTCACCCTTTGCTCCGCTTTCCCTTCCTTTTGTCTTGGTTGTATAACAGTTTCGAGATTTTGATGAATTGCAATGCCATTGGCCATACAGGCTAGAACTGATGCTTAAACTGTTACGTTGTCCATTTATTTGTCCATGTTTCAAAATCCAACATATATAAATAACTCAGTTATATAGGTAATGAGATAATGATTAGTTAATATGTTAAAGTACATGAATTTCATTTTTTTAGTCTTAGGATTTTTAGACTTGTGGTAAAAATTTTAATATCTACAAAAATAGTTTCATTCAGGGAGGTTTAAAGATCATCCGATAATAAAATCAGTATATATGAGTATATATGGAAAAGACAATAAATGTTTTAAGATAATAAATGATTTAAAAGAGTTTTAAATTCAAGAAACAAAGATATTTGTTCTTGAGTTTTAAATAGGCTAATACTTTGAAATCTATAAGAGTTCATCTTACGAATTAAAAAATTTTGAACCTTTATCTAGATAGTTCAGGAGGTATTTCCACATCTGAATCTTGTTGTTTTTAGAGAAGGGAAGGACAAGAAAGTCCTTTCCTTTTGACGGTATTAATAAGAGACAAATATCTCTTACATATATTAATGAGATAGTAAGTATGGTAAGTCTTTTAAGATACAATGTATACACCTATGAGTATAAGAAAATCATTAGATCAATACGAATGATTATTCTAGATGAAGAGACATGACGGTTTATCATACATTCAATACTTTTATTTCAAGAAATCATTTAGGATTGGATACATAACCTTAGAATTTGATAATGGTAGAATCCAAATACTTTGGATCTGGTATATTTACCAAACCCACGCTACTTTCAGCTTTGTTAACTGTCAAACTCAAGTTCTTTGAGTTTAGTATGTTTGTCAGACTCATATTGACTTATTCTTGACTAATTGTCAAGTACAAGTTTTATTGTCTGTCATTATTATCAGACCAGACTCCTTTAAACCTGGCTAACTTCCAAACCAAAATTATTTTGCATGCCAGATCCATTTTATTTTATTAAGATTTTTTTCTATTTATAAAAAGTCATCATCCTGCCTGCGTATACTTTTGTCTTTACGATGCTTAGCCAGTGTGGCCTTGCTCTTTGGAGTTGCGGGCTTTGGTGGATTTGAGATCTTGATTCAATGGAAAGAGGTCGGGCAGATACCATCACCATAGGCTGTTCACGCTCAGCGTTTCATGTCTTCCAGAACTAAAAACATAAAGACCATTGTCAAACGATCGATAGACGAGCACTCAAAAGTTGCTTGATTCGTTTGGGGCAACTTACAATTGAGAACACGTGTTATAACTTGTACTAGTGGACAATAGAACACGCAAGGCAGCCAAATAAACAGGCCAGCTACATAATTATTTCCCCTCTACAGAGACAACTTTTGTGATTGCAAACTAAATGTAATTTTTCTAAAATACAGGGACCAAAACAACTTCAAGTAAGGAACAGGTGTAAATAAAAACCAAATGATCTTGTTCAGTGCATGATCACTTAACAAGCAAGCGCAACTTGGGTCGAGCTCTCTACAGAAAAGGGATGATTTTAGGTGTAAACATCAATACGATCATCGCCAGTTAACAATGGCGAGGGCTTCCAAATTATTCCAGAACAGACACAATTCATATAATAGCCAACAAGGAAGATCCATACAGGCTAAACTTGCAGAGCATAACTAAACTTCTCAAGATTCTTGATCATACGTTCAATCGATCACAACAGATCAATTGGCAGATATTCACTTGTCTAATGCGAGATTCATTTGAAAATTAGAAGTTTCTCCACTGAAAATAAAAGGTACAAAAGTAAAAATTAAGGCATATAAATATACTTCACGAGCCAGTTAAGGTTTCTCAAAATCATTTCGTTATAATGAACCTGCTCAGTCGAAATCCAAGGGATACAGATTTTAACTGCGAGAAGAAGACTTGCCCAGATTACTTCAAAGTGAAGGTTGGGGTTGGGTAGCTGGATGATGTTTACCCCCAAAACATAGACGAGTTAAACAAAAGATCAGGAGATCAAGCAAAAGTTGATAGAATGTTCTTCTTCAGGGTGAATTCATCTGCCTTTGCCGGGCTTATTGACTGCACCATCAACAAAAGAAAATATAAGATCAATTAACAGTCATCACAATTTTCACGTAATTACTCAAAACTCATTTTCTACTCATGCAAAAGTTCTTATCATGATCTGTCATCCAAACCTCCCAATTGGAGTTCTCTAAAATATCATGAAAGCCCTACGGTATGATTATGTATGATCTTATTATGAATATTGTTCATAATATAGCTGTTCGACTCCCTTTACAAACATGGCATGCTTCAACTAAGAGAGACAATCTATCAATCTTACCTTTTCAAGCATACGCTGCAGCCGCTCAATCTCATTCTTGGCATAACCAGCACCTTTCACCATACAAGTCTTGGCCGCCTTCAAATAAATCTTTCCATGCCTATAAACATGGAATAACATGTGGTTAAGTTTTCCATTCACCAGAGATTTAACAAGAATAAAGTCAATTGCAAAAGACATGACAGCTTTGAGTGATTTTGTAAGGATATCAATACAAGCCAAAATGAATTTTAAACACTAGCGTGACCATGCCATGAAGTACCTTGCTGTGGAACCCTTGAGTTTCTCAACTTCCTCTTCAATTCGGGAAAAGACTGCTTTCTTCTCATCATCACCAGCAGCTACAAACTCTTTTACCAAGGCATCCAAACTTTCAACTATACCAGCCTATCAAGTACATAAACATAACACGATTAAAAGATTCGGTCAACAACAACAAAAGGATTAAACTTCCATATTTTGTGATAACTAACCTTGGAGGTCAGTTGTCCTTTACCATCGCGACTAGTTCCAGCCTTTTCATTGATGAAAGCAACAAAGTCATCCAAATCTCTCCCACCCTCGTACTCTTCCCCGGCTTTGTTTCCTTTTGGAAAGAACTTCAATGTAGGGAATCCACTTACTCCATACCTGAATGTAGTGTAGATCATTAGCATTGTCCGCTCCTAATGTGGAGAACCCTTTTCACAAAAAAATAATTAGCTAACCGGAAAAGTTTGCCCTTACTTTTCAGCTAGATCCCTATATTTGTCAGCCTCTAGATTGGCAACCACGACATCTTCCTCAGATTTAAATGCTGTGGCTACCTTTTCATAAATCTGAAGGAACAAACCAGCAAATTCCAGATCGTCAAATTGTGCAGGAAAGACCCAGATAGAACCATGAACAACAATGGGCGCATGAACACGCACGCACTCACCCACTCATGTGATTTACAAACTTGCCTAGTATTTGGGCAAGTTAGCATTATGCCCACTTTTAAGTTGGATGTAATACATCCTTTAACTTAAAACTCTTCAAGGCTATACGTGTCAAACCATTAAAAGCTAAAAAATTAGACCTAAACTCTCTCCCAGATGTATAGTGTTCGATCATCTCTCTCTTTCTCCACCACATCCTTCTTATCTCACATTATGGCTTTTCACATATAACCTTACAGAAAATTAAAAGAACTCTTTCAATAGGCAAAAGAATCACAGAAATAGACACAAGCAACAAAGAGCAAAGAGGTGAGAGAGAGAGAAGATAAGTGAAGAGGAGAGAGTTGGCTTTTATTTATTTGTTTATTTAGTGAATCACATATTCCTACATACGTGCATGCACACACACACACACACAAATTATAAAGGGAATGGAAGGAAGAAGGAGCTGTACATACAGGAGCTAGGTTTTTGCAATGGCCACACCTGTAAGAAGTAGAAGTTGTAAATCACCAACATATAACACCTTCAAGACTGAGATAAAGGGAGATTTAACAAAAACTCAAGATTACTATGGTTACTAACAGTGGTCAGCATACAAAAGGATGGGAGCTTACCAGGGTGCGTAAAACTCAACCAAAACATCTTTGTTTTCATCCAAGACAATATCATTAAAATTATCAGCAGTTAGCACCACTACACTGGATGTAACTGCCGCTATCTTCACATTTGACCCTGTAAATAACATAGCCCATGAGAAACCTCTAGTGTTTTTTTCCAGTTCACATGATGCTGATGGCGAGATTACAGAAGTATTGCTTTTGTAAAACAATTCCTTGAAGATGCAATAAGTCAAAGACTACAGCAGATAGACCAGTTTTATCAGATACGCTTAGGGGAGAAGGGGGATTAATTTAAAAAAAGAAGAAAAAGCAGTACCTCCTTCATTATTGACAAACTCAGCTAGTGCTTCTGCGGTTCGTGGTCCTTCATACCTATTGTATATAAACCACAAATTCGCATTTCATGTAAGGCATTAAATTTGGACATTCTATCGGTGAAGTTTAATAAAATTCTCACTTTTTAGGTTCGAGCGATCCTTTAGGAAACCATTGAAGAGTTGGGTATCCAGAGACCCCATATTTGCTGCATACACCTTTATGCTCATCACAGTCCACCTGCACCACATCATCAACAATTCACACAGTGACGAAGTAAGGTGAGGTGTCAATAAATCTCTGACAAAAACAGCAGCTCCTATTTTCCAGCAAGGATCAAAATAGTTATTTGCGTTGACCAATATGAAGAAAAATACAATGAATAATAACAAGGCTGACCTTTCCGATCAAAACAGCCTTTGCCTTCTTAAAGCTGCTTCCAAGCTTCTCATATTCAGGAGCTAGCTTTTTACAGTGCCCACACCTATTACATTCAAAATTACAATTTCGTCCTTCTCACCAAATTCTTGAATGATCCCGCTAAAATTCATTAATCATTTCTTTAACTAATGGCTAATCACATGATTCGTAATAATATGAAAAAACTAGATTAATTAAAATAGCAAAATCACAAACAGATCTATGGATCAACCAATCACGATCATTTCAGCATCTAAAGAACTAATCTCAGCTTAATAAAAACTAGGATGATTTGAGAGATCAACTAAGAATCACTGACCATGGAGCGTAGAACTCAACGAGAGCGCCTTTGTCCTGACCGACTTCCTTCTCGAAGTTATCTTCTGTTAACACAACAACATCGTCTGCTAAGGCTGAAACGGCTAACAAAGCCATGGTGCCAAAGGCATACCAGATCTGATTACACCTCTCCATTTTCTTCCTCGTTTCTTTTTTTCTCTGCTTTTTGTTTCTTGCTCTTAGCTAAAAGGGAATTAAAAGAGGTATTTATATGCCAATTCCTGCAGTAGGATTTTTTAAATGAAAGTTGATAGAGGAAAGCCATTTATTTACCATGTGCTTTATCCGAGGTGGAATAATTTGATTTGTTGAAATGACGAACCGTGATATTTTCTTTGAGCCGTACATGGTTGAATTTCTTGTTTTCCTAGGGTGACGTTTTCTTATTACATGGCAGGGTATGAGAGGTCGAAATGTTCAAATCCACGTATAATATTTTTTTCTTTCCTTTTTACGAAAAATGATGCCGCATTGATTCTGTTTTGAGAAGTACTAGATCATTGGCTCTCCAACGGAAGAATGCCATCAAAATAACATGGATTATTAGGAAAAATTAAAAAAAAAAAAAATTCAAAACAAATGATTTAGGTAAATTTATTTTAATTTGTCAAATTTATAATTCAAATTATAAAATTAGGATAATTTTATAAAAAATAAATTATAAAATTTAATTCTCAATCAATTTAATATTAAAAGATAAAAAAGAAAAACAACTCAAGTTGGTCATGGTTAACACGCCAAGTTCATGACCTGAGTCATGAGACTGAAATAACCTTATAGAAAATAAATTAAATAATAAACCCGAGTCAACTCAGGTTAACTTATTAAATCCTTGATTTAGGTCATGAGAATAAAATAATTCTATAGAAAAAAAATTAAAATAACTTATGAAGCTTAATTTCTAATAAACTCATAGTTCTTGGGTTGTGAGATAATAATAGTTTCAAACCAAAATAAATTATCAAACTTAATTTTTAATCCATCAATATTAAAAAATGATACTGAAAATATACCAATTAAAAAAAAATTGAGTGAATCAGGTTAATTCATTAAACCCAAGACACATGTTATAAAATTAAGAAAACTTTATAAAAAATAAATTATAATAAATCATTAAACTCAATCTCCGATAAATCAAATATAAAAAATAAAATTTTAAATTTAATAAAAAAATTAAAAATAATAAAAATATATATTATTATAATAAATAACAGAGGTAACTTAAAGAAAAAACACCTTCTCTTCTAAAAAAGGCTAATCTTAAGGGTGTCGCGATCACTTCCTGTTCAATTTTTGGAAACAGATGGAAAACTTATTTCCTTTTGCATTTTTTCCCTTAAAAAGATAAAAATAAACGAACTATTATCACAACTTGAACTTTTTTTCAAGAACAAAATAAAATAAATATTGCAAATAGCACACGTTCGTGAGGTATTTGATCCGATCATTGAAAAAACCTTTTTTTTATTTTGCAATTATTGAATTGCAGCAAGCTCATTCCCCTTGAAGTTAAAACAAGGTGCAAAGGTTCTAAGCATATTTACTGAATCATATGTTAGCGCATGCTGGAACGTAAAAAAAAAACACCCCTAACTTCAACAGGTCGATAAAATCTTATGCCCTGAATATATATATGGATGGCAAAATTGTTTCTCATCATCTCTGTTAGCAAAGGTCAATCTGCAGCTACAGAAAGAGCTAAAAAAAACTCAGGTACACATATTGCCCTCAGAAAATGGAGCTACCATAAGCTTTTGATATAGCTGCCAAACCAAGAATTCTCTAGTTTGTGAACCTCCATCTAATAATGATTTATTAACTGAGCGTACCCTTCTCTCTCCTTTTCAATTTAGAGGATGAATATACCAGAATGTAAAAGCTCTAGTTAGTGTTTATTGCCGGTGCTCGGATGACTTTGAAGGTGCAGTAGCGCATGATACAGATACTCAAGGTCTTCTGCAAGCACTTGTGTCAGTGAAATTTGACTCTTCAACTCGTGTATTTTACCGCTAACCTCCAACCCCAAGTGCAGTTCAGCATTGTTGTCGTTGTTTGTGACCACAGCAGTGGGCATTACAGTTTGCAAACAAGCTGACCATTTGCAGGCATCCACAATTGTTTGGTTCAACCTAACAGCACAATGAAGAAATATGCTATTTTGAGCTGTTTGATTAATAAAGATAACATAACAACATCAAGATAAAGTAAATTTCATAACATACACAGGACACAGGAAAGTTGGCCTCAATTTAAAAACCTAATCAGATAATATATAGTGAATTCTTTCCCATTGTTAATTTGAAATCGCATTTTCCATTTCCACTTCAACTTCTTATAACACACCAGAAAAGAAAGTTTATGAGTAGAGGAAATCTCCCTGTGAGAGGGAAAAGCGAAAGGACTATTTCGTTATGCACTATTACATAAAATAATATTGCTCTAAAAAGCAAAGTTGTACTTCAACAAAATTAAATCATACATTTAATTGAAACAGTCACTATATAGTCCATTTAAACAGTAGTTTCATACACAACTATTTTGGGAAAAAAAAACACCATTGTATAGTAGATTAGCTAAGGGCTGAGGCACAAGTTTCAAGGGCAAACATCTAAAAAAGGGGGCAAATTTTAACTTCTAAACAAATAAGGGTTGTTATGAATTTTTAGGAAAAACTAAGGGGAGAAATTGCCCCCCTTCTCTTGTCAAGTCCATTATACAATAATAGTTTGGTAGATGCAGCAACTGCAAAAGGTATCAGCATCATCTAAATTTTTCTCTTTAACATAGGGATTTCAGGGGGGGGGGGAAAAAAGGGAACAGAGAGGCAGAAAAGGGAAAAACTTGAGAAAATATTGAAGGACCCTGAACGAAAGGGGAAATGCTTATAATAACTTCAACTTCAGCCAGATGAAACTAAGGAATTGGTGCCACCTCTGGGAGAAGAAACCACGTCCAGTTTAAATAACAAACAGAACAGAAAACATGGCTTTATCTTCATGAAAGGGATTGTTTCTTACCTTTTTTGTATCTTCTCTGTGTCTGATTTGCCCCTTATGCTAAATGAGGCATCCACGATATCTTTATCCCTCACCATCCCCTCCAAAGGACCACATGACATGCACAACGAGCGAATCAAAGAATCATCAGTTTCTGAGCTAACGTTACTAATTCTTAATGAAACAATATGTAGGACATGTAGAGGAAGAATTGGAAGGTTGAAGTTCTCCAATGTAATCCTACCAACTGACACTGCTCTATTCCTTGATTCCACACTCTTCAAAACAAAAAATAAAAGTACAATAAATCAATCCTGGTCAGACACTCGTGTAATAAGGAGAAGAGAACCGAGCGAGAAACAGAAACAGGATAGGCTTTGGAATCATATTACATTCATTAACTACCTCAAATTCAATATCACAACAGTCGAGTCCATTTGGAACAGCCCTCATGGAAGCATTTGAGATCTTCCCATAAGTTGACACTGCCTCTTTCAACCGGCGAAGATGGAGAAGAGAAGGTACATTCTCAATAGTAACTGATGTAGAACTTTTGAAGTTGGATGCATTTTTCTTAGCAAGTTTAGAACAAGAGGCATCAGTGTTGTTCTCAGGTTTGAGATGTGGAGTTGAAGCGCAATTATTCTGTTTCGAGAATGTGTTCACCAAATTCCTGATGCTTTCTGATGGCAAAGATGAAGCTTTTTTGGTACTGACACTATTCTGCTTCTTAAGCGAGGAATTAAGCTCAAGTCAAGTCACACTTGAAACTATTCAATTCAGTACAAACCAAGAGAGAAAGAGAGTCAGTTCTGATGGAAACATACCTTGGAAGCACAGTTATTCTGTTTTGAGGCTGTGCCCGTCAACTTCTCGATGCTTTCTGGTGGCAAAGATGAAGGTTTTTTGGTACTGATACTTCTCTGCTTCTTGAGCGAGGAATTAAGCTCAAGTCAAGTCACACTCGAAATTATTCAATCCAGTACAAATAGAGAGATAGAAAGAGAGTCAGTTCTGCAGAAACATACCTTGAAAGTTTCAGGTTTCTCTGTCATCAACATGGGAAATGTACCAACACTTTGTTCCACAGGCAGGCCCAACTCTGAGAAATCATCTTCTTCACCAGCACAGCTGTGTGTAGACCTAGTCAGACTTTCAATCCTCTCTAACTGAAAACTGGCGAATGGTCGAGCAGCAAAACATCTACCATCCACAGACCACTATAAATTCTCTAAATAATGAACAATCTTATTAACAGGCATGCAGAAATCCATGCCCAATCTGCTGCACAGTTGAGCTCCTATTAAATTTCAAAGTATAAACAGGCCCCAAGTTATCACTAAGATAGCATGAATTTTCAGTTATCCAAAATCTATAGACTCGCGATACAGTGGCTGCTACTGTCCCAATTCAGATACAGAGGAAATTTTGCCTTTAAGCTGAATCTACATTAAATGCCCTAATCGATACAAAGATTGGTTCAGAACACTGAAGCTGAATCAACCACGACGAAGATACACAAATTTGTTCAGAATTATGATAATTAAACAATTTGGAAAGCTAAAACCCTGATGGAATGAGTGGGTTCAGTAACACTATATCCAAACAAGTAGAAAATGTGTTTCGAGAAATTACCTGTCAAGCAAAGTGGAGCTTTTTGTTAGAGGATTTAAGCCGTATTCACCTGAATAAATTCAATTCAAATCAAGTAATTGTTCTCACTATTTCAAAACAAAGGGTTAGGGTTTTGTAAGGAATAGCTATTACCAGTGAATAAAGGGAGTAGAGTAGCTCGGAATCTACTCTTCATCATTTTTCACAGACTGGTGAGGGAACCAGGAGGGATCCGGTGATTGGTAGCTTAGACCATGAAGGTAACGGCAACGTCTTGGCTTTCTCCCAGCTCTAGCGGCATTTGCTTTTGAACCGACCCCGTGTGGTTAATTAATGATTTTTGTTTGCTGAGAATAGTTTTTTTTTTTTTTAATGTGAAATAAATTATTTTATGATGTTTAATAATATCATAAAAATTAAATTGAATTTTTTTTGTACTATATTATAAAAAATAAATTAAAAATAACTTTTTAATTTTTAATTTTAATTTTTAAGTTTATTAAAAGAATAGGGATTAAAATTGTAAATAAAAAATTTAAAGAAGAATAGAATTAAAATTTAAATTAAATTAAATTTTATAAATTATTTTAAATAAAATAAATAACAAAAAAATTAAATTTTTTAAATTTTTATTTGTTGAGTATGAAAATAATTTATAAATATAGTACAAGTAAGCAATAAATGTCCAAATTTCTCTTGAGTTACAATTCCAATATGATCTCATTGCACCATTAGCCGGCCCATACTCCTCTTGAAAGAATATATTTTTCAAATGCAAAAGGTCAGTATCATCCCCTGAATTAGTAAATTGGAGGAAAGACTTTTTTGTGCAGAACAACAAGAGGCAAGTTAATCTCCCTAAATGGGAGATTCTAGTCATAAAATATATAAAGAAACCATAGTTAGAATTGAGATCTCATTTAAAGAGAAAAATATCAAATATCTAGAGTTTTTATTTTTTGTATATTATACAGATGATTCGATCGGCAAGAATTATGATTGAGAATTGTTTGATCATCTTTCTCCGAGAAAAGAACGAGACATAATCAACTTGAATTCGAGACAACTATTCAAAATCTTAGTGAATGACTGAATTTTTTTATAGAATTGTCTCTTACTAATTGAGAAAGGGTTGATTGATTCGGAGTTTCTAACTAGTTATTAAAAAAACTAAGGATTCTAAAATAGACACTGGTTTATTCAGAGATCGAGTACTGAGTTAGTTATATTTAAGGAAAGATAGATACCACCCTAACTGTATCTTTTTATATGAAATGCTATCGTTGTCCGTGTTTTTTTTTAAATTATTTGATGTTATAAAATTTTGAGTTTATTTATAATTTATTTATTTAAAACTTGACATCAATCCTTAAGAAAACCTTAATTTATTTATTTTACCAATTTGAATTTTCAATAAAATCTTTAGCGAATAAGAGATTTTGTCAATTTTTGAACAAGCACCCAACTTCACACTCAAAACTTGACTTTATGCATACAAATGACAAATAATAAGTATGTGCATGTGCGCATGGCTTGAAGATACATCATGAGAGCGGCATGCTATGTGATTTATACACAAAGGAAATAAAACCGAAGGAACTAAGTCCTAAGCATGCATATAAAAAAACTTTGTTAAGGGTAAAAACGGGAGTTGCAGTTTTGGCATTGTGAACATTCAGACAACCTGCATTCAGAATCTAAACACATTAAGGCCATACTACGGGCATTCCCAGGGACTCTTGTTCTTTCAAAACACAGCAAAAGCTAAAGTTCCTCTCATTCTGGCAACAACTGCCCCCTGTTTTCCTTCTTGAAAGCTAAAACAGGAGACGAACCTCGTTAATTGAGCAATGTTTTCACATGATTTCAAACAAAAGAACATGGCAAAGAGCCAAAGATCAAAGCTTCATAGCAAACCCAATAGTTAATGCCATGACCGAAACCAAAGAGAAAAAGAGATTCGTCTTCTTTCTTACATAACTACACCCACAGACCAACTGGTTTGTGTTTTTTTACCTGTACACTTCATTCAGCACACAAAGAGGAATGGATCGGACCTCTTGCCCGTCTTGTTTTTTAAAGACAAACTCATGCTATAGCATACTCAGGGCATCTCCATAATTCCTCTTTGTGTGCTGAATGATAGTTTGTTGAACTATTTAAGTATTATTTGATCATTCATAATAATGTGTGTGCTATGGGATGTAAGAACGATGTAGTTTTTGCTATTCTTACAGTCGTTCATGGGTATCATAGAGTTAAACTATTTAACTATCATGAAATTTTATAGAAGTTTCTTTTTCAGCTATGAACATCCCTCTCATGCCAAGTTCTATCCTTTTCTTTTTAATTTGCATATTTATGTTGTCTGCAGTGCTGCTCTGCATTCATGTTGTTGCATGTCTAAATTGACCATGAGATTTATCAATTAAACAAAAATAAAATAGTGAAAACACCGATGAAATTACTGATGGACTTGTTTATTATATCAACAATTTCACACTTATTTATTAGTAAAGATACAAAAGATTTGGGTATTTTTGACGGAATTAATTATTAAAAATTTTATCCTGACGGGCTTGCTAATAAAAAATAGGTGATTAAATTTGATTTTTTAATGTGAATTATTTATTGATATTTTACCAAAAAAATATCACGACGAACAAATTTCTATTGAAAATTCCTTGGAGTTTTTTAAATCTAGTAATGAACGGAGGCAAAATAAAAATAGAATTAAATTATAGGAGGTTTGATATAATTCTTCACGCAGCAATGGCATGCATGCTTGGTGCAAGGGGAACTGTCTATCGAGTAAACGTCGACGAAGATGGGCCGTGCCTCTGGAGGCTTTTAGTGCACGGACCATTATATGCCGATCTTCCTTTCTGATTTCTTGATGTTAATTTTTTTTTGGCTTGAATGGTCGGTAGATACTCAAACACCAACGATGCAGGTAAGCGCGGCTACGGGTGTTATTGAAAGAGTGATTATGATTATTTTTTAAAGTGTTTTTATTTATAAATATATTAAAATAATATTTTTTTTAGTTTTAAAAAATTATTTTTGATATCAACGCATTAAAATAATCTAAAAATATCAAAAACATATTAATTTAAAGTAAATAAAAAAATAAAAATTTTAAAATATTTTTGAAACATAAAAAAATAAAATCAACTATGCTAACATGCTTAATCATTTTACAAATCATGTGGATTCTAGAAATTGGAGTATTCTTGTCACAAGGAAATCTTTTTTTATAAATTCGAGATTCTTGTTACAGATTGATATTGCACATCATGATTTTGGAATTAATGTTCTAACAAATGGTGGGAGCATAGTCACCATCGATGACCCCAAATGGCTCATTACCCTCTGGTCCTTCTACCTGTTTATTTTTATATTCAGAAAGTTTTTTTTTTAATTTTTTTTAATTTATTTATTTGTTTTAAATTAATAGTTTTTGATATTTTCAAATAATTTTGATACTATGATATCAAAAATAATTTTTTTAAAATAAAAAATATTATTTTGATGTATTTCCGAATAAGAAACACTTTGAAAAAAAAAACCAAAATCACACTCCCAAACACTCAGGGAACGTGCAAATTATGATTTTTCTTGTTTGGTATTGCATTTTAAATAGGGGTTGGGTAAGTTTTAAAACTTTTTTGTTTAAAATTATTTTGTTTTATGTTTTTGGATTGTTTAGATGTGTTAATATAAAAAATAATTTTAAAAAAATAAAAAATATATTATTTTAATACATTTTCAAGTAAAAATTTTTAGAAAACAACATCATCTAAACTGTATATATTAATGAAACAGTTACAGCAGAGGGGTGATTCTCATGCTATAACTTATTAGGTGAATTTGGCAAATCCACCACTCTAAATTAATTAAGATATATATAGTCAAAGTTTCCAATGCATGTATATCATTAACTTACTTTAAAAATGTATAATTAAACAATAGCATTATATATAGTTCTATATAGAAAAAACAAATTAAGAACTTCTTTTTTATATATATATATATATCCAGCCATTTTCATCAAGGATTTTCTCTTCTCAAATTACGTATATATGTAGACAAATCCCCGAACATTTATTCAAATTAATTATCTAATCTCTCAAATCTAAAAATATAAAACTTTCATATAAAAGGAAATTAAATCATACCTACAGTAATCATCAGATCGATCTAATAATTTCAGTGATATTTGAATATTATAAGAAATAAACAAAAAGACAAGAAAAATATGATCATCCGTATAAAAGAATTCAAGAAAATTAAGAACATTAAGAAAGGGGATTGATAGGGTGGTGAACAAAAAGACAAGAACTTTCGTTACAATCGCTCTCAAAAGTCAAAATTAAGCTCTCAGCTTAATTTATTGCTGGAGGTTGACCAAAAAAATTAGGAAAAGACAATTTGTATTAATGACTTAAGTATTTGCCTAACTACTTTAATTTGCTCGCATTAAATTTGAGTCGAAGATCACTTCAATGTCAGCCTTGCACGGTTTATAAGGAAATTAATATGCTATTTTTCTTGATTTTTTAAGTATAAATCCTTTCAGAAAATTAAGATTTCAATATCGACTTCAAGAAGTTGATTTAATATATATATATATATATATAGTTAATTAAAGAAATATTTTATATTCCTTGATTTTTGAGTATAAATCTTTGAGGAAAAAACTTAATAGCTTTTATATGGGGAAAAAAATCACTTCGATATCTCTTGGGAGACGAGAGGTTTATTTAATTTTGCAGCCAATTTTCCATAGCTATACTGTATGTGGTCCATTCTGATTTCTCTTCTGTTGGAGGATTATTTTCTTTCTCTTTTTTTTCTACTTTATTATTATTATTATTAAGTAAACGATATGCGGTATTAATTTTAAGGGATATAACTTAACCGGTCAGGTTTTAGATTTATTTTCTAGAGATCATCAGTTCAAGTTCTGTAAATCTTAGGATCACTGGAAATTTACATGGTTTTAATTTTAAAACTCGTATAATTAATTGAGATGAATGTAAGCTGATGAAGATATAAATGTTATATTAAAATCAGACAGATAAATCACAGATCGACCCATGCGAGGGCTTAGATGATAAAACTGACAGAAGAATTGAAAGAAGAAGGCTAGGCTAATAATACAATCAACTGCATAAAAGTCTTGTAGGATTTAAGTCAAAGAATATTTAATATATTTTTCCAAATTAAATAAATAAAATTGAATTTATTTAATTGAAGACATGTTTATTAATCTAAGTAAATTATACCGGTTCTTATTTTTAATTAGTTCCGGCGGACAACTATATATATTTATCTTAAAACAAATGTTTGTTTCTCTAGTTAACAACTAATCAACCAAGAGCTCGGTTTCCTAAGAGCTAGCTGCTGCTCTCGCATCCTGATATTTTACAAACAGAAATAGGAAATCAAACCAACCGAGAATTAATGCTGTCTGCTAGCTAGCTATATAGTATAATCAATCTTTCCGGTAGACTAATAGGAAATCAAGAGAGAAGCCACGCAGCCATGGCATTTTGCTTCTCATAGTCCAGTGCCTCCTCCTCCCCACTCCACCTGATCGCTCTCCCACAAGCAAGATAGCATGTTGTCTTCTTGAATCAAATGATCTCCTCCTCCTTCGACATGTCCTCCCATCACATCATCCCAGATCCAATCATCAAAACCTGATATACTTATTGAAGAACACGAGTGCCACTCACCACTCTCTCCATTTGAGCTCAAATAACCAATGGAGTCATAAACTGTTTTGTTTGGACTTAAAACCCCATTTTCTCTCTCTTCACTGCGAACCACGAGACCATCTTGTCGCTCCTCATTTAATGTCGAACCCCCATTTGGATCCAGCAACTCCTTGTCCGTAACCTCATCAAAACACAGTGTGTTCTCAATGCCTTGATAGAATGGCCCTGAGCTGTCATTTTCTATCTCGCCAACACTAGGGCACAACATTGAATTCCCACTTGTAATTTCGTCACTGTGGCTTACGACCAGGGTTGCTTTCTCCCCACTTGAACCCACCATTCCTCTTCCAGTTTCTGGATAGGGACTTGGCATAACGAGGTCCATTTGTTCCTTATCATCTTCACATGGATCCCAAATTACCGTATCATTGATTGCACTTGACAAGGTTTCTTTTTCTATTGCTGGTGTCTGCAGCAATTGCATGACTTCAATGTTTGAATTATGGCAATTACTGGTATTGTTTTCCATGAGAGGTTTCTTTGTCGACGCCCTGGTGGCATCTTTTGGAGTGTGGCTATTTTTGTTTTTCTTTACTGCAAATCTACCTGCTCGACCTCCTTTTCCTTTGGTTAACACGCCCTCCTTGGCTGTTTCCGTGATCAATGGTAGACTTTCACTTGCAGACCTTCTAAAACTGTGGATCCTTCTGCTCAGATGAGAATTCCAGTAGTTCTTTATCTCATTGTCCGTTCTTCCTGGTAAGTAACTGGCTATCAAAGACCATCTGAAGCCATCGAAATAATTAGCGATGAACATTAAATGCCATATTCCCATACAAATAAAATAAAATAAAATATAATGCATGGCAAAAGTGGTGACCCACCCTGCTCCTTTATGGTGGGAAAGAAAACAACGTCATCAAAATAACAAAACTGTGTGATCAGGAATCATCCAAAAATTTAGCTGGGGATCTTTTCATTTATAAAATTTTCTCTAAACAAATCCAATGTGTGACTAGAGAGCAGGAGAAACGTCCCCAGTTCCGTTGGTCATGGTTTCCTCGTATATATACCCTTAAGAAGTAAGTCGTCTCCATAACTCTATCGGCATATTGTCTCATCTCTATCCCTTTTATTTATATATATATTTTTATTATTAATTACATAACATGTTTAAATTAATGTTATGATCAATATTTCTATAGAACAACTGATATAACCATGGATTGCAAATAAATAGCATACCTTAAGAAGAAATGATTAAAATATAAGTAAATATATAAAAGATTTAGAGCATGACATGAGTTATTAACCTGCAATGAACATGACATAGCTTATGGAAGTATAAAAAGAAACGATAACGCTAGCTAGCATCAGTAACGGGCTGCATAATGGCTGATATCATCGAGATGCTTGCAAAATGTCATATCGATTTAAGAACATATTAAACACACAGCGGGTATGTCAAACTCCGTCGTTAACAGCTAGCCTGTTCTTTAAAACCATGTTAAACACATCTATGACCAGTAGAGGGTAGCTAAATAGCATCGGCCAACAGGGGCAGGACAAGTTCGATCAGAAGAGATTAACATTTAATTAATTAAACTCACCAAACCCCTCCCGAGCGAAGCTAGCTAGGGATAGTCACTAACTAAGTAATTAATTAACCCATATATATATATAACACTAAGTGAAGCTTCTGCTAGCTGTCATCTTTTAATTATTAATTAAATCACAGCGTCTTGCGATTAACCTTGACTCGGTTCCCAACTCCGTAGAGATCTCAATCTAGCTACCTGAGTCTGTTTCACTCACCGTTTGTTTCCCTTTCATCTTGAACATACACTTTGTAATTATGCAATTCTTTAGCTACTTCCCCCCCCCCCCCCCCCCCCCACTTTTTTTTTATTACCAATGGATATACATTACTGGGAATTCTTAAATGATTTGGAGTAATCTCATTTTTTTTTTAATATATAGTTACTACAGCACATGAATTATGAAAAACGTCATAAAAATCTTAAATACTCGAGTAAATAAAAAAGACGTTGTGGAAAACATATATTTCTTAGATATATTCTTTCTTTTTCGTAGCAAAGGCTGTGATGATTCCAGTCACCTAATTAGGCATTTACAACATTGTTTTTTTCTAGTTCACTACGCCAAGGCAGGCACGGCCATTTTTCTCTGTGGCCTGCGTATCATAGCAAAAAATATTAGAGGTTTTATTTAAGTTCACTTTGCCTTTGAAATGAATATCACACGGGTAGCATATGACTATTTTCTCCAAAGATGCTTTCTTTTTCTTTTTTCTTTTTCTTGACAGCAATTTTAGAGTTAAAAAAATGTTGTTGTTTAGTGGCCATCATTCCAGTTCTTTCCCAACTAATTTACTCACTGAACATTTATGAAGGGAGATTCCAAAGCTGTCAGGAGAGGAAGTGAAAGAAAAATAGAAAGGTAAAGCAATGAAAAGAAAGCAGGAAGGAGGGACCAAGAAGTTGAAATAACTAATGAAGGAAAATGCTGCCCTAATAATGCACTTACCTGTTGCCCAAAGAAGCATGCAATTGCACGATGATCTCTTCCTCCTCTGTCGATATGTTTCCTCTCTTCAGATCAGCTCTCAAATAGTTAATCCATCTCAGTCTGCAACTCTTCCCACACCTCAGTAACCCTTCAAAATGACAAAATAAAATGAAAACAAATCCCATGAAAAAGTCAACAACATGCTCAATGTAACATTGCATTCAATTTCAAAAGAAACAAGCTCGCAACCCATAACGAGCGACGTTCTTTTGAACAAGCAAGTATACCTGCATTCTTGGGCATTGACCTCCAAGACCCTTCTCCATTAGCTTGAATATACTTGGCCAATTTCTCATCCTCTTCTGCAGTCCACCTCCCTTTCTTCAAGCCCACTTTTTCACAACAAGGTGCCCTTCCCATTCTGTATCTAGTGAGAAAGGGCTGTTGCTACAGATTATAGTGTGTAACTTTTGGTGTAGACGAAAAAAAGTGTAACTTTGTATTATATAGCCAGGAGAGCCAAGTAGGATTGGTTCTTTTTATAGACGAGTGAAATGTTAAATTTGTGGCGGCAGACTTTACAAGGAGAGGGACAGCGAGGGTGGGGGGCTAGTGCTGTACATAGATCTGTGGTTGTTCGTTGGGCCACGTGAGCAACAAAATAACAACACATTCGTGGCATATCTCCACCGTCGAGAACCTGGTGCATCTTCACGTTGATGCCCCTTGCACAACTGTAGAACCCATGATAGCTATAACCTATGGTTTACCTACCTGTAGTTAAAATTATGATAGAATTTATTTATTAAACTTTTTATCTTTTAAAAATTTATTTTTAACATTAATATATTTAAATAATTAATTTAAAATAAAAAAATTAATTTTTAACGGTTAGACTAAAAAATATAAAAAGAAAAAGGGAGTTAAATTATTAAAAAAATATAAAAAGATAAAAGCTAATATATTCAAATTAAAAATAATTAATTATTCTAATATATTCAAGTTAAATTATTTTTTAATTTTTTAGAATAGCTAATATATTCAAATTAAAAATAATTAATTATTCTAATATATTCAAGTTAAATTATTTTTTAATTTTTTAGAATTTATTTTTGACATAAATATATTAAAATAATTTAAAAAAATTAATTTTTTTAAAAATATGGTTGGACTACAAATTAAAAGTACTAAAAATTATAAAAATAAAATAAAAGGACGTGAATTAATTTATCAAAATTAAAGGAATTGAAGAAATGCTTTGAATCATTCTTTAGGATTTTTTCTTTCTAACGAAATATATATACAATAAATCTTTTATCTTCATAGAGTGTTACAGTCTAACAATATTTTTTTATTTTGCTCCCTTTCTTTTTTTTATATAGTTTTTTTAGTGTTTTGAATTATTAAATTCCTTGGACCATGTACTTAATGATTCCAATACCTTTTTGTATCTTAATCTTATTCTATACATGTTAGTTAGGAGATTTATTTTGGGTGTTTTGCTGAAGAGAACATGGAGAGGAGATTTTTTTTATCGACGTGAGTGTTCGGGTCAGCTTGCCCGCATCTCGACTAATCCCACAGGCCCTAAAGTTAACGACCATGTAAGCCTCCAGTGGCCTTAAGGTTTGTGTGACTCGAACTGGTAACTTCTAGGGAACAAACTCAGGACTTAACCAATTGAGCTACACCCCTCAGGATTTTAGAAAAATTACATTGAGCTAGCACTGACAACCCCATGTCCATTATATGTCTATATATGCTTTCTTTCTGCAATACCGTTTTGTTAGGAAGTACGTGGACATATAAGTCGATGATGAATCCCACTTGATGTTAGGAAATCTTTAAATTGCCCAAATATATACTCTCCCTCATTCTTAGTTTGAATTTGTTTGATTTTGCAAGAAAGTAAGTTTTCAGCAAGTAGTTTAAAACGAATGAAGCAAGAGAAAACTTCAAATGAATCTAGAGTAATCGTCAATGAAAGAAACATAATAACGACTCCCATCATTAGACACAACTGGTGATATCCATACGTTTGAATGAATAAGATCAAGAGGAAATCCATAAACTTTGTCTGAGAGAACAAAATGTGACTGAGTACTCTTTCCTAGCTAGCCTGTAAGATGAGCAAACAAAATCACAAGGAGTAGTGCCGATGATGGGAAGATTAAAGGAATTGGTTACATTTTTTATGACTTGTAGAGACAGATGGCCAAGACGAGCATGTCACACATCAACAAAAGTTTTAATTCCTATAAAGGAAACAAGGGATCGAGTTTTATTTGCAGAATTAAAAGACACATGAATGAGATATAGTCCTTCTTCACTTGGCCCTTCTAGTAGTGTGCATTCTGTTTTGCTATCCTTTGTTGAATAAAATGAGAGAAGTAGGAAAATAGATAACAAGATGACATATTATTTTGCAGAACTGAGTTGCTTTATATAGGCAAGTCAGTTAAATAAAAATAGGAACTAATAATTACATTCATTATTCTAGCCATAAAATCCTAAATAGACTTCTAAGAATAGGAAAACAATATTGAAACTAAACAATCTAGAGAAGAACCGATAAACAAAGTTAACTTGGTCAGTTATTTTGATTGACTAGTGTTGTAGTTTTAACATCCCTTCTTAACATCAGCGTCTTTTCTATTAACCATCCCGAGCTGATGACAAAAACTTTCAAACTTATTGCCACTCAAGCTTTTTGTAAACAAATCTGCAACTTGATCTTTTGTGTTAACATGTTTCAACTCAATTTCTTCTTGCAGAACCTTTTGTGATAAAATGATAATGCACTTCTATGTGCTTAGTTCTTGTATGAAAGACTGGATTTTCAGCCAAATGTATTGCTGATTAGTTATCACAATACAATGTAACTGCTATCTTTATTGGCTGACATAGATCCTTAACTGGAGTCTTGTATCGTTCTTCTTTGAGAATAGCTTGGCAAATGTATCCCAAGCTTCTTTGGGAGTTTTGGCATCCCTTATATGCTCCAGCATATCATCGTCAATTGTTGTCTTCAAAGCGAACAATGATTTGCCCATTTTAATCTTCCACTTCCTCAACGTACCATGTGTGTCTTCTGCTTCTGGTTGTAAAGTTTCACTTTCATTGACAACCTTCCACAAATCTTGACCTTGCATGTAGGATCATACATGTAGACCAAGTGTTGTAGTTAGTATGGTTGAGTTTTTTTAATTCTGCTAAGAACTTATAGATCACCCATTTTACAAACAGAAGAAAGAAAATACACAAGAATATAACGCCCATGATTGTGAGGCTCTGATATCAAACTGTTGAATAAAATAAGAGAAGTAGGAAAATAGAGAACAAGATGATATATTATTTTGCAGAACTGAGTTGCTTTATATAGGCAAGTCAGTTACATAAAAATATAAACTAACAGTTACATTCATTATTCTAGCCACAAAATCCTAAACAGACTTCTAAGAATAGGAAAGCAATATTGAAACTAAACAATGTGCAGAAGAACCAGTAAACAGAGCTGACTTGGTCAGTTATTTTGCATGACTAGTGTTGTAGTTTTAACATCCTTCACATAATAAGGTGTTGGGGAAGCCATATCACTACTGTCATTGGTGATATGCCTATTTGCTCCACTATCAGCAACCAGGTATTATCTTCCAGCATGGAGCTACCATGGCAACAAGTTGAGTGGGAGGATGTTGATCTTGGTAGTTAAAGTCAAACTTGTGGAAGAAAACTTAGGCAATGTGGTTAATTTTCCTTTGGCGAATTTGACAAGCATAAAGATTAAGAACTTCACTGTTCGAATTTTGATTTTTTATGAATGGTTGAAAATCCCCTTGTAATTGAGATTAACGAGCCATCATAGCAAAATTGCCTATCAAATAGTTCAAGGTTGATAAGTTAAATTTAATGAAAATATTAAATAATTTTTCATGATTTATATATTTTTTGTTATGTTTAAAAAGATTTTCACAAAGTGAAGTCGTTATGCCATGAAATTTCTAAGTGGGATCCATAAGCTCCCATTCAGGAAACCAGGATGAAAAGAATTGTTATCCATGGTTTGAGATCTAAATACAGGGGTTTCATTACTATAGTACATGGATGGCAAGATCAACCATCACTTGTTGAGTTTGAAAATTTGCTTGCTGATCAAGAAGCTTTAGCTAAGCAAATGGGAGGAGCCTCACTAAAGAGTGAAGAGGAAGCACTCTACGCCAACAAAAACAGTGGGAATTTCAAGCAGTATGGAAATGGTGGATTTAAAAAGCACAATGACAAGATTAAAAATCATCATGGTGTAAGAAGTAGTCGTGCAATGAGAGGTTGGAAAAATCAGGGTAACAATAAGAAATTTGAAGGAAAATGTTACAATTATGGAAAGAAAGGTCATATGGCAAAATTTTGTACGTTGCGAACAAAGTTCATGGATAGTAATGCTGTTACTTCTAAAATTAAAGATGAATGGGATGTTGGGGCATTATTTGTTATAGAAGAAGAAGATGATGAGCTAGCCTTTACAACAACAATATTTGATCAAATCAACTATGAGAAAGATTGGATAGTTGACTCCGGTTGCTCCATCGTATGACTGGAGATAAAGAGAAGCTATAAAATTTGACAGAATATAAGGAAAAACGTGTGGTGGTAACAGCTAACAACTCAAAATTACCAATAACTCACGTTAGTAATACAATGGTCTCTAACTATTACAGTGATAATGAGGTATCACTTCAGAAAGTCTATCATGTTCCATATATGAAGAAAAACCTTCTTTTTGTATCATAATTAACATCTTCAGGGCATTTTGTTTTGTTCGGTCCACAAGATGTGAAAGTATATCACAATCTTGAGATTGCAAAAGAACCACTGATAAAAAGGCAGAGGCTAAAGTTAGTCTATGTAATGTCTGCAGAAACTTCATACATAGACAAGACAAAAAAGAACGAGACAACAGACTTATGGCATATGCGTTTGAGTCATGTTAGTTATTCTAAGCTAGCTGTAATAATAAAGAAGTCGATGTTGAAGGGACTTCCTCAACTTGAAGTAGGAACAGGCATAGTGTGTGTAGGATGCCAGTATGGGAAAGCTCACCAGTTGCCTTATGAAGAGTCCAAGTTTAAAGCTAAGAAACCACTAGAATTAGTCAACTCCGATGTTTTTGGACTTATGAAGCAAGCTTTTATCAGTGGGATGAGATACATGATGACTTTTATTAATGATTTTTCAAGGTATGTGTGGGTTTATTTTCAAAAAGAGAAATCTAAAACCTTTTTAAATTCCAAGAGTTTAAAAGTGCAGCAAAAACAAAGATTGGTGAGAAAATTCATTCTTTACACACAGACAACGGGGGAGAGTACACATCAGACGAGTTCTTTAATTTTCTACTGGAATATCGAATACATCATCAATTCACATGTGCCAATACTCCACAGCAGAATGGCGTCGCAGAAAGAAAAAACAGATACCTCACAGAACTCTGCTGCAGTATGCTCTATGTAAAGAATGTTCCAGGATGTTTTTAGGCAGAAACAATAAAAATTGCCTTTTATGTGATCAACAGGCTTCCTTGACAACAGTTATGTTTCCTTTCACCTTTTGAAAAAATTTGGAACATGAAACCTGCAGTAAGTTATTTTCGTGTTTTTGGATGTGTATGCTATGTGTTTGTTCCTGATCATTTACATAACAAGATTGATAAGAAAGCTATGAGGTGTATTTTTGTGGGATATGACAGTAAAAAAAAAGGGTGGAAATGTTGTGATCCTTTAACTGGGAAGTGCTACACGTCACGAAATGTGGTGTTTGATGAAGCATCCTCATGGTGATCCTCAGAAAAGAAGACATTACCAGATTCAAATTCTTTGCATTCTGTCCAACTTTAACTGGATTTAGGTGAAGGAGAAGTTTCAGATGATAGCAAGCACAACGTCCTTAGTGAACAGGTGTGGATGAACAACCAAGTGAAGAAGAAGAGCCTAGCAGAACAGAGGAACCAAGACGATTAACAAGAATTAAAAGGCCAAATCCTAAATATGTCAATACTGCTATAACAGAAGAAAAAGACGCAACAGAACCTGAGACATTTGAAGAAGCACAACTCAGTTTGGAGTGGAATAAAGCCATGGAAGAGGAATTTGCTGCCTTAGAACGAAATCAGACCTGGGAACTTGTACCAAAACCAAAAGATGTGAAGCCTATTTCTTGCAAATGAGTTTACAAACTAAAGCGTTGCACAGATGGATTAATTGAAAGATACAAAGCACGTCTGGTAACTCGAGGTTTCTCTCAACAATATGGACTGGACTATGATAAAACATTTAGTCTAGTTGCAAAGATTACAACTGCCAGAGTCTTACTTGCACTTGCAGCTAACAAAGGTTGGAGTCTGTGGCAAATGAATGTGAAGAATGCGTTCTTACATGGAGAGTTGGATCGAGAAATCTACATGAACCAATCGATGGGATTTTAGAGTCAAGATCATCCTGAATATGTCTATAAGTTACGAAAGACACTTTATGGATTAAAATAAACACCAAGAGCCTTGTGTGGTAAAATTGCAGAATTTCTAACTTATAGTGGCTATTCAGTGACATCTGCAAATTGTAGCGTGTTTGTCAAATCAATTTAACACAAAGCTAGCTATTGTGCTAGTATATGTTGATAACTTAATCATAACAGGAGATTGTGAAGAAGAAATTCTCCTAATAAATCAAAATTTGTCAGTTCGCTTTTAAATGAAAGAGCTCGGGCAACTCAAGCATTTTCTTGGTCTAGAGATTGATTATACTCATGAAGGGCTGGTTCTTCATCAGAAAAGATACTCCAGAGATTTATTGAAGAAGTTTGGAATGGTTAATTGCAAACCAATCTCGACACTAATGGAAGCAAATGCAAAAGTTTGTGCTCTCGAAGGGAAGGATTTAGAAGATGCAACAATGTATCGACAATTGGTAGGCAATTTGATTTACTTAACTTTAAGTAGACCAGATATTTCTCATGCAATTGGTGTGATGAGTCGATACATGCAAAATCCAAAGAAACTTCCATTTAGGCTATGTTTGTTTCCCGGAATTCACTTTCCGGGAAACCATTTTCCAAACTTTCCTGTGTTTGTTTGCCATTAGGAAAGTTGGTCAACGAAAAACACTTTCCAGTCAAAGAAAAATTTGGCTTGGTTTCCAGGAAAGTGTTTTCCTGGAAAATTTGAGCGGAAAACACTTTCCGGAAGTTGTGAAAAATTTAGAAATGTCATATTATTTGCTGATTATATCAAATTTGGTCCTCAAACTTTTGATTGCTATATATATTTTGTCTTAAATATTTATTTTTCAATTTCATCTCTTAAAATTTATTTTTTATTTTAACTTTGGTCCTCATTTTTATAATTGTTATTTGCTTTTCCCTTATCATTTTTTTATTGAAATTTTTTATCTATCAAATTTGGTCCTCATTCTTTTGATTGTTACTTATTTTATTTGAAATAATTTATGAAATGTTTATTATTATTATTTTAATTTCTTCATCTTTCATTTTTTTTATTTTTTAGATTTGATCTCTATTATTTTGATTATTATTTATTTTATTTGAGATAATTTATGAAATTATATTTTTTTTCAATTTCATTCTCATTCAAATTTTTAATTTGTAAGATTTGTTCCTCATTATTTTAATAAACTTGAGAAAAATAAAACATTAATAAGTTATTTTCCAGCTCATTTTTCATGACATAACCAAACACTGGAAAGTGTTTTCCAACTTATTTTTCATTACACTACCAAATATCAGAAAATAATTCACTTTCCCGGAATTCACTTTCCAAAAGAAAACTACTTTCTAGCAAACAAACAGGGCTTAGAAGCAGTTCAGCGAATTTTAAGATATGTGAAGGGCACACTCGATGATGACATTCTTTATAAGAAGGATGGAGACCACAAACTAGTTAGTTTTTGTGATGTTGACTGTGCAAGTGATCATGATACTCGACGCTCAACTACCGGGTATGTCTTTATGCTTGGAAGGAGAGCAATCTCTTGGTGCAACAAAAGACAACCAACTGTGTCATTATCAACGACTGAAGTAGAATACCGACCTACAGTAATGACAGCACAAGAGAGCACTTGGCTCATATGATTATTGAATATAAAAGCATGTTAAGTGATGAAATTATATAAAAAAATTATACATAAATTAGGTTTTTTATGATTGGGGTGAAAAGCTTGACTGATAACCGTTTGAGTCATTTGAAAAAAATAAGTTTTTTTAAAAATAAAAATATTTTAATGCTCAAGTCAATATATGTATATATATATATATAAAATATTAGAAAGAGAAAAAATAAAATGAAAATTAGAGTGTATATCTAGCCTAAAATTTGTATGGTATAGAGGAAATCTTGAAAATTTCCTTTTGAAGTTTCAGTAATAGAAAGGTCTATTTAAATCAATATTTTTAATAATTTATTTTATATGTTTATTCATTAGAAAACTTTAATTCATTTAATCATTTCTCGTTAATAATCCTCCTTAAAGAAAGAATGGCGTTAACTCTCAAATATTAAAAGAAAAAGAAAAGGAAAAAAAGAATTGGGTTCACCGGATGCATGCAATTACGAATATAAATTGGCAGTTCGCCGCCGCCATGAATCGCTGATCGTTGAAAATCAGATTTGCAAAGATGGCCTCAAATGGAAGGGCCGGGATGTTCTTAGGCCTTACCCATTTCTCTCAATCCTTTTCTCATTTCATTCATTACAGATAAAAAGGTTAAGGGCTAAAAGGCCCAATTCTTAATGGACCTGTGCCCATTTCCATGACTCCTTTCTTGTTAAAAGTAGCGACGTCGTTTAGAACTATACCTTCAGTCAGCTCTCTCCATGTGGGTGCCGTGTGTAGCTGGCTAGGCAGCACCATGACCGAAGAAACAAAACGAGGCAGAGACTCACGTGTCAGTACTTCATTGGTTTTAGCAACCTAGAGCCTCCTCTCATTGGTTAGTTTGAAGAGAGAACACGTCGCCAAAGCGTCATGTTTTTTAGCGTTTTGGTTTAACTTCCACCACGCCATGCAGTCTCTCCCTGGAACACAAATATTATAGCATAGCAAGAGATCTTGTATTCTTTGTGACGATTCGAGAGAGAGAGAGAGAGAGAGGGCGTGTGTGTTCAGAGGCGACAAGTCATTCAACATTGCTCTGCTTTGGCAGAAATCAATCATCAGCAAACCCTAGTGGCTTTAAGTTAAGTTTTGGAGAGATCCACCAATTCTCTGTCCTCCTCCTGCCATCTTGTAATCTTCTCTTCTGAACAATGGCCAACAAGCTCTTATTCTTATTATGCGTGGTGGCTCTATCACACTACGCTCTCGTAGCCATTGCAGGGTGCGCATCTCTTAATCTCTCGCTCTTTTACGCTTACGGCTTATTATTAGAGCGTTGGATTTGCTGATTAATAATAGTGGGTGCAGGAAGAGCTATTACGAAGTGTTGCAAGTGCCGAAAGGCGCGTCGGACGAACAGATCAAAAGAGCGTATAGAAAGCTAGCTTTGAAGTATCATCCTGATAAGAATCAGGGAAATGAAGAGGCTAATTTGCGATTTGCTGAGATTAGCAATGGTATATTTCTTCTTCTTCTTCTTCTTCTTCTTCTTCTTAATTTACTTACTATTTTTTTTTATGTTTATCGATAATCTGATTGATGTGTTGGGTGGGTAAATTAATTGTTCAGCGTATGAGGTGTTATCGGATAGTGAGAAGAGGAATATATACGACAGGCATGGTGAAGAGGGACTTAAGCAGCATATGGCTAGTGGAGGCAGAGGAGGAGGAGGAGGAATGAATTTTCAAGACATTTTTAGCCAGTATGTTCAATTCTTCTTTTCCAATATCTGCTTGCTCACTTCTTCAATGTTTGTTTTAAAATGGCATGATGCTCATGCATTTCGCTCAACTTTAATCAACAAAGGGTTACAAGATCTTGCAAACATTTTGTTGCATTCTAGTTTTGTTATGAGGTTAGGATCCTTGCTATATTTAGATTTAATGTTCCTTTTGTTGTACTCTGATCTTCAATGTTCCTTTCGCTGTACTCTGTCTTGCCCGCAGCCATTCATTATTCTTATCCTGGTTGTGCCTGCATAAACTGCTGTTTAGTTGTGCTGGTCATCTATCGCTGTCTGAAAACTAAGGTTACCATCGTACTCATGCACAAGTGGAGAGTGTTAGTGCTGACTGTTTTTCTTTGAAATTAGTGGGTCTGTTATGCGTGCATAAAAATTCCATTTCACTTGAGCTTCAGTAGATAACGACATTTCTGCTAATTTATTAATATGGTTTTGTGTTGTGCATTTGTTTGTGCATAACCATCAATTTTTTTTCCTTTTAAATCCTAATGTCAAAATCTCATATTACTGACCAAATGGTTCTTCTAGATTTTTTGGTGGAGGTCAGATGGAAGAGGAAGAGAAAATCGTGAAGGGTGATGATGTAATTGTAGAATTGGATGCAACATTGGAAGACCTGTACATGGGTGGGTCACTGAAGGTAAGGGACGCTTAAATCTGTAATTGAACATTCTTGTTGTAGAAATTGAATTCCATTGGTTAATACAAACACATTTTTTGGAGGTCCTATAAACCCTACGTGATGCAATAGTTAAACGTTTGATTTTAGCCTTTCAAATGGGAACTTGCATGTTGTTTGGTGGGATAAGGCTTAGTTGAGTCAAGTCGTTAACTATTGAGTTACAAGCTCAAGCAGCAGTCTTTGAGATATATTTTGTACTCTACTCATTTTCTGAAAATTGTCAATATGCTATGTAATAGAATGCAGTCAAAGTAGATCATTGCAGTATGTGTTACCAAACTTAGGATTTCATGATATGTTTGGTAAATGTAATGAAATGTGGTGGTATAAGAAAGCATGAAAGTCTTTCTTAGATTACATTTCATGATGCCAAACCTAGCCTTTTTAGTATGGTGCTAGCATCAGTGCGAGAATTGTTTGCATTAGCATCGATTGATGCATCTGGACCATGCATGCAGTACGCCTATGATTGGTCTCTCATGCTCATGCAAGTAGACTATTTTGCATGCACGGTCCAATTGTGACAGCCGCCACTGATGCACTTCTCTTAATGAATATGCAATATGGGAATGTTTTTGTGCAAACATAGTGAGTATGAGCAAACATAACTTCAAAGTTGTGGCAATTATATGATTATGTTAGTGTCTTGTGTTCTTCTTGGAAGCTAGCACGGAAAACACGAGCTAAGGGGACAAATTTGTGTATGCGTGTGTGCATTTACTTGCAGCTGTAATCCACAAAAGTTAGGGTCATTTCTGTTTTTATTTTCTATTTTGCTCGAGAGAAGTAGAAATTGATTGCAGTAAGATTTTCAATTGGTTTGTTTTTGAGCTTGACTTCTTTTTTCTACCCATCAGGTTTGGAGGGAAAAAAATGTTATAAAGCCAGCCCCTGGCAAAAGACGCTGTAACTGCAGAAATGAAGTTTACCACAAGCAAATTGGTCCAGGAATGTTTCAACAGATGACAGAGCAGGTATACTATGACTCAACAATCCTGTTGTACAAGTTCTGATGGATCTTGTTTGAAATTATTTATAAGTAATATAGTACTTGGAGTATATTGACCCCTTGTTGGTTTGAATGTTTAGTTTCACCCAACTCCAGTACTGTAAGATTTCTCTCTATTCATCACATTTCCTATTATTTTTCTTTCAGGTCTGTGAGCAATGCCAAAATGTCAAGCATGAAAGGGAGGGATATTTTCTTACAGTTGATATTGAGAAAGGGATGCAAGATGGACAAGTAAGCTCCCTGCACCTGCACCATTATGCTTAAGATACTTAAATATTGCTTTCAGATGGAAATTTTCGTTTCCTTTTCTGTATCATTATGAAAGCTGTCATCAACTTCTCTTTTCTTTTTAAATGCTTACTGCCTATCTTTTATGGAAGTTATGTATATACAGTAATAGTAAATTAATGTCTAGCTACGAGCAGCATGCATGACCTTAATCGGTCCTTTGTTTTGGCTTTCCATATTCTGTTTCCATTGCATTTTAAAGAAGGCTTCTTGTTTGTGTGCCTCACATGGGCAATTTCTTTAGATTCCTTAATTGACTTGCCTATTTGGGGATGATGATAATCAATTAGAACCCTCAACTGTTATTTGGAACATTATCAAGCATGGAATTGTGGGTACCATACGCCATTGTCCTACTTGCCATCTGAATATGCATTTAACGTGTGCAATCGGCAGATTTATCGGTCATATGTTATGCAATTTCAAAATCCATGGAAAATTATTCTCTCACAATTTGGGTGGCAAACTATAACTCTCATTGTTAGATCCGCAATTATGTTTCTTGTCATAATTCTTCCTAATTATTAATCTCATGTCAGATATTTGGATATGATTTTTGCCAAGAATATTTACAGCTGGGATGGTATTCATCATTAGTTATGGTTGTACGGGAATCCTTATTTATGCCATTGTCATGTCTTTTTAGCATAATGTTACTGTGCATGTTACAGGAGGTGGTTTTTTATGAAGACGGCGAGCCTATAATTGATGGAGAGCCTGGAGATTTGAAGGTTAGTTCAAACACAGTTGTGAAGTGGTTTCATTACCGCTGCTGCCGTTGTTTTTGTTCTTGAAACAAAAAATAATTTTATCATGCTTCTGGCAGTTCCGAATTCGGACAGCACCCCATGACGTCTTCAGAAGAGAAGGCAATGACTTGCATACTACTGTCACCATAACACTGGTAAATTTTGTGATGATTGACGTATCCTTCACACACACACCCTTCTTTTCCTTTAAATGCTCTATGAGATGAGTTCTGCTTCCACCGCTGAGTTGAATTTATGAACCTTTACTTTTCATCAGGTTCAAGCTCTTGTTGGTTTCAAGAAGACCGTTAAACATCTTGATGAACATTTGGTGGACATTAGCTCGAAGGTAAGTTTCACATGTTCTTTATAGTTCTGTGTTTGTTAATAGATACTTGACTTGGTAGGTCAGAAGGTTAAGAAACAGCAATGACATGTAAATTGTGTTCAGGGAATCACTAAACCCAAGGAAGTAAGAAGGTTCAAGGGGGAGGGAATGCCACTGCATTTTAGCACAAAGAACGGTGATCTTTACATCACGTTTGAGGTTCTTTTCCCCGCGTCACTATCTGAAGACCAGAAGACAAAGATCAAGGAAGTTCTTGGCTAGGCTGTAGAAATTAATTTCTTTCGCGTCCTGAACTGTTCAAATTGTAAAATGGCATTATATAGAAAATCAGAAAGCGGCATGGTTTTTGTTTCTTACACTTTGTTGAGGAGTAGCATACATACTATTTGTTTCCATCTAAGCTAAAATCTCCCTTGTTTCTTAATGGATTGTTAGTGAAAAGTGCAATAGAAGGTCAAATTAAAGATGAATTGCTTTAGGTGTTCGCGTGTTCCACCTCTATTGGAAATGACTGCTTCAGTTTCCTGATGTGCGCTTGATTTCCGATTTTAGATAATTCAACCTGTACTGCCATGGATGACATTTTATTAATAATCGAGTTCTAAACCTGCGTTATCTCTCAGGCTTCCTGAAGTTGGTTTCGAGGACCTTTCAGAGCTGCGGCTTACCCAAAGTGAGGTTATCTTCTATGGTAAATGTCTGCTTCGTTAGCCTGCGTCCTGCACAGCCAATCCTTCTGAAGTGGAGCTTTTGGAATACGTTCATAAGCACCCAAAGTGAGGTTATCTTGTAATTCAATTTTTTTTATTATTATGTTTTTATTTTAATTTGTTCTTAAAGCTACGAGACAATGATGCAATAAGAGTCTTGATAAATGAGTTATGGAGTCGACTATGATTAATAGAATAAAATTTTAAAAAATAAAAATAAGAAAATTAATGAAAAGGTTAAATGAAAAACAACGATTGCTGTTATTAGATCAAATCTAAAATCTTATTAAAAACATATTTTAAATAAAAAATATTCAATTAGATAATTTTCAAGAATTTATTTAGATAATATGTCTTGATGGATTTAAATTAAAAGTGAAGACCGATTGCATGGGTAAAAAAATATATTTTTTAAGCAATCTATTTAGAGTCAATTCTATTTGTATTAAAGGTAAAAAAAAAAAAGGGAACAAATTTAAAGAAAGAAACATGCTAGGCAGTTGGATTTAAGTGGGTTAGGCCGTTAGGGAGCCTTGTCCTTTTAAAAAAACCACGTGGGCTTGCTTAGCGAGGCATGGCCGCCTGTCCTGTTGGTATTTTCTTTTCTAGGTAATAGAATGAACGACATATCATCTGTTTTTTTCAGATAAAAAAAATAATAATTAAACAACACCTTATCTGTTTTTTTTTTTTTAATTCTGGCCATCAAGAACGTGGATAAAAAATCGAGTTGCGAGTTTCTTAACCCCAAAAGTTATTTTCTGACCTATTATAGCCTAAAAACACATAAAAAAAAAACCCTTAAACTTTCAAACAATTAATTTATCAACCCATAAAACATGTAATTTTTCTCAAACATACAATTAAACTGAAATAAAATCTTCTTTCTCAAACTCGATTTATCCTTTTCTCAGTAAGATAATGGGTAAAAAACAAGATAAAAGATTAAAAAAAAAAAAAACACCTCAATGAAACTTCTCTTGTTGAATGAAACTCATTTAAATAAAGTGTTGCTACTCAACATTGCGATGATCTTGGAAAGAAAAAAAAACAAATATCTGACATCTTGTTCTTTGAGGAGAAAGATCTTGTTTAAGGAGTTGTTACCTAGTATCATGGTCACTATAAAACCTAATTAATCAATAGAGATTCTATGGTACAAGACTGGTTATGCTAAAAAAAAAAACAAAGCAATTTTTTTTTACAATGCTCAAAATGCCACAATGGTGTTTTTTTAAGTACTTGGCCACAAAAAAAGATTAATGGAACACTAATTTTTCTCAATATTCTTTTTTATCAAAGGATGGCTATGGTTCTTTTTTTATCAAAGGATGGCTAAGCTATTATATATGCAGCATACACACACACAAAACAAAATTAGAATGATTCATGTCCCCTCCCAACACAAAGATATTGTTAAAGTAATTGAGATCAAATACAAAAAGGAGGCTACAATTCTGAATAATCTGTTTATTATGAATGCATTGTGTTAACCTAAATACAAATAAAGTATATATAGGTCAAACTGAAAGTACTATTCTACCCTTAATAAATAAGACTACTTAAATATTATTTAACATCTCCCCTCAAACTCACGATGCGGCAGCTACAAGCATCGAGAGTTTGCCAACCAGAAAACAAAAACGAGAGATGGAATGCGCCTTGGTAAAGAAATCTGCAATCTGCAAAGAAGAAGGAACAAAAGGGAAAGCAATGGTGCCATGTTTGAGATGATGACGAGTAAGATGACAATCGATCTCAATGTGCTTAGTGCGCTCATGAAAAACCGAGTTATGAGCAATCTGAATAGAACTCTGATTGTCACAATACATAGGAGTAGGATGAGAAAAGGAAATTCCCATATCAGCAAGTAACCAACGTAGCCAAACAATCTCTTTGGTAGTAGATGTTATGGCACGATATTCTGCTTCGGTGGATATTGAGAAACAATAGATTGTTTCTTGCTCTTCCAAGAAATAAGAGAATCACCTAAAAAGATACAGAACCCGGTAACAGACTTGCGATCTGTGGGATCACTACCATGATCAGCATCAGAGTATGCACGCAACTCCAAGGAAGAGGTGGATGAAAGTAACAGACTCTGAAAAACTGTACCCCGAAGATATCGCAAAATACGAAGAACAGCTGCCCAGTGAACAGTAGTAGGAGAAGCAACAAACTGACTAACAACATGAACAACATATGCAATATCTGGACGAGTAATGGTGAGATATACCAAACTCCCAACAATAGTACGGTATAAAGTAGGATCTATCAAAGGTAAACCATCAGAAGAAGAGTACCTCGCGTTGACCTCAATAGGAGTATCTACAGTCTTGTTATCAGTAAGTCTAGCCCGCTCAAGAATATCTGCAACATATTTTGACTGAGAAAGAAGGTAACCTCTAGGTGAGTATGCTACCTCAATACCCAGGAAATATCGAAGATAACCCAAATCCTTCATTTCAAATCGTCTAGCCAACTCTGTCTTCAAAACTGAAATACCATCAATATCATCACCAGTAATAATCATGTCATCAACATATAAAGACAGAATGATACGACCTGCATCAGTGCACTTAATAAAAAGAGCAGAATCATGACTGCTAGAAACAAAGCCAAGAGAGGAGATCAAAATAGAGAATTTCTCAAACCAAGCACGAGGTGCTTGTTTGAGACCATATAATGCTTTCTTAAGCTTACAAACATATCCAGAGTCATGTGAAATACCAGGAGGGGGTGTCATATAAACTTCTTCTTGAAGATCTCCATTCAAGAATGCATTTTTAACATCAAGCTGAGAAATATGCCACTGACGAATCGAAGCTACGGCAATAAGAGTACGAATAGTAGTCATTTTGGCAACCGGGGCAAATGTCTCCTCATAGTCCATACCATACTGTTGAGAGTATCCTTTTGCAACCAGCCTAGCTTTGTATCGCTCAATAGACCCATCAGAATTAGTCTTGATCTTATACACCCAACGACAACCAACAACACTCTTACCAGGAGGTAGAGGAACCAGATCCCAAGTATCTGTCTTATGCAAAGCAGAAAGTTCCTCATCCATAGCTTGCTGCCAAAGCGGATCAAGAATTGCCTCTTTATAGGAAGAGGGCTCAAAGAGACAATGAATAGAAGCTAAAAAGGAAGTAAATGATGAAGAATAACAAGAATAAGCAAAATCTGGTAGTTTTGTGGACTTACGAATGCGGATGGACTGACGTGGAGGTGGATCCACAATCTCAGATGAAGCTTGAGGGGCTGTAAATGAGAATGGAGCTTCAGGTGTGCCAGAGAGTAAAGTACCAGTACCTGCAGAGTTATGAGTACAAATTGATCGAACATAGGGAGAGGAATCATTACCAGAATCCTCAGAAAAAGGATCTATATGAATAAGATCAAATTTTGTCAGGCTATGAGTAGTGGATGGAATAGAAAAGAAAGGTATATGCTCAAGGAAGACAATATGACGAGACACATAAAGTTTCTGAGTTATTGGATCAAAACAACGATACCCCTTTTTACCTTCACCATAACCCAGAAAGACACAAATAGCGGATCGAGAGGATAGCTTATTGCGTTCTACATGAGGACGAAGAACGAAACAAGTACAACCAAAGACTCTAAATGAGGAATAATCAGGGACATGCCCATATAGCTTTTCAAAAGGAGATAGACCCGAACTATGAGAAGATGGAATTGTATTAATCAAACTTACAGCAGTAAGAACAGCTTCTCCCCAAAATTCACTAGGAACAAAAGCAGACAACAAGAGAGAACGAGCAGTTTCGACAATGTGCCTATGTTTTCTTTCAGCTACACCATTTTGTTCAGGAGTATCTGTACATGAAGTTTGGTGGATGGTTCCATCTAAGGCAAGCATTTGACAAAATTTATTAGAGGTGTATTCCCCACCCAAATCACACCTAAAGCATTTGATCACAGCAGAATGTTGAGTTTTGATAAGAGCTCGAAAAGCTGCATATATCTCAAAGAATTCAGAACGATGTTTCATTAAATAAACCCACCAATAACGAGTATGATCATCAATAAAAGAGACATAATATCGAGACCCTCCTTTTATGGAAATAGGAGAAGGTCCCCATACATCAGAATGAATCAAATCAAATGGTGAAGATGAAACAGAAATACTTCGATTAAAAGGTAAAGCAGAAAATTTTGCTAGTTTACATCCACTACAATCAGAAATGTCACAAGTTTTCAAATTTCCTAAAGCTCCTGTGGATGCCAAAAATCTCAAACGAGAAGACGAAACATGACCTAGACGGGAATGCCATAAATAAAAACTAGAAGATGAAAGACTCAAACGAAAGGAAGACAAATCAACAGTAGTAGCAGCAGCGGCAGCAGCAGCAACTGGCACTTTTAACTCATCCAAAATATATAGCTCATTCTCCCTACGGCATGTCCCAATCAGCTTCTGAGACTGCAGATCTTGTACACAACAAAAAGAACCAGAAAACATGACTAAATAATCACCAGAATCACATATTTGACCAACAGACGCAAGATTCAATTTGAGTTTTGGAATAAGATAAACATTAGGGAGAGACAAGTGAGGTGTGACAACAGAACCAACACCTGCTAAGGGCATAGGAGTGCCATCAGCAGTCATAACAGGAATGGAGGACAAAGGGGACACTGAGGTAAAAGATGAGGAATCTGGAGACATATGATGTGAAGCACTAGAATCCAAGACCCATTCAGAGTGTGACATACCTGAGGAATTATGAGGCAACTGACCTATGGAAGAAGCGGACATTGCTTGTGGCTGCAAGGAGAGAAACTTCTGAAATTGCTCAGCTAAAGTATTAGGATCGGTAATAGAGCCTGGGGAAGCTACTGCTGCAGTATTGTGGTGTGGTGGTTTATAACCCTGAGGTGATCGATGAGCATTAGATTGTGACTGACTGCCAGACTTCCAAGCTTGATTCTGTTGTCTCAACTTAGGACACTAAGCCTTCCAATGACCTTTCTGCTTACAGAAACTGCACTCATCGAAGCCAACCCTTGTGTAAGGCTTGTTCTGATGATTAGAGAATGACTTAGAAGGTACTGCTAGTACAGAAGGATTTGAAGCAGAAAGAATTCTCTTTTCAGAATAAGACTGAAGACGTATTTCTTCAGCCAATAACTCACTGACAACAGAGTCAACAGAGGGCAGTGGAGAACGATGCAGAATTGAACCTCTAAGTCCTTCGAAATCACTGCGAAGTGCTGTTAAAAATTGTACCAATCGTTGCTGCTCTCTACGTTCAATATAAGCACCACATGCTTTTAATTCTGCCGATTCTGTAAGAGCCAATTGATCCCAAAGATCTGTCATGGCAGAATAGAACTCCTGAATACTCATATTCTTATGGTGAAGAGCTCGTATGTCATTCTCTAACTGATACTGTTTTGCAAAATTTGATTGCGTGAATAACCGTTGCAGATGATCCCAAACCTCCTTTGCTGTCTCATACTTTGCCAACTGTGTACCTATAGAATGCTCAACAGAATTGTTGATCCAAGTAATGATCTTTGCATTGTTTGCTTCCCATGTATCTATCGAGACAGTATCTCCTTCTTCAGTATTCTTAGGTACCACATAAGTTCCACTAACATATCCCCACATCTTCTTACCCTTAAGAAAATTTCTCATTACATAGCTCCAATACGAATAGTTCTTCCCATCCAACCTCACACTCACAGACTGAAGCGAATCATCTCTTTCAGTAGCCATAATCAACAATCACAAAGAACCAGAATGCAAAAGCAGCGGAAAACAAAATACCAAATTGCAGAAACTGAACAGAGATTGCAGAAACTAAACAAATATCTTCTCAAACTTATACGATTACTCCAAAACACAAAACAAATTTGCAGAAACTGAACGAAATTACCAAATTGTAAAAGCTGAAGGGAAGACGAAATACCAAAATAATTGCAGAAACTGACGAAATACCAAATAGTTGGATCCGCGAAGCTGTGTTCGGGATTAAGCTTCGTTCCATAAAACCAGCTCTGATACCATGTTAAAGTAATTGAGATCAAATACAAAAAGGAGGCTACAATTCTGAATAATCTGTTTATTATGAATGCATTGTGTTAACCTAAATACAAATAAAGTATATATAGGTCAAACTGAAAGTACTATTCTACCCTTAATAAATAAGACTACTTAAATATTATTTAACAGATACATCATATAATCCCTGGTAGTTGAAGAAGAGTGCTCCCTTTTGTCTTGCCAAAGTTAAAGGCGGCAAGAGAGTTGATAGGCATGCATGCCTTGCACTGATATTCATCACTAAGTAAAGGGTATAGCCAGGATTCCATACAAACCAGACACATATGTACTGATATTCATCACTAAGTAGAGGGTATAGCCAGGATTCCATACAAACCAGACACATATGTACTGATATTTTTTCAACTTTAATGCGAGTGATTTGGGTAAAGCCTGTTACGTTATGTTATTTGCTTAGAGATTCATAGAGACGGGTCTAAGAAAATATTAGATAAAATGCTTACTTTAAAAGGGTTTCGGAAAGATTTAGAATGTTAAATTATATACCTTTAATAGCACCAATTGTCTAATGGGATAAATTCAATCAAATCAATGCCCATAAAATAAAGAAAAAGAAGTAGTCGAGTAACATTCATTATGCATCAGCAGTTGGTAATTTGATATGTGCACAAGTATACACTTAACATTTGCAGTAGAAATATTAGAAATGTTCTAAAGTAATCCAAAAATGGACCATAGAAAATCTGCTAAAAACTTTATTAGCTACCTATAAAGAAATAAGAATTACAAGTTGACTTAGAGACATACTGATCACTTTTAAGTGGTTGGTTATTCAAACTTGGATTTTGCGGGTTGTGTAGACACAAGAAAGTCTACTTCATGATTTATTTTTCTTCTTGCTAAAGAAATTGTGTCTTTAGAGATGTAATAAGCAAACTATTATTGTTTCATCTTCTACTATGGAAGCAAAATTTATTGCAAGCTATGAAGCAATGACATGCAATTTGTTTAAGAAATTTTATTTATGGTCTTAAAGTTATCAATTTCATATCAAGACTATTAATAATATATTATGTAATTCGGCTGTAGTTTTCTTCTCTATGAATAATAATAGTGGAAGTCAAAATAAGCATATCAACACAAAGTATTTCATTGTGTGAGAAAAAGTGAACGAACATTAAGTGTTCATTAAGCACATTGACACCAAGCTAATGATTGCAGATCCCATGACTAAAGCATTATCGGTAACAATATAGAAATCATCTGGATAGTATGGGTCTAGTTAACTCATTTGATGTTTGACTTTAATTTTTTTAGTTGATTATCTAGATGTTTTTCTTTATGTTATTCTTAGAGACTAAAATGATGTTTCGTTCACACAAAGTATTATTTTGTATATCTATCGTGATATATAAAGTTGGGCCCAAATGACTTATTGAAAGTTCATTCATAAAATTTATTTCATCATCAAGTGCTTATTTTGGGGATGCAATATATTGTAATACATGAAAGGAAGTACTTGATTATAAAGTGTGTCTGTTATGATTCATATGTTGTATTCTTGATTTAAATGTGAGTGTTTCCACGTACCACATATCTTAAACTCTATAAAGATATTGTAATTTTTCAAGTGATGTCAAATTAATGGATCAAGTGGTAGAATATTAGAAAAATATCTTTGAGATAACTCATATATCATATAAACTTTAAATTAAACGACAATTAAAGTTCAAAGTTCATTGGACTCTAGTAGTGGGACAAGCACATCCATGATGAATAAAGATGCAAAAGTTAGATTATATATAAAAGTTCCCTAGTCCAGAAATAAAAAAAAACAAAAGTCATGTCTTTCATCCACGCAAAGCAACCCTGCAGTTTAGCATAGATTAGAAAAAAATTTATTCTTTATAGCTAAAAAATTTCTGAACAATTACTACAATGCTATTAATTTTCAGCGGTGTTTATATATTTTGCGTATTAAAATTATTTTACAGTGGTCACAGTACCTGTCTACTTCAGTCACTCGCAACAGTAGGCCACAAAGGAGGCCGGTGCAATTACGAGCCCACACTGTTGTTGCCATGGCTTGTGGTTTTGACATAAATACATTTGATTCTAGTGAGAAACATGTGCTGAATTTATTTTTATTTGGGTGGTGGCAATTGTTATATGCCACTACTTTTAGGTGCCGATGAGTCGGAGCACATGCATGATGGAGCAGCTCGATCGAGTATGGCATTAGTATTTGGAGCTAGGATCGGATTTTGGAGTCTTGATCTCGGGTTGTGTGACCGGTTCACCACCAGAAAAGAGGGTTTTTTTCTTTTAATATATATGGCGGTAATTTTGGTTATTTTATGAAATTTAAATCTTTTTGAGAAACCAACCTCAGTCCAAACCATCCATTTTACAGTGAGTGAGTGGTGAGAGTACGTACAGACAACAACACTTACATTTGGGTCATCGCCAAAACCACACATCATGTGCTGCACTGTTGCATCCATGTATCCATCCATCAAAAAAAGAGAAAAAAAAAAGATAGCTTGAAAAACATCGAAAGTCGATTCAGTCACTTACATTGTTGTCTTGCTGAAAGATTCCTCGCTTATGCTTACAGTAAGCTTCCAGAGGCTGTGAAGAATGGACCCTCCTCCCCTCCTTTTGGTTTCGATGCACTAGATCTGGTGTAAGTTGCTTATCTATCTGCCTGCGATATATATATATATATATATATATATATATATATATATATATATATATATGAACATGTCCATTAATTCCAACAAAAAAACAAAGGTGCAGGAAATGTTACTATTCATGTCGGAGTGGGGTTGGGATGGCGGAGTTCGAGACCGGCGTCCTGAGATTAGGCCAATAGTAAGCTTTGTCCCAGCAAGACTGTGATCATGCACAGGCGTCGGCCCTGGGCTTTTTTAATCCTCTTGTTTTTGCATTTTAGTAAATGTTATTATAATAATGATAATGGAATTTTTTATAATTATTTAAAGTTATTACTCTTAAAGAATAATATAAATTATATTCTGGTATTTTATCTAATAACTTAAACTATTGGGTTGAGATGATTCTTTGACATGGTATCAGAACTTTGATGACCAAGTGGTCTTTAGTTCGAACCTCACCATCCCCATTTATTTGATAAAAAAATTAAGCATAAGGTAATGTGGGCTTGTGCAAGTTTTAAGCCCAAAAGGCGGGTGTGTTAGAGAATAATATAAATCATATCCTGGGACTTTACCTAATAACTTAAACTATTGGGTTGAGATGCTTCCTTGACAACCTATAATAGCTATAAAAAACTTTTATTTCTTATGTTATTACTCATCAATTTAATTAATTAATCATCTCGTGATTTCAATAATTTCAGTATTAGGGTACAATTACAACTTAAAAATTGTATTATTATCTTTAAGAAATAATTAAGTAAACACATTTATTTTATAATAAGTAAATGATTATGAATTGTAGTTAAGTAAATCTAATGTACAGTAAAAAATTATACAACCCTCCCTCTCTAATTTTGCTAATTGCTCTGTAACTATAATAATTATGAATATAGAATGGTTTTTGGATTTTGGATTTTGGAACGTCGGAATATGAATTAATATGGGATCAATCCTCTGTGCCAGAAAGAAGGAAAACAGCAGGGATTAATCCTCAATCCCACTTTTCGTTTTCTCAGAGTAGCGATTTTCTTACAGTCTGCGTGAAATGGAACCGAGAAATAATTAACTTCGCGTTTAGGACGTGGTTTCTGAGTTGTCCATGGGAAAAGCAAAGCTATTGCCCTTCATATGCTCTCACCAGTCACCCCCACCTTGCATAAATTTTAGCACAGAGAAAAGGAATATTTACGAGGAGCTTCTATTCCCACTGCTAACACAAGAAGTCAAGAACAGGAGGTGAAGGTCATGGCGATCTTGGATATATAGGGTGTAGAATTAGATCATTGCACCCTAGAACGTTGGAATATTAATTCCCTTTCTTTGAACGATTCACCCTTGTCGGCAGTGCACTGTTTTCCCCTCTGATCGAGCTACCATCCCAGTTCACGCTTGTAACTGTTTCATTTAACTGTGCGCTAGCGATTCACACAGTAGCTACAGCCTTCCCGAATTTCTGCATTTAAGAAGATTGATATCACCACCAGTCTAATCTAGTTATAAATCCGCGATGCCGTTTATTGCTGGATGTCTTGCGATATTAATTTTGGAGTATGCATACATAAATCAACCATATAATATTTTATATTGTAACTCGATGCTTGCTGTGTTTTGTAAGCTAGCGGGATGAGCTCACAAATAAGGAAGAATATTCCTAGGCTCGTGGGGATTCATATAATGGACTGTTCTTCTGTCCAAAAGTAACCAAGGAAAGCCATCATCAGAGCTAGGAGTGAGGCACACCTAAAGGTAGAGGAACCGCTTTCCAGCTCTCAAAGCTCAAATGGACTCACCATGGCCACAACACCTTACGACTCTCAACAACCACTATTAGGGTCTTTGCCTAGTCCCATGTGGGACGCACACCATAGTGAATATTATGAGCTCCAATAAGTCAGAGGTCGCCCCACATATCATTTTCATGGCACGCACTTAATTTTTTATTACAACATTCGAACTCATATGTTTATGAATGAATTGTTGCTGTTGGTGATTTTCTTATTAATAACTATTTTCACAACTTGTTTTTTTAATAGATATCAATTTTGTTTTCTTAATTTTTTATTACAACACTCAAACTCGTATGTTTATGTATGAATTGTTATTGTGCCTGATTTTTTTATTAATAATTATCTTTCATCAACTGTTTTCTTAATGGATATCAACTTTTTTCACCAATCACTTATAAGGACCAACTTTATCATCAATGGTATAGCGAGACACAATAACTAATAAACATATGAGGAAAAACAATCACTTTTTATGAAGTCATAGCTCCACTCTCCATGAGGTAAACTCATGTGACCGAGGTATATCATTAGATAAATAGACAAGTCCACTCCATTTATAATTTTTGTTCATAAGAAGAACCATAAGAGATCACAAAACACAAGTTCATACAAAAATAAATATATATTCTCCCACGTAATTCACTTTCATATACATTATTTCTCTTTTTATATTTACTAACTTAGACATTAAAGGTTTTCTTATTCTAATAGAGACCTCTTTTTCAGGAGAGCATTGAATGACCTAACATAGGCACCCCATTGGCTCATCAATCATGCCAAATACATTTACCCTTGTTTTCCCGTCAAACAATTGTAAAAAGACCTAGATTCAATGCTTTCATCATATATATATATATATATATATATATATATATATATATATATATATAAGCTGGGTTTAAAAAACCTACAAATAATACAAATAATAATATATGTTTTTGTTACTCAAAATATGAAACACACAAGTTTTTCCAAGTGAAACATAGAGAAAAAAATGATGATGATAAGAGAAATTTCGAAAACATGAAAAAGATATTTCCAAAAAAGTAGTTATAAGTAAGATGGTATTTTTAGAAAATTAGCATATTTAAAAAAAAATGGGAAACTAGCACAAATAGAAAAGGATTCTGGAAAAAAACACAATTTGATAAAAATTACAATTACTGAGTGCAGTATTTTAATTTTAGAAGAGAGGAAAGAGAAAGAAAAAAAAAACCCTTGAAGCACACCAAAGCTCCAATAACGTTATCCCTGGTACCATTAGAATAATCTCGTCAAGACAAATCTACAGATACAAAGAAAGGTCATCAATAATGGTCCTATATGCTCCGCTCAAAAACAAATAAATCACTTATCATCTTTGAACAAATTTTTTAAAAAACTGGTGCTAGTGTACCAAAACATTTTTCAAACTATGCTAGTAAGGAAAAACACCCTACTTAAGACAATTTGAAGATTATGTTTTTCAATATCCTAGATCAAAAAAATCATATATGAACATTGATCTAATTTTCATTTTTTTATGGAGATATTTTTCTACATTTGAAAACAAACCTATTATTTTTCTGGAAGAAACATATTTTTTTGGTTGTCTCTAACCATAAAAATTTATCTTCTTCAGTACATGACAATCTTTTAGACCATTATGTGTTTGACAATATTTCTCATATCATAAATATTCTAAAACTCAAAATTATTTTGCCATGATAAACAGGTAATTTTCATTCTATTATCATCAATAAAATAAGAGATTTTTTTTCTAAGGATACCAAAAAAGTCACCAATGATAGTTAGAGTGGCCTATTGTTGTATATGTTGTGTAATCAATTGGTTGGTTACACTTGACATTATCTTTATTCTTATAAATGTATATTTATTATTAATAAAGGCTTTATTTATTTTTAATATTTATTTTTGTTTGATTAATGAATATAATATTTGATTATTGAATTTAAATTAAGGATAAAGTCTTTGCGACAAAAATACTTTGCAAAACAAATTATAGAGTGGTTATAATTATAAGACTCCTAATGCATCAAAATATTGTTCCTAAGTGTTCATAGTCAATGTTTTATTAAGACCAGACATTAATTAGAGTCTTTGAGACAAATACATATTATATATATATATATATATTCGTATAAGTGGTGGTGTTGAAAACAAATATGATTTAATTACTCTGAGAAACTTTTCACTGAAAGTTAAGTCAACTCATATATAACTTTTCGAATATTTGAAGGACGATGACATGTATTTAATTTTCAAATATAAATCAATCAATTTGTTGAATTGATAATGAGTTATATTGTTAATTTATTCAATCCAATTTTATTTAGAATTGTAATTTATATTTGGGCCAACTTATCTAATAGGTCACACATATAAGAAGCATAAGTTATAAATTAAACTGTGATAATTAATCAAGTGTAACTTGATTACAAACAAGTTTTAGAAATTGAAGAGTAGGATATAATTAATATAAGGAATTGCAATTTTAAACCTAGAAAAATCAAGTAGAGACTTGATTGAATAAGTTTATCAAATTATCCTAAAATAATATATGTGATATTATCAGGGGATAAATTAATATTTTTTTTCATTTATAAAGTTATCAAGTTTCTTTATAAATAGAATGATATACTTTATATTTTATTTGTTGAGAAAAACTACATAAGTTATAGATAGAGAAATACCTTAAAACATAAAAGAGAGAGTTAACACTTAACGGCATGTCGATCTCTCTCTCCTAAAAGGATTTTAGAAGATTTTTTATTTGTAATTCGTGTAGATCACTGTTACAGGATGAACATTTGAACAACTTGTAATTTGCAATAACCTAGTCTTGAAGAAGTCAATTAGATCTTAGAAAAAAAATATGTTTTTCAGATAATATTTATTTAAACCCTAAACAATCATAAACTGTCTAACATAATTTTTGAAACTCCTAAAAAAAAATTAAATTATCATTTCTATTGTATTTATTTATTTTGGGAAACCCAACACCGTCACTTTTGGACAAGACTTGTTTATTTTCTACTCTTTTAAAGTCGACTAATGCCTCTAAAGGTAATTTCACATTTTTAACTTTTTGAAGAAGCATCATGGTTCCATTCTACTTCATTAAGATTCTTATTGGACTCATGGAGACAACTTGTTTAAGCTAAAGAAGTATTTTTTTTTTTCAAGTTATTCATAAAATATCCTTGAATAAATCACCACAAGCCGATCCGATAACCTCAAGAGTTTTTCTTGTCAGACTATTCTCCATCAAAAAACAACTCAGGCATGACAAGGTAGAGATAGAATTGGGTCTTGTTAATGGTGATAAGAAGAAACTAATCCACTTCCACTCATCTACCTCTGTAATAACATATGATATACTTCAAAAGAAAGTAAACTAGTTCCTGTTTTTGAACGTGAATCATCTTCCTCCTACGCTCGAAGCCTTGAACCATGGTTTCCTGACAGTAGATTATCAACTCTGCAGAAGTCATGACGGTAACAAGAGCTGACAAGCAAATTACTTAACAACTTTTGTGGTTTCTTTTCTTTGATTTAATCTATGTTATTGAAATCTTGGATGGGATAAAAAGATTCGATTCTTTCTGGGCTCTTAAAAGAGAGATTTTGTTAAAAAAAACTTCATGGCAGAGAAGGACAGGTGTTGGCTATGGAAAGAAGGTAGACAGATAACCACGGGAGGTATAGTTTAACTGGTCAAGTAGTGGATTTGTTCTTTAAAAATTACTTGTTTGAGTATTATAAATTTCAGAGCCACTAGAGACTTATCTAGTCATTAACTTCAGGGATTCAGGGGATTAATTAAAGTGCATGTAAGTTGATCCGAAGACCAACAGATACCAATGAATAATTCTGAGGAGTGTAGCTTAATTGGTTAAGTTCTAAATATGCTATTGTTTGAGTGCTACAAACATTAGAGTCACTGAAGGCTTATCTGATTGTTAATTTTAGGGTTTTGAGTAATTAGTTGAGGTGAATGTAAAGTGATTCGGATATTTATGTTTACCAAAAAAAAAACAAGGTGTACAGATTATAGATACGTTCGGTAACCATCAATACGTATAAGAGACGTGTAAACTGTAGAGCAAGGACACCTATCTACACATGGAAGAAACAGGCCAGAAATTAGGAAAGCCTTACGGACACGTCGCCTGTGGATGACAGGGTTTTATTATTATCTGCCTCCACAGGTGACGTGGCATTTCAAGATAAATCTTCTCTGTCTCGTGGGTCCCATCTTCACACGTGTTCTCTTAGTGGACCAGACTTCCTTATGCTGCAACACGCTGTCGATGCAGAGAATCGCATCCCATGTGAAGGAGAAGCAAAATATATAAAGAAAGAAAGGGAAAAAAAAAAATAATGTTGTTCAATACAGTAACGACGCCGTCGACAAACGACGACTGTTTTAGTAAATATATATATATATATATATAAAAAGGGCGAGAAAAAATGGGAAATAAAAGGTAGCTAATCTTTTGCGTGACAAATGGCAAACCTTTAATGGATCGGACGGCCTCAGGTTGCAACACGCTTTTGACGTAGAGAATCATTTCATTCAATGTGAAGAAGAAGCCAACAAAGCAAAATAATCATAATAATAATGTTGCTCACCACAACAACGACGTCGTCAATAGACGATGGCTATTTTAGTAAATATACATTAAAAAAAGAAGAAGAAGAAGCAGCGAGAAAAGAACGGGGAAATAAAAGGTAGCTGAGCTAACCAAACCTTAGCTTTCTTTAAATTTACACCCCTCTTGAAGATTTTGTTAGAGCAAGAAAAGAAGAAAATAAGAAGACGGAGGAGAGAAATTCAAAGATTGTGGTTTGTCCATAAACCTCGGCGTCTTGGCTTGGTAGAAATTCATTGGTAGGCAGACGCAACAGAACAGGAGAAGCAAACACAAAAATACTCTGTTAGTTTATAATAATAATAATAATAATAAAATGGATAGTATATGCTTAAAAACAGCTGGGATTCATGGGATAGCGTCAACCATATCAACCGTGAGTGGATCCCAGGTGGAGGCGCGTTCAATTACGAACGCATCTCAGCTGAGTGCGGTTGCGAGGGATAAATCGACGGCGCCTCAGAAAACGGCGTCGCCAACGTTCTCTTTTAGTCTTAGACGCCCTTGGCAATCTCTGTGGTCTGGAGGAGGTAAGAGTACCAGGTACAATGGGATGGCTTCAGACGATGCCGTGTTGGTGGAGAATGGGGTGGAGGGCGAGAGCGAAACAATGGGATCGAGTGAAGGGGAAAATGGGAACTGGGTTTTGAAGATTTTGCAAGTGAAATCACTTTGGGAAGATGAGAGAAAAGGAAGCTTTGATGTTGTTAATGAAGAGGTAAGGAAAGAAGGTGATGCTGCTTTGGTGAATGATGAAGAAGAGGAGTGTGATGTGTGTAGAGTTGGAGACGATGATGATGAAGAAGAAGAAGGAGAGAAAGAGATTGAATTTGATAGAGATTCGTTTTCGAGTTTGTTAAGGAGGGCCTCGTTAGCTGAAGCCAAAATGTATGAGAAAATGTCTTATTTGGGCAACTTGGCTTATTGCATTCCTGATATCAAGGTACCAAATCTATCCATTTCTTTCTTTCTTTTCATTTGCTTCCAAGTTTATTGCTTTGATCGCTGTTTTCTCGCGCTGGAGATGAGAGTTCTGCGTAAATGTTTCTTTCTTATGAGGTCTTGGATATGATTGGTAGATTTATTGGATCTTGGATCGACCTGTACATGGTGGATTTTATAGTTTTGGTGATCGGATTTTCTATATTAAAAGAAGATGATCTTAGTTACTCTGCTTTGTTGTTAGATGACTTTCAATCGTATGGCTTGTTCTTTTTAGATATTCAAATTTTCTGTTTTCCTCCCTGTTTGGGGAATTTTTTATTTTTTTCTGAATTCTCATTTCAAGTGTCTTTTTGTCGAATTTTAATTCGTTGGGGAGCAATTTTGAGTATAGATCATTACTGTGCTTGCACGCGAATTTCCTGAGTTTGTTGTGATCCCTTTTGTTAAACAATGTTCGTAGGACGCCACAGCTGACATCTGTGAGATTTGGGATGCTTTAGTTTATTAAGGTTGTTGTTTTAGCTGTTGCATGTTGTGCCTGTGAGCCAAAAGTGTAACTGGGCAAAAAAGTGCTCAATTTGATACTTATTTTCTCTGAATTTACTGTCTCCGCTGTTCATTATCTTATTTTCTGTTCCTTGCTGATCGAGAAACTTACTGCTTTAACGTTGCAATTTAAATGTCTTCAAGTTGATGAATTGAACTTTTCTTCCTTCTTTTGGTAAATTCAGCCAGAAAGTCTCTTGAAACGCCGTGGTCTCTTCTTTGTGACTTCATCAATAGAGAGAAGGGAAATGGCCATGAGAACTGAGAAAAATCATGTGCCACCTGAAGATGAAGAAGCAGAAAGCACGATTGCAAAGGATGAGCTGGAAGGCAATGAACAGGAGAATGCTGGGAATCGCATAAGTGCCTCATCTGCATATCAGATAGCTGCCTCTGCTGCTTCTTATTTGCACTCACATACAAAGAGCATACTTCCTTTAAAATCCTCAAAAGCTGATACTAGTGAGGATTCTTATCAAGGAGGCAATAAAACCATTGGGCCCATTAACACAATGAACCCAGATGTGGCATCTTTTATGGCAACCACTGACTCAATGACAGCTGTGGTTGCTGCGAAGGAGGAAGTGAAGCAGGCTGTTGCAGATGATTTGAGCTCGACACGTTCATCACCATGTGAATGGTTTATATGTGATGATGATCGGGGTACAAGATTCTTTGCGATTCAGGTACCTCATATTAATTTATTCTGTATAGTGTAAATTGTGGTCTGAGTGTGATGTAACTGGAGAATGGTCAGTGATCTCTGTTTATAGATTGCATCTCTGTTGAATATTTTAGACTGTGATCCAAAGATCATATTCCAGCTTGCAAAAAATGATTCCCATCGGACCAGTCATGACAATGCTCAAAGAAACTTCTAATTTGATTGTTATTAACTTATTGTTGGTATCGTCTTTGTGACTATAATCCTCAGGCAGGTTCTTATTTTCTGATGTGCAGGGATCCGAGACACTAGCATCTTGGCAAGCAAATTTACTGTTTGAGCCAGTCCTGTTTGAGGTAATAATTTTTTGAATTTTCAAATCATCATTCACTCTGCTCAAAAAATTTACTTTCTTTGCTGGTATAGAATGTTGGGAAAAAGTTTTAGCAATTCAAGCATTATCTTGAGAAAGACTGCTTAATGTTTAAAAGACTTCTATTCTGCAGACATTTAGTGCAGTAGAACAGCGTGTTAATTCTGTACATAATCCCACAAATTGATAAATGTGATTTGCCTTTGTGGTTTAGGGATTGGATGTGCTTGTGCATCGAGGTATTTACGAGGCTGCAAAAGGAATGTATGAACAGATGTTACCCGAAGTTCGTGCCCATCTAAAATCTCATGGCAGGGGCGCTACCTTTCGTTTCACAGGGCATTCTCTTGGAGGAAGCTTGTCGCTACTCCTAAATCTCATGCTGAAGATAAGAGGTGAAGTGCCAGCCTCTTCCTTGCTTCCTGTTATAACATTTGGTGCACCCTCCATCATGTGTGGAGGTGACCGTCTTCTTCGGAAGCTTGGCTTGCCACGTAGCCATGTTCAAGCAATTATGATGCATAGAGACATTGTGCCTCGAGCCTTCTCTTGCAATTATCCTAATCATGTAGCAGAACTTTTGAAGGCTGTTAATGCAAACTTCCGGAATCATCCTTGTCTCAATAACCAGGTAAAGTTTCTCTTAAAGTATCTACTTAATTGTATTTTTTTATCTTGATTATTTTACTAACTTGTTTGTGTACTTTTATCACAGAAACTACTGTACGCTCCAATGGGGGAGCTTCTCATTCTGCAGCCGGATGAGAAATTCTCACCTCACCATCATCTTCTTCCATCAGGTAGTGGTTTATATTTTTTGAACTGTCCACCGTCTGACACCAGTGATGCAGAGAAGCAGCTCCGCTCTGCACAGATTGTGTTCTTAAACTCTCCGCATCCTCTTGAGATCCTAAGAGACCGCTCTGCATATGGTTCTGAAGGAACCATCCAAAGGGATCATGACATGAATTCTTACTTTAAATCTGTCAGGAATGTGATTCGCCAAGAGCTAAACCGCATCAGAAAAGCCAGGAGACAGCATCGCCGCAAATTCTGGCTTTCCATCGTGGCACCGCATGGCAATGATGCCAGTATCCTTGTAGGTAGGCCTGTGGGATTTATGAACATGGGCCAAAACCAATTCAACTTCTCAGGGATCTTGCAGACTGGGAGAGAGTCCTTGAAACGGTTCAGTAGGCTCGTTGCATCACAACACATGCATTTGCTTGTGGTTCTCATGTGTCCTGCTCGAGTGTTGCTCTTCGGGGCATACAGTACCATCAATTACCATTGAATAGCCTTGTTGTCTTAGGCACATTCTGTCTCGTTGGTGGAATATTGTACAGTTGCTGGCACATGGCAGGTAAGACCATTAGATTATTCTTTATTCATTGCTTCCACCCAAAAAAAAAATTAAATGATTCAAGTTTTCTTGGCCCTTTATCGAAATATTTATGTAGAGTCGAACTACAATTGAATATTGATCAATACAAAAGAATTACAGTTTGAGTTCAGTCATGAACTCACAAATTGTCTTCTCTGGTGAAAGTAATCTCATTTTATCGTGATGCTCAGCTTCCAGTCATCTTCTTTTCTGACTAAACTGATTATTGTTGTAGCTTGCGGTATTTGTCTTCTTAGGCTGTCTATATGCGAAAAGACCTCAACGTATCAAAGATATGAAAGTGAGATACGGCGTAGGTAGGCGTTACAAACACGATATTCCAGTTACTCAGCTCATCGATGTCTTGTGGACGTTGATTATTTAGCTATCAAAATATCTTGGTCAGCACCTAAAACTATCTGAAGATCACAATCAGCCCATCAATAATTTAGCCATGCCTTTATATAGTACGCAAACCCCGGCAGATAGATATCATTAGGAAAACCTGTCCACTTTCGGGCGAATCCTTCAGCTTGTGAAGCTCCTTGAACATTTAGCTAGCTCAAAACGCAAGAGGAAACTTCAATTTCAAGGACACAGCAAGGGGGAATCTGTGTCCAGAGCCATTCGATGACCCACGTTAAGAACATGGAAACTTTCAAGTAGGACCGTGCACAAATAGACAAGCCACGAGGCTAAAGTCCTGGTCTTGCTTAAGGGCTGCACTAAAAGGCTCGATTGGAGACAAAATAAGCCCCAAATGTCTGTGTTCGTAACACATATCCATCCAACAAGGCATCGTCAGCCAGCTAGATTATGGATGAACAGTCGGTGAACTTTTGAACCTCCAACTTGCGTCGTGTACAAAATGCGTGTCGTGCCGGCGTTTAGTTGTTGAGTACCGTCGTTTTCATTGAAAGTGTCATCTTCCTCAATGTGATTTGAATGATTTTGTTCTGCCAAATAGCCTCAACTAAGTTCATTGGCCGCTCTATAGATAGAAGAAAAAAAAAAAGAACAAAATAGAATACCTGTGATGTGTCTTTTTAAAAAATAGATTTTAATTATAAATCAAACAATTTTTTTATCTAATATTAAGATTAAAAAAAAATATTTCATCTACAGAAGTTAACATAGGTTGATCTATGAAATTCAAGAGATTAATCTTGAAAAAAACAAATTGAAAAGCTTAATTTTGAATTAACTCAAAGTTAAAGGGTAAACTCGGTAAAAAGTAACATTTATTTTAGAAAAATTAAGTGAACTCGAGTCAACAAAGCAAACTTGCGATACAAGTCATGCACGTCTTCGGATTCAATAAATTTTTTATATCACAAATTATTTTTCATTTAATTATATGATAATAAATCGCTTGATAATCTTTTGTATCAAATACTTATTTTAGAAGTAAAAAAACCACGATAGAAACGTGGTGCTGAGATAGTAAAAGTACATCATTGATAACAAATGATGCAACTGTATTTTTTTTAAAAAAATGAGAGGTAATAAAAGCATTAAACTAAAAGGAAAAGAAAAATACTAATAGTTCAGATTCTGTATATTAACCCATTAAACCTACGAATCAGCTTATCAACTCAATTGTTTTTAACAATTCTTTTATTATTTTTTTAACTCAAATATAAAAGATCAAGAATCTTAAAAAAAAAAAAAAACTAAACATGTGGGCCTTGCATTTAAAAAAAAACAGCCTTGGCTCGTGGGCCTTCTAGCCCAACCTGTGTTCCTGGGCCTATCTTTATTTTTTTAACTTTTTATTCTGCTTCATTTTAAAAAAAAAAGAGTTGAAGACATGTCGTCTATTTTTGTAGAATCTAGCGACCTCTGGTTGCTGAAAAAACAAGGCTTCAATTTTTTTTTAAAAAAAAAACTCATTTTCAACCTATTTTTTTACCCAAAACACTTAGAAAACACCATGATAAACCTATACATAACCTAAAAACCAGAAAATAGCTCAAAAAACTAAAATTAACCCAAACCCAAAAATATTATCATGGTAGACCTCCCTCCTCGGGCAAGGAGAAGGAAAAAGAACACTCAAGTAAAATTACCCTCATGAAATGGAACTCATTAACACCAATTTCAAACTTTTGGTAGCATGAATCATCATAAACAATGACTTTGTTTCTCCAAGTTAGAATCCGATATCCTTTCTCTTTTCTTTGACAAAAAAAAAAGAGTTGAAAAATAAAAGAAATAGGTTTTTGTATAAAAATTGAATTTTAGATAACTAAAGGGACAGATCAACTATAAACTAAAAAGATGGGGAGCAAATTATTTTTTTGTATAAAATTCAAAACCATCACCTATTTTACCTGTTATTTTCATTTTGATCCGCTATTTTGATTCTCTGACTTTCAATTCAAACCTTTTTTCCAAAAAAAAATATGCAATTAGACGCTAGTTTGGACTAAAAAACTAAATTGTGTTATAAAAAAAAATTTAAAGATAAAATTAAACTTTTTGAAAAAAATAGACTATTACAGTCCATTTATGAGATAATGAACATTGTTGGGAGCTACAATCTTTTCCCGTATGAATTAGTTTCTGTTAATTTATTTGCCCTTTATTATGCTTGAATCGAGGGGACATCGGGATGGAGAATTCAATCGAAAAGTCGAAGGTGGACCTCCAGGGAAAGATTCCAGAACTTTTGAGTGTGACATTACGGGTGGTTAGGCCTATTATTAATAGGGCCAACCATACAGATGAAAAGCATTGACATGGAAAAGATGCACAAACCATCATTGCGATATTTCGGTGTTTATGGGGCATAGGTGGGATAAAAGGCTAGAAATATCATAGAGTGACGACCTCAAGGTTTTGTGTAGAACCCACGCATGGCACTCTTTGATCTCTTGTAAAACAGACCCAAAGACTCACAATTCGTGGGTTGCACTCGCATCACAAGTCCTTGTAGAAACAGATAGATAAACTAATCTGGTGACTAAATTTCTTCCCATCCCTTTATAACAAACATTTTAGTACTATGAGATTTGTTTACAGAGTATCCCTAATTCAGATAACTTGGAATAATGAACATGGAACTCATCTGTTTCTAGAGGGTCTACTTACCTTATTCTAAAGTTAAAAACAGGGAAGATCAGTACCTACTGGACAAACCCAAATAATCTGTGTCCACACTGAAACTAGTTATTGGGCTTCTGACAGGCAATTAAGTTTAGAAATAATCAAGACCCATAAGAGGATGGATAAAGATACGTCACCAGGGCCTTTCCAACTGCTTAAGGTTTGCTGCAAACTTGGCCTCCTTGTAACATTATTTCAGAGTTCATGCTCTAATTTATTTAACACTAAGCTTAATTTGTCCCAAATCCATAATGTAATTCGCCATTAAACAAAACAAAATTCAGTTCAATAATACAAGTATAATGTATTTTTAAACAATTGATCAGCCTGGATTTGCTCAAGCAACCTATCCATCCAGCAACCTATCCATCCAGCAACCTAGGCAAGGTAATGGCATAAGAATCCCCCCCACCACCACCACAAAAAAAAAAAAAAAAACATGTTCTGAATTTACTCTTCAGAGATCATTAGTTCGAGACCCACAAACTTTCAGGACTACTAGAGACTTACATGGTCGTTAACTTCAGGATCCGTGAGATTAGTCAAGGTGCACACAAGCTCGCTCAAACACCCACGTTAATCAGAAAAAAAAAGAACATGTTTATGGCTATGAGGTTACTGGGGATGGGGCATACAGTAGGGAGAAATAGGCAAGAGGTCATCACACAAAGATTCAATTTACAACATAAGCTCGAAGTTCATCAAAACACATTCGATAACTTTCGAGAATAGGTGTGCAGAATTTATTGCTAAGCATGTTCTCACAACAAACTTCTTAGTCTTGACACATTCGGAGTACATGAGTTGGCACGGGAACAATCAGAGAATACTAATGGTAAAGTAGACAAGTCCATGGCCAACTAATTTTCAAGAATATCACAAATTACAGATTAATCTTACCTGCCAAGTACCATGAGTGCATGGCAAGACTGCCAAATGACATGATATTAGCAAGGGATGATAACCCATGAATCATTCCGAATTTCTTGTTCATGGCAGCAAGCTTTGGATTGGCCTTCGCCACTTCCCTGTTCTTTGTCCATCCAACTTCAGTCCCAATGTTCTCTTCACGCTCCACCTTGTGCCTTTGCTTCATCATCTAAACCACCAAACAAAGAAAAGAATTCACAAATCAATCCTGAACGCATCGATAAACTCAGACATAAAAGTCAATGGCAGCCTCGGAGTTCAAACAGTAATTTTCAGGGGATTGAATATTATTAACTCCAGTTTTTGTGTCTGGTAGTTTGGTCATGTTTCTTGAGGGAAAAAAAGAACAAAAAAGAGGTAGTTGAGAATCAAGGAAGAATAAAAAAGATTAAACAATTAAATCATGATGGAAAAAAAAGAAGCAAAAAAGAGGTAGTTGAGAATCAAGGGAAGAATGAAAAAGATTAAACAATTAAATCATGATGGATTTTCGTGACCTTACCAACGAAAATCTCCAGTCAATCAAAACAAATTCAAGCATTTGACCAAGTTTATTTAACCAATTCAACCATTTGAACAATGAACAAGAGGCAGCAAACCTTTTCTATTTCTATTTTTTTTATAAAAAAAAGTGCAAAACAACAATGAAAATTGAAAATGAAAACAATCATCAAGTTTCGTAAGACAACGAAATAAAGATATAGGGCATGTTTAGTGTTGTTTTTGAACCATTGTTTCATCATTTTTTTTTGTATTTTTAGATCGTCTTAATATAATGATGTTTTTTAATTTTAATTTTAATTTGATATGAAAGTGAACACAAGCTCTACCTCACTTTGAATTCCACGTAGTCACATGGCAGGAAAATTCTACTTCCAATAATTAACGAGGAAATGGGTAATTTTAATACACTTCGAGAGTTGAAGTGCACATAACTAATATGAACAAAATGTAATTTATACCTCAATTGTCATTGGAGTAAAGACAAACAGATTGGTGAGATTGAAAGCAAAAGATGAAAGCAAGAACCCAAGCTGGTACTTCTCTGCAGTGGATGCTGATTTCCATGGATGCAGATAACCAAACGCTGCCACAGAGATTGCACAGCAAACGCCCACCAATAAAAAATACGCAGGAAACATCTTGCTTTGCAAATTACCAAACTGATGCCTCGGCAAGTTCCTAGATAATTTCCACACGATTTAGTCATCGCTAAGCAATCATTCCCAGTGAATTGTTTTCATTATCATTATGAATTTCCGTAAAAAAATCATTATATATTAGGCATAATTAAAGTAAAAAAAAAAGAAGGGAAGATGAAATAATTAGCAAGGGTTAAAACTGATACTTGAACATGATGATGCCGCCAATGAAAGTGACCCAGAGAGCGGAGCCAAAAGCGGTGGAGAAGCAGAGGAGGTGAGCCAACTTCAAGTAAGCGGAGAGATGAGTGACCGATTTTGATCCGAACGTTTCTGGAGAAAAGAGCACGCCTATAGCAAGGAATGCTATCGCTGCTAGGAATCGACTTAGCCAACCCATCTTTCTCTCTCTCAGAAGAATACTTTGCCGCAGGAGATTGAAGAAAGGGAGGAACGAAGGATTTTTTATTTTAATTTCTGAGCTGCGGGTACAAATACAAGAAATTGGTAGTTGTTTGAGACTTTAATGGTGGCCGGATTTAGTTGGTTTGACTAAAATGCCACTTGTAATTCTTGACAAAGAGTAATTTCGATTTACTCCTCTTTTCCTAAAAAAAAAAATATAGATATATAAATACACTAACCATAAATGAATAGAAAACATAAGATAAATATTTTGCGCTAGGCCAGATTAGTTTTTTTTAACATAAAAAATTAAAAATATATAAAATTTGATTAATTGATTTAATTAGATTCAATAAACTTGGTTAATCTAATAATATGGTTGGAAAAAAAACATAAAAAATTGACAATAATTGAATAAAAAGAAGCACGCTAATAACATGAAAATATATCTTTTTAATATTCTTAAAAGGTCCCTATGATATTCTTCGTTAACAAAACAAAAATTAAATGAGAATGGGATGATCATTCAGAAAGCAAAATGAAAAAAAAATATATGAATCTCAATTCTTATAAAAAATAATATTGACTGATGAAATTAAAAAAAAATAAAAAGAAAAAAAAACAACCCAAGTTTATCTAAGCCATCAAGCCATATCCATGATCTAGTTGTGAGACCAAAATAACTCTAAGAAAAACAAATCGAATAAAATCATGAAGCTTCATTATCAAATAAATTAAGTGTTGAAGGTGCAAAATAAGAAAAAATAATAAAAAAAGCAATATAAAAAAAAACCTGAGTCAACCCTAATAAACTCGCTAAATTCATGACCTAGGACATGAGGTCGAGATAAATCCATAGAAAGAAAAGTGAAAAAATAACGATTGCAAATCCCCAATCAACACAATATTGAAAGCTGAAATTGAAAAAAAATCAAATTTAAAAAGAACTTAAAAAAACTAAATCCAATGCGGTTTAATCTCTTAAACTCGTGACATGGGTCATGAGATCGAATTGAACCATAAAAGTCAAAACCAAAAAAATCATGAAGTCAAACTCCCAGTCAAAAAAATAATGAGGGGTAAAATTAAAAAACAAATCAACAAAAAGGATCCAAAACAAAAAAAAATTTGAAAAGAATGAAGACCAAAATTGATATAAAAAAATATTGAGAAATAAAATTAGAAAAAACAAATAACATTTAAAAGAATAAGGCGCAAATTTGATATAAAAATCAAATGTCAATGGATGAAATTAAAAAATAAATTGATACAATCAAAATAATAAGGATCAAAATTAAAACTTAAACAAAAAAGAAACGTAAAAAAAAGACACAAGTCAACCTTAGGGTCCGTTTGTTTACGCGGCTGTAGCTGCGTTTTAAATAAACCAAAGATTTAAGATGTTTGGTAAAGATAAAAACGAGATTTACTGTTCATGGGCTCCATTATTTACCGCGTTGCAAACGCAGGGGGAGAAGAAGCAGCTTAGAGCTGCTTTTTTTTGCAAACTGTGCTACAGCACAGTAACTAGAGGCGTGCAACTTTCTTCTTCCAGTAACTAGAAACGCACAACTTCTTCATCTTCTGCACTTCCATGTCTCCACTGTTCACGTGAACAGTGGAGACATGGAAGTGCAGAAGAAGAAGAAAAATGAGGGGCTGGGGAAAACAGGAAAAGAGTCCAACTCCAGCACTAAGCAGACACTGAGAGGAGAAGGAGCAGAACAGAGGAATAGAAAAGTGCCCCACTTTCATCTTCCTCCCGCTTTGCTTTTATCAACATTACATTGTTCAAGTGAATTTTAATTCACTTGAACAGTGTAGCAACACGCGTGTTGCTTTGCCCAGCCGGGTCACTGGCTTGGGCCAGTGATCGGGCCGGGCTGGCTGGGTTTAGCCCAGCCCATATGGATCGGACCGGGTCCGATCCAAACCTAAATGCATTGACCCGAGTCCGTCCCAAATCTAAATGCATTGAACCAGGTGTGACTTAGTAAAATAAAAAAAAATCCAAAAAATTTTCACAGATATTGTGTTTTATTTGAAAAACTAATGTTTAGCATGATTCAAGGGCACTACATAATTACATTTGAATGAGATCATATGATGACGTAGCATTTATAGAATTTGATCGCAATCTCAATTTTGTTCTTGATGATATTTTACCTGATGTTGTTGCACGCTCAGGAAACCATGGAAAACTATAGTCCTTGTTGGATAGATTTCATACGTGATGAAATTACACATAGTTTAATGCAACAATAAAATATAATTTATATAAAGTATTGTTTATTTTATGATGTAATATCAGTAGTTAAATCGATAATATTTCAATGAAAAACCATTAATATTAATATATGTCTTTTTTAATTATTTTATAACCTCAGTTTGAAAAGCATTCTTTAACCAAACACATTAAACTACTTTTTATTCAACCTCAATTTCAACCACAGTTTTAACCAAACATATATTTTTCCAAACCAACCTCAACTAAAAGTACTTTTTATAAAACAACTTTTTTCAAACCACAACCACAACAGCTATCGCAATACCAAACACTAGTAAGCTCGTTGAATCCATGACTCGCGACATGAGATCGAGATAAACTCATAGAAAAAAAGTCAAAAAATAATGAATACAAATCCCCAACCATCACAGTGTTAAAAGATCAATTGAAAAAAAAAATTAATTTAAAAAAATAAATAAAGAGAGACCAAGTACAATTTGGTCTAATCTCTTAAACCCATGACACGAGTCATGAGGTTTGATTGAACCATAAGAGGCAAACCCAAAAAAATCTTGAAGCCAGATTTCCAATCAACCAATTAATGAAGAGTAAAACTAAAAAAAAACAAAAAATGATCAAAAACAAGAAAAAATAGAATTGAAAAGAATAAGGATTTTTTAATTTCAACCACAGTTTTAACCAAACATATATTTTTCCAAACCAACCTCAACTAAAAGTACTTTTTATAAAATAATTTTTTTCAAACCACAACCACAACAGCTATCGCAATACCAAACACTAGTAAGCTCGCTGAATCCATGACTCGAGATATGAGATCGAGATAAATTCATAGAAAAAAAATCAAAAAATAATGAATACAAATCCCCAACCATCACAGTGTTAAAAGATCAAATTAAAGAAAATATTAATTTTAAAAAAAAGATAAAGAGAGACCAAATACAATTTGGTCTAATCTCTTAAACACATGACACGAGTCATGAGGTTGGATTGAACCATAAGAGGCAAACCCAAAAAAATCTTGAAGCTAGATTTCCAATCAACCAATTAATGAAGAGTAAAACTAAAAAAAAACAAAAAATGATCAAAAACAAGAAAAAATAGAATTGAAAAGAATAAGGATTAAAAATTTTATAACAAGAAAAAGAAATTAAATTTAGATGGATGAAAATGAAAAAAAATCAAGTGTTAAAAGATATCGCAATACCAAACACTAGTAAGCTCGTTGAATCCATGACTCGCGACATGAGATCGAGATAAACTCATAGAAAAAAAGTCAAAAAATAATGAATACAAATCCCCAACCATCACAGTGTTAAAAGATCAATTGAAAAAAAAAATTAATTTAAAAAAAAAAATAAAGAGAGACCAAGTACAATTTGGTCTAATCTCTTAAACCCATGACACGAGTCATGAGGTTGGATTGAACCATAAGAGGCAAACCCAAAAAAATCTTGAAGCCAGATTTCCAATCAACCAATTAATGAAGAGTAAAACTAAAAAAAAACAAAAAATGATCAAAAACAAGAAAAAATAGAATTGAAAAGAATAAGGATTTTTTAATTTCAACCACAGTTTTAACCAAACATATATTTTTCCAAACCAACCTCAACTAAAAGTACTTTTTATAAAACAATTTTTTTCAAACCACAACCACAACAGCTATCGCAATACCAAACACTAGTAAGCTCGCTGAATCCATGACTCGAGATATGAGATCGAGATAAATTCATAGAAAAAAAATCAAAAAATAATGAATACAAATCCCCAACCATCACAGTGTTAAAAGATCAAATTAAAGAAAATATTAATTTTAAAAAAAAGATAAAGAGAGACCAAATACAATTTGGTCTAATCTCTTAAACACATGACACGAGTCATGAGGTTGGATTGAACCATAAGAGGCAAACCCAAAAAAATCTTGAAGCTAGATTTCCAATCAACCAATTAATGAAGAGTAAAACTAAAAAAAAACAAAAAATGATCAAAAACAAGAAAAAATAGAATTGAAAAGAATAAGGATTAAAAATTTTATAACAAGAAAAAGAAATTAAATTTAGATGGATGAAAATGAAAAAAAATCAAGAAAAGTATAAGAAAAAAAATAAAAAAATGAGGACCAAACTTGATATAAAAATCAAATACCAAGAGATGAAATTGAGAAATAAATAAATTAAATTTGACATAATAAAAAGAATGAAGAATATATTTGATAAAATTAACAAATGACCACACTTTTTTTTTTTAATTTTTGCAAGGACATAATGTTTTTCAAGGCTAAAGAGAGAGAAAAGAGAGGGAGAAGTAAAAACATTGTCGAAGCTCCACCGTGTAAGGGACGGCGACATGGGCCTCACTACTGTTAAGAGGGCAGCTAGACACATTGCACGTCGTCTTAGAATGTGAAATTTGACCATTTGAAGGGAGCGAGAGTCTTCCACTTGTTGGCGCGTGTCCACCAACTTTTTATTTAAAATAATATTATATTTTAATTAAAAGAATTAAATGCCCCTAAGTCAAATTACTAATTATAAAAATACCTACATGAAATGACAAAAATACCATTTGATCTTAACTTTTTTAAAAATAATTTTAAGGGTAATTTGGGTATCTCATCGTGCAAGAAATTTTGAAATTCTTGAAAAGCCCCTCACCTTTAAGTTCAATTAAATTAGCTTCTAAGGGTGGTTTAATAATTTTATTGTGCAACTAACAACTAAAAAGACTTTGATACCTCTATGATCTTTGAATTGACAGTTTAATCATGTGAATAAGACCGTTGAATTTCTCAAACCAAGTTATAAGTATGTGGTTGTTAAGTGCAAAATAGTAATTTTACTGTATGAATAGCCAAAGCTAGCTTAAGGTGAATAAGGGCTTTGGACAAAATTATAAATGAGACCTTTTAAAATATTAAAGAATTAAATATATTTTTTTAATTTTTTATGTATATCGGACAGATGGGATCTTGAGCGATTTTTATTCTATATTTGGAATTGTTTTTGTTAAGTGAAGTCAATTTTCATTTCATAAAATATAATTAACAAATATATTTTATTTATTCTTGAGGTTTTTTAATTAAATAAAAGCCTTGAGTCATTATTTAAGTAGTCGTTAACTTAAATCTGATGTGAATAGCCATAAACTCTAGTATTAACTAATCTCTAGTATTAACTAATTAATTCTTGTTAAGAACATATAAATTTTACATGCATACGTAATGCTATGCAATTATTTAAAATGTTTTTTATTACTATAATCAAATAAAAAAAAATATTTTTCCAACTCAAGTTACTTTACATCAAACAACTCTACTAGTTGCAATAAAAAATTAATTATTCTTTTATTACGACCCTCAATTTTTGGCGACGTGTTGAACCGATGATTTTCGTCCACCTACCAGCACATTGTCGCATTTGATCCAGTGTTCTGACTAAAATGCCACTGGTAAAATACTAACCAGGAATTTACGCGAGAGATGGAAATAAATTAGTTGCCGGCGGAGGAAAAGGAGACACCATTGCGAGAGAAATTGCATTGACATTGTTCTTTGTATTTTTTTCCCCGCATTTTCCTTCTCAGTTAATTAATTCTATTTTATTTAATTTGTTGGCATGAAATATTTTACTAATATTTCCCTAATTCATTTGAAATTTCCTCTAAGATTTTGTGGGTTTGAACAATTAAGTAATTTTTATCATCAATGTAAAATCTAAAATTTATTTTATCATTGTCCTATCAAATTATATCATTTAATTTTTATGCAAAATTAACATGATTTTTTTGTTTGATATTTGTTGACCACGTTTCAACTAGTACGGGTTGTAACTCGAAACTTTAAACTCATTTAATACTGTTGTAATAATAATTGTTTTTAAAGTATTTTTTATTTGTAAATACATAAAAATAATATTTAAAAAAAAACACATCTAAACAATATAAAAACACTAAAAAAATTAATTTGAAACAAATTTTTTTTTAATTATTTTCAAATACACTTTACAACACAAAAACAAACAAATGGAAAGAAAACTTGTTCCCAAACTAACAAAAGTGTTGATCATGACCCATGCTAAAATCTTTGTATTCTATTAGATTTAGTAATATTTTTTTTACAATATCATGTTCTAAACATTTGATCATATCGGTTTCAAGCGTTTCCGCTATTGGATCATTTGTTACAGATTTTTGTTTACAATATTTAACATTATAAAATAATTTCAAAATGTTTCAGTGTTTTATTTTGAAAAAAGACACTTCAAGGCCAGTTTCTTGTGAATTTCTCAAAACACGCCCGTGAAAATACCTCCTGTGAACGTCTATGGCTATGCAATTCTGCATGCTTGCGTGGAGCAGAGGAGAGCAAATTGACTCTTGGCTTGTTTAGCAGGGATAATTAAAAAAAAAAAAAAACTTTTAAGGTTTCATCTTGTTTTTATTTTTTTATTGCTCATTAAAAATATATATTTTATATTTTATACGTATGCTGACATTTAATTTATTTTCAATAAAAAGTCAATATTATCTACAAGATTGTAATTACTTAATTTTAACATTACAAACTTGGTAATTGGGATGACAAAGTATTTTATCCATTTTAAATTTTGTATTGAACACTTCATTTGCATAATCTATACCTCACATTTATAATACTAGACTTGAGTAATTTAGATCTTCTTCCTCTTCTCAATCAAAGAAGCGCAAAATCATAACCAGGATCAATAATTTTATTGTAGTGGTATGATCAACTAATAAGTAGAAAGAGTTGTATTAATTTGGTAAACTGATCCAGATGCCTTAATTTTTAGTTTATCAACAAATAACATTTTTAGTATATCAGCTAATGAATCAAGTTTTTATCAGTATATTTTTATTAAAAAACACTGGATCAAAAAAGATTTATGAGTATAAATTTTCAGGAAAAGAATCACGCTCAAGTGAAAGTGCGTTAAGCTTGATAGTGTGCCACGTCCTTGGTGTTATTTGGCAGTGTGCTACACCATTAGGTCTCTGGGCTTGATAGTGTGCCAATTCTCCTTCTTTTCCAACAGAAAGCAGCCTCTATAATGATTGAAGTGGGTGTTGTCTCCCTGAGATCTCTTGTTGAAGAGGAGTGAGACCCCCTTAGTGCCTCTTGAGCAATCTTATTAGTAGGAAGGTCAGTTGCAGGGATGTCTTCATGGACATCCTCAACTTGGACTGAGATTGTAAAAATTTCTTTAATGTTCATTTATATAAAAGACCTAACCCTTTGTCTTCGCTCCAATAATTGATTTTCTTCAGAAGTATATATTGTTCTACACTTTTTTCTTATTCTAGCTTGTTGAACTCCTCAACCACTTCATTTTGATTTCTAAATCTTACACATATTACCTCCTTCATACCAAATCTCAGCCTTGTATTCTATATACAAGGCATCAATCTCTACCAATTGAAAAACATATATGAAATGCATTTTAAAAAAATTTCTACATTTCCTAATCTAACCATAAGGATTATCTCCAAAAAAATTAGGTAATTTTACCCTTGGCATGGCTATATTATACCTTGTTTTGATTCTTTCTTAAATTCCCAAAACATATCCCTTATTGTTATTCTAGTGAAAGGAGTTGTTCCCTTCCACAGTGGCGCATTCTCTCATTCCATGCTCACCATCCAAATTAGCTTTGAAGGAATTCAAAGTTGATAGCACTATATCCAATTATGATTGCAATTGTTCCACCTTATTGCACAATTTATCTTCTTACACCTTCATTTTTGCTTTGATATCCTGTATCTAATTATTGGTGTATTTACTGTGCTCTTCTAAAGCTTTTAGTATGTTATTGTTTTCCATGAAAAGTTAGAAGTGTTTGTATGGATCTTTAGTGCTCTGATACCACATTGTCAATGAAGGTCTTGACAATGGAGTTTGATAGAAGGAAAAAAGATTGAGAGAAAGAGAAATAAAAAGAAAAGGAAGAAGAAGCTCTAGAAATTTTACAGAAAAAAGATTCTTATTAATTACTCTACTTATTAATTTGACAGCAACTAACTTCCTAACTGTCTCTAACTAACTATTAAAATAATCAACTAATTGTTACACACATGTCAAATGCTTGGATACTATTGCTGCTACCATTGTTCCTGCTGAGTTGCTACACTGCTACTACCATTATTATTGATCTTGTTGAGCTGCTATTATTGCTTTCTTCTTACTTATATAACAAAAAACCCTTTAAGTTTCTTTTCTTTTAAGATCATTTTTTTCTCTTTTCTTTTTTCTTGTACTTAGAGCTTTTTTCTTGTTGCCTCTTCAATTCATGGTAGCCCTATTTATAAACCTTATGTGACACCCTTCTTAGCCCATTAACATCAAAATACATCATCACCTTTTTATTCTTCACCTCTTAAATTTTCATATCTGTCGCACGTCCCCCGCGCGGTGTTCGATGGTGATTTTTTGTTTGTTTTGCTTGATTGGTTCTTTGGAGTCGCCACCTAGTATTATGGTCACTAGGAAACCTAACTGGTCTTACAGAGATTCTAAGTTAAGGGACTGGTTGTATAAAGGGAAGGTATTAACACCCTTAGTACGCCCTACCTAAGGTAAGCTGCTTGATGTTTGGTTTGCCTTATAATTGCTATGGTGTTGGTGTTCTCTTAAATAGGTTTTCTATGATAGGTTTGCTATGATGAATGGATTTAGGTTCAAAGTCTAAAAGCAAGAACCCTTGGTCAATGTGGATCACTCTTAAATATGTCTACAAAGTACCAAGAAGAACCAATGCAGATCTCTTGAAATCTGTGTTTGATTCAGACTAAATTTATAACCTATGATTTATGAGATAGGTAAGATAGAAATCTAAGGAGATTCAATGTGCTTAGGAGCTTATTTTTCCCTTAGTATTTCAAGAGTTTGCGACTCGTAAATCGCAAGGAGGAGAGACAAAGATTCAGAAATCTAAGAAAATTTAGAGCGCTTTAAAAGCCTCATTTTGTCTTAGTGTTTCATACTCATGACTCGTAAACTGTGGAGTCAAAAATTAAAATGTCCTCGATTATAATCGAGGCTTCTTTCAAGGATATGTGATGACTTATTATTCCTAAAAAATTATTTTGGATATTTACCACTTAGGGTTTCTTTATCCAAACATTAACAGCGAATAATAACAAGTTATTCCCAATAATATTTTGGATATTCATCCCTTTGAGATTTCTTTATCCAAACATTAACAGTGAATAATAACAAGTTATTCCCAATAATTTTTTGGATATTCATCCCTTTAGGATTTCTTTATCCAAACATTAACGGTGAATAATAGATAAATTCCCTCAAACATTAACAGCGAATAATAACAAGTTATTCCCAATAATATTTTGGATATTCATCCCTTTGGGATTTCTTTATCCAAACATTAACAGTGAATAATAACAAGTTATTCCCAATAATTTTTTGGATATTCATCCCTTTATGATTTCTTTATCCAAACATTAACGGTGAATAATAGATGAATTCCCTCAAAATAAGATTTTTGTACCTTTTGGAATATTGGCCAACACCCTTTGGAGCTTTACAAACATGTTGTAAAATTCAGAATGCAAGAAAATAATTTTTTGTGTGTTTACGAAATCCATGCTAAAACACATTTTCTTTTTTAAACTTCAAATATTTCTTTTTTTTTAAAAAGAGAAAATTCAAAATATGTTAGGGTATTGGCCATATGCATGAAAACACACACACACACACACACACACACAGATATATATATATCTCTGTGTGTGTGTACTTGCCGTATTTGTGTTGAAAACCGGGTATTCTAAACGCGAGATTGATATATATTTTTTTATAATATAAAAAAAATACATACCTTAAAATAAATATGCTAGAAAATCATCAATCTCTCTCTCTTCTTTTTTGAAAACAAAAAAGGTGAAACCAGTAGATCCGACCGGGTCACTTGCCTAAACAAGTGACCCAGCTAGACACAAAAAGCTCAGCTACTGTTTAATTGAATTATAATTCACTTGAACAGTAAACACAAAAGGCATGCACAGTAGGTATGTAATTAAAATGCAAAGTGAAGAGAATGCATGGAAACTTACCTGGCGCTGAAACGGGCGAAGGGGATGGTGCTGCAGCTTCTGCACATGACCGGTTATCACTGATTCTGGAGACAATGATGAACGCTGGTAAAACCGGTGTTGGTCTCTGTCTTTCTCTTCTTGCCGATGCTCTCTCTGGAGACGGCGAAGACGATGATGAAGGTGTGATGTGCTGGTGGAACAGACGTTCTTCCCTCTGTGTTTTCTTGCTCTTTCTCTGTTTTCCTGTGGGCTGCCTCTCTCTCGTTGCTTTTCCTCCCTCTCTCTCTATCTCTTTTTTTTTCGTTTCCCTGCCCTCTCTCCCCTGTTCTGCTTTCTGTGCTCTCCTTATCTGTACTGTGCTTGTCCATTTTCCCTCTCTCTCTGCTGGTTCCTTTTATATATGCTAGTGTTGAGGACGGATGTCTACAACCGCGGCTGAGAAGAAACAAACTGCTGTCTGCTGGCTTGCATGTTCTCCTGGTTGAAGGAGTTGTTGATGACGTTGCCGCTAATCTTGACTGCAACCAACGTTAGGGAGGGAGCTCACCGTTGGAGGAAACGTTATTGATGCTTGAGGATGGAGTCCTGCTATTGTAAACATGAACTAGCTTTACTGTCGTGTTTCTCTCAAAAAGGAACCAGCCGTGAGGGGCAGGGATGATGTTGTTGCTGTGGCACCGAGAAGAAGTTCGTTGGACTAGGAGGAAGAAAAAAAAAGACGAAGGCCTCTCTTGCAACACCGGATGAAAGCTTATATGGTGGCTTTTGGAGCTTAAAGGGGGTCCTCTTCTGCTGGGTCTGTGAGATGGGGAGATGGAGAGGCGACTCTCGTTCAAGAGAGTGATCTCTGTTTTCTTTTTTTTAAGGGAGTGGCGGCTGCACCTTTTTTCAAAAAAAAAATAATATGAGAGGGTGGTTACGGCTTATTTGTTAGAGAGGATAGGGTTAGGGTTTTTTTTGTTTTTCTTTTTTTTTCTAAAAAATTATCCCCCTTCCTAAATATTTTTCTTCTGAATGTTCACTTATATAGAAAATCCATATATGTTCTATTTAAGGAAATATTGCAATAATTATTACAGAGATTGTCTTCTATAACCAGCACCAACAAATCCTATATATATGGTATTTTTTATTGCAATGATTATTTTCCATAACCAGCACGAATCAAATCATATATCTATGGTATTTTATATTGCAGTAATTATATATGATTCAGTAATTATCTCCTTGACATATCGCTTCTTTAACCCTGATGCTCTATGTTATCGCCACATGTAAACCTTTATTTTTTTATTTTTTATTTTTTAATTTTTAATTTATCAAAACATGGGTCAAAAATTGGATAGCAACAATATCAATAACATGAAGATGGAGGGACTTCTAAGTCATGTAGGAGACATCACTCAACCCACTATGAAAAAGGGATTCCACACGAGATATTGTCACTGATCAAATCGATTATATAATTTCTAGTGTTAGATTGTGAATTTTGAGATAGACATATTGAGATTATAAAGAGAGTATATTGAGTGTGGGTGTGATCTATATTATATATAAGGTTGATTTCATCTTTTAATTCTTTTTGAAATTTTTGTTTGATCTAGGATGTAAAGTGTAATTTCTCAAAGTATAGTGAGAAAGTGAAAACATGATTAAATCTTATGAGGTTTTTTGTAATTATCCATATTTAGTATCGTTGTACTGTTTTGTGTTTGTAAATTAAAAATAACACTAGCTAAAATTATATTTGTAATTGCTTGCTATGATTTTTTAAAAGATTGTAATTCTAGTTAAGGAGATACAGATTCCATGAAAAATTATTTTGTTTGTAGAAAAATCAATGAGTAGATTTTTGCTTGTTTGATAATGCAATACATGATGTTTTTAAAAAGTAGTACTTTTCAGAATTTTTATTTTATTTTTAACAGCAACACATCAAAACCATCAAAAAATATTTAAAAATACATCAATTTTAAGATTTTTTTGGTGAAAAGTAATTTTAAAAAAATAAATTACTATAATGTCAAGCATGCATGTATGTTTGCTAACAATGCATGTAGTTCATATAATTCTCTTTACGTGTCTTGGGCTTGTGCATTTACCTTACGAAGAAAATGACAAATTCAATATACTTGTTAATTTCCTCTTATTCTTGTTTAAAAGACATGAATACTTTGTTAATTAAAAGCAAAATAAATCTCAATTAAATACAATTTTAAAATTAAAAGTAGAACAAAAAAATGTTCTTTAAAAACACATTAATATTAAACATGTAGAAAAGAACTATTCTTTAAAAATACTGTAATATTAAACATGTACTTAGAGTTGAAAATATCCCAGCAAATAACAACAACAACAATAATAAAAACTATAAAAACATAAGAGATTATTGAAATTACTGATATGGCAAGTAATGAATGTTGATGTTTGGATGGTTTATTGGCTTAGCTAGTGACCAATTGAAACATTTCAATTTTACACACACACACACACCTCTTCCACCTATATAGTTCCATTATGAGAAGAAGGGAAAACAAGGGGGGATTTTATTATTTTCCTAGATTTCTTCTTGTTTGTAAAAAAAATGAATCTTATAGATCATGATTTCTAAGAAAATGGAACAATTTTAGATATTTGGTTGTATAATAAAAAAAAATCTAAAAATCATATTTTCATAGAAAATAGAACATTTCTTAGTCATAAACCTTTTCAAAACAGCATAATTTTAAAACAACAATAAAATTTTTTAGTTGAATTAACCGAGTTGATTGGTTCACATCGAGACAACTCTTATACAGTTTAGTTTTAAACCCGTGTTAGGTAAAGAGTCAAGTCGAGAGATTTTAAGATTAGTTTGTCGAACTAGATTTAATAAAAATATCAAATAGTTTTTTACAATCATAACAATTTTTATTACATTCAATTTTTTTTTATCAAACTCACAAAGTGCACAAGTCTATAAACTAATATTTTTAATTTTAAATCCATGTTAAGTAGGAGTTGAGTCGAAAGATTTCAAAATTGAATTATCAAACTTAATTTATAATAATGTCAAATAATTATTTATAGTTAAAATATTTTTTATTTCATTCAATTTTTTTTTTGTCTAGCTCACGAAATGGACAAGCCTATAAACTAGTATTTTCTCTATTATAGGAATCACAACATTCTCAACAATACATTATATGCACTATAAAATCAAATTAATATGATTTTTCTATGTTATATGTTAATAAATAACAATACATTATTTTCTTAAAATATCATGCTATACATACACACTAGTTAGGTGTCCGAGCTGCGCCGCGAGCTCATCGTTTATTTTCAAAAAAAATATCATAAAAGTTTATAATAAAAACAATAATTTTTTTTAATATTAATAATAATTTTTTTTCAAATTTATTAATTATTTTATTAATAATATTAATTATAATAAAAATTATAATATTTATAACACAAACGATAATATTTTTAATATTAATACTATTAATTATAATAAAAATAATAATATTTATAACACAAATAATACTATTTTCATATTAATACTTTTAATGATAATAAAAATAATAATATTTTTTTAAAAATAATTATATTTAGAAACCTATGACCCAGCAACCATGAGTCGTGATGAAGGACTTAATAGAATTGGGTCCTTCCAGGACCCATTGAGCTTGGGTCCTGAGGCAGGACCCATTCGACTTGGGTCATGCACAGGACCCAAGCGATTTGGGTCCTGACACAAGGCGCATTACCATTGGGTCCTGCGCCGGACCCAAGGGGGTTAGGAGTTGGGTCGGGTGGGGACCAAAAGGGGTTGGGGTTGGGTCCATGATCGGACCTAAATGGGATGGGTCCGTGTCCGGACCCAAGAGGGTTGGGGGATGGGTCCGTGTCCGGACCCAAGGGGGTTGGGGTTTGGATCTGTAGCCAGATCCAAGGGGGTTGGGGTTTGGGTCGTGTTCGGACCCAAAGGAGTTGGGGAGTGGGTCGTGTCCGGACCCAAGGGAGTTGGGGCTAGGTCCGTGTTCGAACTTAGGGGGTTTGGGGGTTAGGTCCGTGTCTAGACCTCGGACCCAAGGTGTTTGGGGGTGTGGGTCCGTGTCTGGACCCAAGAGGGTGAGGTCCTTGGTCGAAACCAAGAGGGTTGAGGTTTGGATCTGTGACCGCACCCAAGATGGTTGGGGGCTGGGTCGGTGTATGGACCCCGAACCCAAGGTGGTTGGGGGTTTGGGTCCGTGTCCGGAACGAAACGAGTTAGGGTTAGGGTCCATCACCGTCCGGACCCAAGGGAGTGGGGTCCTTGGCTGAACCCAAACAAGTTCGGACTGGGTCTGTGTCCGAACCCAAGGGTGTTGGGGTTTGAGTCCTTTTGTGTCCGAACCTAAGAGGGTTGGGGTCGAGTCCAGACCTAAGGGGGTTGGGTATGTGTTCGGACCGAAGCGGTTTGGGTCAGTGTCCAGACCCAAGCGAGTTGGGTTTCGGGTCCGGCCGTGTCCAAATCCAAGGGGGTTGGGGTTTGGGTCTGTCCGTGTCCGAACCCAAAAGGGGTTGGGACGGTGGCCGGACCCAATGGGGTTGGGTCAGTGTCCGGATCCAAGAGGGTTGAGGTTTGGGTTCGAGTCTGCATCTAGGGGGGTTGGGAGTGGGTCCGTGGTCGGACCCAAGCAGGCTGGGTTTGTGGCCGGACCTAAGAGGGTTAGGGGTTTGGGTCAATGTCCAAACTCAAAAGGGTTGGGGGTTGGTTCCGTGTCCTTACCCCGGACCTAAGGGGTTTGGGGATGGGTGGGGTTCGTGTCTGGACCCAAGCGAGTTGGGGTTTGGGTCCTTCCGGGTTCGGACCCAAGAGGGTTGGGTTCGTCTGTGTCTGGACCCAAGTGGGGTTGAGGGTTGGGTCCGCGTCTTGATCCAAGAGGGTTGGGTCTGTGTCTTGGCCCAAGGGGGTTGGGTCCGTGGCTGAACCCCAAGGGGTTAGGGGACGGGTTGGGTTCATGTCCGGACCCAAGCGGGTTTAGGTCCTTCCAGGTGTGGACCTAAGCGGTTTGGGTCCATGTCCGGACCCAAGGGGGTTGGGTCCGCGTCTGAACCCAATGAGGTTGGATCTATGTTCGGACCAAGTGGGTGGGGTCCTTGGCTGGACCCAAGAGGGTTGGGTTTGGGTCTGTGGCTGCACCCAAGGTGGATGGGTCTGAGTCCGGGTCCTGACGCAGGACCCATTAGCCTTGGGTCCTAACACTGAACCCAGGAGCACTGAGTCATGTTGCAAGACCCAATAGTACTGGGTCCGGACGCAGGACTCAAGAGAACTGGGTCCTGACGTCGGACCCATGAGCCTTGGGTCACGCCAGGGTTTTTAGCCATGCATACGGGTCAGACCCAGCACACAGGCAGGGCAGTCCCAACACCTGGTGTCCCCACATGGTGCGCGGGTCTGGCTTAGCGCCAATGGCAAGGCAGCCTCAGCGCCACGTGCGCGCGGGTCTGACCCAGCGCACAGGCAAGGCAGCCCAGCGCCAGGTGTCCCCACATGGGGCGCAAGCCTGGCTCATGCCCAGGGCAAGCCAGCCTCAGCCCCAGCGCCAGGTGCCCGCATCCCAGAACCCGCAGCCCTACTAAAACTTGAGTTGATCATTTTATCACCAACCATCTTTTCAATGCCAAATGCATCCCAGCAAAAAAGATAACCTCATCCCTCCCCTACTGCCCTTGCAACTCTTTGTGCAAATGGTTAGTTTGCCATTACATTTCTCCAATCCATAGTGCTTTATGTCTAGGTAAAGAGTAACACCATTTTAGTATATTGTATAATACCAATAATCTATTATTTTCTAATAATATTATATATTTTAAAGTATTTTTATTAATACATTAATATCCGTATATGTTAAAATGAAATAATGTTTCACTACGATTCTCGTGTACTTCATTGTAAGTGATTTTTTCCCCATAATTAAATGAAAAAACACTATTCTTCATCTTTCTTTGATGGAAAGTGTTTTTCCCTAGCTATTGCAGTCAAATCCGAGAAAATCTGGAAAATGTTTTCCACCAACAACAAACAAGGCGTTAATTGACACCCAGAATTTTGTTTATTTTTAATCAACACCTTTAATTTTCTCAAATTGTCAATTAACTCCTTCTGCGATTTTTCAACTCTCCAATAAAGATTAAAGAAATTACGAAACTTGACACTATTTTTTCAAACACCACTGTCCGTCTGTCTGGCACGAGTCTCGACTCCCTCCCAAAAAACAAAGCATCTTAGGGTTTTTCTCCAATGGCATCGCACAACCATCTCGACGTCGATGTAAGTTCTCCTTCAATCCTACCTCTCACATAATTTCAACGTGTAAGACATGAATGCTTACGTACGTGTGTTAGGGTTTCTTTGACAATTTGATTCCGCACCGAATTCCAGGATGATGATTTTGGCGGTGATTTTCCCGGGAGCCACAATAGCAGACGTTCTGGTTTTTACTTGGTTAACTCCTTCTTTATTATCATCACCATTACATTCACGAAACAGCAATTCTTAATAATATGTTTAATCAATTAGGCAACAAGAGAAGCTTTGGAGATCTCGAGGATGACGAAGATGATATTTTTAGCTCCAAAAAGGTACCCTCTCTTTTTCACACACACACATATACTGGTATCAGCTACGAATTATGAAGTAGAACTTTTCTTTTTTTCCGTAGGTCGTAGGAGTTGCTGAAGTCTGTAAGTCTTAAAGGAATGAAAATCTTGTTTGTTGTCATTGCAGGGTAATTCCAAGGTAGAAGAAACTGCAATGATTTTGTCGCTTCGTGAGAGGTAAAGGAAGACGTACATAGAGCAACTTTTGTAAAAAGAGAAGACTAATGATGTTTATTGCTCGGTTATATTATTTTACAGTCTCATGTTCTCTTTCTGTTTTCTTATGCAGTCTTGAGACTTGTAAAAGTTCACTCGCAACATGCCAGGCATGTATCGTCCATCCCATTGTTTCTTATATGAATTATTGATTAGTAGAACTGTTCTTATAGTTTACTGCTTCGCGTATGAACTATACTTTTGAGGAGGAGACATTTTCGTTGTTGACGAAAGTTTAATTGGATGGCTGTCCATGAGGAAACATGAACAAGAAGAGTAGGAAGATTGTGAAGGAATAGAGTAAGACAGAGGAATGGAAAACTTGGTTTCTAAGTTGATAGCATAATTTTCATAGAACAGATGGTCCTTTCATTAATATCTTAGAACCTTGTTGTTCTTAATTAAATAAGGAAAATATAACGGAAATTCTTATGGATAAAGCTTATAATTGATCTCTAACAATGCAAATAATGTAAATTGGATATCTGGTGGGAGCACAGGCCTAGAATTTCAGGGTAGAAGTCTTTTTTCACGTGCTTTGGATAAAGTATTTTTATAGCTTCGTTATGATCACAGCTCTTCCTCTGAAATTTTTATTGATGGGTTCCCTTTATATTTGAGATGTTTTGAATAAATAAGAATATTTGTTTGTATATTTATTATAGGTTGAGGCTACTTGAACTGATTATGTTAAGTTTTACAGTGGCACTAAATCTGCATGTGACTTCTTAAATATTATAGCATTCTGTACACAGTGTGGATGTTTTTTCATCAGATCCACTAATTGAGTTGTAATAATGCTGGTTTCAGACAGAGCTTGAAGCTGCAAAATCTGAAATTCAGAAGTGGCGTTCTGCATTTGAGAATGAGTCCTCCATACCTGCTGGGGCATCTCTTGGTTAGCCTGTTATTAGAGTGTTTTACGTTGTGTTGTAACTTGACATGTGATGCTAGAACTAGTTCTGTTTGTGAACATCCTAAAAGCTGTCCCTTTTCTCAAAAATTACTTTCTATTATTTGTTGTAGAACCTAGACTAGTGATCAACTATCTTCAGACCCTGAAATCTTCTGAGGAGTTATTGAGAGAGCAGGTTAAGTGATTATATTAGACTGTTGGTTTCTTTAGCTTCTTTGGTGATTACCATACATGCAGGATTTCATCCATGTTTTCTTGTTATTATCAGTTAGAAAAGGCTAAGAAGAAGGAAGCTGCCTTTATTGTAACTTTTGCAAAACGGGAGCAGGAGATAGCAGAGCTAAAGGTGAGTCCCTCTCACACACAGTTTGCAGTTGAGGATGGAGAGGGTCTTTCACTTCTCTTCATTTTTTCCCTGTATACATTGAATGCTGGATCACATAATCGCTGCAACTGCTTAGGGAGCAATATCTATTAGACATATTGGAGGACTGATGTTACTAGGAAGGCATATCCTCAAATTGGCTTAGATGAAAAGAGCACAAGATTGTGTGTTTTCTGGAAACCAAAATTCCTGGTCACATGTAATTTGAAATGGTTTCCCATGGTTTACCTGAACATGTACATAAATGTACAAATGAGGAAATTTTGGGAGGAGAATGAAATAACCACATAATGTGGTTTTTGTAGTTGACTGTAGTGCTATCATTTGTGTATCCTGAATCTTACTTGGGGGAAGTTCAGTGCACCCTGATTGACTATATTGATTGGTGTCATATAATTGTCTAACGGCAAATTCGCTTTAAATTTGCAGTCTGCAGTCCGGGATCTGAAAGCTCAACTCAAGCCACCATCAATGCAGGTATCAACAAGTGCTTAAATTATGTCTTGAGGAACATGTGCCATCTTGGCATGCCTTGTTTATGAGGTTATAAAAATAGATATCAATTTAGCATGAAGAAAATTCTCTACGTCAGGGTGGGTTTTAGACAAGGATCTTATGTTTGCTGCTGTTCTTCCCTTCAATCTGCTTTTTTTCCCATACTTATATGCTGAATTCATTAAAGGCTATAAAGTTCTCATTGTTTCTAACAACATTCTGTCCTATACATTAAATGCCCGTCTTTTCAAGTTCCAGATGAATTATTGCTACTGTTTCCCTTGAGTTTCAAAGTGAAGCTGCATATTTGTGCTCTTATCTGATTTTAGGAAATTTCTATGACTTAGAATTTACATGGCCTGGTTGTAGAGTGTGTGATTGTTTCCCATTCTCTCTGACTATTCTTTATTGTTTCTTTCCCTTTTTTTCTCCTTTTCTTTTTGGCGATCAACCTGGTAGGCAAGGAGGTTACTGCTGGATCCAGCAATTCATGAGGAATTTACACGTTTGAAGGTTTGTGCTTAAACATTTTAGTGAAAGTAAAATTTAGCTCAAGTTGATGCATTACATGCACATACTGTTACCTTATAATCTAATTGGATTATCTTATTTTGAGACACATCGATTAGCAGAGGTATCAACTCAATTGTCCTTGTTAAAAATAGGATAAATCACATACCATGAGTTCATAAAGGTAAAATATTACATTAAATACTGGATAACTTCTCAGGTAAGGTCCTGTTAATTTTAATTTGGTCTGGGTGATCTGGGCTTCTGCATATTGAGAATTCCTTGCATTGAAGACTTCAGACTTGATACCATAAGTTGTTTTTGCAACTTCGTGCGTGATTATAAATGTTTGTTTGATGTTCTTAGATGATGGGTTTATGGTGGTTTCCTTAAATGCTCTAACAGAATTTGGTTGAGGAGAAGGACAAGAAGGTGAAGGAATTGCAGGATAATATTGCTGCTATGAATTTTACTCCACAAAGCAAGATGGGGAAGATGCTGATGGCAAAGTGTAGGACACTGCAAGAGGAAAATGAGGAGATTGGGAATCAAGCTGCAGAAGGAAAGGTACTGCTCTTGTTTTTTCTTTATTTTGCTTGTTTTTTTGCCCCCTCTGCTTGTGTACATTTTGTTCTTGCTCCCAGTTTGGTGTTTGGTTCTTTTTGGAAGGGAAGTGCTTTTCATGCTTGATGGTTATGATTTTCCTACTGCTAGAAAATTATAAATTGTACCTTTCTTTTCTCTATGTTTGGTTTGTGGAAATGGAAGGGGTTTGTTCTTTTGGGGAGATTGGGGGGAATGATGTAAAAGCTTTAGCAATATCTATCTGAATGTTTGAATTTTGTTTTTGAACATGATGAAATGGATGTGAAACCCATTGGCTGCTGAATATGACTAATAAATTGATCGTGTTCTTCACGAGAGACTCAAGAAATAAAAAATGTTGACATGATATTTGGATGTACTTGGAAAAGATTTTTGATGCCCTCTGTATGATATCAGTCAGAAAGTACAGCTCCTATGTTTCTGGAACTTGTTTATTTGTCATCTAGATTTTGCTAAAGCTTTGTTCCAAAAATGGTTGTTGGTTGCAGATACATGAATTAGCAATGAAACTTGCTTTGCAGAAATCGCAGAATGCAGAACTTAGAAGTCAATTTGAAGGTTTGTTATATTTTAATGCAACTGCCCCCTTTCTTTTCAATGCAGGTTTTGGTTTTTATGTCTTTCGTTATATACACTTGTAGGTTGTCATTGCTGCTTATACCATGTCTTGCTCACAGTTCATGTTTTTTGGGCTAATTGCACTTGGATGATGAACGATTGGCTTTTTTATGGGACACTGATTTATGCTCCTTTTCTTTTGTTAGCTGGTTAAGTAACGTATGTGCCATCTAACAGTAGTTTCTGTTGAGTCAAGGGTTCTCTGTCTCCTTGAATAAATTTTACCAGCTATTCTGTTTCCAATGCCCTTGCTGATGCCTTTTTCATATCATCCATGAATAATTGATGGAGTTCTCTCCTATTTGTCAACTTAATCAACACTTTTCTGTTTTTTCTCATTGATTTTACCATGTGTGCTGGTAGAAATTGTGGTCGGTACTTCCATGATTACTGGGATTCCAAAACTTAGTTGAAGGTTTTCTACTACAAATTTTCACCATGTCAAAACTGATCTTTAGTTAAATTAAAATTATATTCAAAGTCTTGGGAGATTTTTTAGCTACAACCCTTGATCCATTAAAAAATTGGCACTTTTGATTTTACTTTTTTTTTTTGTTTTTCTATTGAGCTGGATAAAAGCAGAGAAGTTGTAGCCATATCATAATAACTAAAAAAGGATATAAAAAATAATGGTATAGAATCTTTTGAGGCGAAGAAGCATTATGAGCAAACCAGGCTCATGATTTTTTCGTAGAATTTCTTTCTTTATTTTTTTAGATGTGATGATATGGGTTCATCCATTACTTAGCAGCAAAAGAATCTGTTCCAATTAACATCTGGCCATTCTTTTAATGGATAACGATTGTCACCTAAAAAAATGTTCAAGACTTATGATATCATATTGTAATTTAATTGAAGGCCATTGTTTACTTTGTCAAAGTGATAAACTAAATGTTGAAATCCTTATAATCATGGAAGTAAGAACTTCCAACTATTCTTTCTAAGGTGTGAAAGCGCATCTTAGAAATCTCCTTTTGCCATTTAATAGAACTTTTGATAAATCCTCTGCCATTTCGGCTGTTTATCAAATGTCCTTTGTGGACTTTTTTGAGAACCTTATCCTAGTAGAAGCGGGCATTTGAATGTTGGCTAGTTACCTTTGGAACAGAGGGTTTTGTTTCTCCCAAGCAAATTGGTAGTTTTATTAGGAGAGCAAGGATTTCTTAAGACTTCATTCTTTTGTTAATCCTTGCACTGATAGCATGAAAAACTAAAGCTTTCTGTATAAATGTCCATTCCCTAGACTATTTATTTCACCCAGTTTATTAATCAAATAAAAGCTCCCATCTTGCTTCAGTAGTGCGGTTGCCCTTTTTTGTGCTTGAACAGTGATTTGCCATTTTATACTGTAGCTATTACTATGGTTTTTGTTTTGCTCGAATTCGTTTCTATGATAGTCACAAAAAAGGCATCTAGATGTATGGTTTATTTACCAGTTTATTGAAATTAATCACTTAACTGCATGGTAGCTTTGTCATGCTTTTTGGTTGATGACAGGAAACTACCTAGACTGTAAAGATTACACTTTACCCACTATAATATTGTTTGCCTTTTCCATTGAAATGACAAATGGTTATACCTTGTATGTAAATCATTGGCTCTTACCATTTTGATTTTCTTGCACTGCTCATACAGGACTGTACGAACACATGGAGGGCCTGACAAATGATGTAGAGAAATCAAATGAAACGGTTATTATCTCAAACCTTTTCTTTTATTACTTGAAGTTACAGGCAGACACTGTAATTTAAGGTCTTAATAATCTAATCACCAAAACATGTTCACAATTGATTTCTTCAAGTATCTACTTTTTAGCAAAATCCTCATGTATATATTATTTATTATTCCGATGATGTTTGCAATAAAACATATTGAATTGAATTTAAACTGTTTCAGACAATGCTTGTATAAAGTAAATATAAACAATCTAATTTCCCTACTCTTTAATGATGATACCCATTATTGATATTAAATTAGGAATGTCTAGATTTTCTTTAAACCGTGGATGTACCACAACAAAGAACTTGATAATTTTGATTCTCAATTGTTTCATCTGCGGTCTTGTTGGCAAATCATGTTGGGAGAAACAGTTATTGTGGACGAGATATATCTCATGTCTCTGGCGTTATTTTTGACAATAGTTGTCCCATATTAGACACCGACTCCAGTTTTAGTTCTCAGTGGCTCATACGTATTCTGGGTTGGTTGAAATATTTTTTAATCACAGCTCTGTATCAGTTTATGTTCTGCCATCATGCAAAATGAACCACTATGAATTATATCATGTGAATGAAATATAGAATAAATGCATGAATCTGTAAATTAGCATCCAGTTTGTGTTCCTTTTGCGGATTATGTTTAAACAGAAGGATACATTCTTGTCTTCCATTGCAGGTACTTCTGTTGCAAGAAAAGCTAGAGGAGAAGGATCAGGAGCTTAAAAAGCTGAAGCTTCAAGTACCGCAGAAGACATTTGTGGAGGAAAAAACTGATCCGTGTCCAAATAAAACAGTCAGCGCTGATGAATTTAAGAAGGAAGCTGAGGTCAACTAGACTGGACAATTTGTAGAATATATCATTTTCATCCTCCATGGTTGTGCGCTGTACATTATAATATATTTGTTAACTATTCTTTTCAAATATTTCATTATTATGTTGGGAGGGTTTTGTGGTCTGCGTAGGGCAATGGAAGGTTTTCCTGTGTCCGGTGACCTCAAGTTCCTGGATGCCTAAATTTGCCCGTGCGTTTTTTTCTTATTTGATGGGAAGATATTGCCAGGACCGCTGGGTGAGCTCTGGTGTGGCTAGATGACAGATGAGAATTTAGCTCATGATCCGTGGACTAATGCGTGGATTGGAAAGTGGAAACTAGGTTTTGCAAAGCAGGTCCAAACTGTTTGGGTTGTTAAATCGTAGACCAGCATCACAGCGAATAACTTTCTACTCTCTAGAATGTCATTTATGTCATTGGCTGTGGTTTGCCTTAACTTAGGAATGGCTAGGTTGCCTATATATTTTTTTTTTAAATAAAAACCCTCGTATGAACAAAAAAGAAGTCTAAACATATGGGTTCAAAGATAACCCAACCTGAGTGATTAGAAATACTATGGTTTTTTTTTTAAAAGAAATTAGATGATTTTTTTATAAAAAAAATAGTTGGTGATATTTGATTAACTCAATGAAATTATGTTAATTTTATATAAAGCAATAAAATAACTAGAATATGCAGATTTATGCTCCCATTTGCCCCCGCTAGAAAAGAAAAAATAACTCACTTGTATTAAAGGCGCTACATAGAATGTTTTCTTTCGAGCCGGCATTCTTTTGAAATATATTATGAATGTTAATTCAAAATAATTCAAACGTTGAAATACTAATTCAAAATAAGTTGAATCTTAAAGGATAAATTGAAAAAAGTCTGCAAATAATTATAAAAAACTCAACATTGAAATGATGAGTTATATATATATATATATAACTCATCATTTCAATGTTGAGTTTTTTATAATTATTTGCAGATTTTTTTCAATTTATCCTTTAAGATTCAACTTATTTTGAATATATATATATATATATATATATATATATATATATATATAATTGTTAATTTGGTTTTACACATATATATTAGGTTGTTTATTTTGTTATAACTATTTTTTTTTTAGAAAAACTAAAAATACATTTTAATTAGCAATGAAAATATCTAATAAAATAAAATGAAAAAAAAATTCTTTTAGACCTCTTTGTCCTTCAACATTCTCGATTTTTTTTATATGCCATTTTTTTTATCTTGATGAAAATGTCCCTTGAATTATCACAAGAAAAATTAAATTTGAAGAAAATAAAAAAATAAAAAACTTGAAAAACCTATAAAATAATTAAAAAGAAGAAGTCAAAGTATTAAAAAAAAAGAAAAAAAAAGAAAAAGGAATAAACCGTGAAGAAAAACAATTAGCCAAATGTTAAAACTTAAAATTGAAACTGCGCATGGACTCCAAAACCCGCCCCCTTGACCACCATGCTACTAATATTTATTGATCATTTACGCTCAAAATTTTTCTTTATTCAAAACCTTTGTGTGTTTTTTTTATAAAAAAAATAAACGACACTTCATCTGTTATTATCTAAAATCTGACTATTATTATGATGACCGGAAAATCAAGAAATTTTTTTTTTGAATTCAAACCTATTTTTTCCTGAAAAAACATAAAAAAAACACTTAGAAACCTGAATAAACTTATTTGTAACCGAAAAGAACTCAAAATTAATATCAAAATAAAAACTCAACCCAATTTTTTAAAATGTTTTGAAGCAAGATCTATTTGTTTAGGCATGATAATGACCAAATAATACCTCAATAATACTCCTCATATTAAAAAGAACCATTTAATATTAAGATCGATCTTTTTTCATGGTTGAAATCAATTTTAATCAATGCAATTCTCTCTCTATCACCATTTTTTAGAGAGTCTCTTTTATTCGGGATAGAAAAATAAAATAAAAACTTTTGGACCAAATGAACCTTTCTTCCAAATTCAGACTGGATATTATTTTTTTTATTTTATTTTGGTCCTCATTTATTGAGTTTTTCTAATCCTTAAAAAAACTAACAAGTTGGTCGATGCGATTGAAAAAAAAAGTTTTGAGGATGAAAAAAACAAGGTGCTTCAATGATTTTCCTAAGCATTTCAATATATTTTATAATGTTTTGAAATGTTAAAGTAATATATTAAGGATGTGTTTGGTATTGCGGTTGCTGTTGTGGTTGTGATTTGAAAAAAATTATTTTATAAAAAGTACTTTTAGTTGAGGTTGGTTTGGAAAAATATATGTTTGGTTAAAACTGTGGTTGAAATTGAGGTTGAACAAAAAGTAGTTTAATGTATTTGGTTAAAAAAATGCTTTTCAAATTGAGGTTATAAAATAATTAAAAAATATTTTTAATTTAAATATTGAAGATTTAACTACTATTATTACATCATGAAATAAATAATATTGATATCAAATATTTTTTTATTATTCCATTAAACTATATGCAATGTCATCACATACAAAATCTATCCAACAATAACTATATTTTTCATGGTTTCTTAAGCATGCAACAACAAAAATTGAATTTTTTGTTACGTCATCAAGCGATATCCTTCTAATTTTTTGAATAAAACACAATTAAAATAAAAATAAAAACTGAATTTTTTTAACTGGGTCGGACCCGGCAAGAACATAATTGGAATTGCGATCAAATTGAGATTACAATACGATTAAATTTAATTCACCTTAAACTATTTTTTTTAACAAACAAAAAAAAATATTGTTCATGTTCACGTGAATAGTGCGAGTGAAATCAATTAATTACACTGGTTTTTTAGGGGAAAAAAAACTAAACTTTTCATGTGAACAGTGCGAGTGAATTAATTCACTTGCAATGTTTTTTAAATTTTTTTTTTTAAAAAAAAAACTACTGTTCACGTTAGGGAACAGTGCTGCAGTGGAGCCATGCTCCACTGTTGGTGTTAATGTCTAGACGAGAAGCAGCAAAATGCTGCTTCTCAAAAACCTGTGGCACACCATAGTTATAAGTGGATCCCATAAAAAAAAACTGCTGTTTTAATCTTACCAAAAACTAAAAATTGTGGCTGTAGGTGAACCTTACTCACAGCCACAATAACAAACACTCACTAAGTAGGGGTAGGGGTGATATTTTTATTCGGTTTGATTTTTACAAATAAAAATAACCAACATCGAAATAAAAAAAACAATCAAAACCGAACCGAAACCGGTTCCAACCGATTAGTTTTGGTTCGGTTCGGTTTTTTATGTCAAAAAAAAATCTATATTGTTTTTTTGGCTTTCTGGACTGAAAAAGAGTGCTTAAATGGATTGCTCTATTATCCTTTCTTTACGCAACCTAGGGCTTTCACCCACCCGAACAAAGTCGAACCTTCACTGCCTTTCCTCGGCTCACTTCACTTGCTTGACACGCCTTTATCTCTACCCACTTTTTTGAATCCTAACTGTGACCAGCCATGACAAGGCTGAATGGATTAGAATGGGGCGGCTTGCTCTGACCAAGACTCCACTTTTTGCTCTGTCCACGGAACGTATGAATTTCCTGGAATGTAAATAAATCAGAAGAGCTGGCTGGTGCTAAGGCTTTTAGGTGTTGTTGGGAAGCCTAGGATGCTAGATCTAGTGTGGAAATTGAAGAATGAAGATTGAAAAATGGGGGGGGGGGTGTTGCTGGGAAGCCTGGGATGCTAGATCTTGAGTGGAAATTGAAGAATGAAGATTGGAAGATTAGAAGATGAAGATTGGAAGATGGGGGACGTCTGATTGTCTGTGTGACTGTGAATTAAAAGGGCAAGGGGAGGGTGCGGTCGTGCGGGTGTACGACTCCTAGGGTTACTGCTTTGCAAAAGTTTTTTTTTCTATTTATAGTACTTTTGTTATCTGAACCGAACCGATTTAATTTGGTTGGGGTTTAATTGATTTCAACATTACAAAATCAAAACCGAACCGAACTGGAAGTGTTTCTAAATATTCTAATCGTTTTGATCAGTTTTTTTTTTTAATTCGGTTTTTTTGATTAATTTTTTATCGGTTTAATCAGTTTAATCAGTATACCGGTTTTTTTTGCTCACCCTCTAATATTAAGGATGATTTCAAGCTTTGCATTATTCTCGCCCATTATAATTATAATTATAAACTAACTAAAAGACTCTTTCTAAATGTTTGGTTGTTTATATAAATAGTGAAGTATGTGGTTTTGTTTTTCATTTTCAAACTTTTTTTCTTGTATTTTTACAGCCTACTTAGATGAAATTAAATTTAAAATTATAGCAAACATACCAAATTAAAAAGGCAGAGGATTGACAAGAAGAATACAAATAAAAGGCATGATCAATCCTAAATTTGTGACAATTTATATTTTAATATAGCTCATTTTGTTTATTTTTCAGTTTATGAGTTTTATAAAAGCAAGAGAAACTCATTGAAAAATAACAAAATAAAAAGAGGTGATGTTTGTCATGATTTTGACAATAAATTTCATTCAACAAAAAGAGTTTAATAATAGTTGTGTTTTACCTTCATCTTACTTGGAAAGGTAGATCGGGCTCGAGAGAGAATCCTTTTTTCCAATTTGATTGTGTTTTTTGATCAATTTATGAGTGTTTTGAGTTGAGAGATTTGTTAATTGAGATTTCTACAGTATTTTATGTCAAAATAGGTTAAAAATAGAATTTTAAATCCTAAAACACCTCAACCTGATTTTCCAGTTATTCCTAAGTGGTCAGAATGTGGGTTGGGAAACAACATGCCATCTGCATTAATTTTCTTAAAAAAAAAAAGGTGGACTACATGTTGTTCGATCCTTATTTCATAAAAATATGAGCCCAGGCATGTGGGCCTTAGTTCACAGGCCCATGCGCCTAGACTTATCTATTTGACCAAATGTGTAGCCCTGACCTGCTAGGCCGAGCAACACCTAGCTTATCTTTTCATTTTTTTTTTATTGTTTTTGGCAACAAAAAAAATTTGATCAATACCCTCCTCTTGTATAGATGTTTTAGTTTATATTCATTTTTTTATTTCAATTTAAAGTAATACTATCTTTATCTAATTTTTCAAATTGTTTTGCTCCCTTTTTTAAAATAATAGTTATTTTTTTTACTGATTTTATATTTTTATAATATCTCAAAGAGATTATTATTATTTATATTTTTTTATTTATATTTGATATAAATAAATTGTATTGGTATGGTGTATTAAAAAAAAACATCATTTGTTCTTGATGAGAAAAAATAACCTTTTAATTAGGGGTATTAAAAAAAATAACTCATTTGTAATATTTGTATTATCTGACCCGACCCAATTCGTCAAAGTCAGATAATATGAATTTTATACATGATAATGAGTAAAAAAACCTAACAAATGGATATCATGGGTCAACATTTTTGAAACCCGGTCAACTGGACCCAACCCGTATAACCCAATGTAAGTAACTCGAGTTCTTGGTGTAAATAATATTTTTCCTTCTCTCTCTCTCTTTTTTTACTTCTCTTGCCTTCACACTCACAATCACCTCTAACTCTCGTAATCTCTTTCCTGTCTCTCTATTCCTTATTTTCACAAAAATTATAGTTGTTTTTTTTTTAGTTTGATTTGATGAAGTAATAATATATTTTACAATTTCATTTTTTTTTGTTTGATAACCAAGAGACCATGAGAAAAAACAAATAAAAATTTCAAGAATCCATATTGAACTTTTTTTTAGTTTGATTTGATGAAGTAATAATATATTTTACAATTTTTTTTTTTGTTTGATAACCAAGAGATCATGAGAAAAAACAAATAAAAATTTCAAGAATCCATATTGAACTTTTATTTTCTTAGTCAAGTTACAAACAAAAAAGCACTTTATAGTCTCTTCCTCATGGTATGTCTTTGTATCATGTTGCATTCTATTTTTTTGATAAAATATTTGACTGTGATTTTTATTTTTTTTATTTACATAGAAATTATGATAGTTTTTATTTTATCCCTAATATATGCATTTTAAAGAGTCTTATCTAGTTTCAACAGTTGCAACCTGAAATTTTTTTAGAATTGTTGAAGAATAAGAGAATTAATATACCCAACTAACGAATATCTATAATATCCACAAAAAATCTAGTCCAACCCTGACATATCCAACCTGCTCGATTTCAAAATAAAATAAAATAAAATAGGTCGAGTTTATATTTTATCAAATATCATAAGTTAGGTTGTATACAATCACGAGTCAAAACCCAATTCATTATATCCACAAATACCCCAACTCTTATTAAGATAAAAGAAAAGGCATAAATTTAAAAGAAAAATGGGTGTTAAATAATTGCATATTCATCTAAATAGCATTAACAACTCTTTCACAAATTTGTATTTCTCAATAAAATGCATTCATAATATTGATATAATTTCTTACTATATTAAAAACCAACTTGAGATTATACCCACATCATAGCACAAGTTTTAAAACAGAAAATAACTTATGGGATGGCTACTTTTTTATGAAAAATTGATTGCTTGGCCTATATGTTTTGTACTCAAACTCCTATATATAATTCAAAGTAATTAAATAGGGTTTGTAAGAAGTTATTTTGTTATGAGGACTAAATTGTATGTTATCATCTTAAAACAAGGGTTAAAAACTTCCAAAGAAAGACCTATTTTAAATAAAATTAAGATACAGAGATTCTAATTTCTCTATCATTTCATTTCAAATAATGTCAGTTTGCTTGCTACTAAGATCAATTTTTTGGAAGAGTACACGATGTTCTAAGAGATCCATTCATCAAATCCGCAGACCCTCCGTTAGGAGGATCAATCCTAGTCGTGGGGCCATGGACTCAAGTGAGTTGCTCAAGGCAGCACGCACACGCGCGCGCATATATATATTGGACAAAGTTTATAGAGTGAGGACGGGATATAGTTTACTACTACAATAAAATTATCTTTATACCTTTTGATTTTAAAAAAAGAAATCCATGGTATTGGGGACATATTAGTCTTCTTAAATGGCTAATAGGTCATTAAAAGATTGTTAGATGGTATATTTGTATTTTTCAAAAAAAAAAATTGTACAATTACTTATTTACTCCAAAGTAAAAAAAAAGTTAGGCATGTTAATCAAGGGTATGTTTGGCTTTTCACTTATGATAATATAGTAAAAAGATGTATTTACCCTTAAAAGGGACAAAAAATAAGGCTTACATCTAAGGGGTATTATTGTCCTTTCACATATGGTTGTTTTCTGTGATTTTCAGAGACGTGAGGTGTTTTGGTATTTTTATATTGGATAATTAACTTTTTAATCAAAAAAGTTGTTGGCGCATAAATGGCATCCATGCCCTGTGGGTTGTGCATGAGACGTCATTCAGTAGCCAAACATGCATTTCCACCGTGTCTTTGGAAGCACCACCATTTTCTTTTCCTATTGGTGTGACACGTGGTTGGGGATGTGATGGGCAGTTTGTCACCATTTATTGTTTCCCCCCATTATTTTCTCTCTTTTATAGAGAAAGTACACATTTGTTCTTTTTTGCATTTTAATTTTAGTCCTTATGTTTTTTATTTTTTATTTTCGCCCTTGGTCTTTTAAATTTTTTTTTTTGTTTTCAATTTAGTCCTCAAGTTACAATTCGTCACATATTATTTTTTACAATGCAGTCTTTATTCTTTTGATTTATGATTTTTTTCTTGGCTCTTTTGTTATAGTTTTATTGGCTTTCAATCAAAGTTTATGTTGTTTTATTTTGTATAATTTAGCCCTCATTCTTTTGATTTTTTTTTAAAGTTTTTTTCTTTTCAATTTAACCCTCCAATTGAATTTTTTTTATGCCCTCTAATTTATTTTTTATTTTAATTCTCACCCTTATTCTTTTAATTATAATTTTTTGTTTTGGATTCTTTTGTGATTGATTTTTTTTTCCGGTTTCATCTTTCAGTACTTGATTTATTAAGGATCAGGCTTCACTATTTTTCTATTTGTGGTGCTTCCGATCTAATGACACGGGTCACCGGTTTAAAAAGTTAATGCGGTTCAACATCCTTGCTCTTTTTTTTTCTCATTTTCTTTTATGATCTTATCATTCTACATTATTTTTTTAAAAAATATATAGTTTTGTAATTATCTTCAATATTTTTTTGGTTGGTTTATCTCAATCTCATAACTTATACCCCAAAATAATTGTTTAAAAATAAGGTTTCGCAAACCTTTTTCTTAATAGAGATTTTTTAAAAAAATTATTTCATTTGTAATTAATTCTTGAAGATTTTGTTTTTATATGAATTTTATTTTTAAAAAAGATATTTATTTTGAAATAATATTTCTAACATGTTCAACCTTATATAATTTTTTTTGTTTTAATTTATTTTAATTAATCAATTTTATATATGTTTCTATTTTTTTATATCTTTTATTAATTGTATTAAACAAATTTAATGGATACAACAAGGTAAACATCTCATTTTACACGATCAAATATCTTAATATACATTCATCTCTTATTTTTTTCAATTTCTCTTTTAGTTATTGTTTTTTTTTTTTCAAAATTTTCTAAAAATGTTAGTGAAAAAAAATCAACAAAAAAAAAAAACCAATCCTTTTATATCTATATCATCCAATGAAACAAAATCCATTCAATTAAAGAATCAAAATCACGAAGAAAGAAGAAAAAAAGTGAGGAGATGATTATCGATTTATTTAATTAGATACTTGCATAAACTTTTTAATTTATTTTTAAAAATTTTTATATAAAAATCATATTGAAATAGCTAGGATACCTATTTTTTTTTTTAAATAAAATTTACAAATCACATTGAATCACATGTCAAATAACTAGTATATATATATATACAGAGACTGGCAGCCATTTTGGACTTTAAAATTGAAGCATCGACACGTACCAGGAGACTACACTCCACCCAGTGTTTTAAAAAAAAAACCTATATCCGCAGGCAAAAACTCGAAGTTAGTGTCCTAGATATTAAGGGAGCTTCATTCTTCCCTGAGGCCACCCCAATCCAGCGTTGCCCATGTTTCCAACTGCTTTTATCGGTTCAACCAGGCCCTTTGTGGTGTTGCCTAAAGCCTCTCCCTGCACAATTTATAAACAGGAAATGGTAGCTCAAGGAAACCATGTAATGGGTCTAAGTTTAACCTTGGCCATCAGATATATGAGGCCAATTTCGTCTGTACAATTCATGATCAAATGAGATGATTTACTGAATTGGAAACTTCTCTATGAAAAGGATATTTACTACTTTTGAAAGGTCGATACAGTCTCATAAATGACTACCGACAATTTAAGTTTCAAGGGGTATGTTTTTTTTTTTTTTTTTGCTTAGTGAATTAAATTCTTTGTTTCAAAGATAGCCTAAACAAATTGTGGCTAAGTTATCCAATGTTTGTGGGAGATGACATACCTCCTTCCAGCCCATGTTTTCCAGAATTTTCCTGGCATAACTACCAGCTCCAAATGACATGCTCAAGGCTTCAGCAGCAGCTTCCTCTGTAGAAGTAGAAACTGCAGATGAAGAGCCACCCACATCACCAAATAAAGAACTCTTTTGTCCAGGGCCCACACCAAAACCACCATGCAAGTTTCTTCTCTCAGCAGCTCTATCCCTGTATGCGTGGCTTGCTTGCTGAGAATGCAACAGAAGGCATATCACAAGTTAAAGAAGCAAGAAGCATGATAAAGCGACCAAATTGATTATATACAAAAAAAATAATGGTTGTACATGATTTAGACAAACTTTAAAGCAATATATTTACTGAAATGTGTCAACTTCCTCCTTTTTTTTTTTTTTTTTTTTGATAGGGCAGTGTCATTTTCTCACAAACTGATGCACCATCCAGCATGAAAAGCAAGAAAATTATACATTGGCAAGATTTCAACCGTTCTAGGTACAGGTTAACAGACCAAATGACCAAAATCTACCATATGAAGGCTGACAGGGTCGACCAAATGTTGAAGTTTTGGCACTAAAGCACAATACTTCTAGTAACATATTATAGACCAAAATTGCCAAATTCCAGCTGATTCATGGCAGACAAAATTTGGTGATATGTAGTTTAAAAATAATAAAATATTAGACCTGGCAAGGTCTCTATAACCATCTATGCCAGTAGGTTACAAGTATAACTAAGATTCTAGCATTCTAAGTCAACTAACAACGAGAAATATGGCCAATGTGAAAGGAAATTTGATCAATGACCTATGCCCAGGATATGGCCTAAACAGGGCAATCAAAAAATACAATATCCTAACAATCATCTAGAAGCACAAGCATATGAAAGGCCTTTATTTGAAAAAACAAAAATGCATGGAACAACTAACATGTTAATCTATCAGCAGTCAGGTGTTATGGTTATCTGTAAGCATCTAGTTGCTGTTAGCAGGTCTACAGGTGTCATGGTATTACCCAGAATCATCTTTTGCTAAATGGCAATAGCTATTAGATGCAATTAAGTCTCTCAAGGACCGCTCTGGGTATTATTGCAGATATTCTTCGTAAATTGGGAATACACAAGACTATACTGGGATTAATCTCTACTTCTTGTAATGGAAAAGGGCCTTCAAAATATTTCCATGTTATTCACTATTATATTTATTTATTTATTTTAAGGTGATTCTCCTTAAATTGAACTGGCTTTATCCACCAGTTATTCTATGTTGCGTTATTTTTTAAAATTGGTTTCAAGTTATTTGATATTGATTTCAAGTTTCTCTGTTGCAGAAGTTACCATTTTGGATGCAGAGAGTTGATTGGATAACACAGTCGTGCACTTGCTATCAGCATCTCCATCAGCTGATCTTGATTCACCTTTTCCACTGGATTTTATTAGGGGGCTATCTTGCATGGTAATAGATAATTCAGGGAAATCCCAGCCTTTTGTTGGATTGGAAGAATCATAAGTTGACATGGAAGCCAAATATCTTGTGCTAGGACTATGCAACTTATAAACTTGTCCTGAAGAGAAATTTAAACAGCTTCATAAATTTGCAACCTTTCATAGTAAATGCACCACATCATACAGTGTTTCAATTTCTAGATATTAACATTACTTTTAACTTCCCCTGCAACCAAAATTAGAAAGTGAACTAACATCAAAGTGGCACAGAAAACACAAAAACTGTCATGTTATCTACTAAATGAGGCAAAATCCGAACCTGTTCTAACTCGTACCAGGTCAAGGTGTACTTCACATATTGGAGCAGTTCTAAAGCGAATACAGCTAGAAGGCATAGAAGGATGAGACTTTGCAGATCGCTTCACCAGCTGCCCAGCCAACCTAGCCTCCTGACCTTTTCCAACCTTTCGAGAACACTTGACCATTTCCCAGTCCCATAAATCGACGGCATGAAAATCTGGCACTGGCTCTTCCCTGGAATGGACTACTTGACCGTACTGAGCTCGCCAGTTTTCTTCATCCCTTGAGGCATCTGTATAAGGGAAAAAAGGGCCATAAGATCAAAGTGGAAAACAGGGTCTGCTTCAACCAAAGTCTGTAATTGCTGAATCACCATAAGAAAATTGAACTCTGAGGATCAAAGTGGAAAACAGGGTTCGCACTTTCATGTATTGCTTTTGAGGGGAAACATGCGGTTCATGATGGTATCCTAATAGTACTTGTTAGGGGGGAAACATGCGGTTCATGATGGTATCCTAATAGTACTTGTTAAATGTATCTATTAACCATTTCTGTAAACTGACCTGGAAGCAGTTTTGAATCCAAGCATAAAAAAGCAATTAAAGAAACCAAAAGGAGAAAGATCGAAAAAAACAGAGAACAAACAACTTTTATGTCTAAGCAGTCAATGACAGGCAATGATTCAGCTATGACACTTTTACCTGGGTCAGCTAAGCCATGGTGGCCTTCTGTGATTGGATCACCTTCTTCTGGCTTGCAATTATCATTATTGACTGCAAATCATCCATGTAGGACCATTTAAATTATTGCCAAAGCACAGCAAACTGACGCGCAAAATCTTCCACGCTTTTTTTTTCAAAATACTTTGTGACAGTCAGATGAAGAAGCTGTCTCACCATCCATTTTCAAAGCTATCACAGGATCATCAGAGGCATCAATCGCTCGGTTAGAACCAGACAAAAAAATGTTGATAAGTGTTTCTTCCAACCTGGATCATGTAAGTAACATTGTTAGAAGGTGCATAATAACTTGAAAATCAGGTGCATAGCATGAGGTCTTGTATTCCAGAACATACCACTCCGATGGTGCAGGCGGATTTTCAGGTTCTTGAATGCTGCTGCACTCAGTGTATCCTGTAGATAAGAGACCCGGTGAATTGAGAAAAATGAAAAACAATAACTCACTGCACACTGCACTGAAGAAATAGGAATGACAAATAAGTTAAATGGGAAGAAGTTTGAACCAGACTTATCAACCACATCATCGAAGTTTTGCAGAGAGATGTTCAATGTCTCATCAGATAAAACATAAAAATTATTTATACACATTTAATGAGGAAAACATGACACGGGCCAAGCAAAGAAAGTTTAACTCCTATTTACAAATTAACACACACTCTCTCCCATTAATCATCTATCCATCAAACAAAGTCAGCTGCAAGCCAATACATCTATGCAGGATGCAACAAGCATTTTATAATCCTGTCATCTAGCAATACTGGGTAAAAGCTAAGTAGCAATCTTGTCAATAACTCATTTCTTCAGTAAAAACAGCACCATCCCGAGTGGCTCACCTAGATTGCTTTCATCGACAACAACTCCACGATGTTGGAAAGATTCAGAATCATTTGCTGGTGGAAATGAATAGAGATTTTCATAAACATTGCCTTCAACATGCGTAAACGACTCATCTTGAAGGGGATTATCAACAAAAGTTTCCCTTTCACATTCATTATTAACCTGAAAGCAAAATGTCATAGCCAAAACACGAGAAATAATAATCGAGAAAACAGAATCCTTGGCATTGAAAACAACCAACTGAACCAAGAAAAATTGCTACCTTGTCACTACATTCTAAAAGCACATAACTTCCATTCTCGAACTTGTAATAAAGCCCATCTCTACTGCTGTAGAACCAGCCAGCACTTGGGTCATGGTAAAATCCACTACTGCATCAATTTAAGACAAAAGGAAACAAAAGGTTATCATATTTATACCGAAGAAAACGTTGTCAGCAACAAAAACCCAGAACCAAAAGTGGAAGAATTCCCAGATAAAATTATGCATTAATTAGATTACGTGAGAGAACAATAATTGATAAAGCAACCTGGCATGGAAATAGAGTTGAGTGGTTTGATCCCAATCAAAAGCGAAATCGTCTCTTTGTGTCTCTTGAGAATCTGGTTCCGTGTCTCCCGCCATTTCTTCGTCGGGAGTTGAGTTGGGCACCGCACCTTCCGCTATTTCTTCGTCGGAGTGTCTCTACCTATCATAGATTGAAGCCCGTCGTAATATAAATTACCATCTGTACAACAAGTTGTCCATTCCGAATCTCAGCCCAGCCACGGTCGTGTTTGGTTTTTATAGTGGAGGATACTTTTAAATTAAAAAATGCATATAATGTTTTTTTTTATATATATATATTTCTATATTTCAAAATAAATATTAATATTTTTTCAGATAAAAAATATTTTTTAAAGCATTAAAAAAAAACATGTTGCTATAAATAACAAGTGGGTCTTTTTTTTATATATAATTTGTTTTCAAACTCAAGTCTTGAGTATAGTTATCAAATCCGGTCTGATAGTTGACCCGACCAAGAGGTTGGGTTTTATGAGTCAACTCGGGTCAACCTGAAAAAATTAAAAAAAATATTTAAAATTTTAATATTTCATATAAAAAAATTAAGAAAAAATCCATGTGAATATAGGTTATACATGTTGTAAATAATGAAGTTTAAGAGAATATTTAAAAATGTTTTTTGTCCCACATTGAAAAGATACTATGTTATTCTTTTAAGTTGAAGTATTTAAACAAAAATTTTGTTTATCTCACATTGAAAAAATATAACTTTTTTCTTGTGAATATAGATTATATATACTAAAGGGTTTCAAATCTCACATTTAAAAAATACCTTATTTCTTATGAACATAGAGTTTATATATTAAAATGCTTCAAATCTCACATTGAAAAGATATTATGTTATTCTTTTAAATTGAAGTATTTAAACCAAAATATTTTTTATCCCACATTGAAAAAACATAACTTTTTTCTTGTGAACATAGAATATATAAACGAAAAGGCTTTAAATCCTACATTGAAAAATAATTTTTTTCTTAGGAACATAGATTATATATACTAAAGAGTTTCAAATCTCACATCGCAAAAACATAACTTTTTTTCTTGTGAACATAGAGTATATATACGAAAAAACTTCAAATCCCACATTGAAAAAATAAGTTTTTTCTTGGGAACATAGAATATATATATTAAAGGGCTTCAAATCCCACATTGAAAAGATATGATGTTATCCTTTTAAGTTGAAGTATTTAAACCAAAAAGTTTTTTATCCCACATTGAAGAAATATAATTTTTTTCTTGTGAACATAGAGTATATATACGAAAGGGTTTCAAATCCTATATTGTAAAAATAACTTTTTTCTTGGGAACATAGAGTATATATACTAAAGGGTTTCAAATTCCACATTGAAAAATCATAACTTTTTTCTTGTTAACATAAAGTATATATATGAAAGGGTTTCAAATTCCACATTGAAAAAATAGCTTTTTTCTTGGGAACATAGAGTATATATACCAAAAGGTTTCAAATCCCACATTGAAAAAATAAAACATTTTCCTAATATTTATATAGTGAACTTTAAAAAATGTTAATAACTAACTAAAAAAATAAGAAAAAACAGGGGTATAGGAGAAAAATCACATTTGAAAAAAAAAACAAAAACACTGGGTCTCGTCCGGGTTCGCCCGGGTCATGGGTCGACCCGCTGGGTTGATAGGGTTTTGCCGAGTTGTTGCACCGGCCGGTCTTTTAACAAACCCAGATCGGTCCAGCCACCGGGTCGACCCGCCGGGCTAGTCCGGGTTTAAAAACTGTGGTCTTGAGTTGAAATTTGTCTTTTACAAAAATATTTCTTTTGAGAATTGGAAAGATTGTTACTAGAAGAGTGCTTTAAAAAAATGTTGGATTGTTTTTTTTAATTATAATTTATATGATGTTTGCTATGTGTCCAATAAGATTAATAGTGGACACCTTTTTTTTTGTCAAAACAGAAAAATAATAGGTATCAGGAAAGTATTTCACACCAATAAAAAATTATAAAACAACATATCTTATTTTAATAAAAAAATATTTTATTTTCAATAACAAAAAATCTTAATCAAGAAACTTTATTTGGCTTGGGTTTCGAATTGAATCGAGCTTGATCTATTATGACCCATTTAAAATCTGATTTGACATAAAAAATATAAAATTTTATATTTAAATAACTTGTTTTTTATTTTAGAGTTTTTTTCTATCCAATTATACGACAGTAAAAGTTGACATCCATAAGAAAGCCATAAAAAAATTGAAGAAAAAAAAAGCTATTGTGAGGGGCTAAAAAAGGTGATAGCTAATATTATAAAAATAATGCTATAATTTTTTCTTGAAAATAAACAAAAAAATCAAATGGTATTTAATTAAACAACACCAAAAAAATGTAGCAATTGAATAGCTTTATTTTTTAAAAAGAAAAAAAATCATGAATGGTTATCCAAAATAAGCACTCGCTAATATAATAATAAAAAAAGGATATGATCTCATAAAGATTTGCATAATGTTTTTGCAAAAATATTTTTTAAAAAATTCCTCGATTGATCCCAAGAAGGTTCAAATGAATCCAAATCAACAAAAAAGTTATCCTTGAGTCATGATACCAAGGAAAGTTTTAATCTTACAATCAATAAATGTTGGAAAATCATGTAGCCAGGTAAGTCATTTCTAAATCTTGAGGTAGGTTACCTATTTAAATGACCAAATTTCAATATTTTTACACTGGGTAAGTCACCCATAAGAATAAGACCATCTTAAGTAGGTCATTCATAAAAATGAGACTACTTGGGTAAGTCACCAATTACAACGAGATCATCTTGGGTCCTACCCATTATAATGAGACCATCATATGATTTTCAAGAGTGCAAATCCCTTCGTTGAACTTAAAGGTGTCAAATCCCTCTTCTAAAATTTAAGGGTGTCAAGTCTCTTTTTTCCTAACTACGTGATTTTTGAAGGTGTTAGATCCCTTTCATTTCAAAATGAAATATTTGAGGTAGAAGATATCTCTTTTAGAATTTAAGGGTATCAGAATTCTTTCATTTCAAAATGAAATCTTTGAGGGTGTTTGATCCTTTTTTTAGAATTTAAAGGTGTTAGGTCTTTTTCCTTCCAACTACATGATTTTTTAGGGTGTTGTATCCTTTCTTTGAACTTAAAGGTGTAAGATCCCTTATATTTCAAAATGAAATCTTTGAGAGTGTCAGATCCCTCGTATAGAATTTAAGGGTGTCAGATCCCTTTCCTTCCAACTATATGATTGCTTTTCTGGAATTTAAGAGTGTCAGATCCCCTTTCCTTCCAACTATGTGATTGTCGAGGATGTTAAATCTATCTATTGAACTTTAAGGTGTTAGATTCTTTTTGTTTCTAACATCATTTTTTTCCCTTACAATCTTACTACACAAAGCTTTTTACAGGACTTTATAACGTAAGCATTGTAAATAATGGGTAGCTATCATAACCCGAAAACTGACCCCTCCCATTATAATATATATTTTGAAAATTAGAAAGATAAAAAAATATACCTTTTTAATTAATTTTAATCATTTTTTTCTATTTTCTTTATTTTATTTAATTTTAATGTGTCAAAAAATCTTTAAAATTATAAAAAAATGCAAAACTGCAAAAAATTAAAAATAAAAATATAACTGGGGTTGAGATTGGACTGATTGTTGTTATCTATTTTTGACCCTATATAAAATCAAGAAAATAAAAAATAAAATAAAAAATTCAAAATACAAGAGGATATACATGAAGAAAGCTTAGAAAATTATCCGAGTTGGTGGTAAAGGATTAAAATGACAAAGGGACCAAAAGTGCAAGAAAAAAAATGAGGGATCCCAAAAAATTCAAATTGCTTGGGGACCAAGCAATTGAGGGGAAGGAGACAAAAAAATTACCTATAAATAGGTGGTTATACACATACAAAAGGATATGAGTTTTAGGGAGCCAAAAACAAAAAAAAAGGCCAAAAAGAATTTCCCTTACTTTTCTCTCCATCACACATACTCCCCCCAAAAGATCTATACAACACAAAAAAAACCTTGTACCCATTATTCCAAAAGGAGTCATCAGCCACACAACAAAAAAAGGAACACCCTTCTTCAACCTCCCATCTCTTAGCCAACCTTCTCTAGCCACACGCTATCCTCTTCTTCAACCGAGATCGACCTGCCACCTTGAATAACAGCCCTCCTACACACAAACTAGAGCTCACAGTGACCATTTCCTTTCATCCAATGATGATTCCTCTCTCTCAAGCCCTCCTCCATAGCCCATCTTCCAATCGATAGTCCTGTCTTTTCTCTCTCTCTCTCTCTTTCTTGACCTCAACATCACTAGTGGAGGTGAGTTTCCCCAAGCCAACTGAACCAGCAAAGACCTATCAACGCCTGTTTCATCCCTATGGTTACAACTACTAACTTTATGACTAATTAAAACCAACAACCGACGACACCCTCATCTCATCTAGCACCTCACAAATCCATCGAAACTAAATCTACTAGCAGTAAAAGAAGAATAAATAAAAACCAACCCAACCATGGAAGAGGGAAGCAAACCTAAAGAAAAGGAAAACCAACTGTTGTTGGTGTCATTTTTTTTTTATAGGTAACAAAGATACTTACTGCCAGCGTAGGAAGAAAAAGAAGAATAAATTTTTTTAGATCCACCAGTTTTCCTTTCTCACCGGTGACGGCGTGATTCCACACATCGGTAGTGATGATGGCGTGTGAAACCCACATGCCGCTAATGTTTTCCTATTTCTAGCACTAGTTTTGAGTTACAATAACCTCTCTAGTCAATTCCCAATGCTTAGAAGGTCGATTTATAACCTCAAATTATTTTTTTGACAAATTTCTAAGCTTATGAAATTTTGGGACCAAATTTTATTATTTTGTATAATATTAGGACTTTTGGACACTTAATTTGGTTTGATGTGTGTTGTGATTTGAGATAATTTATGTTGGGTTGTTAGTTTTCTTTTAGGTTGTGATTGTTATTTAAACATTAAATGTTGATGCATGAATTTATGTTTGGATTTAGGTTGAGTCATTTGAATTATCATGAAATTCATATATAAGCTTGTGAGATCAATAAGATTTGTGTGAATGTTTGGCATTGTTTGGTTTTGAGTTGATTGATAATTTGTCCTGAATTGATATCGTTGTTGAAAAAGTCTTCATAAAAACATTTTTATTTGTGTTTTGCCAAACATGATCTTTGTCTTGTTCTTAATAAATTTTTAATTGTTGGAATATCATTTTGTAATTAATTTTGAATTCCCCATTTTTTTCTACCCTCATATATTTAATATTTGGAATTGTGACTTACATGTAATACGCTTATTCGGTATTAAATGAATCGGTTCCCTTCCATAAAAACAAAAAAAAAAAATCTTTCTTTTAAAAATACAATTTTTATTTTAAATTCATATGGCCAAAAACCCTAAAAATTATTTGAGGATTATTTCAAAATCTAAAATATTCTGGCATCTTTTTTTAAAAAAATATTTCATGGATTTTACAACAAGTTTGTAAAATTCAAAAGGATTTTGGCTAATATTTCAATAACCCTAAAAATTTTAATTATTGAAAACTAATAGTCAATATTCTCGTATATATATTGGACTTACAAATAGGCTGATATTTAAATATCAGAAGTTGACTAGAAAAATCTCAAAAATATTTTGGATACTCACCAATTTTAATTAGGGGTATTTTTCATCATAACATACGAGTTGTGAAAAATGCTTTCGTCTTTCAAGATGGACGAACCTTGTGAGGGAACCTACATTGATTTTTCCCACAAAAATTTATTTGGGTATACTAGCCCATAATAAATTCAAGATACTATATCTATTCATAAGCGTAAACCTTTATTTTAAATCATAGATGGACCATCGATTAGGAACCCATCAATACATTTAAGCCACTTCTAGACCATACAATACAGCTTACCTCATGTAAGATGCGTTAGGGATGATAATACTTTCCATAACCACAATCAATCTCTTACCTTAGAATTTCATATAAGACCAGTCCATTTGGGTCACCTAGTGACCTTGAACTAAACAACTAGGTGGTGAGTCCTTGATTCTGATGTCCCGCCACACAGCAAGCGTACGTGCGACACTAATAATTGAGTATTATGAGCAAAAACAAAGTTTGGGAATTTTTGGGCCATAATTGAAGGTTAAATTGAAGAGGAAATTGAGAAATTAGGTTTAATTTGATTAATTGACTAATATTAAACCAATTCAAAGTTCAAAGGATGATTTTGAAATAAAGAGCTGATTTAGAAATCAATAGAGAGCTTAATTAAAGAAGAAGATCAAAATTGAGAGTTAAATTGGTAAAAAAAAAAATACATAATTTTAGGAACCAATGGTGAATTTGCAACAAATTGTTAAATATGAAGAAATAAATTGATTCAATTAGGATTTGGGACACAATCAAGAACAAAAATGAGATTCAAGAATTTTAGAAAAACCAAAGACTAAATTGAAATTGAAATGATCAATTAATTCAATTTAGGGTTTAAATTGAAAGAAATTTCAAATTTAAACATCTTAATTGAATGAAATTGAAAAATTCAAAACCTAATGACTATAACAAAAAGGAAAAAAACATTTCAAGGTCCAATTATCTATTTATATAACTTTATTTTGGTCCTATTTGTTTCAATCCAGTCCAAATTGTCCCAATTAAGTTCAATTGAATTATATTAATTCAATTTAGCCTATTTAATTCATGATTTCGGTCCAATTGTTTTCAATTAACTTACTTTAGTCTAACAACTAAATTTGCCTAATATTTCATTTTGATTTCAAGGATTGAGCAAATCATGTTATATTCTCATTGGTCTCAATCTCTTCCGATTCCAGATTTTAGAGACCTAAAATACAGTAAACCAAACCTAAATTTCTTCAATCAAACCCTAAAATCTTGTCTTAAAAGAAAATAACCTTATCTTTCCATTTTAAAAAGACAAACCAAAACTAACCAAAAAGGAAAGAGCTAGAGAAAAATTCCCAGCACAAACTCTCATCTCCTCAACACACAAAAAAAATTATTAACCTCATCCCACAACAAAACCTAATCTGCCTAGACTAACATACAATGGACCAACCTTTCAATCATCAAGACAGAACTAACATCAGATTCTTCACTCCTAGGAAAAACACTTAATGTCCAAAACACTTTCCACCAAACTATCCCAAAACACCTTCCACCAAACTACCTTCAATCTCCATCAAAACCACAATAAAACCTTTTTCACCCGATCAATTTTCCTTACTAAAAACTAAGCACAACATTAAGGCAGAACCAACAGAGGCATATAGAGAGCACTATCACAACCAAGAACCAGAGCCTCTCATCAACCCATCACCCAAAAATAAATCAAATGAGATCTTCTACACTAACCTCCTTCTCACCACAACTAACAACTCAGCCACCCACCGTAGTTATCTTTTATCCTAAACCAACAACCTCTCCCTCTCTCGTCAACTTTGCTAGAGATAGCCACATCATTATCAAAATTAAACAGCCCACCAACGTATCTACCTCCCTCCCCCAATCGACCCGAGCTGGACATAATTAATCCATCCTTTATTAACCCGAAGCTTTTGATCGAAATGCCATCCTACTATCATCATAAGAACTACATCACCTTTCAACCATATGTTAGTCACCAATCACCAATCTCTTTCCTATAGCCATCACAATAGATAAACAATAGGAAGGGAAAAACAATCATGGCAGAGAGAGAAATAAAAAGGACAAAAGATTTTTTTGTTGGATTTTATGTTTCAAGTTGTTGGTGATTTCACTGTTGGTATTGAAGTGACGAGCAGAGAGAAGAGATTCAGATCCACAAGGTAGCACCCATTTAGTGGCAGCGACGCATGAACATACACACCAATAATGGTGGTGGTGCATGGCTGAAACACGCCACCACTTTTCTTACACCTCAATATCAATTTCAATAGTCTTCTTGTTTGATTTTAGCACTTCCAATATATTCCCAATGTTTTTGAATGTCCATTTTAAGTTTTTTTTATTGATTTTTAATGTGTTATGATTATAGTTGAATTGTGATAACTGTGTAAATGTGTGACTGTAAGGTGTGTGAGTGAATTTAATAAAGGAGATTAGTGTGTGTGTGTGTGTTGTACTTCTTTTTGCATGTGTTAGATAAATGATTAAAAGAAAAAGATAAAAAAATATTATACATTTGTTTTGATTTGCATCATGGCTAAGCTTTAAAAAAAAGGCATAAAAATATTTCTCTTTTGCATAACTTAGTATTTGTTTTTAATATCATGTTTAGTAAAAAAAAAAACCATTTTGAATGAATTAGCATTGTAAGAAATTATATTATTTTTTCATTTATTTTTGGGCTTGATAACAAGTTTAATAAATCCATTAAAAGCATGTCCCAAATAAATTGTTATATTGGGCCTACATGTATATAAAAAATAAAAAAATGATAAGAATTCTCAACATACAAGATATTCTAAACATAAAGCTAAAGTCTATTTTTGCTACTCCTGTAGATCCAAAGCCATTTCTTATCATCCATATGGATCAATGCCCATCCTTTTCACAACCTTGATGAAATCTTTTTTTTTAGAGATAAACGTCATTTTTATACCTCTCGTTTTTAAAAAAGAATCGATTTCCATATTTTAAAAATCAAATATAGGTTATGCCAATTTTTAACGATTTTGATGAAATTTGTTTTAAGACTTAAAATCAACATCTTTGATAAGTCTTTTATGTTTAGGTACTGGTGTTATTTTCTGATGTATCTAAAGACCGACGTTAAACTTTTCATAACATTAGAAATGAAAAATGACAAAAAAAGACTAAAAACAATTAGGATAATTGATGGCAATTGAAAAAGACAAATTTAAGAGAAAACATATAATAAAAGTAACATTTCGTAAAAGAAGATGTTTTAAGCATAATTAATCATTTACCTGAGTCTCTAGAACCAATGCTTATCTTTAGGATCCCTGGTTTTATCTAATTACTAGGTGGTGATTTTATTTTTTCACAATACATTTAGTCCCCGTTGTGATATCAATTGAGGTATGACACATAGGATAGACTATAATGGGTAACAATGGTGATCAAAGCTAACACTTACCATCTTTAAGACCTTAAGGTGGAAAGCCTCCCACATGCATTGCATTCAGATAATTAAATATGTATCATTAATGGATTGGACATTTTCAGTACTTATATATACATATGATTAAAAAATGTTAAAATTTTCTCTATAAATGGTCACCATTAAAATTGTTTTTATTTGTTGCTATCTAAAAATAATCTTCTTGAAATGATCTTCATACAATATTTATCATGTCATTTCCTGTATATAATTCTCTAACCATGGGCAAAAGAACTCATGTACCTATGTATAATGTGATATTTATCCAAGTACGGAGACAGCTTAGCCAACATAAAAGTTGTTCTCCATCCAAGCAAAGGCAACATCCAACCTAAATTCAATGATGTCTTCAAACAGTCATAAAAGGTCATCTTGGCCAAACAAAATGACAAACACATACTTGGAATTTTATTTAGAAAAAAAACAAATTGTAAATATCATATAAACACAAAAACCCCAAACATAACTTTATTCGGGTATTGTAAATATCATTTTCCCTTTCGAATTTACATGCTAAACACTTAAAAATTTCTAGGTATGGATTTTTTTCATCCTTTGACATACATGTTTTTTAAGTGTAGGGACTTTGAGTCCCTCAATAGATGGCATATAGGCTTTGGATCCCGAATAGAAAGATATAAAATACAAACATTACAAGATTTAGAAAAAAAATCATTCAATAAAATAAAATCCAAAAATAAGTTTAAATAAATTCATAAAATAAAACATATATTGGGAAAATATTCATCACACATGTAAAAAAAAAAAACTCATTGGTTCAAGGCTAAAGTTTAACAAAAAATAAAATAAAATATGTATACTCTTTATTGTAGGAAGCCTCTTCAGTTGGCTTCCTCGTCACCTAAGTTAGGGAATATGAAGGAGTCCTTTTTTTTTCCCTTTCGCGCTTCTTATTTATAAGCCTTGTAATTCTTAAAGAAAACCATAGTAGCCCATCCATTTAAGTGTAACTGACTTGTATAAATATTATAATGAAAATATAAACTTTGTACAAATTGGGAACTTATACCTATATTTGAACATATAAAATGGCATAATTATCTTCACCTCCCTGCTCGAGCCTTGTTAAGTTATCTACTAATCCTCTTTGCCTAGAAAGAAATCATAGCCATATATCCCCTCCATAACCAAACATTAATATCTATTACATGTTATATTATGGCTATGCTAGGGTAAATATTTTCTAACTGGTTATTAGATTGTCTTTAACCCTAGGGAGAGCCTTAGTTTATATAGGAGGTTTCCTAACCTCAAATTCAACACTTTCTATGGCCTTACCACATGGGGTAGTCCTAACCTAGACCCATAAACTTCCCTAAAAAAGTATGTAATACATAAGTTTTTTTAAAAGTTACAAAAAAAATTGCTAATCTAAAAATGAGTTTATTTACTATAATTAAAATCCCTTAAATGATGGTTTTAGAACTTGAAATTACACCTAAAATCCATACCAAGTGAAAAGGGAATAAGACTAGTTTTCGTGGTGATTTTCGGGTGGTTTTATACGATTTGGTATATGTTCTTGTAACTTCTTAATAATGGTCTTTTTTACCTAAAATCGTTTAGTCTAAAAAATATTGAGAGAGCAAAATTATAGCAATTTTGATTTTCCAAAAGGTGACAAAGTAAAAGCAATAACATACTTTATATACACCTTTATATAATAAATGATCGTGTATTATCTTTAGTCATGTGTCCCACTTACTTGACATGTAATGCTAGCCTATTTATCATTTACAAATTTTAAAATTCAAAAGTTATAAACCCTTCACCTCTTTATTACACATTCTTATGCTGGCTTTTAAGATTCTCTCGTATAATTTTATCATAATGATTCATAGGGAAATAAAGCAACATGGAAGATGTTTGTGCTTAGAATAAGTCCTAATAGAAGTATTTGTGTTCGATAACATAAAGACCCAGGGAAGTTGCTGGTACATATAGGATTTATGCCTATAACATAGGCAAAAAGTGCAAGGTACAAAACATAGCATAAGCCCGAAGGCATCGGACATGAGGTATATGTCAAGTCAAGCCTAAAAAATGATGGGTTAGAACATATACATAGGGTCCCCAGGCTTGAACATGACGCATCTCCAAGTTAGGCTTGATCACACCATTTAGCCTAATAGAACATTGAACTCATGATGATGACATGAGCCCTACGGGTGTACATGACCCCTAATTGACCCTATTAGCCCAAAAAGCCCTGGTAACTATATAATAGGCTCATGGTTTCCTCTTAGCCTATGAGACCACTCATATGAACATATATACCCTAACCTCAAGCACATCAATTTGTTTTGAATGTGTTAATATCATTCTATCACAACCATACTCATTTAAGTGATATTAATCATGTTGGACTTGTTTTAAACTTAGTTGATGACCTACGTGATAAGATATAAGAGATTAAGGTATATATGAGATAGTGAAGCTATTTGATTTTACTCAGTGTTTTTGAGGTAGATGTTTTACGAAGAAAAAAGAGGAAAAGGTCACGATCTTGTTGTGCTTTGCGAAGCTCTTAAAACCAGCCTAACCCATGACACCAGCTCAATTAAAGATTTGGGTCACAAGTTGATGAAGATGGTTAACTTGAGTTTATATTGTTTTAATAATTAATGATGTGCAATTTATTTATGGGTGCCACTGTTGGCACACTATAATTGCCAATGACATCCTTACCAAGTTGCAAAATAACAATAATGCCCTTCCTTTTAATCAAGGTCCATTTGTTTTGTATAAAATATTTTACATGTCAAATATTTTTTCAATAGTGGTGGTGGAGGAAGAGATTGTGGTGAGATGATGATGGTTGTGACGAGGCGATCATGATAGTGTTAAAAGAGGAGGTGGTGGTGGAGGATGATATAATGATTGAAATAGTTAGATGATATTATAAGAGGATTGTTGTTCATAAAATATTTTATGGAATTTTATGAGTTGAGAATATTTTATAACAAATAAATTAAATTTGAAGATTGATCATAAAATATTTTTTATCTATCAATTTTGTATAAAATATTTTATAAACAATAAACATGAAATATTTTTTTTAAAATATCTTCCAAAACAAACACAAAAGAATCCAAAAAATAGTTTCCTATAAATTATCTTACTCAAAACAAACAAACGGGCCTTGAAATGTAAATACTACTTCCTACGTAGGCATAAAAGCGCTTTAGCATTGGATCACAAACCATTTGTTAATCTTAATGTTTTATTTATTTAATCCAATATCCACATTTTATAGCAAACGTCTTAGCTTATATTTGATGAAATATACATTTTTTTAGAATGAAGTTTATATTATTTATTTAAATTGAAATACATAAAAATATTATACTATAAACATATAATTTATTTTATTACAATTCAATGTTTACAAAATAATATTGCAGGTTATATATTACAAATAAAACATCAAGTTACAAGACTGTTTAGTATTATATTATAGTAGCTTCTAGTTTTTATTATATTATAAAAAAATTATTTGATTGGTTAAATAATTTATGTTTTTTGCATCAAGCTCCATATATAATTATATTTTAAATTTTAATTTTGTAAAAGCTAGAATAATTTTTTTATTAATGTATATCTATTTTTTATTTATTCTGTATATAAAAAATCAACTCACAGTAATTTTAATTAAATATATATTTTTTAAAACTCTTTTTTTTTATTTGGCAGGAAGGAGATGACTTTAATTAAAATTAAGCCAAAAATAAAGAAATAAAATAAAACGATCAGAGAAGAGACGAACGACGGCGAACTCAGCTTCTACGAGGTTCCAATCTCGGTCAGGGCGTCGAAACCACTCGCGCACACGTGTCCTATCAAATGGAGGCACCCACAATTTTTCTTTCTCCCGCCAGCCGCCAGGGCATAAAAATGAAACCTATAATTCCCTCCCTCAATAATATTTCTCTCCTTCTTCCTCCACCAGCCTTGCCTACAATTCATACAGTAGAGAAGCCTCTCTTCATCTCCATTTTATCCTCTTCTCCTTTTCTTTTGACTCGAGAGTCACTTCTCAGTCTTATAACATACTCTTCCCTTCTCTCTTCTTATATAATAAATTCTTCATTTTGTTTTTTAAAATTTCGATTCAATGCTGGAAACAGATTCTCATTCCAAAACGTTTCTCGGCGTCCGTTTCGTTCTCTTTGGTTTCGATCCCATCAGCGAAACCGAGGTTCTTCCACCCCCTCCCTGCCTTAAATCATTGTTATTGATTGAAAGGAAGAAGATGTAATAGACTGATTTTTATTTTTTGAACTGTGGTGCAGGTTAAATCAAAGCTTGTCAATGGCGGCGGCGTTGATGCTGTTCAGTATAGTGAGAACTGCACTCACGTCATTGTCGATAAGATTGTTTACGTGAGTAATTAATTATTATTCACACTTTAATGATCAATTAAAAAAATTGTAATTTAGCCATCTATTTATTTTTAAATATGTATTTTTAGGATGATCCTGTATGTGTTGGTGCAAGAAATGATGGAAAGACGGTTGTGAGAGGATTATGGGTTAATCATAGTTTTGATATTGGGATGCCTGTTGATGCCACTTCTGTGAGTTTTATTTTTATTTTTTTAATTTCTATATTTTTATTTTTAATGCTGTTACTTTTTTCATTTGTTCTTTCACATATAAAATTGCTCGATGTTTATGATTTAGTTTTTGTACAATAGATAATGTATCGACCGCTTAGAGATTTGAATGGAATTCCGCGTGCCAAGAATATAACAATGTGCTTGACTGGGTACCAACGCCAAGATCGAGATGACATTATGGTAAATGTTGCTCGTTTTGTTAGCTTTCATGAGCATCTGGGAATGAAATCTTTATGGGTTTTCTATTTTCTTTCACAGACCATGGTTGGCTTGATGGGGGCACATTTTTCTAAGCCATTGGTGGCTAACAGAGTTACTCATCTCATCTGCTACAAATTTGAAGGTGTGGTTTTGATTTTCACATACTGAACACCATTCTTAATGAATGCATATATGCAGTTCCTCTTTTCCTTGTATTAATATGATTTTGCTTGATACCAAAAGCATACTAAGCTTGCTGCAGTCGCTGCATAATATATAGCGTGTTTTAGCTGCTGTTAGTTGGGTAATATGTTTCAAAGGCACGATAGTTTTGGAATGAGGCTTAGTTGACTGGAATATGCAGTCATCCATGGATTGCTCAGCTATGCATGTTATCATCTTCCCATAGCATATGGAAGATATTAACTCTAGAAAGGTACATTAGATGGAAAAAACATTGAACCAAACAAGAAGAGATATTTTTGCTTATGAATATTTGGTTAAACCTATCTTTATAGGGTTTTTCTCTTTAATACACTATGGATATTGTGCTCCTTTGATGATTTTGAAATCCTACTCATACATTAGGGTTATCATTGATTATTGTTCTGCTTTAAGTTCATATACTTCTTGTTTTTTTTTATGGTGAGACTTAATCTACAGAAGAAATTTTTTGCAAAGAGAGTTACTTTCATTTTTCTTGAACAGTTGACAGTAGCCTTCTTCTTCTTCTTCTAATGCTTTTATTTGCACGAACATCATAATTGCACTGTTACTTGCTGCTATTTTATCATTTGATCCTATGGAACTTTTCTTACTTCACTCTGGTACAATGCGAGTGCTCAGCTTGACTAGATGTTAATTAGAGATTTTCACTTGTCTAGGTGAGAAGTATGAGCTTGCCAATAAAATGAAGAAGATAAAGCTTGTTAATCATCGATGGTTGGAAGATTGGTGAGTCATCTTCTTCTTTTTTTTCCTGATTGGTAGACCACAGAGTTGGTACCTTTTGCTCTGTTACACATTGAAATACATGAGCATTCTCACATTTTGAACGTATCCTTCTGCTGCAGCTTAAGAAATTGGGAGCTTCTTCCAGAAGATAATTATAGCAAGAGGTGAGGCAGTTTAACTTCTGGGTTTAGTAGCATTCAACATGATAAATTGGACACCACTTCTTGACAACAACCTGTGCATAACGAGAGAAGAAACTTAGTATTATTTTAGCCCACCTTATGAGTTTGAACTCCAGTAAGGAATGACCTGAATGATAAATTGAGATTGTTTTAGGTGTTTTTGTTTCTTTCATTTGGATATTTCTTCACTTCAGAATAATGAGTAGAAAGAGAGGGCACGATTCTTTGTTTCCTTTCATGGACCACTCGAGCTTTGTGTGCATCCTCCATCCCAAGACGTTGAGTTTGGAGTGGGTTATCACATACAAGTACATGTCCCTTGTTTACTATATTGTTACTGAATGGATGGTCATTCTTCAGCTGAGATCTGTGACTCATTATCTGTTTGCACAAAATAAGCATCTCAATGAGTTGCATTGGTAAACAAGTATATGTTATCTTTTCTTATCCAAATAAAAGACAAACACACACACACACACACATATTAGGCAGCTGAGGTTTTCTAACCTTTGATTGTTTGCTTAACTATTTTTTCATATACAGACACTTGGATCTAGTGAAGATGCTAAAATATGTGCTTAACTTTGACTATTTTTTCATACACGGACACTTGAATCTAGTGAAGATGCTAAAATATGTGCTTAAATTTGCTCTATTTGAACAGTGGCTATGAGTTGGAGATGCTGGAAGCTGAAGCAAAAGACTCTGAGGATGAAGCTGAGGGTACCAGTGTGAAGCAACCAAGTTGTGAAAATGTGAATAAGAGTCAGAATTTAAAAGCTGGAACATCCAAGTCTTGTGAAATGCCCAAAACTGGGGAAGTGCTGAAAGTATCACATAATTTGAGTGAGCCTGAAGGTCTATCAAGGGTGCCTGGCCATTTGGACGCTTGTGGCTTCAAGGGTGCCTCTTCCAATGATCCACCTGATCCAAAAGAGAGGACTCCTATTTCTACAAGGACAAGCAATGACTTGGAATTTGTTTCTAGAATTGTTGAAAGGCCTTCTCATTCTGATGCTAAGTATAATGCTACAATAAGTTACACAAGGAGAACTCCACGAAGGTCCCCATCATCAATTTACCCTGGAAACTCAGGCAACACTAGAGGCTCTCCTAAAGTTCTCTTAGGTGAATCCGTCAACAAGTCTTCTGCCAAAGTTCTGAATCCATCAGTTACAAACGCAGTTCAAGGTTCTGAACCAACACATTTGGTGGATGGTCCATCTAGGATTAATAACCATTCTCCTCTTGGCAATACTGGTCACTCTGTGCATGATATGAGTAGTATGAATGCTGTGCTAAACTCACATGCCAAATATTCAACAGCCAAGTCATCAAAATTTAGTAGAAACACGGTCACAGAAGATAACGCTTTCCTTGCAAATATGGTCTTGGAAACTGGTGAAAATGAGAGTGCAAATAATAAGACACCACAACCATCCTCCAGGGACTTGAGAGAGAACAACTTGGTCCTCAGGTCTGATAGTGGAGGTTTTGTTGTTGAAAGATATGAACAGATGGTTGCAGAAGCAGGGGAGCCACAAAATCAGCAGCAAGATGGAGGCGGTCCATTTTCACTTAAGGAATTAGAGATAGATAAATCTGACATGCTTTCTGATTTGCATGTGCTTCGGGCAGGAAAAGATGACTTCATTACAAAGCCAGTTAGGAAGAAGATGATTGCCAAAAAGACTTTAGGTTCTAGATCAAAATTGAAAAGCAATGAGAGCCAGAAAGGTTCCATATACTTAAATGCAACTGCTTCTCAAAATGATCCTACAGTTACTATGGCTGAGGTGAAAGAGAGAGAAGAGGATGGGAATTTTTCTGATGCCACTGAGCTTGAGACATCCCTGGCAATTGTCAATGTTGCAGTAACAGAGAAGATGGAGACGGAAAGTGCTACAAAGCTGGGGAATAATATTGAGGTTAAGATTGGTTTCATGGATGATGAGACTGAGGCTCCAGATGAGAAAAATGAATGTGAAAACTTTCTCGAAGAAGAGCAGGCTGACATGATTGATTTGCCACATAAAGCAGATAATAAGATAGAAATGAAATTAGAAGCAGATAATTCTGCAGCTTACATGCGCAATGGTCCGGTAGAAGGGAAAAATCCAGTTGAAATACAAAAGAGGGATGAATCAATCTTGACAGAAGATTTTGTAAAAGGAAAAGGAAGGAAGCAGCCTTCAGGTAAGACCAATACCAAGACTGTTACTTCGATTGTTAGAAAAGAAGAGTCTAAGAAAGTTCTGAATATGGAAGAGAATCTTAATGGCAAGAAAATTGAGGAGAATGCTGCAGAAAAGGAAAGCACTGAGCCACATCGTGCAGGTCAAGGTAAAAGCAGAATTATATCTAGGAAAAAGTCCAAGAACTCTGTGGAAGCTGAGAAGGAGAATAAGCCTGCTGTTGATGGAGATCAATATGCAAGTCTGGATGACAAGCGTGTTGGTGAAACAGCTGCTAAATCCAATAAAGCACCGGTGAAGTTTAATCATAAGGTTAGTAAAAGTAATCTTGGTTCTACAACAGGAAGAGAGGTTACAAAGCAAGTGAAAGCCGAACCCCTATGGTTTATATTGAGTGGGCATAGATTGCAAAGGAAGGAGTACCAGAAAGTTATTAAGAGTTTGAAAGGAAAACTCTGCAGAGATTCTCATCAATGGTCATACCAGGCAACACACTACATAGCTCCAGGCCCAATTCGCAGGACAGAAAAGTTTTTTGCTGCTGCAGCATCTGGAAGGTACAGTACATTGTGCATTAACCTCTGAAGTTTGAATACAGATATTTAAAAAACCTCTTTTAAAATTCTTGTCTGTGACAGCTCAATGTGGTCCATTATTCAGTTTACTGTTGTAAACTATGTATTCCTCTTTTCTCTGCTGAGAAATTTTTTATTTTGTTCCTTTTTTGTGGTCAAGATTGGAAAATTGTTGGAATGAGTTACAGTATAGACCATCTATAATTGTACGAGTCACCTGCTCAAACTGATAGATATCTGTTTATTGCAGGTGGATTCTTAAGACGGATTATTTAACTGCTTGTAGTCAGGCAGGGAGGTTCTTGGCAGAGGAATCTTATGAATGGCACAAGAATGGCCTTAGCGAAGATGGAACAATTAACTTAGAGGCTCCAAGGAAGTGGCGGCTGTTGAAGGAGAGAACAGGTCATGGAGCCTTCTATGGGATGCGTATTATCATTTATGGAGAATGCATGACACCACCTTTGGTATGTTTTCTTCTCAGATATGTTTACCTGCGACTTTTTCCTTGGTCGAGTTATAACGTGTTGCATAAGCTTTCTCAGGGTTTCAGTTTTCCTGAAAATGGTGGTGTATAGATTTTAGCTGATCAATTATCTTATGTGCATGATCTGATGCACTGTCCGCATCTTACTGTTCAACAAACAGGATACTCTGAAACGTGTAGTGAAGGCAGGGGACGGTACCATCTTAGCAACTTCTCCTCCTTACACCCGTTTTATTACATCTGGAGTTGACTTTGCTATCATCAGTCCTGGCATAACACGAGCAGATGTGTGGGTCCAAGAGTTCTTAAAACATAAGATACCCTGCATCGTTGCTGATTACTTGGTGGACTATGTCTGCAAGCCTGGGAATTCTCTTGAGAGACATGTACTGTACAATACCAATGATCTGGCAGAGAAGTCATTTTCCAACCTTTTGAGCAAGGCAGAAATGATTCCTGAGGACTTGACAATGTCAAAGGATTGTGATGGTGGTGATGATATAGCCTGTGAAGTTTGTTGTTCTTGCGATAGAGGGGAAGATATGCTGATATGCGGTGATGAATGTGGCTCTGTTGGCTGTGGGGCTGGGATACATATAGACTGCTGCGATCCTCCTCTTGAAAGCATTCCAGAAGAGGATTGGTTTTGTCCAAAGTGTAGCGGAAGCAGGAGCACCAGCCCTAAGAAGAAAAGGATTAAAAAGGCACTTCATTAAAGGCTAATTGGTTTCTTATTTCTCTTGAAACCCTTTTAGCTTTCAATCAAAGATGTCCGTATTTAACACATTTTGTTGCGACCAAACATGTAGAATTTACTATACTTGATCTCATGTGTATGCCATAGATTTGTATAATAACCTTCCTAGTTAGCCACTGTGATTATAGGATGCATTCAGCCTGTGTTCAGGACATAATGTATTTATTTTCAGAAATTGATTCTTTGCATCTCGTAAGACATCTTCAATTTTATGTTTGTGAACTTATCCAATCCTGTCTCTGATGTTTAGGCATTATTCTTGATGCAAACAAATTTCATGAGCAATCCTGATGGTGGTTAGGATATATATACAGGACTGATCCTGTGATTGGTATAGGAGAAGGGGCAGAAATAGTGCAAACTGCACAGAAATATGCTTCATTTGCAATGAATGGGCGCATTACTATGGTCTTGTATTTCCTCTTTCAAGGTATGCATTCTGATTTCTCAGTTTTTCCTAGTCTTGTTAAAGAACTGCCAGATAAACGTCTTCATATTTGTGCATGAGAGTTGTGCCTTTTTTTTTTCCCTCTCGATTATCTAAATCCATGATGTTGGGAACTGCATAGTTGACATTTTGTACGTAGCATCCATGATGTTGGGAACAGTCCTCTCTATTTATAACCTAAATCCATCCTAAAATTTGAAAATGAAACTTCAAAGCTTGATGTCCCAGATTTAGCCATCAACTTATTCCCAAGAGGTGACTTTGGTTATGCGCCCCCCAAAGCTCTGGAATTCTTCTTCCTTTCTTTTTTCACGGAATCGGATGCCATGCAGGTTGTTCTCGTATGCACAAAATCGGGGACATGGCCCTTTGAAAATAGTAAGAAAATAAAGTGCCAAACAAAAGTTTTCTACTTAGCTTCAAGCACACTCTTCTATCTATCTATGATCTGTAATAAAGGTGTTTTTATTGGTTTCATTACGTGTTAAGCTGTGGGTCTTTGAGACAACAACCTCAAATCATGATTAGACTAGAGTTTTCTTACCACTAATCAAGCTCTTAATGTCACAAAAGTCATACTAAAAAAAGAAAGGAAGAAAGAAAAAGTCACTACAACAATATAATCAATCAAAATATTTATCGTTTTCCCATCTATTTGCCTGCAAGCCATAAAAATTAGTGCATGGATTACTTCAACATCAAACAATCTACGCCATGTCCCGTTGCTCCATGTAATTAAAAAGGTTTGATGAGATATTTTACCCTCTTAATTATTGGGTTGTATCAAAATAAGATCTAGACTGTCGACTAATTGATTTGTTGTATGTTTAAACTATTATTTAATGAATAAATTAAGATATGCTGTCAAATTTAACCGGTAGTTAAGCTTTGATCATTAATCTAAATGTTATAAACGAAGCAGTTTTGAAGTAATTTAATTTCTTAAGAGATTAAAATAATAAAAAAATAAAAAAATATGAAACGATGCATCATTTAATATTGTCATTTCAATGAATGATTTATGTGGAGAGAGGCAACATCAATTCCAAAATTTTCTTCTTCAAATCGTGTTTTTTTATATAGGATTTTAAACTAACAGCTGAAGTTCGATAATTAATCTCAACTATCAAATTTGATAATATAACTTAATTTACTTAATAAATAATAATTTAAAAATATAATAGACTAAATTAATAATTCAAAACTTATTTCTTCATAACCTAAGATATGCCATTTAACCTAATAAAAAAGTTATTTATGAGCTCACCTTCATAAAATGTGGATGCAAGTAAGGCATCATAGACCTTCAGTGTTGAATTGTTTTTTTAGATCTGAGTGACCCTAGTAGAATAGTTTTTAAAACTTGAATTGTTAGTCGACCCTGACTAAAGCCTGGGTTACGAGTTTTGACTGGGTTACCAGGTCATCTCATGTCGACCCTAATTTTTTTTATAAAGCAAAACAATGTCATTTTTGTTAAAAAAATAAATAGTCAACGGGTTACAACCGAGTTAACCTAGCCTTTCTACCGGGTCACCTAGGTTTTTACCTTCCCTTGTTTTCTTTTAGGGTTGGGCCGAGTTTTATAACTATGCCAGGTAGTAAGACTTATTGATTGATACTGGTGCCTGGAATATCAATTTCGTTAAAAGTATATTAGTTCCTATCAATTATTTAGAGGTCCAAGAATTTGATTAGTTCAATTTTAACTTGAGAAAAAGTATCTTGACATACTAAATTGCTTTTGGTGTATGCAATGTTTTATAGGAAAGAATCACTAACTAACTTCAATTTCCATCTTATAAGCCATTTGCATTGATTTTATTACTTCTTTTTTTTTATCGTAGCTAGCTAACTAGTATGTAATACTTAGACTCCAATTATCATCTCCAACACATTTATATTAATAAGAATAGATGTTGTGTTATGGTATACACTAGGTTGATCATTCCCACAATATATAGTATTGTCGGTATACACTCTAATTATTAACTCTAACATTTTTTTATATGTTTTCCTTACATCTTAACATATGCAATTTTGGAAAAAAGAGTTATATCATTGGATGTTCTGTGATAATTTCGGTTAAGTGAAAAACAAATTTTATTTAAATGTCATAGTTGAATATAATACTAATGTTTGTGCTTGTCCATGTTGAACAAGGCTAGAAAACCAAGCAATGGAAGGTTGTCAAAGTAAAGATAAAACATCCTAGATAAAAGAAATGTTGCATACTTTTTGTGACACATGTATCATAAAAATTGATAATGGTACGAGACCAAACACATATTTTAATAAAAATGGATGAAAATATATGATGAATACATTCAAAGAAAAGACTGGTCATTCTTTCATCAAGTTATAATTTAAGAACAAATGGGATGGTATAAAAAAAAATTAGAGGATTTGGAAAAAAATTAGTTGCTGAAACTGGTGTTGAATCGAATAATGAAATTGGAATTATTGATGCATGTAATGAGTGGTGAAAATTAAAAATTCAGGTTAGTTTTAGGAACTTTATGTTCTTAACTTTAAGTTGTTACTTTTAGTAGCTAAGAAATTGATTATATGTTATCTATTATATTGATTTCTCTTACGTAGAAAATTATAGGAGCCAAAAAGTTTAGGCGTGTTGGTATTAAACCATCTATTTGTAGTAAATTTGATAGAATATTCAACAATATTGTGGCTACTGGACAGTTTGTTTGGATTCCATCTACAAGAGTTTTATTTGATGATGGTGGTGGAGATGATGATGTAGGGAATGTTACAGATGATGATGATATGAATTTAGAGGAAGAAAATGGTAATCAGAGAAGGATGCCACAACTAATTTTGTTGATGATGTAGCAACATGGTAAATAGAGTGAATGTGGCAAACAAGAGCACCCATAATAGTGAGAAAAAAAACAAAGCATATTCCACAAAGAAAGGTGGGAGAAAAAGAAAAAAAAAGGTTTTGAAGTCTAACTTTAGTTAGTTTATTGTTTTGGTTTACTATTAGATAGTGTCTTCACCAAGAGTGAATTATGCATTTCTATCAATAAGGATAAGAAAGAGTATAGTACTACAGATGTGATGGCCGAGCTTCATTCTATTGATAACATTGTCAAATGTGGTGACTTTTATTGCTATGCTTTGGATTTTTTATTTTCAAGAAGCAAAAAATATATGTTGTTAACAATAAGAGACGTTACTATAAAGCTTGAATGACTACAAAATATATGTTAGTAAAGTTTAATGTCTTAATAACATGAGTTGTGCCTTATATACATCACTCTTATTGATTTTGTTCTTTTGCTTCATATATATACCATTATAGAATTGAAAATTATTGATGTGTCTACGTTATTATAATGTAAAGGTTCTTTGGCTATATGTAATGTACTAAAATTGTTATTTTTAGAATATTTGGTATTTGAATTGCTTAGATTGATATTTATATCAAGATTATAATGAATTATAAAATGTTGTAATGTATTTCCATTAAAAAATCTCAGTCTTTTTCTTTGTTATCTGGAATGCTAGAGTCCTCAAGTCAAGTTCTTTGGCCAATCCATATATTGACTTTTTTTTATTGTTATTCTTCTCCTTGATGATTCTATAGGACATGGATATCCTTCCCAAAGCTCTTTATAGCACAAGTAACATTATTATGTAGCAACTTCTCTAGGTATGTTAACCAATCATGATAGGTTACTAGCAATGAATGTACTAAGTAAGATTGACTATTTAGTCAATAACTCTCATGAACATGTTTACCATTTCTAGTATAAAACAAGAAACATGAAAATGATTAAAAGCTATTTTTATCCATCTTTTTTAGTGTCGAACAAAGAAACTAGGTAATGCTATGCTTAACAAAAAACTTGAGTCTATACAATTATAAAATCTCATAAAAAGTGTACTGACCATGCTAATAAACAAGGTTTTCCTTGCACTATTTGGGACCAAGCATGTCGAAGCACTCCCCTCGAGGTATAGCAAGAGATAATCCTCTCACTGTCATTTTTTTTAATTTCCATCCCTTCCTGGATACACCTTTTTCAGGTTATCACGGACGATTGAATGAGTTATTGTTGGTTTGAGCAATAACTACCTAACATTTCTCCCTCTACATTTAAAAAATATGCATAAAATTACATTTATACACGACTAACTAAAGATTATTGACATAAAAGTATTTAAAGATCAAATGAAAAAGTTGAGTGCTTGATAAACACATGAATAGAAGTCCATAAAAAATCATGAAATACTAATAATAGCTCTGGAATGATTAGAGGCATAGTTGGTCCACAACTCATAAGCCAATCCATCTTAGAATTTATTGTTTAGTAAGGAACATTGGGCAACTGTCCATATGTTGGACAGTTGAAATATTTCACTTCAAGAACTGCTCGATTTTGGATTTTATGGGATTCCAACATTATTTTCTAAATCCTCATTAGGCTTTATAAGTGGAAGTTTTAGATGTCATTACACAACTAATTTGAAACATCGTTTTCTTATGTTATTCTAAAAAAAGATCTACTTACCCATGTAGTAGTGCCATGACAAAGCCATCAAATCACTACAATGTCACCTTATAAGAATATGCATGAGGACATTTGCAGTATTGCATTAGACAAACAAGTTTCACTCAATAGTAGAGTGTAAAGAATAGAACAATGAGAATCTTTGTCTTGGATTTTTTTTTTGTCGGTAACTACCAAACTGTCAATACCCTGAGCATATAAGTCCTATTCATTTATTTTGGAGTGAGATAATAGAAAATTTTGCCAACCAACTTTCAAGTCTCTAAAATGATGCAAATTTTAGCAATAGAGATGAGAAAATAGCCATCTTCCAACTAATATCCAATTAAATTTGGTAATTAACAATTACCTTGAATAATATTACTAGTGTCCCTTTTTAAACATCTCATACTACAAAGGTAAGCCTGGTGCCAAGTTTTGCAGAAGCAGTTCCATTCTCATCAATCCAACCTTTGAATACATACCTAAACCCACCCTCCTCGAGAAGACGCTCATGCCTAAAATTTATGGTTACTAATTTAATGTCATTAAATGTCAAATTTTGGAGCTAAGAAGCAAGTTTCAATTCCTCACTGAATGTTGGAAGTGAGGATACACTCTCTGCATTGCTAGTCGTTTTCGTAGAATACATTGATAAAACAATAAGTTGGTCTTTGTTCTTATCTTTTATAAATTTACTTGGAACTGAAATTCAAAGTAATAGACAATTACTTGCTATTGTTCATTTCTATTAAAAGTATTTATATATAACAACTCATTAACAATGTTTATCAAAAGAACTAATTGGAAACAATTAAAATTACTGAATTTTAATAAAGTTCATTGAAGAACTAGTTATTGTCATGTTATTTTATGTATGGATAATATAGTAACTGATCATGATAGACATGTTTATCAATGAATATGAAGTTTTAGTTTAATTTTATAGGGCTTAAAATTATTTATTCTCTACTTAACATCCCTTAGTTTGTTTTTGGTTCACATAATATTAATTTCTTAACCAAACTAAAAAAAATTTATCTTTTCCTTTTCATTTGTGATTATAGATATGGAAGTCAAATGGTTTAATGCTTTATTCAAAGAAAATTTTGAGGAAGATTATGATAATGTAATGAATTGTGTAGTTGATTATATTAATTATAGTGGTGATGGAGGTAATGGTAGTGATGACAATGTTGGTGATGGTAGGGATACAAATGGTGATGACGACGACGACGACAATGATGGTGATGAGGATGTTAATTCATTTTAGAAGCAAGATTTTGGTTATCATAAACTAACAATATATACAGGTGGAGCTCTAATAATATATTATGTTAATTATATGTTTAAAGAACCTTGTATGGTTTTGTACAACACGGGTATGAGATGGTTGATGAAATTTTACAAGGATATTAGAAACGATATTTCAACATATTTAGGATGGATGCAATAACATTGCAAAGCCTATGTTATGATTTAGAAACAAAGTACGGGTTATAAGCTTAAAAAAAAATGAGTATTATTGAAAATGTGGCAATATTTCTTTATATACTAGCATTAGGTGTTTCAAATAGAGAAGTTTAAGAAAGATTTCAATATTTAGGCAAGACTGTTAACAAATATTTTAAGAAAGTGCTTAAATTTGTTTATGTGCTTACAACAGATGTTGTAAAACCAGAAGACTCTGAATTTCAAAACACTCCACTAGGAATCGAGATAGATCCAAGATATATGCCTCATTTCAATGTAACACTAATATATTATTGTATTATTAATGCTATAAATCTGTTTATATTTGGATAAAGTTTTTCAATCATTGACATCTTGATGCTTCTTCTATTTGATGTAGAGTTGCATAAGAGTGATTGATGGCACACATGTGTGTGCAATAATTTCTCAAGAAAATCAAATCCTATTTATTGATAGAAAATGTGTACCGACTCAAAACGTAATGAATGCATATAACTTTGACATGCAATTATTTTTTTGTTTGGATATGATGAGAAGATAATGCATATGACACACATATTTTTCTACAGGTAATTGAAAATTCTAATATAAAATTTTCAAAACCACCTCAGGGTAATTACATGAGAAAAAATTCATGTTTTTGTAATTATTTTTCTATATAATCTTCCTTTTGTGAAATAAGTTATTATTTGGTAGATGTTGGATATCCAAATGAGTATAGATTTTTAGGTTTATATAAAGGTGAAAGATATCACTTGCCAGATTTGCAACGACATAAACAACCTAAAAGTCGGAAAGAGGTTTTCAATCGTGCACACTTTTTAATACGCAGTGTGATATAACGTACTTTTAGATTATGGGAAAAAAAAGATGGAAAATTTTACAAAGCATGCTCGCATATGCTTACAAAACACAAGTTCAAACTGTAGTGGTATCAATAACACTACATAATTGCATTATAAGAAAGTTTAGGAAGATCATGCATTTGCAGAATATGATCGCCATTCAAACTTTGTTCCTAATGATATTTTAACCGATGTCGTGCCACGTTCAGAAAACCCTGGATATCATAGGCCATCTTGAATAGACCATGTTCGTGGTAGGACTGTAGCTAGTTTAATGAGATAATATAATTAGGACCCCAATGTTGCTTAGTGTTGCTTTGCTACATTTCTTATTTATTAATAATCACATGCTTTTTATTTAATTTGAAGCTATAAATTATATAATGTATTTTTTTAGTCATTTGAGTTTGAACAACGATTTTAATCAAACACCTTTTAATTATTTTTTATTCAACATGAATCTCAATAATAGTTTCAATCAAACACATATAATCATATTAGCAGCAATTATAAGTGTTTTTTATTATATAAAAAAAATTCAAATCACAACTATAAAAGCTATCTTAATGCCAACCAGTCCCTAAAACAACTTACAAGAAAAAAAAATATTTACAAGAAAGTTTTTAAGATTTCAAGTCATCAAAATAATGTTAAAGATTAGCAAACATTTCAACCACCCTAAAAGTTAAGCTAAAAGATGAAAAGGTGTGAAATGGACGAGAAATTGGTGCTAACAACTCATCAACGAACACATCTATTTGTAAAATTCCCCAAAACCTGGTTTTGACAAAGAGCTAGAAACAAGCCTTGAGTACCCACTCCTCCTTATCAGAAGGAAAAAGGAAGAAAAGGGAGATCATTGCACATGATAGCATCACATGGGGCTCCTGACATCATCATATCTGGCCACGACTTCTCCTCTTTCCATTGTTCCCAGCCTTCAAACACCGAGTCCTCTGTTCCTCCCAGTTCCCTTCTTACCCTCCAAATGCACCCAGCACGCGAGGGTGTTGTAGTCATTATACATGATACTATGAATTTAATTTGTTTTACTTTGTGGGGATTAAGCCTTAAATAATATCTCATGCTTTCAGAGATGCTCCATGATATCTGATCTGACGACTTTATTTATAAAAATGGCAGCCTCGTGAGAATTCGTGCAGAGCCCCCTTTCTTTCGCCATAAGAAAATAAATATAATGTTCTAAAAGAGTTGAAATTTAATATTGCAAGAAGCGTCCAAGAATTACAATGGCATGAAACTGGCTCTCATTCATACCAGAGTGCGTTTCCAGCATTTGAAAATTGCTGGAAATATCGACACAAAAAAAATACTTGAAAAAACTACGCAGAGGAGCTACATTAACAACAACAATAATATAAGAAATAATAACACGTCCGTTGAAAGAACACAGCAAGAACAAGTGTCATAAAATTCTACAGGAGCAATCATACTGCAGATTGAGAGCAAGTTTTCTGGTGGAAGATCAGCATGCTGTCCTAAAGCACGAGGATAAAATTCTCTTATGAGGTTAAAAAGCTTGAGCATCCAAAACTACAGGACGTACTCTTACTGGTAGGGTAAGACAAGTATCAAAATCATCACTCGTATTAACATCGAGTGAATCCAAGTTCAGACCAGCTGAGATCTCATCAAGGCTTAATTAATGGGAGAGAGAAAAGATACGCAGACGTTCAAATCATAATTAATCTCAAGCTCTCTGTTGATCAGAAGTTAATTATCAACATAATGATCATTTTGCATGAGGGTGGGGACTGGATACAACTAAAGTTGTTGAGTAGCGTGGAAGGACAAAAGGACAAAGCGAAATTTATGAGGATAAAAAAAGTTCTCAAATCACTTGCAAGGAAAGACAGAGAGAGCATTTTTAACAAGTAAAGATGGCATATTATTTGAGTACACTGCTAGGCTTGGGAGCTCCTTTTTGTTGCCTTAAAGTGAACAGAGGGAAGTATCACCTAAACAATGCATGCACCCACTTCCTCCATTGACAAGAGAGACATCAAGCTTTGGTCTCTTTTACCCTGTCATCATTTACATGGAAAACTATATGCAGCTGAGCTATCTTTCTGCTAGATTATAAAGATTATATATTAACACAGAAGATTATATCTTTTTATTTCAATCATAGTTTCAATCGGTGTAGATAAACATGAACTTAATCTTAAACATGAAATGAAAAGGATTCTATTTTGAATCGCTTAACAATATTGTTCAAGATGGGCTCTCTGCGGTAATTGTCAAATTACAAGGATAATTACTCGGCAGTTCAAGCAATGATCATGCTTGAATAATTGTTTTTCTTTGGCAAAAATTGATGACCACACGGAAAGGCAATCTTAATTATTTCCCACAGTAAAAGCAACTCATAGTAATAGTAAGTGTTTAATTGGCAAAGACAGTTTTGAGAAAAGCTTTAGCCCCACTGTATTTCTTTGGAGGTGAGTGGTTGTAGAACTGTTTGGAATTACGGTGAAATTATTTTTTAAAATATTTTTTATTTGAAAATATATTAAATAATTTTTTTTATATTTTAAAATTTATTTTTAATATCTGTATATTAAAAAATTAAAATATACTAAAAAATATTTAATTTAAAGCTAAAAAAGAATTTTAAAAAATTTCAAAAGCATAATTAGATTTGAATGCCAAACATGGGTATGATGCAACTTTTTTCATGGAATAGAAACCAGGTTTCTTTTATTATTATTATTATTATTATTATTTGGTTTACATAGGAGATATATGTTTTAAAATAGTATTTGGTTATTTTCCTAAAGTGAAATACAGATATTGAATACAACAATAAAACTAAGATAAAATTGTGTTTGGTAGTAATATACAAGATAAAATAATTGTTTCTATATCTTGTTTGATTATGATGAATAAACCATAATAAAATATAAAAAAGTTTATTTTCCCCGGTTGACCTAGCTCAATGTAAGAATAAAACTTATTATTATTGTAGTTTTAAAACTCACTCGGGGATCAATCGGGACAAGACCGAGGTTACAGATCGGAAGGGTCAACACAGGTTAACCTGAGTCAAAGTATATATAAAAATAATTATTTTTATAGTTTTAAAATCTGACTTGAGAGTCAATCCAATACAAGGTTCAGGTCATAAATCAAAAAGGTCAACTCGGGTTGATTCTCATAACACGTGACCCGAGCCATACCCTGAATTGACCCTCGAATCAGGTTTTATTCGATAATTTTAGAATTAAGAGTTTTTTACAATAATATTTTAGAAATAAAAAAAAACATCATCTCTAGAGATATGTCTTTCTGTATCTTATTTTTAAAAAAATATAGGAATTAACTCTAAATTTATATCAAAAACAAATGTATTCTCATATCAATTTCTTTTTTATATATTTTTTTTTCCATTCTCTCTATCTTATCTGTATTATCTTTTCTGTACTAGAAAAGTAATGAAATGCTATCTAAATGTTCCAACAGATACAACGAGGTCTGAGGAGGTTTACGAGGTCTAAGGAGGTTGGGAAACCTTATTGATACCCAACAACCCTCTTAAAAGTCGAAGCCTCCCCACAGTCACAGGACAGCAGAATGCGAATCGCCATTATTGCTCCCTATCTTGCCTCAACCAGTCATTATTTTGTACACTTTAGGTGTATATACACAGATGTGTGGAGTGCAGATGTGTAGAAAAAAAAGCTCGAAGCTCGAATGATGCAAGCCTTGAATTGACATGACACCTCCTTTTCAAAACCACCTTGTTTTTTCTTGTATTGAGTGCTTGATTAAGACCCCTTCTTCTGTTGCAATAGCCCGGCGTGGAAAAAACCTGACAACCTCTTTTCCGCTGGGAGATAGATACTTGAAATGGTCCCTTCTGCAGTTTCCACCATTGGAACACGGCCATGTCTTAATTACAAGATGCACTCAAAGCCATAACACCCACACAGCGTGGCTTCAAACCCAATAGGATTATAGCATTCACTGTTTAGTTACAGAGATTTTTCTCACCAAGCCAAGTGGATAGAGATAAACCTTAGGTGGCATTAGCAAATTAATGAGATCTAGTGGAATGTCAGATGTGTCAGCTTATAGATAGACTGATAAAAATTAAATGCCACGGATGAGACACCAGAGAGAACCCGAAGCCAGCTTGCTTCTCAGCAATCCCCTGGCTACACATGTGGATACCAAGTTACAAGCACCTATCTTTTCCAAAACCCAAATTAGTTAAAACGAAGAGTGAGAATAGGATGAGAAGGTACTAATAAAATTCCAAATTTAAACTAAGCAATAAAGCATAGACCCATAAATAGGAAATTCGGTACTGGAAATTCTGTACAAGTAGAGTAGATGGCGAGATTAAGAAAGAAATGGAAAAGGTAACAAAATTTCCCGGCAGCCTAAATTTATGTATGTGTTTGTACAAAATGAACCAGAGATTCCACTGCCGGTGACATCTCAAGAAACTTGTTTATCATTTAGCAGCTTAATGCTTCGAATTTCACTGCAAGTGGACGGTTAAACCCAGCTTGTGATAGCAAATTCCCAACCGCAGCAAGGTCGCGGCAAAACACCCCTTGAAAGACAGATGCAGTGTTGCTCCCTGAAGATGCAGATGCCACTTTATTTTCATTGGAATTGATCCTGTTGGGACCAGAAATCTCCACTGCAGATGGGTTCGATTCCATTTTGGCATTTTGAGTTGTCTGTTGGGTTTGAATGGCTGCTGCTTTCTTTCTTTGCTTCTCTGCAGCCTCTTCATCCATGATTGTTGACATGACGTTAGAATAACCCTTTTGAAGCAATCTATAGAGCAACAAAGCAGACATTTTTGCTCTGTCTTTTACCGATTCAAGATCCATATCATTTGCAAAGTCACACCTCTCAACGAAATTTATAGACTTATCAGGCTTGTGCCTCAAACTCAATAACAGATGAGCTCTCTCTAATTCGGATCTCGAACACCCACGCCTTAATCCAATCAAAGCATAATAATCAACATTTCTAGTCTCCCCAGAAGCAACTCTCTTCTTCAGTTCTTGAATCTTGGTAGTCAATGCACAAAGTTTCCCAGGAATCTCTCTGTACCTAACCTTGTGCCGCTTCCAAGCAGGACCTGGTAGCTTCCTATCCCTCAAGATTGAATTATACAGTAGTTTCAAGTGCTCCAGATCATGTAAACAATCGGGCAAGCACCGGATTGTTTCCAGAAGAGAAGCTCTTGTATCAAGCGCCTGAATGCAGGCGGGTTCTAAAGCTAAAGTCTTGTTGCAATCAGCAATGGACTCTGCAATTCTTCCTGATGCTTTGTATGCATAAGCTCTATGCATATAGCATTCAGCAAGGAATCCCTGTGGGGCCCCTCGTCGGCCCTCCAAGATCTTAGTGAAGTGGCGGATGGCCTCGGAATAGAGGCCAGCATCCAGGGCCGCCAGCGCGGCTGTTCGGCGGCGAAGCAGTAGCTTAATGTGGGCAAGGAGTTGCGTAACGCTTTCAGATTCGGTTAAATTTCTCGGTGGGGTAGGTGGGGCTGTCGATGTGGATATATCGCTGGAGATTGGGAAGTTTGAGAGAGAGAAGCTGTCCTCTGACCAGGAAATGCTTTGACGGCGGAATGCAGCAGTTGTCAGGCGTTTTCCGGTCTGGAGAAGCACCATGGCATCCTCCATTAGACCTAGATGGCAGCAAGCTTGGCCTAAAACCAGGTACCTGTAAGAATACACGTTAATGATCGAGTTAGTTGAATAGAATCATTCAGTTTCAAGTGTTTAACCACTAAATTTGGAGTCTTTGGCACCAAGATCCCAAGTTACAACTCAACTTTGTTTTTTTTTTTTTTAATTAGTCAATTTCAAAAGAAAATAATTAATTAGAAGCTAAAACAGTAGAATAAAATAAAATACTGATTTGGGCAAACGCGCAGATAGCCATCATGGGATTTTCTACTTTAACCTCAAAAGATGATCAAATCATGTTAAAGCAGGGCAAAGCCCGTGTGCTATTAGCCTTTATGAGAAGCAATAGCATTTTCACTGGAGAGAATTACCACGTAGTTCCCCAAAAAAAAAAGAGCTTTGATAGTTGAAAGTTTGAAAAATTCAATTATCGCTACCACCTTCATGTCCTAAAAGAAAAGGAAAAGGTAAGAACACATGGCTGGCTGGCTGTGTTTTACTCAAACCAATGCAAAAACATATCCACTGATCTAGACAATAAATATGGTTATTAAAAGTTGAACCGCATACCACAGCTTTAAAAGAGAAACAGAAACCGAGGAACTTACCTCCATTGCCCTTCTTTATCGCAATTTTTACAGAGTCCGGCCATCACTTTCTTCTTCAAGTCGGAGACAGAGAAACACTTGAAACTTGGATCAGAGTTATCTGAAGGCAGCAGCTTAACTCGCTCTCTTGAAAGCTGCTGAGAAGAACTATCAGAAGAAGAAATAGATCCCGAATCGTCGTTAGCCATTTTAAGGCTAGGAATGTAGTCTTGAAGCATATCAGCCACCTCCTTGAATCGCCTAAGATAGAGCAAAGATCTTGCTTTGAGTTCAAGAGCTACTTCTAGGCGAGGAGAGAGTGCAAGTGCCGCGTCTAGAAGCTTAAGAGCCGACGCAATCTCGCTCTGTTCTTCGCTTGCAATCAGGTTTCTTGCATCTTTAATGTACTTGTCCACAATCTGTATTATCACACGAAAGTTTATGCATTAGCTCATTAACTCTCACAGGAATATATATGTACGAAAAAGAAAAGCTCAAACCCATTCGAGAAAGAGATGAAATAAACCATAAGAAATGAAATGTAAAGGCAAAACAGAGATCCTCTTCATCAAAGGAAGAAAGTTGTATATTTTACCTTCCGGTTGCTTAGCCACCAGTGCTTCTTTTCATTCATACTTGGACAAGGAGAAGTAGAAGCAGCCATGGTTGTTTTTTTTTCTTGTTGAGGAAGAAGAATCAACCATTAACCACTCCCTCTCTCCCTCTCTCTTTTCTAAGTCAGGCTCTCTCTATCTCTATCTCTGTCTCCCCCAGAGCACATATATTTTTTCGGTTGTGAGATAAAAAGGAGAAGAAATATATATAGCAAGGGAATGAAATGGAGAGAGGGAAAACGGGAACAAAGTGGAGAGAGAGGGAGGGTTGATCTTTGGATTTAAAATCTTGTTTATGTTTCAAGTGTGTTGTAAATATGGGAGAGAAACTAAAGCAGAGAGAGAGGCCTGGCCTGGCCTTCAAAGAAAAGCAATAAATAAATAACTAAATAAATATATTGCCAGCTTTGACCTCAGAGAAAGCTTTGATCCTTCAACTTCATAGCTGGCACCACTTCCTTTTATTCTCTCTCTCGTCATCGTCACTATGGCTACGTGGCCTATAGCACTCTATACAATACCCTATAATTATTTTTATTTTTATTGTTTTTTTAGGAAAACAGTTTTATTACGAGCTTTAAATCTAAAATTTTGTCAGCCGTCAACGAGTTTTTTTAGAAAAATAATGCTTTTTAAGTTTTTTTTTTATTATAATGCTTTTTAAGTCTTTTTCTATTTGAAGAAAATTTATTTAGTATTATTAGAGTATTGTAATAGGCTTTTTTTTTTTTAACAAATAAAGACTTAAATGAAAAAATGAAATATTTTATAAATCTAAATACTTATAGTGATTTTGGTCTTTAAGAGTTTTAACATGTAATAAATTTATTTATCTTTTACTTAAGTCTAAGTTAGTTGATATTAAAACTCAATGATCCAAAAAAAGAGGTCAATGATTTTTAGTAATTATTTTATTTTGCTATATGCTATAAAACAACCATGATTGGAAGAGAGCCTAATTATCCATAGTGGTTTATTTTGCTTTGTTATGTGATGTGGAACAACTATGACGAGAAGAAGTTATAAAATATGATGTGTTTATGTATGAGAGGATAATGAAGATCACTCTAGGAACTAGTGTGTTGTTTCTGTTTGTATAAGTTGTTGTCATTTGTAATTTTGATGGTGGTACCTGTGATGAGACGTCCACAAAAGTATCGTGTTAGAGATTTATAATGAGATGTTTTGCACAAAGGTATTATAGATCCACGATGGGGCGACTCCCGTTTAAAAAAATGTTCTTGATGGAGAACAATTTTTAATTGAAGATTGAATTCGAGGATATGTTTCTTTCAACTTAGGGAGACTAATGTATGAGTTTTTTTTAAAAGATAGATTTTTTTTATTTTTTTTATGATATTTTTCTATTTAAAGGGAATTTTTTATAATTTTTATAATTCAATATTATTAAGGTTTTTTAATTTTTTTATATAAAATTTTATAATAACTTTTTAGCAAGTGAATTTGAGAATATGCCTATACATATAATATTATTATTTTTTTTGGTTTCTGACGGTTTTGATATATAATAAATCCATTGATGATTCGCTCTTCTCTATGTTATGGATACATCGGTTAGGGTTCATGATTGTTACCGGGCATAGACGGTCACCCATCACGGGTCCTCGGGTTCAACTACCGGGGACGAAAATGAAAAGATAAGACGCCATGAAATTGCCCGAAAAGAAAGTGAAGATCGTGTAAGAAACTCCCCAGTTATTTCTCTTTGGTCACTTTCAATTTACCCATTTGCCCTCCTGCTTCAAAGTGAGCTCGGGGAATAAGTGCACTTTTTTTCCTCTTTTCTTTTTTGTTCGAAGAATTTATTTTTAGCTCCCAAAATGGAACAGATAGCTGTAGGTCTTAGCAGTGTCTTCAGGGAGGGGTGACCATAATTGCAACCTAATCAAGCGTATTCTTTAAAATTTTTTTTTTTATTACAAAGAAACGACTCGAACAGGAGATCTCCCGACGAAAGAGAGTCTCTACCGCTAATTCATTCAACCAAGATGAAGCTTCTTGGTTCTTCCGATTTTCATTTAACCTCGTGCTCTATGATAACACACTCACTACTTTGGTTCTGGTTTCCTTCTTGTTTTGGTAATGGAACACACCAAGCAGAGGGGGGCTAGAAGGATGAGAGGGGTGTGGTGGTAATTATTTAAAAAGAGGGAGGAGGAATTAGTAATAATGTTGCAGGGGCATATTTTAGAGGGGGGGAGAAAGTGACCCTTCCCTCACCAGGCACAGGAATCATGCTTTTCTTTATGGGGTTTGCTTTGCTTTTTATCTCACTCAAATTGATTAATGTATGCACATGAATATGGATAGTAGCCAGATGGGTTTGTCTTAAAGGCTCCCCCTTTTTCCTTGGACCCCACCTCAAAAGGCCCAACAATCCCCCTTTCTAGAGGACAGTCCCTGCAATCTCGTGCCACGTCAGCTCCATTACATGGCCTGCATCCACGCGGCATGCCTCGATGGCAGGTCCCACGCAACATGTGGACACCCTCGCTGTCCAGATCAGCTAGGTGCTGGACGCTGTCTTGTACTCTTCTTGCTTTCGAGGCCTATATTATTGAGACTCAATCCAGTGGACAGCATAACATTATGGAATCAATGATGCAAAGTGTTTCGGATAATTTTTTTTTTTCAAATGTGTTCTTGTCAATCCTTTTTCGAGCAAGGTTTCAATTGCTTTACAAACTACTCGATTCGCCGTATCAGAGATTAAGCATTTCAGATACAGAGAAAATCATAACAAAAAAAAAAAAATACAAGAATATAGTGTTTATATTTTTTTTAATTAAGTTTATTCCGAGGAAAAAATTCACTATAATTATATCAATATCATTAAAAAAACACACCTACCAACAGGTACAGAAATACCATCCTTTATAGAACCACTCTTTGAAAATAAAAAAAAAATGACGCCTAGAGGGTAAAAAAACATAACGCAAGTAGGGTTAATGAGGCATTATCCACAGAAAATATAAAGGGCGTTTCTTTTTCACTTTTGAGCTTGCTTTGGATGTAAAGTTATTTCACCATGTGAATTGTTATAGTGTAATAATAATTTTATTTTTTAAAAAATTAATTATTAAAGGATTATTTGACATATTAAAAAACAAACAAGAAATTCATTACTTGTATATTGCTAATCCCTCCGCTCTCAAAATAATTGAGACAGATGCTTTTGAGTTGGGATACGAGGGTATTATTAAACAAGTACAAAATAACAAGGAATAAGTTCTTCAATCACATTTGTACCTTGGAATGATTGTTAAAAAAATTATTCCACTATAAATTTTTTATTCTATTGTGTTATGCATTACAAAATTTTAAAGTAATTTATTAAACCATAAATTTCTTTTAAGTATTTTTACTCGATATTTAAAATATTGCTTCAAAACATATTTTTACTCGATGACAAGCTATATTAAGTATTTTTTTTATTTTGATATAGAATATAAAAGGAGATACAAATTTCATTCTTGATTTTCTAACTAGAGAATTCCTCCAACATAGGTCTTGATGTCTCCCAAATCTAAATCCAGAGATAAAGGCAAAGCCCATAAACAAAGTCTTAATCTCCAAAATCCTGAAAATCACAAAAACACTACAAAAATCCTTGCCTCAACAATTTCTTCTACAAAACCAATTAAATCCTAATATGAAGCAGTAGTTGAAGATGAGGAAGCAGAACGCTCTTTAAAAGTATAAAAATGGGTAGAATCTCTATCCAATTCACCAGAATTACTTCTGGCCATACAAACTATTAGCCAAAAGTCATTACAAGAAGAAAAGTCTTCTTGAATAGGTAAACTTCTTAAACCAATTTTCAAAATAGAAGCTGGTTATTCCTTACAAAAACCCATGCATCCTTTTTAATCCAATTTCTCCATTTGAACTATTTCAAAAACTTCCAAAAGAAAAATCAAATCAAATTAAAAAATCAAAATTCCAAAATATTTTAACTATTGAAAATGGATTTTTCCATTTTTACCTTACCGCTACAAAAGTCTTTCCTTCAAATTAGTACTTCAAGCCTTGAGATTTATCCAAACCTTAATCTTACTATATGAAAATACTTGAAATAACAGGTTTCGCTAGATTCAAACATTTTAAACTACAACAAAATCATTCTTAATACGTTTACTCTACCTGTATCATTCAAAATATTTTTCATCCTTCTAATTGGAAACAACCCCTTCACCAAACAATTCAATTTTCAATTAGTTACCATGTCAAACTTTGTAATTTCATTGCCTATACGTATTCTTATTAGGGTTATCAACAAGCGTAGTTCAACACCTTTTTCCTTTCAAATTCCAAAGGTAGCCCACTCATGGCTATTCTGCTTTAATAATTCAATCAAGACTTCAAATTACCTAACTGGTTTCTTCAATGGTGGGATTACTTTGGTTGTATTTTTAAAGTAATAAAACCTCACCATTTAATTGAAAACAATTACATTTACTTCAAACAAAATTTTTAACCCTCAGAAACTAAGAAACAATTCTCACTAATTCTCTTTTTTTGTTCCAAATTCTTTGTCCCTTGGGTTTGTTCTTGGTGTTTTGACTACAATACTAAGCATGGGTATTCTATCCTCATTAAGAGATACAAAGTAAAATGCTATGACTTTTTTACATTAGAACCAAAAGTTTCAAACCTGTTGTCATTGAATGGTTACATCAACACCAAAATGCTAAAATTATAGACTCGATCTGTCAATCCAAATTCCTAGCACGTCGATCTCATGCTTATGCTTTTCTTGCCTCAACACAATATGAAGAAGATTATTTTCAAATCATGAAACAACTCTTATAAAGCATCAAAGACAATGATTCCTCTCCATCCTCGTCATCCTCAGGTTCTATAATTGGCTTAGCAGATGACAATAAAGATGATTGTTATGGTATCCTCCCTCCTATAGCAACTTATGTACAAAAATCTTAAACAACCATTGTCTCTATAAAAAAAAGTATTTTAAGAGGCACACAAATATTTTGATCCATTTTATTTCTTAGTCTAGACCCTCCAAACCATCAAGTCCAAACCATCAGGCTCAACTTCTCCAGCCGACACAAGTGGTTAAAACAGCTAGCTGTCACTCTAACTTTTCAAAAAGTTGATCCCCAACTTGCATAAATGACAAATAATTTTCGGTGATAATTGACAAATAACTTTTTCAACTTTTTAAAAAGCAAATCATTTACTTTACAAAATTTTTAAAAATGATAACCTTGTTCTGCTTTATATAAGAAGGCTCCTCTCAGCCTTTGAAAACAGAACTACATAGAATAGTTTCTCAGCAAAAGACATCAAATATTTATTTTCTTGTCATATACTCAAATTTTCCTATAACCTTTTGTATTATTATTTATCCCGATAGAGATCTAAACCTCTTAGATCCAAAATTCTACAACCACACACACACACATACACACAATGAAAAACAATGCATGAAGGGTATCCACAGTTGTGAAAATCTATACTTAGTCAGGAATGTATTACACTCATGTTTTAGTGCTATTATGGTATTATAATTTAAAATTAATTACTATTTATGGGTAATCAAATAATTCGACATGCTTTTATACATAGTTTGAACTATTTTTGTTCTTCTTTTAAAATAGTGTCATCCAATTTTATATATAGATTGTTTCACTCAAACTAACATTTTTGCGCTGGCCAGCAAATTTCACCCTACCCGCGACCAATTTCACCCTCCTCTTCTAATTTGTAATTAACATTTCTCTTGATACCGTGGAAAATTTCATCCTCCCCGCGACAAAGCGCGGGCGACAAATTAAGTAATCGATCTAATCTAAACCAGCAGCCAGGAATGTGATGCTATTCTCCTCTCGTAGTATTCAGGTCCTACCTACGTTACTTGGGTTGTTGCTGCTGTTCCCACAGGTCTGGGACCACTGGACCTCACGTAATTTTGGGGTCTACAAGGGTTGTTTTCTTCCATTAACGCAGGAGCAGCTCTTATACAGCTAAGGACTCCAGGTTGTAGAACTTGGGGCCCCTTATTCTGACGAAGACGAGCCATAATATTCTAGGTAAAGATAATCAATAGATAAAAACAGAAGAAAATTACGCACATCGCTCAACTTGCAGGGTCCAGTTAACTTTTTTATTTGAGAAACCTTTGTGAACAAAACGTTGAATGATCATTAATTCTCACTTATTCACTTGCATGTCTTAGGTTTGCGTGTCTCCCTTAATTAACCTTTCTTAATGAATGCTCTCCTCTTCACGAATATGTGTATATATATATATATATATATATATATATATATATATATATATATATATATATCTATCATCGACATCCAACACGACCTGTTCCATTTTAATTAGTGCTCATCTTCTTCCAGTTGATTTTCTTCTTCGATCTTCATTATTGTTTTTTTATCCTATAGCTAGCTAGGGCAGGTCTCTTCTGAAGAACGGAGCCTACACTTGTTCTTATTTTGAATGAAAATGGGCCAAGAATAACTAAAATTGACGGGACTGGTTTGTCCACCTACAAATTTCAATTTGAAGGACACATGCAGTGTCTCCACCATTATTAAAAATGGAATTGACCATATATATTTACATTATACAAGAACGTACATGGGGCATTAAACCTCCTTATATGATCCCTTATAGCATGAGAAAACAGGTTTCTTCGACCACGATAAGTATGGTAGGTGCTGTTTTCTTCAATACATTCATTCGAAGCCACCACACCCACAAACACATACGTGGTCGTAACTGGTAAGTGACAGTTATTTATTTGCATATAATATTAATATTTTAATGACAGACGGAAGAAACAGTACTTATCAACAACAAAGAAATCAATTGTTTTATATTTATATTCACTTTTAATTCGTCTTAATTATACCTGTGAGGTTTGATTTGAAAGCAATTTCGCGGTGCATGCCCCTTGATCACTTGGTTTATGTACATGCTTTTATTTTCCTGTCCTCACCCCTAGCCAAGGAGAATTCTACAAAATTCTTCAAGCATTGATTGGAGATGCCCATCATGCATGATTATGTTTTGGTTTGGACCACACGTATAATTAAGCTAATCATAAATATCAGAACCAGATTTTGGCGAAGTTTATGAGATTAATTAGTCAATAAATCTACAGATTAGTTGTTGATATCAAGGTTTTAAATTTTGTTTCGTACCTAGTCTTCATAATTAACACCCGACCTAATTTCTTGTCCTGTTATTCTTATTTATAAACCTTGGATGAATAATCCGGCAGAGTCTTGATTTCAAATTAATTAGGCTCACAGCTGTGACAGTCATGGAAATAATTCGGCAGAGCTCTGTCATCCTGTTAGCAGGTACGTAGCATTATATATGCACCAGAATATATAGCTTATGCTTGCAACAAGGTCCTTATTAAAAAGGGTAGGGGAATCAGCATCGTCATGGGATTCTCTCTTGTGCCAATCTTAGTATATAAACTAATTATAATGATCTATTAGTTGATCGATCGGGGGAGACGCTCCCATTCTCTAGACATGTTTACATACAAGGAAGCAAGAAAGGAGACGGGAATTCCCAAAGATTCTTGATTAAAAAACACACTGAGATAAGCTTGTTAAATATATATATTCACATACACAGAAGCCTCCCTTTTAATCTTGACGGCATGATAATGGCTTATTATAAATTTGGGTTTTTAACCAATCATGCTTTCTGAACTAATGATTCAACCAATGTGCGACACTCTTTCCAAAAGTTTGTAAATATGCTCATCCCTGCACAGCACAGATAAAAGCCCAGACGGATGCACGTGTCTATGGATGAAATTTCACGTGGGAGATGGTGACCCATGTGAAGAAGCTTTGTGATCATGCCCGCGCCGGGGGTCATCGGTTTAGTGGTGAGCCTGTAAGCCTTAAAATGGCCGGCAAAGCCAGCTTAATTGGGGTGGTCGTGCTTCATCTTTGCTCAAAAGTTGCTAATAACGCACGAAATTGTAGATTTACAGGAGCACGGATTGGCTTATTTCCTCTTGTGTGCTGATGAAAGATGACGATTTGCTCATATAAACAAGTAGGGTCATCCAATAGTTGCGATTCATAATCGTTCAATGAATCTTTAAGTTTCACTCATCACCATCCATTTAATGGATTCGGATTTTTTCTCTTACTTTTAAACTTTGAACATGAATTATTTGTATATTAAACACATATGCGTTGCCTATGATTCTCACCATACTTTGTTTATAATGATATATATAGGCCGATGTAATTCATCGTATAAAGAATCAATCTTGCCCACAAATTAATACCAAGGGACTTTTTAGCCTTAGCTACCATTCAAGCACTAATAAACAAATAAAAAGCTTCAAATTATGTTCTGGCCTAATGTGATTGTCATCTTGAGCATCTATAGTAAATGCAGTCATATTCTCTGCCATTTATTTTTCAAATAATTTAACTCCTGAAGAATATTCAACCGTTTAGTGGAAAACGAAATGCGTTCCAATCTTTATCCATCTAGGATTTTTCTCGTTGAATAAATTGTATAGCCAGGCTGAACATCATTGTGATTTTATTTCTTTATTTATTTTTCCATGTGATGTTTGTTAATTTCTCAATGTCTTAGATTTGTACTAGCCGTTGATATATATATATATTTTTTTTGCTATATTCATTCGATTGAACGTTTTATTTATCTCTAATCTTCATAAGGAAATGTTATTTTCTTTTACTCTATGCGTGCGCGGTCAAAACTCTGTTTGTTCAAAATTTAATTTAATTTTTTTTACTTAAAACTAGTGTGTTTTTTATATTTTTAGATCGTTTTGATATACTAATGCTAATTAATTATTTGGAAGTAGTATAATTTTTTCACAAGGTTTCATTGATCATCACCATATTGATAAGGATAGATTTGGTTTTTTACAATTCTAATGCACGTATAAAATGACTTTTTTACCAATGAAATCAAAATTCTTAAAATTGATGTCAAGGAATGTTTTTCATCTTTTTTTTTATAAGCACATTAGAACAATATAAATGCTCTTAAAAATATAATTTTCTTTAACTTACATACATGGATATTGCCGTCTTTTCATTCATGTTTTTTATTGAAGTTATTAGATTGATAGAGAGCAATTTTGTAATTTTAGAAATATAAATATTATTAAAAAAGTTGTCACACTTGTCACATATAATATGTGGGCGGTGCATGCAAAGTTGTTTGGTGACCAAATACCGCATTCCATAGTAGATTTTAAATTGTCTCGGTGTTCCCATCGTAATGAAATGGTGCATGGGGCCAAAGGCCATCCAAATTGGCATCATCGATCTTTTTTTTTCCTCTCTCCTCCTTAATTTATGTGACAACCCCTTCAAAATTATGAATTAGCCCTTCAATTTGTTATTCCTTCAAATTTGGTATTTGTTCTTTTAATTCTATTTGTTTTACTAGGAATAATTTAAAAAATCAATTTTTTTTTTAATTTCATCCCCTTTCAATTTTTTCATCTTTAAAATTTGATTCCAATTCTTTTAATTGTTATTTGTTTTATTTGAGATAATTTTTAAAATTAATTTTTGTTTACAATTTAATCATCCTTAAGTTTTTTTTTCTTACCAAATTTGATCCTTATTCTTTTAATTGCTATTTTTTTTCACTCTTGCATTTTTTTTTAAATTGATTTTTTTTCTATTTCATCATTCAATATTAAATTGGTTGGGAATTAAACTTCTTGATTGAGCCCTAGTCTAGGATCTCACAATATTGCGATTTTTAGAGATTGACTCAGGTTTAAGAGGTTTGTTCGGGTTCACTCCCCCCTTTTTTAAGGTCATGTTATTTGTTTTTCACTTTTTAGACTTCAATATTTATTCAATTGAAGATTAAGCTCTGCTATTTTTATTTATTTGCTTTCTATATAATTTTTTTATTGATCTTGAAAATGACCAAGGTTATCTTGTTCATTTTATTGGCCGCTCTTTGTTGAATTTACTTTGGAAAATTTTTTAAATTAAAATTTTTTTGTGATTTTATCTTTCAACATTATATTGATTGAGAATTAATTTTCTTTCTCACTTCCATCCTTCAGGGTTGAAGTTTTTTGATATTGGGCTTCATGATTTTCTTCAATTTCCATTCTATTTGTTTATGATGGTCGCATCACTTAGACAACGAGTTTGACTGATTAGTATGAGTTGACTCAAATTTTTTTTAAAGTTGTTTTTTTTTTAAATTTAATATTTGTTGTGTTCAATCTCTTGGATTTTCCAATTACGTCTTTAGTTATCACTAATGATTTATTTATTGACACATATAATCTTTGATTTATTTAGTTAAATACATGCATAAACTTTTCACTTTATATTTAATATTTTTTATATAAAATAACACGTTTTTTAAACTTGCATATTTTTTTTTTATTGAAAGAAAAAAATCAGCCCATGACGGTCAAAATAGCTTAGTGGACCTCTATTTTACATCACAAAACATTCATTTCTTTGTCATGAATCTATTAGAATAATATTCTAGCATTTGCGGGTTTCATATGCTGAAACCTTTATGAAACCAAAAAATTCCTGAACGGTACAGTTTAATTATCATAACGGCATGCTTAGTTTGAAGAATCACAAGTTAAAGTGTATTAATAAAATATCTATTAGAAAGAATAAAAGTGGTGAAATCACCTTGAGATTCAATATTCTTTTGCCAGTTTGCTTTTTAAAAATAATTTTTATTTTAAAATATATAAAATATATTTTTTAATTTTTTTAATTTTTAATATCAGCATATTAAAATCATTAAAAAAACATGCGAAATCACTTTTAAAAACAATGTAAAACATTAAATATACATATTGATGATGCATGCATCTAAGTGTTGAACTGTCTGTCTCTCCAGACGGCTCTGGTCTGGGCTAAATTTACTCATTTACTAAGAAAAGGCATCTACAATGAATCACCCGGCCCCTTTTATATATTCAAATATTGTTCCCTCTTCCTACCCTTCGCAAAATCAGGACAGGTTATACCGTGGAAGAATATGTGCGCCTACTTATATTAAATATTATAAATTAAATCTCCTCAAGTAATAATAATAATAGTACTCAACTTACTTATATGTATCTATTAGTAATAATCTAAGTACCATTTTAGAGAATTGATGCTCTTTTTTACTTTCAAATTCACTTTTGGATAATGCCACCAGCTAGAAAACAAGAATCTTAATCATTTAAAAGATCAAAACCCATTATATAATTCCAGGGAACAATACCTCTTCAATGGTCACAAATCGTCACCTTCCATCACTCATGGGGTCCTGGCGGAGTGGTTAGGCGCGCTCTCGTCGCTTACGAGGTCTGGGGTTCGACCCCTCTCTTCGTCTACAGCCGGCCCTTTGAGGAACACTTGCCACCCGGTGCGCAAAAGGATTAGTCTGGGTCAGCGCTCAGGATACCCTTGGTTCTACCAAAAAAAAAATCATCACCTTCCATCATATCTGATATATTTACTACCAAGTGATAGAAATTCAAACCATCAACCAGGTGCTCCAATTATAAAAGGTTGGAATAAAAGGATTTGATTCTTCTATAATCTTATATTTAGCCCTGTGGTTGCTAATATTGATGGTCACTAGAGGCTTATCTGGTCGTTAAATTGAGGACTCGTGAGAATTAGTCGAGGTGCATATAAGCTGGTCCGGACACCCCTTGTGAATAAAAAAAGAAAGTGATAAAAATTTGAAGTGGAAATAAATTTTTTTTTTTTAAATCAATTTAAAAGGAGTTGAAAGCATATCATCAAATAATCACCCTACAGGAGTTGAAAACTTCAACGAAGTTAAAGAGCTTTCACCAGCCTGCTCGCGACGCGCAAAGTCAAGCCTCCTTGGTTTTGTCCGGAGCCAACTCTGAAATCTGAGCTGTTGTCGAAACTTCTGCGCCGGGGCGGCATGGGAAATCGATGGTAGCATTATTCAACGTCTTTGGTCAATATTGATGCCAGGATCATAAAATGTCAACTTAATTGTTGTCGTTTGGCATGCCAGCTTCTTTTTTTTTTTTCTGGCGCAGGAAAATTTAAGATGAAATTACTTGTTACATTTGCTTAGAGTTGACCTTTGCTCGAAAAAGGAAAGAAAAAAAAACCCATTACACCATTTCATCAAATGCAATTAATACCAGTGCTCACTAATAAAGTGAAACAGAAGAAAAGGAAGAACAGGCTCTTGCAATTATAGAAACTTGGAAGAATCTGGAAAGGTGTCCATGGAGCTTCGGCAACTCAGGGGCTAGCTCCCTGGGCGCTCTACGAGTTTTAAGAATCTTTTCGAGCCATCCCCACCTAGGCAGCCTTTGTTAAAGCTTTCTCCTTGCACAATTGTATTCAGATTAAAGTGAAAAAACAAATTAAAGGAAAAGAAAATTCTTTCCAGATAGTTCACTCCACCCTGTTCATTCTCTTTACTTGGCAAAAAAAACTCTACCTAGGCCTATCAGCGGCCTAGCACTTGACTTGAAATGGAGAAACTTAGAGCAAACTTCCAATGAAAGCAAGAGATCACATGCAGATTGATATATTCTATGCTTCACGGTTCTCTATTTGCAGATAATGCTAGGCATTTTTTCTTTCTATATATGGAATATCAAAGCCTAATCATTCCCCCCCCCCCATACAATTACAAGAGATGATATCATGATACGCCAGAATGCTTCGCGCCACGGGTGGGAGATGAGTCAAAACGAACATGTGGATATATAGTACTTGCAAAGGGTACTGTACTAGGGTATGGTCACTGAGGATGATACTAGGCTTTAGAAATTGTATCCTCTTCCTCACCTCTCGTTGAGTTCTTAAAAAGTCTTTATTTATGTTTAAAGTGTTTTTTTTTAAAAAAAATATTAAAATAATATATTTTTTATTTTTTTAAAATTTATTTATAACATAGCATATATTAAAAAGATTCAAAAAAAACATTAAGAAAATTATTTAAAACAAAATTTTTTTTTAATTTTCTCAAGAACATAATAATACCACAAAAATAAACGGTTTCTTGCAGAAAGGCCAGCAATCATCAGATTTCGTCCCGTATATACATGTCAAAGTCAGTGCCATACTGCTTCATGATTTTTTTTTTTCCTTCCTGGTTTTTGCACATGCTAGGCTCACTCATTAGATTGTGGGAGCTGGGTCATTGTGTGAACAAGACAGAGGCCAAACAATGCACATGGGACATGAATGTAATGCCAAAGTAAGAGCATTGCTAGGATATATCAGCTTGAGGTATAGTTTGAAATTGCGTATTAAACGGTGTTATATGAGATTTTATTTTTTTGAATGATTTGATGTATTAATATTAAAAATAATTTAAAAATATAAAAATTATTATTTTCATATATTTTCAAGTAAATATAACTTCAAAAAATAAACACTGCTACTCACCAGCTCTGTCTAACTCATGTTCGGTCACTTTTACCCATTTTGGAAATGTTAATTAATAATTGCAAATGCTGAAATTTTCCCGCGTGCACCCAAAATCAAAACATGGTATTGATGTACAGCTCATGTGAGATGAGACTAAATGCACAGCTCATGTTCTTCAACAAGCAGAAATTATTGTCGTAGATTGCTTTTCAGTACAGTTTTTACGCGTGATTAATTTGTTTTTTATACATGAGCAATGTCTTCTCAATTGTAATTCTAGTTACAGAAACAGCATGTGATGCTGGCAAGTGATTTCCCCCTACCAGTCGGTCCAGTCTACCTTGAATTAGCGACTGATAACTGGGTCCAAGAACCTGCAAGATTCTTAATTGCCAGGCACGGAATGGTGATTTTCTGGTGACCATGACAGCCAAAGCAGCTCAACAGTTATTGACTAGAATGGGGCTTTACAAAAATGAAATCGTGTGGCTCTTCCTAACACTAACACATATATCTAACTATATTAGCTGTAGCCTATGGTCATATGAAAATGGTCTGTCCCCTGGCTCGAACGTTTTCCAGGTCCTCCCTATGGACTAGCTCTTGCCACAGATAGTCCTGTGCGTGTCAGGTCAAAAGTAGCTTGCCTATTCCAAAAGGATCATAAAACACTAACTGGTTGCTGGTCTTTTGCGAAGGGGAAAGGAGAAAATCAAAGAAATTACTCCATCATGTTGCCGGGAAGAAAAAAATGTCATTCACCAGACTATATTGAAGAAATGACTGTGAGGCCCAAGGAGCCACCCGATCCATAGATATAAGTTTTCAGTTATAAGACGCCATGGGCTCGCAAGATCAAAAGAAGGGCTTCGAAGAGCTATAAAATCGAATCAAATCCTAGCTGCTTCTTGCCCCCGGAAGGTTTATAAATGAGTTGAAAAGAACGATTCTTTTTTTACCTAAAATTTAGGATTAGAATAAACTACACTATTGGCACGCGGCGGTTGTTTTTCTATGAGAAAAAATATTTTTTTAAAAAAATTTGAAACTCGAGTTATAAAAAAATTATAATAATAATAAATAAAATGAAAAAAATAATAACAAAAAATGTAAAAAAACTTGACTTAAGCCTATTCAGAGTAAAAAAAATTTAATGTTAAATAACGAAACTACAAGAAAAAAAAAACAACAAAAAAATCATAGTTAAACTGAGTTAATTCACAAGCTCCATAACTGTAGAAATAAGATTTATATAACCTCATAAAAAGACCACTTGCAAGGAAAGGGGAAAGAAGCACAAAAACCAATTTTTAATATATTAAATGTTGAATAATAAAATTAAAATAAATAAACTTAAAAAATGACAAAAAAAATAATCAACTCACATTAACATTTGAAACAGTAATTTTGATCATAAACTCAAGACTAACCTCATAAAAGATAAATTGTACAAGATAATTAAGCAAAACTCTAAAAAAAAGGTGAGAAATACAAAAAAAAACATCATCTAAAAAAAGCAAAAAAAAGAAAAAAAAGAAAACTTGAGCAAACCTCCTAAACTTGGTTTAATTTATGAAACTTGCAACCCATGAAATCTTGGACCCGAGTTTAATCAAGAAGCTTAATTTCCAACCAATTTAATTTTAAAGGATGAAATTATGAAAAGATATGCAAAAGCAAAAAAAAAAAGATAGCAATAAAAAGAATAGGGACTAAATTTCATAGAAAAACACACATGGAGGATGAAATTGTAAAAAAAAAAACAATCTAAAAAAATGACTCCAAATAAAACAAATAGCAATAAAAAGAATGGAGACTAAATTTAAAAGATTAAAAGTTGTACGGGGTGAAATTAAAAAAAAAATTGTAATTTTATGACGCAAGCATGTTTTAGATTATTTTTTTAAATGTTACTCCGGTTATAGACCCGACCGAGAAAAAAAAAGCTAATACATGGACAAACTAGAAGAAAAAAAGAGAAATCATCAGAAAATAACGGTTAAAAAACCCAAATAAAAGGCAGAAAAAGAAAAGAATAAAACCTAATCACTAATGATATAAATGCTAAATGATACAACTAAAAAAACATAAGCTTTTTTATTTAAAAAACACAAGATAACTCGGACGAACCATCTAAAATCGGGCAAAGGTCTCAAACTTACAACCGATAAAATCCTAGACCCGAGTAAAATCAAAAAGCTCAATTCCCAACCAATTTAATATTGATTAGCCAAACTAAATCCAATAAAGAACACTAATTAAAAGGACTTGAGAAAACCTGAAGCATTTTCAAAATCATTGAGAAATCCTAGAGAAAGAAATATAATTCTAATGTTATAAATTGTTTTAAAAACTTATTTCGAAGGATGGAATCAAGAAAAAAAAAATATTAATTTAAATAATTAGCAAAAAACCCAATAAAAAATGATAAAAAAACATGGGAAAAACAGGTCAATTTCAAGATCAACAAGAAATTCAACATAAAGCAAGCTAAAAAGAAATGGAACATAGTCTCCAATTAAATAAATATTGAAGGATAAAACAAGAAAAAAAAACTACCTTTGATGAAGAAAAAAAATCAAGCAAACCCGAGCAAACATCTTAATCTTGGTCAAATCTTTAAAACTCTCAACCATGAAACCCTAAATCCTGGTCCAATCCAGAAGTTTTTTTTGAATCACTTTAAAAATATCAATTTAAAAAACTTGACAAAGAAAAAACATTAACAATAAAAAAAATAAAGATTAAATTTGATAGGAAAAAAAATTCAAAGGAGAGTTTATACAAAAAAAATATATTTAAAAAATGATTTGAAACAAAACAAATACTAATAAAAAAATGAGGACCAGATTTGAAAGATGAAAAAAATAAAGGTTAATGAAATTAATAAAAAACCTACCAATTTTATAAATTATTCAAGATAAAAAAAATTATAAAAATTATAAAAATAAGCTAATTCTGAAGAACCAAAAAATTAAAGGTTATTTTGGAAATTTTAAAGGCCTGAAGCAAAAATCTAGATAAGAAGAGAAATAAAAGTTTTTTAGCAATCCAATAAAGTTTTTTTAAAAAAATCATGAAAGATTGTACAAAAAGTATCTATTAATGTAATAAAAAAGATTATGATCTCATCAAATATTAATTTAAATTAATAGAAAAAAAACCCAATAAAAAATGATAAAAAAAGACACAGGAAACCAGGTTTTTTCAGGACCAACAAGAAATTCCACAAAAAACAAGCTAAAAAGAAATGGAACATAGTTTCTAATTGAATAAATATTGAAGGATTAAACGGGAAAAACAAAACTACCTTAGATAAAGAAAAAAAACCAAGCAAACCCGAGCAAACATCCTAACTCTGGTCAAATCTTTAAAACTTTCAACCCGTGAAACTCTTGATCTTGGTCCAATCTAGAAGTTTTTTACGAATCACTTTAAAAATATCAATTTAAAAAACTTGACAAAGCAAAAAAAATTAACAATCAAATGAATAAAAATTAAATTTGATAGGAAAAAATTATTCAAAGAAGGGTTTGTACAACAAAATATATTTAAAAAATGATTTGAAACAAAAACAAATAGTAATAAAAAAAATAGGGACCAGATTTGAAAGATGAACAAAATAAAAATTGATGAAGTTTAAAAAAACATATCAATTTTATAAATTATAAAAATGGATCAAATCTGAAGAACAAAAAATTAAAGGTTATTTTGGAAATTTTAAGGGTCTGGAGCGAAAATCTAGATAAGAAGAGAAATAAAGTTTATTTAGCAATCCATTAAAGTTTTTTTAAGAAAATCATGAAGGGTTGTACAAAAAAACATTTATTAATGTAATAAAAAAGGCTATGATCTCATCAAATAAAATTGAAAATTCAATGGTACCTAATATATATTTTTATTTATTGAATGAACCCAAGATTAAAATGCAGGGAAAAAACATGCTAAACATATGGGCCTGTGCTTTGACTCGTTAGGAAGAAGCCTAACCCACAGGGAAACCTTCTTTATATATATATATATATATATATATATATATATATATATATATATATATATATATATATATAAAAGAGGCTGGGTTATTTTTTTTTTAAATAACATAAATGACACACTGTTTATTATTTTAGATTTCAGTGACCAAATAGTTGTTGAAAAATCATAGCAAAGATTTTTTTATCTAAAAAATTAATTTTTAACCTGTTTTGCTCGAAAAACACTTAAAAGCATATTAGATATCCTAATAACCCATCTATAGCCTTTAACAACCCAAAATTGGTCAAAACAACCCAAATCCAACTTGAATTTCAAAAACTTCCCAAATAAATCTACTCTCTCAAGTAAGGTTAAGCCCAAAGAACACTCGGGTAGAACTTCTTTGATTGAATGAAACTTCTCCATGCTAAGATCGATCATTTTCATGGTTGGAATTAGCGTTAATAACAACTTTTTTTTTCAACTGGAATATGACAACTCTCTTTTCTCTCTTAAGCAAAGAAACAAAAATATAAAGAAAATAAAATTTTGAATCAAAAGTAAATTTTTAAAAACCAAAGGGGCTGTAAATGTATTAATTGGAATGTATAAAGACAAAAGTTCACTTTCACATCAAATTTAAAAGTGCTACCTAGTTTTTCCGCTTTTCTCACTTTGATCCTTCATTTTTTAATATTGTCCATCCTTAATAAATTAGACCTAATTGCCCATAGATTTGGAAACTAAAGGCTAAAATAGAAAAGAAAGAAAGTTCGACAAAAAAAATATTAAAGAAATCCACAATGATTTGTTAACATGTGCACAATGATTTTTGCATAAAGAAACCACTACGTCTTTTAATTTTTTCTATAATTATTTGTATTCTTAATTTGCTTGATTTAACAACAAACAACCTTGTCAACAAAAAACCACGAACAAGCTTATAAAGAAAAATAAGAACAACAAACCAGGCATAGACATGTTTTTCTTTGAGTTTTTTCTATTTTTGCTAGATATTCTTTATGAGACAATATATGGGGTTATAATCCTTGAAAAAAAGGTGAACTTTGATTGTCTCATAAGAACATCACATTATTTGTACAACAACACTACATGGTTTGATTTTTCAGGTTAAATGTTAATGAAAGCAAAACTAAACTGATCATTTAAAGCATAACTAGATAGCAAATTTACTATGATAAACCTAGTTAACTTGGTTTGGACAACCTCATTTTAGGTTTTTTAAAATAAAAATCCAGGTTAGTCTAAGTTACCTTAGTATATTCACAATCCAAACCATGAAATGAATTTTAATATTGAGTTAGGTTTCAAATCTATACTCACGGACTCAAATCAAGGATAAAAATTCACATAATTGTGAATATGGAGTTTTTAATAAGTTTCGACATCTGAATTAGAGGTAATTAGAGAAATGATAGCAGTTAGAGTGCTGTAAGAAGTTGAAGAAAAAAAGTTTATCATCTCTTTTACTATTTTCAATAATAAAAAGGCAGAAAATAAAGGAAAAGAAAGAGATGTTATGTTTCACAGCTTAAATTCTTCATTTCGTTCTGAAAACCCCACTATAATCGTCCTTTAATATGGACTATCATCAACGAATAACAAGAATTTATCAAAAATTTAATTTATACTCTGAGTGACGAGTTCTTTTTATCCCGACTCCGTGACTGTATGTCAATGAGATGATTTTGGTGGAGAAGATTATGCTACTACTGCTTGATTACTGGAAACGGGACATTTCAATAGCCGTCCGTCATGCCACGAGAGATTTTAAGACTTGATCACACCTAGAATTGAGGCTTGAAGTGACACCGAGTGCTTCACGTCACCAATATGAAGACTATGTGCTCCCATTGGAATTCTTCGAATTCCAGATCTGTCCACAACACTCAAGAATTTGCAAACATGAACGTTAATTCCCACTCTTTGCTGAGTCCCTGCTGCAACATGCACTTTTTCGAAGGCCACTAATTGTTTGAGAGGAGCCCAATGCCCTGCTGGTGGTTTAGAGTAGACGAGCAATGTGTGAGTTCCATCCATGGAGCCAGTGTTTTTCACGTCTACTTGCACTCCAAACGACAGCCTATTACATCTAGCATGTGTAACTCTGATTGCCTTTCCTGAAATGGTTGCATTTCTGGAGGCCTGGCGGTGTCCATCAAGGGGTACAGAAACCATTGTTGGTGCACTTGCAATGGTATGAACAAAATTTGTGTAGCTTATTCCGTGACCAAATGGGTACACCACTTTACCTTTATAGAATCTATAGGTTCTTCCAGGATAGCCATTTGATTTGCTTGGTCGCATGGCCATGTTTGTCATAGGCAAATTTGTGACATAATCTTGTGGGTACCATGTCATAGGTAGCTTGCCTCCTGCAAGACAAAAAAACAAGTCGTTATTCTCTGTTACATTCCTGATGAAGTGAGCCTAATAAGACACTCGAACAAGCACTACTAAAACCAAACCTGGGTTAGTAGTTCCAAACAAGACATCAGAAATGGCTGCTCCTCCAGCTTGGCCAGGATAACCAGCCCATACGATGCCTCCAATTTTTGGATCATTCTCAGCGAAAGACACATCAATAGGCCCCCCAGACATCAAGACCAATATGGTTGGGCCCTTCGATGCTGCGGCAACCTTGGATATAAGCTCTTGTTGGCGTCCAGGTAGAAGAAGCTCAGTCCTATCTCTGGATTCTGCCTCAATAGACTGGTCAAGCCCCATTACTAGAACCGTTGCATCCGCTTGACGTGCTGCGTCCATTGCTGCGACAAATTGCTGGTCACTAACACAAGCAACATCTGCACAACCTTGCTGGTATATTGTCTTGGCGTATCTCCCTATCCCTTGTAGGGGTGTTGTGTATCCACAGGCCACACCTAGTAATCGACCATGAGTAAAATTGTTAATGATCAATATATGTAGATAGTTCAAGTCGCCAGGCTCTATAGCACTCACCGGCATAATTGCCGATCATCGTAACAGTGACATTCGAATTAGGCCCAATGATGGCAACGGATTGATGATGGCGGGTAGATAAAGGCAATGGAGGACCATGATTCTTGAGAAGCACAATGCCTTGTCTTGCCGCTTCAAGGGCAAGCTCTTGGTGAGCTGGCGTGCACACATCTGTTGGGCCTAGGTTCCCATATGGCTTTGATGATGGCTCACCATCAAACATCCCTAGCCTCATCTGGACTGTCAGTGTGTTAAGTAATGCATTATTTATTTCTGCCTCAGTTAGCAAGCCCTTTCTCACTGCATCCTCGGTGTGTTGACCTAGGAATGGTCCGCAGTCCAAATCTAAACCTGCAACATATTAAAATTAATTTGTTACCAACATATATATATTTTCTTCGACAAAAGGTAATGTAGTCTCTCTCTCTCTCTCTCTCTCTCTCTCTCTCTATATATATATATATATATATATATATATATATATATATATATATGCGCGCGCGCGCGTGTTCATATTGGACTTAAGCAGTAGAATAAAGGCTACTGGCCTGCTTTAATAGCATCAGCAGCTGCTTCTTCTGGGGTTGTAGTATAGTGTTGCTGACTATAATAAACCCCAACTGAGTCGCAGTCTGAAACAATGTACCTGTGGTGATAATCGCAAACAGCATCGAAAGGGTTAGTTATATATTACATGATCATGTTATATATAATCATCAACATATATATAAAACCAGGATGCCGTTTGGATTTGATCATACCCATCAAGTTTCCACTGACCACGTACAGTTTTCTTTAGCAGCTTTGGGTCAGCGCAAGTGGGGATCCCATTCACTTGATTGTAAGAGCACATAACACTTGCCACCTTGCCTTCTTTCACACACATCCTGAATGGTACATCAAATGTATCTTCCATGTCCTGCTTGCTTACCTGTTAATGAACCCCCACACGTGAGAGGAAAAAAGGCAGCATATTTAACTTTAAAGTCTCAGGAAATTAGTACAGGCGCGTGCTGGTTCGAATATTCAAAGTAAAAGGAAGGAAGGAAGAAAGAAAGGCAGCACATAGCACTTGAGCAGCCGTGAGGATTGCTAGTAATTTGGTGGATTTTTCATCCATGTTATGTCTGGCTTAGGTAGGAGAAAGTTGTGCACAAACCAAAGCAATGATCAGGATGACACAATAATGATACGTATGGGCATAAGCAAAGACAGACTGAAAAGTGGGATTAACTTCTCTTGCTGCTACCTTGATCGACTTCTTAGATTTTGTCATAAGCGAAGCGAATAACTTTAGGGAAAAAGCACAAATACTTCATGTTGGGATCGGCAATTAGTATAAGGTCTGGATTTGCAGCCTTGCAGCTCGTGCATGCTGGCCACTTTGGTTCAAAAATATTCTAATATTTAATTATTCTTTTGTATAAAATAAAAATAAAAAAGTTAAACTCCATTTCCGTTCTTCAAGGTATATATTATTCAACCTCGAGATTATATTATCTACATCATGTTATTTATTAAGAGTTAAGGTACATATTGAGAGCTTAATATATAATCTCATACAATAAATTATATGGACCAACCTCATATTCCATAATGTCGAAAAGGAGACCACCACACAAGGCGGAGCCTCACCTCTATGTTATTGCTACAGTTAACAAAAACCCAATACCTAAAGTCAACAAAATTGACGATCAATCGTATAGCTCCAATGAAAAACCAAACCAAACTGAAACTAAAATTTATCAGAAAGTTCAAAAAAAGCTATATAAAAAATAAAGTTTTTGATTTTTAATATAAATTAATTGAATCAAACCGAACTGAAACCAAACTAAACTGAACCAAATCGAACCGAAACTAAACCGAAACTGAATTAAAATCGATTGGTAGGGTTTTGGTTTTTGATATAAAATAACCGAACCGAAACCGGTCGGTTAGAACCGGTTTCAGTTCGGTTTTTTATTTTATTTTTTATATTTTATGAAATTTTAATTTGATTGTTTTTATAGGTAAAAACTAGACCGAACAAAAAAAAAATCATCCTGATGTATATAGATTAAACATTTCTTAAATTAAAATGTACCTGGGCGTTGAAGTGGAACCGATCAACCCCATTCCAGTTATCGAGGTCATAGGCCGTGAAGTGCTTGCAACAAGCAGCCACCTTCAGCCGGTCACCGTCATTCCCCTGTAAACCTCTAACATAACTTGCAGCATATTTACCAGCTACTACTGGGTCCTCACCGGGAGTCTCCTGTCCACGACCCCACCTTGGGTCCCTGAATATGTTCACGTTTGGGCTCCAATATGTGAGCCCGGCCACCCCTCCATTGAACATTGCTCTTGCTTCATCTGACACAACCTGCACAGTACACAGGCTTGGTTTTATTTTAGATAATTTTATTTTATTTAGCTTTAATTCTAGCACCACTACCGTCTGTGTTGAGAGAGAAAAATAAAAAAGAAGCAACTTGCCCGACATTATATTAAGGTAAAATTAAATTCTTATCCCTTTTTCTATACCCTTTTGATTGGCCCTGCAATTAAAGTAAAATTAAGGTCCCATTTGGCGTAAAAAAAACATGGATATATTCGCTTTTTAGCAGCCCCATACACACTTGGCAAAGAAATGACTCTACAAATTATGATAATTTAGATTAATATTTTTTAATTAATTAAAGTAAGTAAGAACATTTGCGTTACCACTTTCTTTTGTAAAGACAGTAATATTTGGTATCTTTGTTTTATCTCTTTAATGTGTCGTAGCAAGCAAGCATGTCATAAAAAAAAGAGGTCGTCACATCATCGAATTTATATATATATATATATATATATATATATATATATATATATATCTTTAATTTTATTCTTAAGATCTCTTAACTTGTGGTGCTGTGTACTGGATGTTGTAACTAGCAGTAATTTTAAACTATACATTGCATTCATTTAATCACTGACTTTAATTTATGTTAAATCTATATATTAATTGAAATGCATAAAAATTTAATTAATGTCTGAATTTTAAATAATTAGTACACAAACAGCACCAGATGCAAGTTTTCAATGCGCACACAGTCATGATATGAATGTGTGGTTTAAAATTGAATTTTAAATTATTTTAATATATTTTTAAATAAAAAATACTTTAAAATATAACCATATTACTCTCAAACTGATAGCAGAACTTATACCTGAGATTCGTCTTCTTAATTTCCTCTCCTGAGGAGTGTTACTGTATCAATGGTTACTTTTTTTTCATGGTATCAATTATCACATATTAATGTTATGGTTATTGACAATGACACTCCTTCATAGAGTAATTATAAGCTTTGAAGAGTGATATTGGCTCATGTAGGAGGCGTCCCTATACATTATTTGTATGAGCCACCATGCAAATTGGGTTCACAGAACTGTCACATTTCATGCATGGTTCACAGAGCTGGGTGAGGTTTGCATGCTAAAGGGCTGCCTTCCAAAGTAACTGTTCTATCCAGCTCACATGTACAAAGTTAAGAACGCCATTACAAAAAGAAAACAAAAGGTTCTCCAACTGATAGAATTCTTGTTAATTGTTATGACTTGAATTAATCCATTAACTTTTACAGAGTAGTCTAATTATTATTTAATAAAAATCAAGGTTTGAAATCTCACCCGACCAATGGCCTCCCACAAAGTTGCATTGAAAGAAGCAGCGGTGGTGATCACTTGAGGGAAGCTAGTGGCCCCAGGGAAGGCCCCACCAAACTGGGTCCCTGGACCCACATTGGAAACTCCATGAAGAGCCTCGGACCACCACTCATACCCTTTAATCCCGAGCCGTGGAACTGCCGCAGCATCGTTCACTAGCAACCCAACCTTCTCTTGCAATGTCATCCTTCCAATAAGGTCACTGACTCTGCTTTGTATTGGCAACTTCACTTGGCAAAATGGAAAGTTCCTGCTCGTCCCATCTTCTGGGTCACAAGCAAAGGGGTCCAGAGCTTCGCTGGTTTGCAGAGAAACACCCAAGAAAAGAACCAAGAGGATAAAAACGAGGGATGCGGGCATGGTGGTGTAGTCCAGTATAATAAGAAATGGAAATGCTTTTCAATGGGGATGGAGAGCAAGGGAGCCGAGTGTGTAGAGTACATATAGGTGAGGTGAATTACCAAGTTCGTGAGAGAAATGGAGTGATGACGTGGGAGAACAACTTTGATGATTAGAGGACCATATTGCTCTTTTAACTTATGCCCTTTTCCTTTCTTGTGGTGGGATTACTATAAGGTGGTTGCTAATACAAATTTACCTGCCATTTTGAAGATAAGAGTGGAGTTCTTCGTGTAAGATTTCACGTGGCATGTTTGTATTGGTGGTTTGGAATCCAAGAAATGGTAGGTCCAAGATACGAGGCATTATAAGGATGATCAGGTGGGGTTAGATCATCCAATTGACCCTTAAGCCAGTGATAATATTTCTACAGATTTGCGTATCTGAGAACTTTTGTTATCTTGGTTGGCAAGCAATACCTACGGAGAGAAAATTATGGGCGTGTTTGGTATAATGGGTTTCGAGTGTTCCCACAGGGATTCTCGAAGCGTTCACGAGTTGGAAATGGAAGAAATCGATGTGTTTTTTTGTAACGAATCTGATTTTAATTGTTAGAACTATATAAACAAAAACATTAAAACGAATCAATTTGATATTTTCAACCAAGAGTCTTGCAAACACATTGCAAAAGGACACTAGTAGAAATTATCAGTGGTCTTGACATCTAGAGCAAGGCAATTAATGGTCAGAGGGCTGCCATGGTGGTCGAGCGAAGAAATATTGTCAGCCAGTTGCAACCTGCTAGTAGCTCTAGCTTCGCTTGAAAGGGAGGTCAGATTGGCTCAGGATCAGATCAGATTAACCCATACTGGACGGTGATATTCACATTATTGCATTACAGGATGGAATAAAAAAGCACTGCACTATCTCTCTCTCTGTCTCCTTTGGATAAGAAATAAATTTAAAGTATTCCCTTTTTTTTTTTTTTCTAATTAGCTAAGAACAAAAGCAACGTCTTGATCCAACAAGCCAAAAACTAATTAACTATGAAACTTAATTAACATTCTGCTCGGCTCACTAAGGAAAGGAAAATCCAATCGTTATACTGATATAAAAGCTTGGAAATCACAGAAGATCTAAGCACAGATTTCTGTAGTCGATATTTTGAAACCATCTACCAAAACGATTGAGCAATACCATGACACTGCGTGCTGCTTTGTTTTTATTTAATCCCAGTTATCAATCTGATTTCTGATAAGTTTTGTCCCTTGATTGCAAACGATAAGGTATCTGGAAAAGGACTTGGAAAGATCTTATCTTTAATATCGAATCATGGTTATTTGGAGTTCGCATGAGTATTGAGGATATTGTCTTTATACATGAGTGGTTTTATGAATGAGTCAGTACCCACTTGTTCGAGGTTTGTTTCTGTCATTCATTAAAATGCTTGTTTTCATTCCCGGGAAGGTTGAATTCCACCATTGGTGTAAGCTGCATAGCAGAACTTTGTCTCCTTTCATCTACTTCTCCCCTTTTTGTCTTTGCTAATTAGTTTTTGGTAGAGTAAATTATTATTTTGTTAAAATGCTTGTATTTTCCCTAGTTGGATCTATCTGTATTTTGGATAGTGAAGTATCTGTGTATGTGAGCTTAATTAGTGGATGTAATTTCTAATATTTGATAATGAAGTTCTGTAAAATAAATTTCGCCGACCATTTTTAAATTTTTATTTTTATAATTTCTAATATTTCTAATATGCGACCATTTTTATTTTTAGTTGAATAGCAGAAATACTCCGATTTTTATTTTTAATACATTTAACTATGTGGTTAGGATGCCAATTGTATCCATGTTTTATATATATATAAACCAAAACCGGTTGGTTTGAACCGGTTTTGGTTTTTTTTAAAAAAAAATTTGTTTGGTTATTTTTTTTTAATAAAAACCGAACCGAACCGAAAATAATTACCTCTAAAAAAAACCTATTACATTCAAAATAATTAATACTGATGAGAAAGTTTTTGAGATTTGAATATATGGTGGAGTTAATTCTTCCATCCAATCTCGTCATCGGTTTCCTTCATATTCAGAAACTCTAAGCTCATAGAAGACATGCATGCAATGATGTGCTAGCTGGGTTTTTAGGTTACCCAAGAGGGAAGGCTGGCTGGTTTTATTATTATCGATCATTTTTTAAGCTTATCTAAATCCATGCATGCTGTCAATATCTGATTATATATGTTGGTTTAAGTGCCACGTTAGCAATATCCATCTTGAAAATTATAAAAAGGAAGAAATTAAGAAATTGAAGAAAAACATTTAATTATCATCCATTATATATATATATATATATATAAGACCACAAAAATACAAGAAAATCTTCATATTAAAACGTGGAAGAACTGATCAGTGGTGATGGCAATTGCCAGGCGTTCGATTCATCAAGCCAGCCCCATCCTCTATCCATTTAAAAAATAAGGGTGGTCTTGTTCCCACTTTAATTTTTATTATCCTCACTGTATTACTTATTGTAGAGATTAAAATAGTTTTATTTAATGTATTTTTCTCTATTTTATTGAAATTTAAAATAACTTTCTTTATAATATGCCTTAATTAAAAATACCCTTCTTTAATAGTGGATTATGCCTTAATATTTATGAATTTATTTTCTGAAAATACAAGTCAATTTAGTTGTTTTTACAAACTTAACGTTGAGTTGGTAGATATCGGAGATTTTAAGATAAAGTTACTCAATGAATCATGAGCTTGAATCTTTTGAGTATTTAATAATAATAATAATAATAATAATAATAATAATAATAATAATAATAGTAGTAGTAGTAGTAATGCTTATAGTGATAGTGATAATAATAAGAATAATAATAATAATAATAGCAATAAATAATAATATTAGTAATTATAATAATAAAATTAATAGTAGTAATGCTAAACCATAGATTTGATGGATTAAACCATAACGTTCAAGTTATTTTTCTTTTGTTGTTTATTGTATTTTTTACCCCTTATTTTTTTTAAATAAAGATTTTACCCTTTGTTATGAATGATATGATTTTTTTATTAAATTTAAAACTAAAAAAATACAATTTTATCATTTGTTATCAATGATCTGCTATTGCTCCAGCATGCAACATAGCGCAGACCAATTATATTATCGTTTGATCAAATAAAGAATTTACTATAAGATACAAAATTATTAGAAGCAACTGGGTACATGACTAGTACTCCTGTGAGATCAAATATTTTGATTTATATCTATTTTTTTATTCTTCAAGTTTAGTTTTTGGTTATCATTAACTATTTATTTTATGTTTTATTAATACGAATAATCGTTTGATTAAATAAAAAATTTATTCAAAGAAATAAAATTATTAAACATAATTGGATACGTACATGGCCTATGTTGCGAGATTAAATATCTTGATCTATATCTATTTTTTAATTTTTTTTTAGTTTAGTCTTTACTTATCATTAACAACTTTGTTTTTAATATTTATTGGCATGAATAATTTTCTATCTATTTAATTTTATATATATATATATATAATCTGTTTTTTGTTGAACTTTTTTTGTGGCCAAAAAAGCATTGGAAATGCCCACACATTCATTTTCTTTGGTGAAAAATAAAATTATCTAACATGTAATGAAACGTGGATCAAATAGCTAATTTGATCTTTATGTTAATCTTTATGTTAAAATATGTTTTTAAAAAAGTCCCTACACTTCAAAAGATTATTTTTGTCTGATTTTAATAGGTATTTAATGGTCATGAGAAGGCATCAAGAGTACCTATATTCGGAAGCCATACTCACTAAAATGATGTGTGTGTGTGTGTCTATATATATATATATATATATATATATATATATTATTATTTTTTTCTATCTCTCATACATGCTTAAACACCATCAAATACGTGTAAGGTGCATTTTCTTGATTGTATAGGCGGATTCTTGCTTTATACTCCATCTATTGCCATCAAATCAAGTCTCAAATGATTGCTTCCTCTTCTAATACCACTTCTTTGGATTTGGTCGGTGGGGAGGTGTTTCTAGTCATGTCCTCAATATGCAAGTTCAAGATAATATAAAACTGTTAGATGTGCATTTTTGTGAGTGTAAATTATTTTATGAAATAAAAAACTAATTCATAACCAGTCTAATCATGAAGTATCAAATCCAAAAAATAAAAATCAATTTTAAGAATTTTTCAAAATAAATTTAACAAAAAACGATAAATAAAAAGAATTAAGATAATTCAGGTATTTTTTAAATTTATGAAAAAATCTATAGAAAAAAACAAATAAAAAAATAACATGTTCAATCTCCAATTAAATAAATGATGAAGATGACATCAAAAAAAACTTGAGCATTAAAAAAAAAAAACAGGTGAATCTTCTAAGCCTAGATTGATCTCTAAAACCTCGCAACCTTTCAAATTCTAGACTCGGACTCAATAAAAAAGTTCAATTCCCAACATATTTAATATTGAAGGATGAAATCAAGAAAAACAAATTATCAAAGTGAAAAAAAAATAGCAATATGAATGGAGATCGAATTTGATAGAAAAAAACTTAAGGATGATGAAATTGTATTAAAAAATCAATTTAAAAAACTATCTCAAATAAAATAAATAACAATAAAAAGAATGAAAACCAAATTTGAAAGGTGAAAAAAATTGATGGGGGATGATATAAAAAAGATTTGAATTTTATAAATTATTCTAAATAAAACAAATAAAAATAAAAGGAACAAATACCAAATTTGAAGAAACAACAAATTAAAGGGTTGATTTGAATTTTTAAAGGGGCAAGTGTGGAAATTAAGAAAAAAAAAGAAAGGGAAAAAAAAAGTCATCGATGCTAAATTGGAGAGATGTTGGCAACATGCGTCGTGTCATTACAAAAGGGACGCCGAGAGGATTCAAAAGTCATCATATATATAAAGCGGTGTTTTGGCATGTGCCGCTCAAATGGCACGAGGGCCGCCTATTTTCTGGCCTGTGCATATCACACGCTTGCAGTTTTTTAATTATAATTAATAATTGGTCAAATAAAAAAAAACGCTTGAGTCAACTTCATATTAATAAAAAAAAACATGTTGAAAAGATGAAAAAACCTCTGGAAGATAATTAATAGATTTTTTCTTTAAAGGTAATTAAGTGATTTTACAAATTAAAAAGGATTGAAAAGCCCTTTGACGTCAATATTTTTTTTTGAGGTAGCTAAGTAATTTTAATCTGCAAATTAAAAAGCTAAAAACTATTCTTCTCCCATAAAATTTAGTAACAACAATTGAATCATGATGAAAAGATCGTCTTGTTCCTAATACATAGTTCAAAGATTTTATAATTAAAGAAAGAATTTATCATTACATTATTATAATGTAAAATATTTTGTGAGTAATATTTCCGGAGAAGATTTAGTTTTTTTTTTTTTTCCTGTTAATCTCATTCCTTGTTCCAACTTCCAAATACAGTAAACTACATTAAAAATCTTTCATGAACTCATTTTACTTTTTCTTCCTTTTCTTTTTAAATTTCATAATAACATGCAAAGAGGACAAGAGAAATCCACCAAAAATAACATTAAACTTCATATAGCATGCAGTTCATCAATTTGTAAAGTAGTTTTTTTTTGTAAAATTCTACAGTATTATATGAACTATTTTAGTTGAGGATTTAATTAACAATATTCACTAGCAATTATAATTATAATGCTAACTAAGATGGGGTGCATTTTCCACCCATGAAGGCTGAAGCACAACGCAGCCGGTGGACCTTTGCCAGAGACATCTTCATCCAAAACTCTCAAGTTTCATCATCGCCCTGTATAACAATCCTACAAACCTGCAAGAGCAATTAAAGATAACTTCAGTGGTAACCTACCCTTTCCCCATGGAACCCACCAGCTTCATCCAAATTCTTGTGTGCCCGCTTGTTTCATGTGATCCAGTGTGGCACTTACGATCTCTGTCATTTATCTCAAAGTTACGAAAACCTTCATATTTCTCCCAAAAGAAAAAGGAAAAAAATACCTCAGATATATATGTTCCAGTGTCTAGCAGGTGAGAATTAGGACACTACCAGACTTGGGGGCCGCCCCTCGCTGCCAGCCGGATCAAAAGCCAATTATTTTATAAAACAAATATGAATGTTATTATTTTTTTTCCCTTGCAATTAAATATTTGGGATGAGAACTAAAAACTCAATCAGTATGTTATATCAAATTAATTGATTGTTAATAATAAAAAAAAAGTAGGTGTAGCTTGTTCAATCAAGTCAGTCAAAAGTGAATTGGTCGCCTCGTTCAAATAACAATATGGTTAAAAACAATTTCATACCACCGTTATTTTAACCTCTGTCTAACCCTAATTTATATGAGAAAGAACAGTCAAAGGATTAAATTGAAAAAATATAAAAAGTAAAATGAAAAGATGACAACATATTATATTGACCTGAGTTAACACATGAAAGTTACGAGTCGGGTAACGAACACGATCACATTGAGTTAACCTGGTTGGACATATCTCTTTCTTTTTCCTTCTCTTATTCTCTTCCTAACTGGGCCTTAATTGCTGGGGGGAAAGATCAACCTCGAATCCTGCCTTTGAACACTATTTGTTCTCGAATCGAAAGGGGTCTTAATTGAATCCAGGTTGAATTAAACCTAGAACTAAATTGAAGTGTTATAAAAGAATTAGAGATATAATTTTAAAAAATATAACATATTGTATCAACCCCGATCAACCTAAGTTGACACATCAAATTCACAAACCGGTTCATGAATATGATCCTAATTAGGCAACATGTCATTTTATTTTCTTATCCCTTACTCTCTTCCCAACTATACCTTAATGGGGCCTTAATTAGCTACAAATTGGATGAAATTCATGATTAAATTGAAGAGTTATTAAAAAAGATTGGGACCAAATAAAAAAAAGCTTAAATCCATGACTAAATTGAATTGACATAAAAGAATTAAATGGAAAATAAAAAATAAAAAAAATGTATGGCGCTTGCGTTTCACATGCCAATGTGTGAAGTCATTGAGATTTGGGCAACACGTGTGGTCTCCTCTGTGAACCGATGGTGGTCGTTTTTTGTGCTGCCAAAATCTTCTCTTCGAGTTCTTTCTCTCAAAATGGTGTGTGTCGGCGACCAACTCCCAACATAGCTCCAATGACCTCCCCCCCTTCATTTCCCCCCTTGTCTTGAGATTCGTGTAGCAGCAACAACAACAAAAACTTTAGTTATCCATAGTGTTTTGTGTGTGTGCGCGCGCGCGCGTGTGCTCTCAGTGCTTTCTATTGTAGTTATCCATAGTCTTTACTAGGATAGACACATGGGACTAAGATAACAAAAGTATGCATTTTTTTAAGCTAAATTATAATAAAGGGTGAAATTATATTTTTATTTTATTTCAACTTAAATAAAAAATAGATATAAAAAAAGGGCTTAAATTGAGGGGGGAAATGCATTAAACAACATAAAAGAAAAAACAAACAGTCTGGATGTTGTGGTTAAACTCATCGAATCTGTGATTCGAGTCATGAACTAAACTGAGTCTAATAGTTTTTTTTTCTTAAATTTACTTTGTACCTAAATATATAATAACAAAAATATTTTAAAAAAGCCTTAAAAAAGAGTCCACTTGCGCGGGCTACTAGCCCAGCATACTTAGGCTTCTAATAAAAAGATTGCCCAGGCGTGTGGGCTTTCAAGCTAAGACCTACGTGCTTGGGTTTGTCATATTTGTTTTTAACCTTTTTAAAAGGTGAATGACTATTTTTTTTTATCAAAAAAGAAAATAACTAAATCACTTGTTGAGGTAGACGACATTTCGTTTGTCTGCCCTGGTTATGGATACCATTATGATGGTAAAAAAATCAGGGTAAAGAATGTTTTGCCCTAAAAACCCATTTTCCTAACCCATTTTAACAAAAAAAAAAAAAACACCTTATAAACACCTTTAGAACATTTAGAAACCAATTTATCAACCTAAGAAAGCCAAAAAGGTCTAAAAACATGAAATCAAACCAGGTTAAATTTTTTTTCCTTAAATTGGATATACTTTTTGGACAATATTGAGGTTTTAAACAACCATCATCAAACTTCTTTCATCAAATGAAACTCGTGGATACTAAAATTAATTATTTTGGTGTTCGAAATTAATGAAGTGACTTTCTTTTTCTATACTGAAATCTAGCAATGCTCTCTCTCTCCTCCCATAAACCTAGACTGAATATTAAAATTAAAGTTTTGTATCAAAATTGAATTTGAAAAAATTTAATGAACTGAAAATGTATAATTTTTGGAAATTAGATGATCAAATTGAACTTTTCGCACCAACTTCGAACACACCATCTATTTTTGGCGCCTTTTCGACCTTGGTTCTTTTTCTTTCATTTTGACCCTTGGTCAACTAATATAAAGTAGTTGGCAATGAAAAAAACTTTGGGGACAAAATTGAGAAAAAAAAAAAAGGAAGCTCCGGAGTGCACTGTAAGTATATGCATGGTGTTTTATTCTGTTGAACACCAGCCTTATGTTTTTTTATTTAAGGAGTTTAATCCTTATTGTATAATTCAAGTAATGCGCCCACAGCTAGAGAAGGAGGGAGACAACGGTGGTTAGGATGATGATGAGGCACAAAGGTCAATAACAAAGCTTATTATAGAAGCAAAGCTGTAGCAGATGATGTTCCAAACGGAATCATGATCAAAAGAATTGGTGATCGGATAAGCACTCGAGAGAAGTTTAGAAACAGAAAAAAGGGCCTTCGAAGTTTAAATGTCTGTCGAATTTCAATTATGTTTTAATTGACCTAAGTTTCCACAGACCAAAGTAACAATACTGTTGTTTTATCTTATCCACTTGGTCCTTCTCGGAATTTAGCTACATAAAGTAAAAGAATTAGATATTAATTATTTTCAGTTATCATAATTTGTTACTTTGGTTATTTTATTTTATTTTTATATTGAAAAAGGGGCTAAAAGCTCTAAGAGAAAGAATTGCATGGGGTAGGGTCCATTAAAACATATCCCATACATTATTATTATTATTATAAATTATTATTATTAACAAACACTAAGCGTAGTTTTTTTTTTTTTTTTTTCTAGTAGAGGATGCACTGTGGATACACCCTAGGTGCACTGTGGACTCATTGTACACTAGGTGTTTTTTATTTTCATCATTTTTTTTCCTTTTAATTTCACCATTTCAAGACAAAATTTAAGATCAATTTAAGTTAAATTGTTAAGGAACAATAGAAATAAAATACAAGTGACTAGAGAGAAAAGGCATGTAAAATGAGTGGTGGTTTCAAATATTTACGTAAAAAGATTTATTTATATCCTTTTATTTTTTCAATTATATCTATTTTCAATAACAATAAAAAAAGGAAGTTCTCGTTGACACTGATTCTGGCTATGAAAAAAATTGATCTTGATTTCCATGGGTTTCATTAGATGAAAAGAATAAGAAAAGGCATGACACCTTGAAAATGCTTGAAAAAAAACAAATCTAGCATCGAAAAAGTTTAGGGTTTCAAGTTAATTTTTCATTTTTAGACATATATTTTAGTTGTTTTAAGACATTAAGGGTTTACAGGGGTATTCAAGCTGTTTTGTAAGTGTTGTTGGGTCAAAAGATGTTGAAAAATGAATTTTTAGGATTGAAAACCTCAGCCCTGATTTTTTGGCTACCTTGGGTCATCGAAAACTAAAAATGCAAACAACACGTCATTTATATAAAAGAAATTGGTTGTCGTCCACCTAGCCAAGCTAAAAAAAAAAATTAAATGGGCCTGCCTTTGCTTTGGAACTAGGAACTGGTCTGTTAAGCCAAGACTCTTTGGCTCCTTTTTAAAGGGTTTTTATTCCATTTTTTTAACTTCATTTAAAAAAAATCAAAATCAAAGAATTTATTTAAAAAACAATCCATACATCAATAATTTTTTTAAGATTATGGCAGGATAGATATTCTTTTTTCTTAACTCTACTTTAAAAAAACATTGCTTTTTCTAGGAAGTTACCCGGTTTCATGATTCATGTTACGAATTTGATGCGTTAACCAAGATTGACTTAATTTTTTAAAAAAAATTAATTTTTTTTTTGATTTTATAATTCAACAATTGGCTGGTTAGGAACTACTCATTGTCTTTTTTTCATTTTTTTTCTGTTAATGGATCCCGTTTTCATAATTTTAGTCGCAAGTTTGACTTTTTTTTCTAGTTTAACTAGAGTCATTTATTTTACGTCTTTTTTTTTTCAAATTAAATATTTTTTTCATTTTCATCCTTCAATATTTTATTGATTAAAATTGAGTTTTCTAATTTGTTTTAATTTGTGTTTTATGAGATTATCATGATTTCATAACTCGAGTAGTGGGTTGGTCTAGGTCAATCCAATATGTCATTGTCTTAATTTTTTAAAAACACATATGTCATCTAGTATATCATAATCTCAATATTTTAAAAGTGTGTCATCCAACATGCATCAGATTTTAGGCTTCCTAGCATCTTTATATTTTCTTACAATTAGAAAAAAAAAATGATTTAACTAGCGACGATGCCCGAGTCAAATAGCTGGTGAATAAACTAAAAATTGATTCTTTTTTACTATTTTTCTGTTACATTATGGATTGCTACAGTGCAACTTGCAATAGGTTGAATCTTTTTTTTTCTTTGAACAATTATGTGGTTTCAATCACTATTTTTTAAAATTTTATCCTTCTAAGTTATGTTCATATAGTTTTAAGCATGATAATTTGTTTTGATGTCAAAAAATATCCTGACATTAAATTGATATCTTGTTTTGCATAATAAGATTTAATTTTATTGATTAAAAAGAATTAAAACAATTGTGAACAAATTTAACACAAAAACAAGAAAAACAACTTTTTTTTATCCTTTTGGTTGTTTATATGGCGTGAAAAACTACAATTTGTTCCGTAATGATTTTTTTGTTTTTATTTTGGGTCCTTAGTTTTTAAAGATTTCATGTTTCAGTTCTAAAATTTATTAGTTTTGCATTGTAATCCCTAGAATGTGAGAGTAGAGAGAGTCATTGAAAAATGAAAGAAGAGAGGAAACATGGTTGGTAAGCCACTTTCCAGCAAAAACAAAAGTCTGATCTTAATGTCAATAAATTCATCTTGAAGAGAGAAATTCAATGAATATAATGTTTTCATTTGGACATGTGTAAAAAGAATATTCAAACCCAAAAATATTTTTTTTATTATTTCTATTGGATTTTGGTTTTTAGAGTCATTATAGTCTCTTTTAGAGGTTTTAAATAGGTTATTGAGGTTTTTTTTTTTTTTTTTTGTGGGGGTTCGATAAAAATAAATAGAAAATCAGGTTTATAAGGTCTCAAAACATAGACGCTGACTTTTAGACTATTAAAGATAGCTAGAAAATCAACCATAAAAAAACATGATGTCCACTAAATAAAAAAATTGAAGTTGTCTGCCCATTGAAAACAAAATGGTGTGCCTAGATTTGTTTTTGTAGGTATCTTTATTTTTTTATGAGAAAATCTTTTCGAATCAATCTATTAAAATAATATCTAAGTGATTGTATAATTATGTTATTTATTTTTAAAAAAATAAGATTAGGTCTTTTTAATGTGATATTATTGATTTTTTATGAATAATTATGTATTAGACTAATACATAAAATTTTTAAAATAATTTTCTCATTAATATTGAATTAAAATAAAATATCTATTTTTTATATAATTTTATCAAATTTATTTTTCTTATATTTTTTCATATTGGTGCGTAATAATTATAGATTCATGGTTTTTTAATTTTTAACTGAGAGTTTCTTTAATGATCATAATAACTTTTTACTTAAAAAACAATATTTTTCATAAACAATATAATTTTTGGTGAAAATAAAAAAAAATGCACGAATAAAGAAATTATGTTTTTTTTTTTACATTAAAAGTATATGTTTTGCACTTTGAAATTTAAATCATTATAGTTTTTTTAATATATTTTTTCCCGATTGCCGTTAATTTTTATTCAATGAATTATATTATTAATACAAAAATCATTTTGTTGTCAAAATAAAAAATAAACACACGAATCAGAAAAAAACTGACATGAAATTTTCTTCTCCATTATTTTGTTTGGTTGTCTTTTCAATAAATAACTATTTTTATTATTGTATAATTAAATAAAAAATAAATTTCAAAGAATTCTCAACCATAACACGTGAGCATTATCACTAATGTCATCTAAAAAAGAATAAAAAAACCTAAAGGGAATAAATTAAAACAGACATGGATTATTTAATTTATTTTATTTAAAACAACATTATCAAAGTGCAAATGGCCAAGCTATAGGCTACTTTTCGCGTGGTTTTAAAACATAATATGAGCTCTTTGGATTTGATATTCCTCCTGTCTGGCATATATGTGTGATAAACTTTTGACTTCAGATAGCTGCATTTCCTTTCAGTTTAAGACAAGAGGTAAACTCATTGTCTGGTCCTCAAGTTTTAGAAATTAGTCACTCAATCCTTGTACTCCATACTTCATTTTCCGGTCACTACAATCTGTAGCATTTTCACCTCTTTCTATTCGGTAACGCGGCTCAACCTGTTTTTTTAATCTGTTTTTTACCTGATGAAACATCAAATTTTATATGTTTTTTTAATAGTTTTGATGGGTTGTATCAAAAATTAAAATAAATTATTTTGGTTTATTTTCAATTAAAAAAACACCATGCAAAACGTTACCAAATACTTAATCGCGTGCATGCTGATCCTAGGCACATCATGCCACTAGCTGCCAAATATTCACATAAAAGTAGATGAAGGATCACATTATGTCCATAGTTAAAGTAGAGGGCTGATTTAACAGATTTATGAACTTGAGGGACCACACAAAATTTACCCCTTAAGACAAGTTTAGAAGATGCCTAATGTAGGGCGCGCTCGCTATAGGTATTTCTCTTTCAGACAATGCGCTTTTGCACCTTTACAATATGCTGCTGCCGAGATTGTCTCTATGACCTTGCTCCCAGAGTAGAAGAAGTAAAGGGATGTTCTGATTCTATACATGTTTGCACTTCGAATGTCTTCGTATGGTTGTGTTTGTGTTTGTAAATTGTAATTCTCATCCATATATGTTGTCCTTCGCTATTTTTGTATTTGGTGCAGAGGTTGCGGTTGCGTTTATTGTTAGGTATATGGTTTTTTTAGGATTGTGGTTGTGGTTGTTTTTTAAAGTGTTTTTCGTGTCAAAATACATAAAAATGATGTTTTTTTTATAAAAAAAATCATTTTTAAGATCAGCGTATCAAAACGATTTAAAACATATAAAAATAATAATTTTTAGCCAAAAATAAAAAAAATTAAATTATTTTTAAACACGGGGTGCTCCACGTTTCCATATACACCCATGATATTTAACAAACACAAATAGGCAAAGCATGTTTTTATATTTTTGTTTGTTGGTTTCATGTAAAAAGTTATTGTAATTGCTCCATCAAACACATTTTCAAAAGCTTTTTAAAATAAAAGGGTGAGAAATTTTTTTTTTATTTTTTTTCAAAGTGGTCAGCTGCCTTGACAGTGCAAATAATTTTACAATTAATGCATGAAGGATCTAAAACCTAATTTTAAAAGTAAATTTACGAAAAGCCACATTCTGTATTTGTTGCTCCATTATATGTACAAAGTGACATAATTTGTTGCTCCATTAAACATTCCCTTTTTTTCTCAAAATAAAAAGAAAGAAAATCCATGCTGGCTTAATGGACTGTCCTTGTTGGCGGCGGAGGCACCCAAACAAGCCCATGTCGCCTTGGAGCGCTCACCTATCAAAATCCGTTCAAAATTATTTTGCTAATGTTTTATAACATTGACTGAATGACGATCTAAATGTAATTTCAAAAAAAAAAAAAAAACAAATGCAGATAATAATGAAAAGAAAAATGAGAAGTTTTTCATATGATTTATTTTGAAGAAAAAAATCGATAAAAAAATATTCATGATATATAAAAATTATGAAAATATCTACATCTAAGACCTGTCTTTTCTCATAGTATCTATATCTTTCATTAAACTGGATAAAAAAACTAATAAAATATCATTAATTATTCCTTAAATACAATAAAATTACTTCTAAACAAATAGTAAATGTTTGGGTCATGGTTTAGTAAATACGTTGCAAATGGCTAAAGATGAAATTTGAGAAAACCTCAAAATGTACCTTTAAATTATTTTAGTAATTTAAATTTTGTATTAATTATTTTTTCCATTAATTTTATTCTTAAATTATTTTGAGTTTTTAATAAGAACTCATATTAGAATCACATAACAAGAATTTTTAAATTTATTATGTTAAGATTTCAAAAACAATTTGACATAATTTACTAATTGAGTATTTAAACAAATTTAAAGATAAAATTAATATAAAAAATTATCTAATAATAAAATTTTGAATACTTATATAATCAATGGGATTTTTGAGATTTGCATATAAAATTTTCAGAATCTAGCCCGGTATGAAATGGGCTAAAAATGAACTACTAAAAGTTTGAAGCCTATGGCCGGAAAAGCTTTCGCCCTGGCCTGCGTGAGCAAGTTGCCGCCTTGCCAGTTCAGATGCACCTGATTGGCCATTACAAAATAAACCTTTCTTCCTAAAGAACCATTAACATTATTATTAATTAACATTAACAAAGCACCACTTCTTTCAAATATATATATATATATATTCAATTTTATTCTTTAATATTTGAGAAGTTTGAAAATTAAGTTTAATGATTTGTTTCAATTTACTTTCTATAAGATTGTCTCATCTTTATTACTCAAGACATAGATTTGATGAGTTAATTTAGTTGACTAATAATTTTTTTTTATTGAATTTTTTTTAAATTTTATCATTCAATATTTTATTGATTAAAAATTAAGCTTCATGATTTGTTTTGGTTTGTTTTCTATGAGGTTATCTCAGTCTCATGACTCGAGTTACAGGTTTAACGAGTTAACCAAATTTGACTCGTGTTGTTTTTTATATTAAATGAATATTTTCTCATATCCTTTAACATTAGATTGATCGAAAATTGCACATAATAACTTGTTTTGATTTGCTTTTTATGAGATTATCAAAATCCTCATTACTCGGGTCTTGAGTTTTGTGGATTAACCCAAGTTGACTCAAGTTGTTTTTTGGTTTGCTTTATATTAGGCTATCTTAGTTTTATGACCCGGGTTATAGTTCGACATTTTAACTCGGGTTGACTCGAATTATTTTTTGTGTTCTTTTTTAATTTGTTTTTTGAAATTTCATCATTTAATGTTAGGTTGATGAGAATTGAGTCATGAATTTGGTAGGTTAACTAGGTTTAACTCTGTTTTTTTAAAAAAATTTAATTTCATCCTTCAACATTGAGTTAATTAAAAATTATGCTTCGTAATTTGTTTCAATTTACTTTTTATGGGGTTGTCATGATCTTATAACCATGGTTGCAGACCTAGCAAGTAACCCAAGTTGACTTAGAGTGTATTTGGTATTGCGGTAACTGTTGTGGTTGTGGTTTGAAAAAAGTTGTTTTATAAAAAGTACTTTTAGTTGAGGTTGGTTTGAAAAAATAGGTGTTTGGTTAAAACTGTGATTGAAATTGAGGTTGAAGAAAAAATAGTTTAATGTGTTTGGTTAAGAATGCTTTTGAAATTGAGGTTATAAAATAATTTTAAAAAATATATATTAATATTGATAGTTTTTAATTTAAATATTGTAGATTTTACTTTTGTTATTACATCATGAAATAAATAATACTTTATATAAAATATTTTTTATTGTTCCATTAAAATATCTACAATTCCATCACGTATGAAATACATCCGACAAGGACTACAATTTTTTTGGTTGTTTAAGCGCGGAATAACATCAGGTAAAATATAATCAAGAACGAAATTAGGATTGCGATCAAATTCTGCAAATGCTACTTTATCAAGCGATTTCTGTCTAATTTATGTAGTGTCATTAAATAATGTTAAACACTAGTTTTTCGAATAAAAAACAATTAAAAAATTAAAAATAATTTTTATTTTACTGGGTTGAACCTGATTCAATGTATTTTAAACTTTGAACCGGAACTGTATGCATGTTACACTGTTCATGCGAATTAATTAGCATGAACAGTGTAACATGCATACAGTGTACAGTGTATGCAAGTTACACTGTGCATGCTAATTAATTAGCATGCACAGTGCGTAAATATGTGTTGCCCATTGTTTACTGTTGAAACAAAAGCAGCCTCCTGCTGCTTCGCGATTACTGCGTTTGTAACGCAGTAAAAGGTGGGACCCATGAATAGCAAACAATGTTTTTTTCTGTAATCAAACATATATTTGCTGCGTTTTATTTTAACCGCAGCCACAGCCGTGTAGACAAACAAATTCTTAGTTCAATCAAATATATTATCATCTCAATATTTTTTAAAAAATAGTATCCTAAACTTTTTTAGTCAAATTATTTTTTAACTAATTGTCCAAATTATCTTTATACTGCTAAATTGATCAGGTCATATCGATTTAACATCTATACGTTTAATTTTTTCTATTAGAAAAGTCATTAGCAATGCTTGAATGTTTTTTTTATATATAAAAAAAAAACTAACATAACTTGCAGTGTAGCATGAACCAATAATCTACTTAAGGACCTAATTGTTGTTGGAAATGGAAACCGGACATTGTTTTGTTGGCATTTGCATATTAAAGTAGCGTTTGACATTGTAGTAGATTTTGTTTTTCAAAGTGCTTTTCACTTGAAAATACATTAAAATAATATATTTTTTTAAAAAAAATTATTTTTTGACATCAACACTTCAAAATAATCCAAAAATACTAAAAAATAATAATTTGAAGAAAAACAAAATTCAAAAACTTTGAAAAGCGCAGCTGGATCGCACAAACAAACGATTCCTAATAGCATACCAACTTGTCAAAGGAATTCCAAAACTTTTTTTAAAGAATAAAATCATACAATGACTTTTGTTTCTGATTCAGTAAATAAAATTTCACATGAGTTGATCCTAGAAAAACCATTACAATTATTTAAACTAAGTTCATCGAGTCTTTAATACTTACTAGATTGGTGGCTTGCATTACGCAACAAGGCTAACTAAATTTTTCTTAACATAAAAAAGGATGCTCAAACAACTTTAGGGTTTTTAAAGAAATAAGAAAAATTTAAGACTTGAGTCATTAACTCTACTGAGTTCAATAAACTTAGTTAATTTAACAATATAATTTAAAAAACTAAACTAAAATAAATGACAATGATTAATTGTTAAACCCCTTATTTAACTAACTAGAATTCTAATAACTAGAAAATTCCTTTTCTATTTCATTCAAAAAAGAATGATTATTGTCGATTTCAAAAACTTAATTTTCAATATCAAAATATATGAAATACCGTCTTTTTTATTACCTCTATCTAAAACTAAAAAAGTGTCATAAATGTTTAAATTATGAATATCTCTAACGCTAACTAAATGATCAACATTATTATTGTCACTATGACTGCAATTATAAGTATTTTTCTTTGTGTCATTTAGAATCGGGTCTTCACTCACACTGGTATTTTCAAGAAGATGATTATCCATTGATTTACTTATCCTACACTTATATTCTAACTCCACATTGAATAACATCGAATTGAACTTTCTTGCCGCTATTTACATTAAAATAAATAGATGTATAGTCATTTCCTCTCAATATATATATAAAATACAATCACTAGTATTATTAAGTAATACATAGAGGATATTGAAATTAAAAAATAAAATAAATATAAATAAAATAGGATTTTATCATATTGTGTGAAATTTGCATCAAGAAAAGAAATCTTTCTTTTCTCCAAGGAATATTAGGATGAACCTTTTTTTTAAAAAAAAAAAAATTTCATCTATTAATAACTTTATATTCCAACAAAGAATGAAAAGGAAAATATATATGAAGCATAGAAGAAGTTGTGGTACTTTGCCCGACTCATGACCCAAAACTATGGGATATAAAAGAATACACATTCTTATGATAAATTAGGGATCTAAGACAAAACATAATAGAAAGGTTTGAACTCTTTAATCTCATATTTTGTATTTAATATTTTGTATATCTTGCTTAAATATGTATTTATAAAAAAATACATACAATAAGATATTTGTATTTGGCTCAATCTTCTTAGTTAAAGATTAAGCCGAGTTTAATTTAATTGCAATTCAATTACAAGAGTGAACATTAATTAATGAATTTCAATTTACTTAATATTAAAAAATTAAATAATAATTCATCTATTATTTAATTTTTAATTAAATCATTTAATTTTTTTTAAATATGCAATGCAATTCCCGAAACTATTTCATATTTTTTATGACAAGAGATGTTAAAGAAAAAAAATATTTATAATGGAAAAGCATCCATTGTCTAATGGAGGACTTTTGGTATAGGTTCAAATCCTATCATACGCAATATTTTTTCATATACATAGTTATTATTTCTTCTTCTTCTATTTCTTCGTATTATTATTATTATTATTATTATTATAAAGATTAAGAGAAGTTATAATAAATATTAATTTCTTTATACATGTTCCTAAAATAGAAAATGTTTCATCTGTTCCTAAATGACTTTTTTCAAAATGTTTCCTGCTTAAAAATAAATGCTTGTTAATATTATGTAAAGATATCCCCTAATATTCTTAAAAGGTTTTAATGATCTTATTTTATAATAAAACAAAAACATTAATAAAAATAAAATAACCCTATAAAAAGCAAAATAAAAAAAATATTTGAACTTCAATTCTTAGCAAATCAAATATTGAAGGAAAATATAAAAAAAATAAAATAAAATTTTTTTCCAAAAAGTCCACTCGAGTTGGCTAACCAAATCCACGACCTAATTATGAAACTAGGATAATCTCATTAAAAAAAACTGAATAAAATTATAAAGCTCAATTATTAAATCAGCCAAATATTGAAGGACACAAATGAAAAAAAATCAATTTTTGAAAAAAAATAAAGAAAAAAGACACTAGTCAACTCATGTTAATCCACTAAGTTCACGATCTGGGACATTAAATCAAGATAACTCCGTAAATAAAAAATTAAAAAATAATAATTTAATCTCCAACCAATCTAATATTGAAATATAAATTTGAGAAAAAAAGGGATTAATTAAAAAGAAAACCTAAAACAAATTGAAGTCAACTCAGACTAATTTTTCAAACTCGTAATCTAAATCATGAATAAAAAACAAATCCAAAATACTCATGAACCCAAATTTTCAATCAATCAAATACTGAAGTATAAAAATTTTAAATAAAATTCAAAATAAAACAAATAAAAAAAATAAACACCAAACTTGACATGAAAATAAAAAATAATCATCCAAAGCATAAAGAACCCACCACCATTATTAGCTTCAGATTGAGTCAATGTCTTGGCAAAAGAAACAGTATCTTTTTGCCCCAAATATCATTTCAAACCAAGATTCCATTGTCCCAATGCTTATTTCCCTTAAATCAGTCAGTCACTCCCTCGTCTGATTCTTCCAATTGATCAGTCTCTTTCTCCACTATAAAATTTATTGCTTCATCAAACATGGTCCCAATATTAGAATCCACTACATTTTCAAGATTGGATTACACTGCTGAGCCTCCTGAGGAGACCATTCTTGCCAAGGATGTGCACGGAGAGACTTGGAAATTTAGGCATATTTACAGAGGGGCGCCTCGTCGCCATTTGTTGACTACTGGATGGAGTAATTTTGTGAATAAAAAAAACTCGTGGCTGGGGACTCGATTGTGTTTTTCAGAGCAGATAATTGGGACCTTTGTGCTGGAATTCGACGTGCTGAGAGAGGGATTGGTGGCATAGTCATGACTCATGAGACCTGACCCGGCTGGAAGGTTCACTCGGGTCTCTAGTTGGGTCTGAAAACAAAGAAAATCAGAGTTGTAATTGGCCCAATAAGACTTGAACAACTCACTAGATCCGTCTGGAACTCACATGACCCGCTGCATCCCAAGTAAATTCCTAACAGAGACTTGCTTTATATATATATATATATATAACTAAAAACTCAATTTTCAAATACCTTTTTGTTAAGAGGTGGAATAAATTCTCTCGGATGATTGTTCTCGAAAACAAAGTAAATAATTTACAAATACCAAGACTAACATATTTATCTATAGCAGGAACAATTTTTTCAATGGTGTTGCTTACTGGAACAAACTCATTTTTTGCCTAATTAATAAACCAGAAAATTAATGTACAGAAGCCTCATATTTGTTTTTTGGTGGGTGCTCCCAAAAATTAATGTACAAAAACCTTGTTTTTTTTTTTTAACGCCATTAAAGTGTCATGAACATCAAAGTTGAAGACAATGTATTTTTGTAATTTACAAAAAAATAGAGACAATGTAATTTGGAGTAAATTTGGGTAATTTTATTAAAATAAAATCAAACTAAATACTGAAGGATAAAATTAAAAAACAAAATTAATGAAAAAGAGGATTTAAAACCAAACAAACAATAATTAAAATAATATTACCCGAATTTGATATAAAAAAAATAACAGGACATCTTTTAACTTTGACAAATCAATGCAAACTCCAGGGAAAAAAAAGAGAAAAAAGGGAAGAAAAGAAATAAAAGGTCTCTGTAGCCTCACTGTATCTCTATCGTGAACATGCACCTCTTTATGGAAAGATCTCGCAGTGATTATTCTAACACAACCACAAACGACGGTTTGGAACCACCAGAAGAGGCCACACTCGTCACCATAGCGCGATGGCCTCTTCCCATATGCTAGTGCATGTCTTACACTCCAAACAAAAGATGATTTTCTTATTTGTATTTTTTTTTCAATTTTAATCCCTCGAGCCTTAATTATTTTAGATCAATAAAATTGTATATTGTTTTTTGCAAAACCTAGCATCAAACAATATTATAATTTTTTCTCGATATTGTGAGGTCTCCATATTTAAACAAAAAAATAAAAAATCTATCAAGTACAATCTAAAATTAACATCTTGAGTCCAATCTAAGAAAATTAAGGAATAAAAAAAGAAAAAAAGGTTGAATCTCTCCCCTCACCGTGCATTTCACTATTTGATGTTTGCAAGAAAAAAGGGCTCAAAACTTGTCTAGTATTCAAATTCAGTCATATAGCTTCAATTGTTTTAATTTAATTTAATTTAATTTTTTTAAATTAAGCATCAATTAAGAGTTAATTTTGTTTTCCATGACTGCGAGCATCTAATATCAAGCCAACCAAAGCAAATAATAAAATATAATTCTAAATTAATCTAATATAAAAAGATTAATTAAGAAAAACGATGAAAAAAATAAGGACTGAAAAAAAGAAAAGAAAAAAGAGAAGCACTATTTGAATCATGTTTTCTGACATGCTATATCGAAACAGCAATCCCTTTTAAGTTTTTGTTAATTTTTTATTGGTGTTTGCTCTTTGCTCACGAATTACTTGACGTTTATATATAAAAAAAGGACTACATATCCCTTGTTTTCATACAAAAAAAGAGACACATCTCTCGAGTCTATAGTCTATAGACTGTACACCTTCACATGATGGAGCAATAGTTATATTCCCGTGTATTCAATTCTTCTTCTTCTTCTCTTTTCCACAAAAAAAAAAAAGAAAAAAAATGTTGCTTTCAATTCTATTGCATGCATGCCCGTGCCATATTTTAGATACCCGTGAGGGCATGACTTGTAGATGGCATGGACCGTCCAATTTTTACTCCTCCATTACGTTATCTCATGCATATATTAAAAGAAATTAGTTAATGTAGTTATAGTTGAACCGTTCTTCTGACTTCCTCAAACCATTTGGTACAAAAACTTTAACAGGCCTCTTCTTGTGACCCCACAGACAAGTCGAAGTCCAATAGAATCCACCAGGATCGGATCGAGCCTAACATACCTGTAACAGGTCAAACACTTTGGATTAAAACATACCTCATGCACCAACTTGATCTAATTTTTTGTTTACTACCAATTCCACCATTGCATCCGTCACAAGATGGAGCGGTTTAACAAACACCTCTCACTTTCCCCACACACGGCTCGATAAGAACCCCCAAAAACTAACCTCCCTAGCTAGCTACTTCCACTTGCATGAAGTTTTTCTTCTCTACTTGAAATGGGAAACTACATCACATACCCCAATTCATCAAACTCTGCTGCAGGGACTGGGAGAGTGATTCTATGGGATGGCAAGGTTTTTGAGTTTGACACGCCCCTAACAGCGGCTGAGCTAATGCTGGAGTATCCACAGCAAGTCGTGGTCGAGTTTCGCTCGGATTTTACTGAAAAAAGGCCAGCACCATTGCCTGCTGACAAGAGGCTAGACTTGAAGAAGGTGTACCTAATGCTGCCCATTAAGCGAGGGAAACCAGCATCATTGTCATCAGGGGAAGCGAGGCGTGTTCTTTTGAGTGCAAACTCGGTTTTAAGGTCACGGTCCCTTCTATCATCGTCAAGGTTTTTCCCTTTATTTGCTAGGATATGCCCTTCTGGAACTGGAGAGGAGCAAATATTTGTTATGCAAAAGAAGGAATGTCACGTGGAGGAGAAGCCAGCCATGGAGAATTATGATTCCGAGTTAACAGAGATTTCTGAGAGTAGGCCCGAGTATTTGAGTAGGCAGCTTTCTGGTAAAGGGACTTGGAAGCCCAGCTTGGATACTATCAAGGAGAAAAAGGTTGAGAAAAAAACCCCTCACTGGTTGTTTTGAAGGGTTAATTAATTGAGTTAATTTAGGTTCTATATATCACTAGTTTGTGATTTGTGCTTTGATGTCAATGGTTGTAGCATGTATGTGTCTATTATGGTAAAGATCGAGAAACAAAGTGCATTTGTACCATCTTGATCTTATTAATGAAGAAGTTATGAATTTCTGTTTAACTAAACATTAGCTTTACTAGATCTCTTTCTTTCTTTCTTTCTTTTCCCCGTATGATAATCGCTCTGTGAGCCTCCTCTACATTGATCCAATGAACATGTTAAAGCTGCTATACAAGGGAATTTGGCCGAAAATAAGAAAAGTTTAATTTTGAGTGCCAAGAGAAAGCCTGCAAGGCCAATTACAGGGGGAGGGTATTGAACAGATTATGCTTTTGCCGTTTATTGAACTGGTTAATCATGTTATTTTCACCCACCAGCCGCTCAGGCCAGAGAAGTCTATCATCGGTGTTTGTTTTGTAGTTGTATCGTAAACGTAAACCTATTAATTGGGAACGTGACAAACTGGTCAGGCAAAACAGATATATAACACGTCCAACATGTCACTGTGATGGCCGGTGACGAGTCAACAACAAAATATCTCTGTTTGTAATATGGTGGACTGAGTTGGGGGGAAAGACAATAGTTAAAGAGTAAAATAGAAGAAAGATTGTGACAAAAAGAAAAAAGAAGACGAAGAAGAATTCAAACTTTAAAGCAACTAAAGTCCCATCAGAAAGCTACATCATTCCAATAAATTTCTCCAGCTTTCTGCTGGATTCTTTGAAGTAGCCATTGTGATTTGTGACCCAAATGTTTTTTTAGCCCATAGGTAAGAGCTTTAAAAGATCTATGTCGATTCTGATGTCTGTGCGATTATTTTACTCAGCAGTTGCGAAGAAAATCAGAACTTCTGTGAGCTGGAAACTACGGCAATTGGATCCCAACTTCTGACCGGATCAAGCATATAGAAAAATGAATTATTACATTTCCAGTTTTGCTTGGTTTACTATTTCTATTACAAGTCTAGAGGAGTGACAAACAACCCTGTATAAAACAAGCATATTGTTATTGACAACTTCAAGCATATTGTTATTGACAACTTCATGACTCAAGGGCGGAGCTTAAGGTTGACGCTTGACAGATGAGCTTGATAGAAATTCTTTCCATTGTTTTTCTTATTGGTTATGTTTTAAAGTTTTCTTAAATCTTAATTACATGTTAGTATATATTTTGAATTGTGATTTTAAAATAATATGTTTCATAACTATTGATATACATAATAGAAAAAAAAAAGTTGTTTTAGTCATTATTTTACATTGTGATGACATTTGAAAAAACAGAAAAAGAATATATATCTTACATCTTGTTTTTTTTTTTTATATATATATATATAGTAAAGATCTTATTTAAAACGTTGTCACCTCGTATTATAGTTACTAGAAAACCTTAATTGATCAACATAGATTCTATGATACAAGATTGATTATGTAAAAGAAAAAATACTATCAGTCATAAAACATCATACCCGAGATAGGCTGCATTGCTGGTTTTGTCTTAAATTATTGAAGGTTTGTTGTGCTATACTATCGATGGTCTGCCTATAATACTCTCAACTCTAGCGTCGGTGAATAATTCAACTAAAAATACTTATAACTCTAGCGTTAGTAAGTACTACATGCAAAGGTCTGATATTCGTAACTTTAACATCAGTGAATATTTAGCTCAAAAGTATTTATATTCATGTCGTTAATATTCCTAACTTTACCGTTAATGAATAATTATCCTAAATGTATTTTTAATTTTGGCATTGGTGAATATTAATATTCTTGATTCTAGCGTTAATATTTATTTTAGGTGATATTTCTAATTTTAGCATTGGTGAGTATCAGTTCGAGTTAGTATTCCTAACTTTGGCATTAATAAATATTTTCAAATTTATTTGAGGTTTACAAATTATATTATTTTTATATTTGAGGTAACAACTCATTGCAAGTCCATTTACCTTAAATAGTTTTTGAATTGAATTTTAAAATGAGCTTTTATCCAATAAGAATAGCAAAAATAGGGTTTGACTTTTTAATTGAAAAATATTATCATTGTTTATTTTCCCAAAAAGATAAGTTTTTGGTTTTTAGGTATGTAGGCCTAGTAGGCCATTTAATGTGGAAAACGTTTTTAATGGGCTTAATAAATTTGTTATTAAATCAAAAAAATACATACAAGAAATATTTTGAAAATATGCGAACATAAATATTTGTTTTTCCTTTTTTGAAATGTTAAACATGGTAATTGATTAAATGCCAAATCGAGAAAAGAAAATATTTTTAATCATTTTTTCTTAATGCTCGGCTATGATGCAAGTTATAATGTCCATTTTGGTAGATTTAAAGACTCTCAAATGCTTAAGTAAATTTTTTTTTTAAGAGAGAGAAATTAAAAAGATATTTTAGATAGATAACTCTGAAAATATATATGTTAAATATATTGAAAATGAAGAGATTGTGAACCTTAAACTTGGTGGATTCATGGGGTATTTATTGCCCATAAATCTTGTACTTTGGTGGAGAAAAGAGATTGAAGAGTCATTTCACTCTTATAAATTAATGTGGTATTTTAAGATGTATTTCACTCAAAATAATAACATATTGCATCAGTATAAAATTCCTAAAAAAATTCTCAAATGAGTGTTGGGTCCACACATTGCTTAGACCTATTCTTTTTGGGTTATTGGGGGGGTGGGGTTTGAACCTGTTAAATTTGGGTTCATCAGTAAGCCCCTAAGTTTTTGTGATATTGATATGCAAAGACTTTTAAAAATACCCGGTTACCATGACAAATTCATCAAATTTTTTTCATATGAGAAAATGAGTGGAAACCCCGGGTAAAGTGCCGGAGAGCCCATGTGTATGGGGCGTGCACTATGTTTGAAGAAATTTCTAAGTATGTAGAGGGAAACTATAGAGGAACTCGTACTTCAAAAACCTCTAGGAGAGTGAGATGAGATATAAAGGACTTCATACTTAGAAAAATTTTCTAATAGATAGAGAAACTTATGAAAGAAGAGCTTGTACTTAGAAAAAATTTTAAATGGTTGGAAGAAACTAAGGAAGATAAGTCTATTCTTAGAAATCTTCTAAAAGACTGAGGGGAACCCATTGAGGGTGGACCTAGTACTTAAACAATTTCTAAGTAACTAGAAAGATCCCAATAAGAAGGGAATGGCTAGGGAGAACCCAATGAGAGGGGAGAGCTTGTATTTAGAAAATTTCTAAGTGGTTAGGGGAATCCAAAGAGGTTGAAGGGAATCATAAAAGAACCCAATAACAGTGTTATTGCAATAGGAAGACCAAATCTATTCATTGAAAGTTGATTTTATTGCATCAGGGAAACCAAGTCTATTTCTTGGAGAGTGGTGCTATTGCACTAGTAGGTGGAGCTCGTCTAGGTGGAGCTCGTCTAGTAGATGAAACATAGGGTAGTGCTCTTATACTAAAAAGACTAAGTTCATCCTTAAGAGATTGATGTTATTGCTCTAAAGAGATCAAGTTCATTCCTTAAAGAATGGTTCTATTGCACTAGTAGGTGGAACTCATCTAGTAGGTGAAACTCACCTAGTAGGTGGAACGGAGGGTTGTGCTTTTGCACTAGAGAGACCAATTTCATTCCTTAAAGAGGTGTGCTATTACACTAGTAGATGGAACTCGCCTAGTAGATAAGCTCTCCTAGTATGTGGACCTCACCTTTTGTGTATCATTAGAGCCCCCAAGTCCTAGTGACACCTTTTGATGTGTACAAGCCGCTATAAAAATTATAAGAGTAGCCTTGAGGCACAGTCGTAAAGCGTAGTCATGGGAGTAGTCGTAGGCATAGTTATAGACATAGCCGTGGGCAGCGTCGCGGGTGTTGTCATGGGTGTAGTCGTTGGCGTAGCTGTGGGCGTAACCGTTGGCATGTCGTTATTGTAGTCATGGACATAATCCTTGGCATAGCTACCACTGTATTAGGGCTTCGTCAGCCATGAAAAGAGCTTTTAAAAAACAAGAATGAAATGGTTTTTTGTTTAGGCTCTCACAAAAAACGTCAATAATAATGTTTCAAAAAATCTAAGTAGCTTAGAAGTAAGGTTTATGTGTTAGATAATCGGTTAATCTATGGAGCGCCCTGGACCCTTTTTTTTGGGTGTTTGGGGGGTTTTGAGTCAATTAAATTTGGATTCGTCATATGTAAACATTCATAAAAATTAGAGATTTTAATAGAAATCATGGATGATTATTCGGGAAAGTAAATAGATTTATATATTTCTTAGAACTGAAATTATAAAGCTAACTTATATATCATTGAGAAAAAAAAAATTTCTGTCTTTTGTTTTATAAAACTAAACTAGTTATAGGTTCCATGATGCAGGAATAAGGATGGATCGATTTTGATCTTATTATTTGCAAGAAGCAATATTATAGAATTTTTACCATATTAATATTTGGTACTATTTTTTTGTTGTTTTATTTACTATGTTAAATTTTGATCTAAATTTTGTAAAATGTTCCAAGTTTCTACATTTGCAGTTTTTATTAAAAGAATTTTTTATGGTTTTTGAATTTTTTAATTTTTTAGGATTTTTCAAATTTTGTTATGCATTTGAAAATAATTTTTTTATTTTTTAGATTTTGAAAACTAATTTTTATTTTGGTGTTCTAAGAGGTTTTTTTTTCTTCCAAAAATTAATAAATGGGTATATGATAGAAAATATGGTTATGTAAAAATAGACGACTTTGAAAAATTCTAAGAAATGCATATGAAAACATGCTTAGTATATAATTATGTTGATATTTATTACTCGTTGTTAGAGGTGAATATTTTTGGTCCGATTCGGTTTTTATAAAAAAAAAAGTAACTAAACCGATTTTTTTTAAAAACAAACCGAAACCGGTTCAAACCGGCAGGTTTCGGTTCGGTTTGGTTTTTTAGGACAAAAACTGGTTCAAACCGGTTTGGCTCGGTTTTTTCAGGTTTGGCTTGGTTTTTTTCGGTTTGGGTTCGGCTCAGTTTTTCTGGTTTCAGGCTTATAAAACCAAAACCGAACCCGAACCGATCGGTTTTTTCAAAATTGTAATCGGTTTAATCGGTTTTTTTTCACGGTTCGGTTTTTTCGGTTATTTTTTTTTTAGTTTTTTCGATTTAATCAGTTTTTTGATTTTTTTGCTCATCCCTATTCGTTGTAACATCTTCATATTTTCTTTGAGTTTTGTTAATAAGGTTATAAAATTTTTATTAATAAATGTATGAAATATAATAAAAAAACAATTTTTTTATAAAAAAAACTAATAGAACTTGTATATTTCAGTAACTAAAATAAAATATTTACCCATTTTATGTTGCTCCTCTACGTTTACGCAAATACACAAAACCCCTAATCCCTACAACCTCCGAGGAATCTCTGCCTCTGCCTGCAATTTCTTGCTGATCCAATGGCAAAGTCAAAGAACCACACTGCTCATAACCAGTCTTATAAAGCTCATAAAAACGGGATCAAGAAACCCAGAAAGCAGAGGCACACGTCCACTAAAGGGGTCTGTAACTTTTGCTCTGATTTCTTTTTTTTTTTCATTTTATTTCTCATGTCACTTACAATTTTGATGCATATATGTCAATATTCGCTCTTTTATTTTTGTGCACAAATAGATGGATCCTAACTTTTTGAGGAACCAGAGGTACGCGAGGAAGCATAACAAGAATGGTGAATCTTCAACCGAAGAGTAGATATTGAACCTCATCTTGGCTGTTTCTAGTAATTGTTTTCATCATACTATTTTTTTCCTTTTGTTTCACTCACAAGACAGCAACATTCGTTTGGTTTTAGTCTGATTTTATATCTCATGAATTAGAAAGATGATTTCTTGGACGTGTAGAACTAATTGTCTGGTTATTATGAAAATAGAAACTATTTTTGGAGGTTTAAATTCATGAATGTGGCTTGCACTCTTGAAATAGATGTGATGGATGCTTAGCTATAATTTTCAGTGATATCTTGTCTTAGTGGGATACCTTTTCTGTGGCGTAATTTTGGGAGTTAACTGATTTGGTCGTCTGGGAGTGATTCTTGTTTTTATGCATGGCTCTCCTTGTTGATGTATTCAGCTGAATTCATTGAAGTTTTCAGATGCAAGGGAACATTTTATATGATTGGCATTGGCTTGTGTTGTGTAATGTTGGTATTAAGCCTGTTTTCTCGGATTTATGTTAGCGAAGGTGAAGCTGTAAATTGTTTGTGGATCTTTATTGCTTCCACTATTGCTTTGGACAGGTTTCAGGACAGTTTCATTTATGCATTGATTAGTTAAAATAATTGAGACTATGCCATTTTTAACTCAGTGCGATGAATATCTGACCATTAACAGCCTTCAACAATTATATAACCACAATAGAAAGTCATTGTTTATCAATCCATAAGCTGCTATTACTTTAATCATCACAATGCTGTGGGTCTGTGTACCCTCGTTGCTCAGTCAAGAGGTGAAAGTTTGCTAAGCTCTTTTACTCCAGTTAGTGGGTGGTCGTTTTAGCTTATTTATTTGATTTGGTAACTGAAAAGGCTGGAGACAGAGAGATTCTGTAGGTTTTTACTTGTCAATTAAGCATTTTCTTTTCATTTAAGAAGAGTTCTGTGTCAAATACGTCCAATATTTCTTGGGAAGGTTTTCTTTCGGAAAGTGCCAAAAGGTTAGAAGGATTACTCAAGCAAACTGTTTTATTGGAAATATACTAAGTTTTGACTTATTAGTTTGAAAAGGAAAGCTGTGGCAGGGTCTACTTCATTCTGAATGCATCTGTTGTGGACGGATGTTGATCAAAATATTTCTTGTTATCAATTGAAATTGAGAATCATCATCATCATCATCATAAATGGTTGATTTTAGCTTCTGTGAGTTGTTAAAATTTGGAAAGTTCAAAGGAAGTTGTGGGATGGTCAGCTTTATTCTGAAGGTTTAAGGAACCAATTGTCATGGATGAATGGTAATCATGAATTTTCTTGTTATCAATGAGGTTGAGAAGATTTTGAGACTTTTCTTGATCATTGTGGTTAGTGGTTGATTTCTGCTTCCGTGGATTGTTGTAATTCAGAACCAAACATATGCAAGTTGATTGTGCATATCAGATTTTTTACCTATTGGTAACCATCATGTCTTGCAGCCCCTGAGGGATTATGGAGATAAGTGTTATCTTATCGTGACCACTAATCTAGGGCCTGGTTTGGCATCCTCCTTTTTGAACTGATAGAACTGATGATAGCAAGTCTTTCAACACCCATTATAGACCCCTTGACATGGGGATTACCTTTTTATGTGAGCTCATGTCCTAAAATTTCAGACTATTTAAGGTGGTTGGTTAGAATCTTACAGTTTTTTTGTCGGCAAACCAAGCAGTCAAATGGAAATTCTTGGTCACCTCCCGCCTGGTGGGGTGAATAAGGCTAGGATCATGTTTAGCTTCCCTTCTGGAGTTTCTCAAATATGTTGGAAGCGCGCAAAATAACTGGGGAAGGCCAAAAAGTTCATTGTGGCACCACTTGCGCATGAAGCTTGAAGAGCTCGAGGACAAAGGTGTCCATATCAGCAGTAATCACCTTTCTGGTCAAGTTATTGTGTTTCTGGTGAGGTGCTATAGATTGGTCTTTAAATTAAGGAGCATTCAGGGATGTGTTTTGTCAGTTGAGCTTCCCTTCTTGGCATCTGCCACCATGGATTTCGGATAGAATCGATTGTTCTTTCATTTCAGTATAGAAATTTTCTGGTGCTTTTTCTGTGGGGCTATTTTGTTCGTGGTAAATGATTTCTGCTGGCGATTTTATATTATATCTTCACATGAAGCATATATGAAGGCTTATTATAAAACAGGTCAGAATGTGTTTTAAGGTTTCTGGAATATCTACCGGCAGTAACACCCAACTTGCCCCAATTCAGGGAACTTAGAGTAAGTGCTGCTAATTAATGGAATAGCTTCTGAATTGTGATAAGGCGCAGCAAACATAACTTTTTTTTTATTATTAACACATTTTAAGTACATAAAATGATGCAAGCAAACCCTAAGTTGATCCTAATGTAGATTTATCGTTTCTGTGAGCCTTCTTCCCCTTCTTTGGTGGTAATATACACAATATTCTAGCTTTGTTGGAAGAAAGTTAGAATCCGTCATCATGCTTTAGGGAAGAGGTGGATGGGAGAGTAGTCTTGTCATGAGGGTGCTTGACGATCACGACTGGACACTTGACACGCTTGGCACAATGTTCACTCACACTTCCGAGGATAGCCCTGTAACAATGAATTAGAGGATAAGGCCTTGCTGTCCATAGAAGAATAATCTATTCGATTTAGCTGAAAGAGTTCAATAATCCAGTGAATCTTTACCTCTTCAAGAAACCGTAGCCATGGCTTCCCATGACCAAAGTGTCAGGTCTAAGTTTCTCAACTGTATCACAGATCACATCCTGTGCCTCTCCACTCCCAATTACTTTTTCCACGTTTACCTGCACAGAGCTTCCATCATTAAGCAGACATGAAGGGAAGGAAGCAAACAGACAGACATACAAAAGGAAAAGGCTTGGTTTACATTGCTGTTGAAGTTCCTGAAGACGGTTTCTGCTCGTTTCATCACTGAGTTCACCAAGTCGGTCCCATATTTTTCCATGGCAACAATCACATCAGCCGAAAATATGTGCTCTACAATCAAAGAGTTTCCTGCAGGGATTACTATAGATTCTAGCTAAACAAGAAAATAAGAGATATAAAAGAGCAAGAAAGTAATGGATACCTGCGATGTCAAAGGAAGAGTAGATAGTTGGACGGGGTTTAACATAGAGGAGGACTAGCGTGGTGGTGGAATTGTGAGAAATAAGGTTGCTTAGACACCATGAGAGTGCATGCATGCTCTCCTCACTCTCGTCCACCGCCACCACTATCTTGTGCTTGTCGTCGACACTCACTCCTTCCATTGTAAGTAACCTAGAAAGTCTGGTTTCCTTACTCCCAGCTGATTTATAAAGCTTATAAACACAGCTCTAGGAAAAATACTGCCCTCAAGATGTTGATAACAAAACTAGCCTAATCCGTAGTATTATTTATAGGCAGTATATGCCGTCCTGGGTTTGATTTGCTGGTTTTGAGTTCAGTGGGTTTTGTGATTAGATTAATCGGATGAGGCCATTGAAATGAAAAGGACTACCTGCTAATAAAAGTATAGGCATTAAAGAGCCACCTTGACTTCGAGGCCAGTCCAGCACGATACTCGACAAAACACTTTCATCTTTGCACAGTTAAAACAAGGTCCTAGGAAATTTACTTTTTCAAGCTCAAGTAAATGATATTTCCTCTTTCAGTTGAGTGATTTCTTTCTTGTTTTGCATTTAAACTCGGTTAAGATGTCTGGATATTCCTTTGACAGGACCAAAGCCATTGACTTAATATGGACAAACATGACACGGTTGTGACGGAGTTATTATTTTTGTCATGTTTTTATAAAAAATAAAATAAATTTATTTTAAATTTAATTTTTTTGGTGATTTTATATCGTTTTAATGTGTTGTTATTAAAATAAATCTTAAAAATTAATAAAAATTATTATTTTAATAAAAAAAATAATTAAAATGAAAGTGATAAAATATACTTTTATTTTGTTAATTTTTTATACGATAAATAGAGGATAATAGCTATTAGTGTAGCGAGGTAGAGCCTGAGCACACCAAAAGCATGGCGATCACAAGCTTATCCACAGATCATGGAGATATCTGTGGCCATTAAAACTTACTAAGGAGTTCGGTGTGTTCAGTGAGCTCATCAAGATGATAATACAGGAGGGAGGCTGCTTCGATTTCAATCAAACTAGTTTTCTAGCAAATTCCCCCACGAAAGATTCCTTTGCTCTCTGATTGGGGAGGTCAGTCCAAATCTGTTGCGATTGCGTGAGCAAGCTGGAGGCCACCTGGCATCGTGTGGATATTATATTTTTTTAATTGAAAACAAAAGGATACTGTTTATCTTTAATGACATGAATTTTTTAAAAAATTAAAGTGATAAATTAAAAAAATATTAACTCTAATTAAATACTAAAGTTGATTTTCTTAGTAAAACCAAAAAATAGAAGTAAAAAAACACTTAATATCCTTTTCATTTTATTTATTATTTCTATTAGGTTAATTGTCGTTGTCAATAACAAATGATTTTTGTTTTTATAAAAAAATCATGTAAATACAACTCATTTATATAAAATATAAGAGGATAAAATTACATGCAAATGATAATAATCTTTTCGAAGTATTATAAAATTAAGAAAAAAAACATTTAAAAAGATTAGTAACAATTTAAAAGGATCAAACTATACTATTTTTTAAAAAATAAGATAGAGGATATTGATTAATATTTAAATAGAAAAAATTAATGAAAAAAAAAATAAACCATGCGCTCTTGTGCTTAGTCAACTATCAAAAAACCTAGGCACACCTTGGCTTGGAAGCCCAAGCCTGACAAATTTTTTAAAAACAAATATTGTTTATTCTATTTTTTTTTTAATGGGTGATCAAATTCTCTATTGTGGAAGATGAATTATTGCCCGCCGGATAGTTTTTCAGTCACCTCTGATGAGCGAAAATCAGGGTCCAAGTTTTGGAATATCAAAAACCTCATTTTCAATTTATTCCCCCCCTAAAAATCAGTTTTTTTAGTGGCCTAAATGTGATCATTTGATTACTTTCTCTCTTCACAATATTTCCCGATGACTTTCTCTCACCTCTTAACATTTAGGGTTTAAAACGTAAAAAAATAAAGTTTAAGAATGAAACATGAATTGCTAAAATAACAAGGGCCAAATATATAGATAAACTAGAACTTTAGGTTTCAAACAAACTTTTTCTACACCAAAATTTAGATGTGATTTCTTTTTCTATTTTTCATAAAAACAAATTTAAACTATACTTGAAATGTTTTAAACAGAAATTCTAATTAATTTTTTTATAATTTGTTTTTATTTTTTATAAAAATACAGTCAAATTACCCTTGAAATATCCTAAACAGAAATCCTAATTATTATTTTTAATTATTGTTTTTACTATTTATAGGCTCTTAGATCTTGTAGTCATGCCAAACCTACCCTTCTTGGGTCTGGTAGCCACGTTTAATTAATTTGTTTTTTATTTTTTATAAAAAAATATTTAAATTATCCTTAAAGTATCCTCAACAGAAATTCTAATTAATATTGTTTATAATTTTTATAAAAAAAAACATTTAAACTATCCTTGAAGTATCCTAAACAGAAATTCTAATTAATGTTTTTTATAAATATTTTTATTTCTTATAAAAAAATATTTAAACTATCATCGAAATATCCTAAACAAAAATCCTAATTAATTTTTTATAATTTGTTTCAATTTTTTATAAAAAAAAATATTTAAACTATCTTTCAAGTATCCTAAACAGAAATCTAAGTTTAGAAATTATTATAAACAACAAAAATCTAATATAACATTTTAGATCTAAAAAATCAAATCATATCTTCCTCTTGAAATAGTTTATTTTTTTATATGTTTATGAATTTGTTATTTCTTCATTAGAAATTATATTTTCTCTTTTTTTTTCTCTTTTTTTTTATGAATTTGTATTTTTTTATTGTTTTTAGTCAAACTCATTAAAAAAAAAGGTTTATTTAATGGGTGCTCATTTATGATTTTTCACCGACGACAACATTATTTTATATTTTTTTTAACAATACTAGACTATATGTGTTTAGTTTCATTAAACTATTTATGTAGTTTTTTTAAAAGAAAATTTTTTATCATGTTTGTCTGAACCTTTTATGTAGATTTATGTTGCAAATGAGGTTTTTTAAAAGATAAGACCAAGTTTATTGGGTCTGGCATGGCTGCAAGACTAGCATATTGGGGGTCAGACATGGCCACCAGACCCACACAACTTGGGTTTGGAGCTTGGGTCTGGCCAGTCCCAGGCATTTACTTAAAAAAATATATAGTTAAAAAAAAAAGATAAAATTTTTATTGAAGGAATAATAAATTCACAACCATAAATAATGAATTGTTTTAGATCTAAAATGTTAAATTATATTTTTGTGATGACTTGTTGTTTATAAATTATTTATACTTCGTTTATAAATAATTTTTAGACCGACATTACTTGGACCTGTCAAACATGTCTGACCCAAGTTTATTTGAATAATAATAATAATAATAATAATAATAATAATAATAATAAGCACAACAACAACAACAATAATCATACCAATAACAATAACAATAACAATCACACAAATAATACAAATACAATAAAAACCACAGCAACAACAATAATAACAATACTAATAATAGAAGATAAAATTTCTATTGAAGGAATAACAAATTCATAAACATAAAAAATAAATTATTTTAATGGGAAGATATAGTTTGAATTTTTAGATCTAAAACGTTAAATTAGATTTTTATGATGATTTGTTGTTTATAAATTATTTATACTTTGTTTATAAATAATTTTTAGACTCATGTTATTTGGGTCTGGCAAACATATCTGACCCAAGTTTACTTGAATAATAATAATAATAATAATAATAGAAGACATAATTTCTATTGAAGGAATAACAAATTCATAAACATAAAAAATGAATTATTTCAATGGGAAGATATAACTTGAATTTTTAGATATAAAACATTAAATTAGATTTTTATGATGACTTGTTATTTATAAATTATTTATACTTCGTTTATAAATAATTTGCAGACTCACGTTACTTGGATCTGACAAACATGTCTAACCCAAGTTTACTTGAATAATCATAATAATAACAATAATAATAGTAGTAGTAGTAGTAGTAGTAATAATAATAATAATAATAATAGCAGTAGTAGTAGAAGATATAATTTATATTGAATGAATAACAAATTCATAAATATAAAAAATATACTATTTTAATGGGAAGATATAATTTGAATTTTTAGATCTAAAACGTTAAATTAGATTTTTGTGATGATTTATTGTTTATACATTATTTATACATCGTTTATAAATAATTTTTAGACTCATGTTACTTGGGTCTGGTAAACATGTTTGACCCAAGTTTACTTGAATAATCATAATAATAATTATAAATAAGAATAATAACAATAGCAATAGCAATAGCAACAACAACAACAATAATAGAAAATAGAATTTCTACTGAAGGAATAACAAATTCATTAACATAAAAAATGAACTATTTTAATGAGAAGATATAATTTAAATTTTTAGATCTAAAACGTTAAATTAGATTTTTGTGATAATTTGTTGTTTATAAATTATTTATACTTTATTTATAAATAATTTTTAGACTTGCGTTACTCGGGTTTAGCATACATACCTGACCCAAGTTTACTTGAATAATCATAATAATACCAATAATAGTAGTAGTAGTAGTAACAACAACAACAATAGTAGTAGTAGTAGTAGTAGTAGTAGTAGTAGTAGTAGTAACAATACAGCAACAACAACAACAATCATATTAATAATAGAAGATATAATTTCTATTGAAGGAATAATAAATTCATAAACATAAAAAATAAATTATTTCAATTGGAAGATATGATTTGAATTTTTAGATCTAAAATGTTAAATTAGATTTTTGTAATGATTTGTTGTTTATAAATAATTTTTAAATCCATGTTACTCAGGTCTGGCAAATATCTCTGACCCAAGTTTACTTGAATAATAATAATAATAATAATCATACTACTACTACTACTACTACTAATAATAATAATAATAAGAATAAGAATAACAAAAAAAAATTTAACAACAACAATAACAACCATGTCACATCCAAGGTGCTTGAGTCTGACAACCATGTTTAACCCAAATTTACTTGAATTTGACAACATGTCAGATTCACAATAGTTGGAATTAGCAGACCCAGGCGCATGAGTCTGACAGCCTTACCAGACCCCAGCAAATTGGGTATAGTTGCCATGCAGACCCGCGCGTTTGGGTCTAGCATCGCATATGGTTGCTAGACCCAAAGTGCTTGGGTCTGGTAACTCATGTCATACCCAAACAAATAACAAACAAAGAAAGGACAATTGTGCACTTTAGTTGTTAGGAAAGAGAAAAGAAAAGAAAAAAACTCAAACAATCAATCACCTGTGGCAATCCAACCATGATATGTCTACAAGCGTTGCTCTATGTAGAGAGAGCACAACTGTGCATCTAGTGATACAACAGATGAGTATATTTGACCATCGGGAAGTGTCTCATGCGCCTTCTTATTGGCGCCGGCGCTGCCCACTCATTGGACTTGTGAAACATGCTCCAACAGCTTTTTGACTAAAAAATACAAAATACAACGTGAAAATATTAAGACACCCCTCATGGTCCTCTTAATTATACAAAATACCCATGTAAAAATACCAAAATACTCGCAAAGGCAAAACTTTTTTCTTGTCTTATCTGAAGCTAAAAGCGTTATTTGCTTGTACTTGAAAATTGAAAAACTTGATTGCCCTTGTTGAAGAAAGCCAAAGAAATGTTATCCGCTCGCGAAAAGATGAGAAATTGAAAGTGAAACTACTATTACAATCCACAATGAAATGTCTCTTGAGTTATAGTGATTTTCCCATACCATTTAGCTTTTGTTACACACACACACACATATTCGTTGAATATTTGTAAGAAATTAAAAAAAAAATATGTATATTAAATTTATATATAATTATTCATAAAATAACTTCTAATATTATAAAAATATTCTTTAATCTTATTTGAAAAGTATGATATTATTATATGACTTTTAAAATATCACTGAAATTATTTTATTTGAAAATATTAAAAATAAAATAACTAAATTAAAAAAATTAGATAATAACCAAGAGAGTCAAGCCCAACCACGCCAAGGCTTGAAAGAACAATCCATGCGCGACTGGGCTTACAAGGCCAAGTTCATGGTCTTGACCTTAAAAAAAAATAGCAAATTACATATTTTTCGTCTAGATATACAACATATTTTCTAATGCAATAATTGTTTTGCCACCTATGATAAATAACAAATGGGGATCGGAACTTAAAAATTATATTTCAACTAGTTTTTATCTAAAAACATCAAAAACACATTATATGAATCTTTATAACTTTATTTCCAACTACGTAACATATTATAATCAACATAAAAATTCAAAATCAAACCAAAATGTATTTTTTAGATTCAATCTACTTTTTTTTTCTTACATAAGTCTTAAACTAAATTAATTTTTTTTTCAAAATATACTTATTAACACCAACATCATACTTTTTTTTTTGTGATAAGTTGAAAGCTTTCTCTCTTCTCAATACCTCTTTCTCTTTTATGTATTAGAAACTAAAATATGATATAAATAAAATTTATAACCAAACTTTAAACTTCGAATACAAGTGGGATGATATTAAAAAAAAGCTAGCCTCATTAAACCGTATATGTTACGGTGTGATGCATAGTGGAACACTATTTTTTTTTTAATAATTTAATTTTTATTTTGGGTTTTTATTTAATTTTAATAAGGGTAGTTTTGAAATTTGAAGTCCAATCCCTTCTTTAAAGTCGAGTGAGTCCAAGAAGACAGAGAGGGAAAAAAACAAGAAGTTCCGAAAAACAGAGAAGAAACCAGAGAGAATTTTTATTTTTTTTTAAAAAAGAAAAAAATTAGAAAGGAAAGAAGGAAGGTAGGAAATAAAGGGAAAATCACACAAAAATGGGAGATGCTGTATTGTTTGTTGATGATTTGCAAACTAGCTGTGCAATGCTGTGTTTTTTTGTTTTTTTAATAATTTAATTTTAATTTAGTTTTTTATTTAATTTCAATAAGGGTAGTTTTGGGATTTGAAGTCCAATTCCTTCTTTAAAGTCGAGGGAGTCCAGGAAGACAGGGGAAAAAAACAAGAAGTTCGAAAAACAGAGAGGAAACCAGAGAGAATTAATTTTTTTTTTAAAAGAAAAAACTAGAAAGGAAGAAGGAAAGAAGAAAGGAAATAAAGGGAAAATTACACAAAAATGGGAGATGTTGCATTGTTTGTGGATGATTTGCGAACTAGTTGTGCAATACCACACTGTAGAATTTGCCATGAAGCAGAATTTGAAAGCTGTAAAAGCTTGGAAGCTCCTTGTGCTTGCTCTGGAACTGTCAAGGTAAGCTAACAAAATCACGAAACCTCACGTTCTTCTACCTTTTCTTGTGAGAACCTTTAGTTTTGATTTTCATCTTCTGTTCATGACTCTTTTTTTTTTTGTCTCTGTTTCAGTTTGCACATAGAGAGTGCATACAGAGATGGTGTAACGAGAAGGGAAACACAAATTGTGAAATATGTCTCCAGGTTTTTTGAAACTTGAACGATTTATCTATTAAGGCATGTTTAGAGCTGCGCCTGCATGTTAAAAATGAACTAAAAAATAAAATACATTTTAAAAAACAATTTCTAACAGCCTCTCAGGAGTTCCTCTGCTCTCTTATTTGTTTTGGTTTCATGGTTTGTCTTATTGTTTCATTTTTCCTGTCAGCTGTGTTGCAGATACTTTTGATTATATGAATCAAGTATTTGTTCTTTATTTTACTTATCTGTTTTTCAAACTTTGAAAACATCAGTTTCGGTTTTCTTCGAATTTTCGAGCCTGCAATCTTGTCTTTATCCATTTTCTTAATGTATGCTGTAGGTTCTCTAATTGTAGCCCATGAACACAGAACTTTCTGTATTAGAAGGAAAAAGGAAAGCTTTCTATGATTTTTTTTGGATGAAATTCGTAATTTGGTCTTAAATGGGTTTAGTCTTCTCAATTTCAAAGATATATTAGATAATTAATTATATTTGAATTTTTTTATTTTTTTCCAGAATTATGAACCAGGATACACAGCACCTTCAAAAACGTGTGAGCTGATTGAGGCAATGACGATTAGGTACCTTCATATTTCCATTCAATAATTTTCATAAATTGTAGATAAAAAAAAAAAAAAAACGCCTGGCAGTATTATCCTCCAACTGCATGTGCGCGTTTTAGAATTCTTGCGTTCCCTTTATTTGCAAGCTTCCTCCTGATATAAAACACACCAAGCAAATTGGTCACAGCTGTTTGCTACTTGGTCCTTGAACCACGACTACTTTTTGTCCTTTTCACGTCTTTAGCCTTTCTGTTGTTTTTGGAGCTGTCATGCATATGTCAACTAGTAATGTAGTACAATCATGAGTGATTGTGGCAGAGATAGTTTGGAAATTCCAAGAAGAGAACATGATCCGGAAAACCAAGAAATAGAAGCCACATCTGAAAGAACAACAGCTGACTCTCGGTCTTCTTGCTTCCGGTTTTTGGCTATAACAGTAGGTTCTTGTTCATTATACGATGCTTGAAAGTACATTTATTAATGCTTAGTTTAAGAAGATTATGATAAAAGAAAAAAGAGGAAATGTTAGTTTAGCTATGGCCTGGTGTAATGGGGAACTTCGGTTCGCCGGAATCTTTTGTAACATTTAAAAATTCGGTGGGATCGCATAGCTAAGTTACTGATTCATTCAAGCTGCCCTAGAATCAGTCAAATTGAAGGTGGAGAACAGTTGTTTAGTAGCAATAATGTGGGCCAAAACCCCCACGGCCATGCAATAAAAGCTCGAGTTTATTGATGGACTGTTCCTTCATGATTTTTTCTGCAGATTACAGCCCTTATGCTTTCGAGACATCTTTTCGCAGCAATCACCGGCGGAACAGAGGACTACCCATTTACACTTGCTACTGTGAGCATTTGATTCCCTAATGGTGGCTGTTCACACTTCACAGTTCAACCTACCTGTATCCTTTCCAAATTGATTCTCTTCCTGGTGAATTTTGCAGATGCTTGTCTTAAGAGCTTGTGGAATTCTATTCCCAATGTATGTTGTTTTTCGGACACTTGCAGCAATTCATAAGAGCATTCGGTATCAATATCAGGTGAGAACCCTTTACAACAATGGACAAAGTTCTGTATAAAATCTAAACGGCAAAGATTATAAACCTTCTATTTGCAATTTGAAGCGAGCAAATTTATTCCTGTAAACATAAATGACCATAGAAGATACGACACCAAGAGCTCTTCAGTTAATAATATCTGTGCGAGCTAACAAGAACATTTTAATTCGTTTTTGCTCATCAGGATTCTGACGATGACGATGATGAAGAAGATTACAACTCAAACTCTGAGGGTGATGAGCAACAGCATTTAGTATAGGCATGCTCCTAATAAATTTTATGATTTTTTTTTTGTTGTATGTGAGCATTCCATCAGTGCTCGTCATGTCATTATTCTTCCCCATTTTGAGGGTAAAAGTGAAGAATTGAGCTTTTAGAAATCTGTCGCATTCAAGGTGAGGGTGAAATTTCACATTAATAAAACCCCACCCAGCAATACCACCCAATAACTAAAAAGCTGAAACATGCCGGTCGGTGGAATTGAACCACCAAACTGACTCGTCATCTGCGTTCACTTTCAAAACAAGTCACATCACTCGCATTACGTACAAATTCTTCCATGATATGGGCATAGCCAACAACCTCTTCCTTTTGTTGCCTGAACCCACCCCTTTGACATTACAACCATCTCTGATCGGAGCACTATCCCTTATCCTTTCAATATTCCATCACCAATGTTATATTTCAATTGCAATTATAATTGTAATATAATATCGGTATTATAATTATAATTATAAAACAAGGTAAAGAAGTTAGATAATTGATTGTTTTAATTGTTGGAACTCCTCATCCAATTTACTTTTTTTCGTCCATCTACTTTCTTTTTATGTAATCCTTCCGCATTTATTTCATTCGAGATTGACATTAATAGTTTGTTCCACTGAGCATGATATGGGGTTTTTCACATAGACAAAAAAATTTGTGTGCTCAATTTTATGAAAGATTGTTCAGAGATTTTTTGTTTTTCAAAAGAAAAAAGGGACTACAATTCAAAATTATGAAATAATGTAGTCATTTTTGTCCCTGAAAGGTAGGAAAAAAACAGGTGAAAAATCTGAAGGTAGGAGAGAAAAGATAAAAAAGAAGAATTGGTCACTGGAGCCACACTAAAGCTTCATGAACTCCCCGCATCACCATGGGAGAAAGCCTCTACTGAGATAATTCTAGAGACACTAAGGAGGCCATCTTCAGAGCGTAGAGGAAGTCACACACCCCTTTCCAATATGGCAGTTCCTCTTGCACGCAGACATGTGTCTCTTGATGAGTCCTTACCCCTAGATCGAAACGTTACGATTCACTCTGGTGTTGCTTGCTGGTGGAGATTGGGATGAGCAATAAGCGCCAGGTAATGTTTTTCCTTTTCATTGGATTTAATCCCTGATTCTATAATAATTATTTAATTGAGTCTCGAGTTTCATCCCGTCAAGCTCAAGCCCTCTTCTTTCAATTTAGTGTTTGATTCTCTAATAACTCTTTTATCTAGTTCTGAATTTTATTCCACCTAAGACCAATAAAGGTCCAACCCGAGAGAGAATAAAGAAAGGGGAAAGAAAGATGGCAAATAAGGTTAGCACTATAGTCGTGTCTATGATCTAAGTCGTGAATTTAACTGTTAAATCAGGTTAACCGAGGGGTTATTCAATATGTCATCATCTCAATATTAAACAGAGATGTCATCTTAATTTTTCTTTAAAGCTAGCGCATATTTTTACTGATTGTTTGGGTTGCCTTTAGACTCACCAAATTGAATGAGTCATGTCATGTCAACTTTTACATAGTAACGCGTGTATTACACATGCCATATATTTATTTCCCCCCCTTAATCCATTTTATAATAACTCTTCAATTAAGTCTCAAATTTCATCTCACCCAAACCAAGCCCTCTTCTTTTAATTTAGTCCTGATTCTTTAATAACTCTTTAATTTAGTCATGAGTTTTATCCTACTCAAACCCAATGAAAGCCGAACCGGGGAGAGGAGGGAAGGAAAAGGAAAGAGATAGCTTGCCAATTGGGATAATGCATTGCACTCATGTCCATAATACGCTAATCTTGTATGGTTACAGGAAAAGGAAAGAGATAGCTTACCCAAGTCACGAATTTAACAATTAATCCAGGTATTTATGGTCACAGGAAAACCTTAATTGGTTTACAAGGGAGAAAGGTCTAAACTTATGTTATATGTAAATGAGATGTCACCTAGTATTTATGGTCACATGAAAACCCTAATTGGTCTTTTAGAGTTCTAAGGTAAGGGATTGATCATGCTAAAGAAAATATATTATCACCCTAAAGCATCTTACCTGAAATAAGCTGGATTATTACTTGTCTTGCATTCTTAATAGGTTGTTATGCATGTTATATTGGTGGTCTATTTACAGTGGTATAAATGAGTCTACTATAATGAGTTAAAGCTTGGGTACAAAGTGGATATTTAGGCTTAAACTTATTCGTTCTAAACTTCAGGTCATTTTTTCCAATCCTAATTGCTATCAGGATGGTGACTGGTAAGGGTTTATTCACTGTAATAACGACTATTGAACTGACATATCTAAAACCAGTTACTCTTAATAAAGACCTGTAATTATTGGTGGTCTTTTTAGGTAATGTAAGTACATAACCAGGATGGGCTTATGTGGGACCCAATTGAACTAGCCCTAAACCTAGGTGGGTTATCACTAAACATGTGTTTATGTAACTATGGTCTATGGACAATGAACAATAAAGGTTCATTTATCTTATGGTACTAGATTCACTCATTTGTTTTTGTTGAATAAAGCTTTATACCATACTCCTAAATATCCAAATAGTGACATTTATAGAAACATTTATTTGAAAACAAGATATAGTGGTATTAAATGTCCTTTTATGAACCAAATTTGGACAATAACCTTTATAGGTTTATTTTTGTGAGGTTGTGTTCTTGATATGAATAATCATGTTGGTGATTCATTTTTAGAATGTCTCTCCTAATAAATATTTGTGCACACCAGTTGGTGGAGACTCGTGTATGCATAAACATTGTAAGTGGATAATTAATTTAAGTTTTCTTATTTATCATCATGTGTTCTTTGGAGAGAGACTCACTAAGGAATTTAATATCTCTAATTAACACCTAAGTGTAATAACAATGAGCATTCATTAACACCTAAGTGTAATAACAATGAGCATTCATTTTACACTTGGAAGCCATTAGTAGACATTGAAATAATTGAATTGACTAACATGTCGCCTTTAATTTACCCAAAAATACAATGACCCGTTAAGGTTCATTTGTACCAAGAAATCCTTAATAGACATTTGATTTAAAGGCTTGTATGTTTCAAGAGAAGACTTTTTATGTAACATCCTCAAATTATAATATCATGAAATCTTAAATATTTCTTTACGAATGTCAAGTATTGAATAATGTCTAAGATTATGGAATTTTTTTTTGGTTGAAAATTTTGCCAGAGTTTCCTCTATTTTTGTTGGTACCAAGTTATCAACAACATTTCTATTATGTGTCATTACAACTTTATCTTGATCCAATCATCCCGGATCACATATCATTCATCAATCAATCTCTCAATACTTATACTTATCAATATATTCAAGTCTCATAATATTAATTAACAAGTCAACATAAAAGAATTACTAATACAAATTGAAAAATAAACAATTTCATCACTAAAGAGTAATAAATGCTAACTAACTACATATATGCATTTAGACTAAATGAATACAATATTAAGATTAAGAGTCATATTGTCTTAAAACATATATATATATATATATATAGACACACACACACACACACACACATCCATTACATTCTACACATCTTCTATTTGATTTTTATAACGTAAAGCTTTTCAAAGAAAATAAAGACATATAAATATTACATTCCAAAATGATAATTCATAAATAGAAAAATCCTACATCTAACGATCTGCATCACCTCACGATGTACTTGTTTCAACAATAACCATATTAATTAATTTACTCAATATCTTATTCATATATTAATTATTTTACTCTTAACCTTTGAAATTTAATACTTCTAACTTCAATCAATTAACACATAATCTTTTCAAAACTTAAATGTGGGGCATGTGATATCAGGAAAAGGAATATCTATGGATCCAAAAAATATAGAAGCAATAATGCAACAATAGCTTCTCCAATGACTCGATTAACTTGAAAGGAAGTTCAATTTGAATGGTCAAAGGAGTGTGAAGCTAGTTTCCAAGGGTTAAAAACAATGTTAACATCAACTCCAATGTTAGCCTTGCTAAAGGGACAAGAAGGAATTGTGGTGTATAGTGATGCTCCCATTAAAGGTTTAGGATGTATACTTATGCAACATGGAAGGGTAATCGCTTATGCATCTAAACAGTTGAAACCTCACGAAGTAAATTATCATGTACATGATTTGGAGTTGGCAGCGGTTGTATTTGCATTGAGGATATGACTACATTATCTGCATAGAGCACAAGTGCAGATTTTTACAGACCACAAAAGTTTAAAATACTTCATGTCGCAAAAGGAATTGAACATGCTACAAAGGAGGTGGATGGAACTAATCAAATATTATAATTGTGTCATTGATTATCATTCGGAGGGAATAAATGTTATAGTAGATGCCCTAAGTCAGAAGAATAAAGCTTTTATTGGTGGATTACTTGTGAATTGAGATAGAGAACTCTTAAAATTGGTAAATTCAATGTGCATTTGAGTATGAATTCGAGGGGATGCTTATTGGCAAAGTTAGTAATACAGTTTGACATGAGAGAAAGGATTCGAAAGGCTTAGCTTGTTGATCCTGATAACAGGCAACATCCAGATAAGAGCAATCTCTCCATCTATGCTCCTATCTGCAAATATAACATCTACCAGGTATAGTTGAGCAATCTCCCGAATGTTTATGCTCACACCTTACACATAAAGGGTATGTAACTGTTCTAGTCCTTTTAGTAGATCCACCCGACAAACCAGTTATATATCCTGGTTTGTTTTCTTATATGTGTATGAATTTAAATTTCGAGGACGGAATTATTTTTTTGGAGGGGAGAACGTAAACTCTCTGGGCGAAAAATAATAAATTGACTAGTTTTATGTAAAATAAAATTCGTAACTCTCGATCGAGTTATCAGAAAATTCTAAAATTTATGTGAAGCCTTCTAATATGATGCCTTAGCTTGGGTTAAAATTTCAGAATTTTTGGAAAACATTCAGAAATTTGACGAAAAATCACAATTTGACCAGTTTTACGTTATTGGGCGTAATTTTCAATCCGACCATCAGATTGAGATTAAAGTTTACAAGAGATCTTAAAATATATTGAATAAAATTTGGTTAAAATTTTAGAATAAACAGAGCTTGGTAGTGTTAAAAAAAAAAAAATAAGGACCGTCAATAGAAGGAAAATGACTCATTAAGGGCAAAATAGTTATTTGCCATTAAAAATAAAATAAATCAGCTCTCTCTTCCTTTTATATGCTACTGATTGGGTAGAAGCAGAATGGAAAAAGAAAGAAAAGAAAAGGCGAGAGAGAAGGAGAGAAAAGAAAGGAAAAAACATAAAACCAAAGAAAAAATAAGAAAAGTGAGAGAATAACCTTATAAACTTACAAAGTCTAACTTATAAAACACTAATCTAAGAAAGAATCAAGTGAAGGAAGGAGGAATTGAGAGAGGGAATTTGGCTAACCTTGGGAGAGAAGAGAAATTGAAAGAAAGTCAATTGGTAAGCATGAGAAGTTTGGATTTAATGTTTGATTTAGATGTTTTTAAGCTTACTTGATTAAGTTAGGAAGTAATTTCATGGAATTTTACTTTAATTTCCCTTAAATCCTTGATTGAACTTAGGGTTCTTATGGGAATTTAAAGAAATTAGGAGAGAGAAAAAAAATGATGAAGTTAAAGTGGAATAGCATAAAAACAAGTTGCAACACTCAAGGATATGCAAAATGCCTCAAAGCTCAAAACCTTAAAAGATAAAGATCCCAACCTTTCCAGTACCGTTCCTAAAAGGTAAACAATAACACAACTAATCTGAACCCAAGTCATAAAACCCTATTTTGCTCACAAATGGTAAACATTAATATAAACCAAACATTCATATCAAAGACAGTTGCACAAACTAATCTGAAATTCGGTCATAAAATCAATTTTTGCTTAGAAAGGGTAGGCATGAATGTAAATCAATCATTTACATTAAAAAAAAAAAAACCAACACAAGCATCTTAAGATTGGTTTTAAACATGCATAAAAAAATCATTGTGAGATATAGAAAGAGACACATAAAATAACCACATTATACATCACAATCACAATCACAATCACAATCACAATCGGAGGTAGATCTAGAGCAAGACCTGGGCCACGGGTTGGTAGAATCAATCCAGATTTATTCGAATCAATAGAAGAATAAAAATAGTTTTAAATCCAACTTGGAGGTCAACCTGGAACTAGATTTGGGTCACGGGTCGGGATGGTCAACTCGGCTTGATCCAAGTCAACGTATGGATAAAAATAGTTATTACTATAGTTTAAAACCTAACTCAGGAGTCGATCCAGGACAAGGCTCAGGCCGGGAGAGTCAACCCGGGTTGACCCAAATTTAAAAAAAAAAGTCGAAGCAATCTTGTTTTGACAAAAAAAAATTCAAAAAAATCAATGAATTTTTTACTCATGTTTTATCTTAGATCAACTGAGTCGCAGGTTGACCTAGGTTTTTGACCAAGTGAGGTCAAATTAATTCTTCCTTTATTTTTTTCTTAAGCTCAAATCGGTTTAGACATCGGGTCAACCAAGTCCCTTCTAGTGTCTACCAAACACAAAATAAATTAAATTATTTGGTTCAATCCAGTTCAAAGCACACCAAATACAAAACAAGATAATTATTTATCCACTCCCATTTAGTCCAATCCAATCAATACTCACCAGCATACCAAACTATTAAGTATCTGTTTATCTAGCTATGTATCTTTACAAAGCTAATTAGCTACTTTTTATTAGAACTCGTGAATAAAAGTAACTGGGTTGTGTATGCTTCTAGTACTCTCTTTTTTAATTTCTCTTTCTTTTACCATTAAAGAGTAGTCTGGTCTGTATGTTCGTAACAAAAATGAGAATCTACCAATGTTATTTTATTTTAAAATATTAAACTATATGGTAACTGAAGTTTATTTTTTACAAATAAATTAGAAGGAAGAATTTTGTAATGACAGAAAGGAAATTCTAATAATTTTTTGTAATCTTGGCTTTGATGCATCGTACACGCTTCAGTCTGTCGGTAATTCTCTAAGTGCTATTTAACATATCGCCATTAGGAGAATCATATGTAATTTCGTCGGTGAGTTGCAGTGGCATTCAAAGTAATTAAATATTACCAACAAATTGAATTATTCCGATAATAACTCCGTCGGCAATTCAGTTGGTAAAAATATCTTGTCATCATACGATATACCTTTTTGAATTCTACTGTAATATTTCCGTGGTGTGTTTGTCTATTTTCAAAGTAGTTTTAGTGTATAAATGGATTGGATAACAGTTCTTCATGCAAATTGCATTTAGTAGTAATACTTGCTGATTTTATGCTATTTTTCCTTTGCATTTAGTTACCAATGCATTTACGTGTTAACTTGGTTAAAAGAGTAGAGCATATAAGCTGCCTTTTCGGATGGGCCAAAGCACGATTAATCAAAAGAAAATTCACAGAGATGGAGTTAATTACAGGGTTCAACAAGGTGATCGTTCTGATGTTGATGCTGATGCTCTTGAGGAAAACAACAGCATACTCGGAAGAGTACGATAAGAAGTGCTATGATAAATGTTTTAGAAGCTGTGTTGATCAAGGTAATATACCGTGGCAGTGTTCGTCTCACTGCATGGACGCGTGCAGCAACAATTTAGATGTAATTCGCTACTGCAATGTTGGTTGTTCGCTTCAAAATTGCAACAAAATCATGGACGGTAACACCAACCCCTTCTCTTGCCTCTACTTTTGACTTGAAAGCCTAGATATAAGACTCGTTTTGGCATGGTAGGATCCACTGGTCGTCAATGAAGTCCTTTTCAAATCTTTCTACCTATCATAATTTTTTTGAATAACTAATTATTTCTTTGTGACAAGTACTTGACTAATTTGCTACAAATGGATTGCTCATTTTTGTGCCTTAATTCCCATTTATCTCCCTCTAATAAAATAAATCAACATGGATATATGCTAGCTTTATAGTGTATATGCACAAATAGTTTTGAAATCTATTCATATGTGTGTAAATTTATTACCTTTTTAAAGTGTTTTTGATGCACAGATGAGGTGAAAAGGCATATTTGCTTGAAGGAGTGCTCGAACACTCACTGCAACCCCAAACACTTCAAGAAGTCTCCGTAGCATCTGCTCTTTCATATTTGGAGCAATATATCTACAAGTAATGTCATGATAAATAATCAAATGATTAAGGGATGAATCATCCTTAATTATCGAGTAATTAAACCCATGGCTGTAACATCAAGCTGGTTGTTGTGCTTCATTATGTTAATGACTATACAACTTTAAATTTATATATTTAAACTTTTGTTTTTCCACAACCACCTCATGATGAGATGGAATCCAATCATTCAACCTTTTTGATATTGAGAATAAATTTCTATGTATTAAACAATTAAAAAAATAAAAAGAAATATAAAAATATAAAAGAAAAAGACTAGAGATTTATTGATATTGCATGATCACTATAATTTAAAGGAATATATCTAACATAACTACAAAAAGATTATATATAGACTAAATTGAAAAGAAAATAAAATATTATTCTATTCTTAATAAATAAAACAAAATAACTTATATTTCTTATTAATACTATGAAAATATATTCACCTCCATAGACTTTGAAATTGGCAAAGCAGATGGAAAATGGTTGAATAATTATAAAATCGTATGATCTACTGAATTTAACATTATTTTTTAACAAGATTCATTTATTATTTATTTAATTTTAATTAAGTGCTCAACAGTAGATTCTTCACCTTAATTAAGAAAAAAAAGAAGAAGAATGGAAGTAGTCTTTTGAATGTTTTTATAGGATAAACAATATTCAAATAATACATAAAACAATATAACATACAAATGTAGCTTCAAATGTTGGATCAAATACTGTATATTTTTTGAGTCTTCCAAGAAAGATTAGTACGAAAACCAAAGAATAAACCACATACTAACTTTTCTTCACAATCTTTCCTATGTGTTAGAAACTGTATGATATGTGATAAAATACACCAAGAGATCTTCCCCTTACACAGGTACTCAGGTAGGGATAGAAGTACAGGGTGGTAAAGATACTCCTTCAATTTTTTAAATGCCTCGTTATGTTCTTGATATTAACCCACTTCACTCTGTTTTCTCAACGCTTTGAAGATCGGGAAATATTTATCAATCAATCTACCCATTAACCTATTTGAAGTTGCAACTTTATAAATCAACCCCTGCACTTATATGACCATTCAGGGAGGATTCATCTCTATAATAACTCAATTTTTCTCTGGGTTTGCTTTGGTCTCTCTACAAGTTATCATAAAAACCAGATTTTTCCCTTGCTTTACACTAAATGCACACTTCTTCAAATTAACCTTTATGCCATACTTGTTCAAAGTAGCGAAAACATTAATTCTCAGGGTTTCTAGGATGGTCTATGGAAGATACAATCTTTTTTTCTTTTTCTTTTTTTATATATAAGGTATCTTGAGTCAGCTTATATGCACCGAACTAGATCCCTACACCCCCAACAAGACTTGTAAAACAGGATTTATGCCCTGATCAGTATTAGTAAGCAGAAGAAGTCAAACTAAAAATTATACAAGGTCCATTTTACCAACTTATACCTTGTGGTCCGTGAACATCAATATTAGTGAGCAGAAGAAGTCAAACTAAAGCCTATATAAGGAGCATAACTCTTGACCGCCATCCATTTTACCAACTCACCCACCCACTTATGATTTAGAAGATACAATCTTTAAAATGCATGCTTCAATTTTATATCTCAATAAATTCTCAAAGACCTGGCTACTAACCTTTGATGTGTTGTTCCTCTGTTCTTCAGACCGAACAACACTACCTTGTAACAATACATTCCCCAATCAATCATAAAGGAATTTTGTCCTCACCTGCCTCTTCCATTCTTATTTGATTATAATCCAAAAATATATTTGAAACCTTGTTGTGGAATCCACCATATGGTCCATCCTTAGGAGTGGATAACAATCTTTAATTTGAACATGTTTGGGTAGGAAAAGTTCATACACATTCACCATCTCTCTTCTTTTTTAACTAAAAGCATATTTGTTAATCAATCTGCATATTGAACTTCCCTAATAAAGCCCGCTTCCAGTAATCTAGCCACTGTTAAATTGAATAATTATAATTATGACATGGACTTTGGACCACACAATAAAGGGTGTTCAATCCTCTTTTATTATATTACATGTGAAATCGGAGTCGTTAGGATTTGGATCTTGATTCAGGAAAGGAAGCTACAAATCCATTCTCAGCCAACACAACATGTCCTGTTCTGGTGAGATGACACTCTGGTTTGAATCTCAGTGGCTCGTCCCAAACTTTAAGGTCCCTAATCTGCTAAGAATAGCATAACTACCTTGCGGGATGAAATGGTTGGAGACTACTGTATCAGCCATGGACACGCGAGGAATGTTCAATGGTGCAACAGGGTGGAGCCGAAAGGCTTCTCTAGCGCAGACCTCGACGTAATTGAGTAGTGCAGAATCTGATTCTTGAACCAGTTGTTGCTTCCCAACCACTCTATTCAGTTCTTCAACAAACATTTTGAGTATCCCAGGGCTGTTTAGCACCTCTGCAAATGCCCATTCGCAAGCATTTGATGGATTGTCCACTGTTGCTAAGATTATATCCTGAGAATATTATAATGTATAGTTCAAAATCATTACTAAAATGTAAATCTAGTAATATGTAATTATTTAAAACTAATAGAAAAGTTGTGTCTGTAATTGTAAAATAATTATCTCAAAAAATAAAAATTAATTAAATGCAAGCTCTTAGATGAAAACTTAAAAGTGATTTTATAGCATTAATTCAGAAAGTAGAAAATATTTAGATAAACAGTTAAATAACTCAAACCTACCCTAAGCACGTTATCTCTTGAATTACTTTTCTAGCCGTAGGTCCCAACAACAAACACGATGATTTTTTTTATCTAATGTTCTTCATGTACCTCATATCTAATATTCAGCCTTTCCATTTCTAATATTGGACATATTACATTATATACAACAAAACACATCTTTAGCTTATTTAATATTCTTCATATGCCTCATATTCAAAAGTCATTGCTTTTTGTTGAGATATTTTGCCGTGATAATAATGTTTATTTTAAATTTCAAGCGTTTGTGCTTTATGTTAAGGATCTTAACACCAAGTCAGTGCTTCTTTCTGGTCAGAGTAAAGATGATCTCTAAGTTTTGTCCGATTCTTCTGCCATGTCAATTCCTCAGGCTTACTGATCTCCTTATGTATCTACTTATGTTGATATCTGACATCGTCAATTGGGTCATCCTACTTCTCGTGTTTTCATTTTTTTTAGTATCAAATAATAAACTTACTTGTAATTCTCGACGTTCAACCTCTCAATGTTAAGCATGTTAGTTATGAAAGTCGTCGTGTTTGTTGTTGGGACCTACGGGTCACAAAACTTCTGCTCCACTTGATTTAATTTTTAGTGATGTTTGGGCCCTGCTTCTATTTTTTCTTATGATGGTTTTTATTATTTTGTTATTTTTGTTGATGCGCATACAAAATATATATGGTATTATCTTTTTGTTGCAAAATCTGATGTATTTTCTGTTTTTCATCGTTTTCAAGCTTTTGTTGAGGTTCAATTTTTGGGAAAAAATAAATCTATTCAGACTGGTTGGGGTGGTGAATACCACAAGTTAAATACTTTATTTCAGACTATCGGTATTCATCATCATTTAATTTGTCCTTATACTCATGAACAAAATAGAATTGTTGAACGTCTTCATTGGCATATTGTCGAAACTGGTCTTAATCTTCTTGGACAGTGTAAAGCATCATTACAGTTTTGGAATTATATGTTTGAATCCTCAGTGTATCTTATGATTTGTATGCCTACTCTTTTCCTCCACAATAAGTCACCGTTTGAGTGTTTTTTTCATCATACTCCTAATTATGATTTTCTACGTACATTTGGGTGTCTTTTCTTTACATTTTTGTGTCCATATCATGCTTATAAATTAGATTTTTGTTCCTCTTCATGTGTGATTTTAGACTATAGATCCTCTCATCTTGGTTATTATTTTCTTGACATCACATCTCAAAGTATTTATCTCTCATCATGTCTGTTTTTATGAATAAGTGTTTCCTATTGACAAATCTAGATAGATGCCAAGCCTCACAACACCTCTCCACGTCATATTGCTACTACCCACTTGCCTAATTTGCTTAATTCTCTAATTTTTCACTCACCTGATCTTACAACCTTTCTACCACTAATATTATCTACCATTCTTGCCACTTTAAGACAACCCATCAGTCTTGTTTTTATGTCATTGTATGCTTGTTTATCTAATGATCATTCTCCAGGTACAGGTTCTTCTTCTTTAGAGTTGCAATTTTCTAGGTTTGACTTTACTGGTTCTGCTGTTGATTCACCCGGGTCTGCTATTGTCAGCCCAGCATCTCAGTATGAATCTTCTATTGGGTTGAGTTTGGTTGTTGACCTCTCCTCCTATCCTCTGCAGTAGCATACAGTTTCAAACTTACCTGCCTCGTGTTTTGTGGTTCGTCAACATCATATGGTTATTTGTCCATGGCTGCCAAAGACAGCAAATTTGACGCCTTCTTTTTCTTTATCTGCCAACTTTATTTCTCGAGTACTCTCTCCTCCTGCCTATGAACTAATTACATTTTCTAATGCTGACATGTATGAGGCTTGGCACAATGCTATGAAAGATGAAATTCAGGCACTACGTTCCAACAATACTTGGTCTTTGGTTCCTTTTCATCATTCAATGAATGTCATTGGTAGTCATTGGGTGTACAAGATAAAGCATCTTGCAGATGGCAGTAGTGAGCGCTATAAGGCTCAGTTGGTTGCTAGAGGTTTTACTCAACAAGAAGGTATTGATTATTCTGAGACTCTTAGTCCTGTCATTAAGCAAACCACTGTTCGGTTGGTTTTTACAATTGCGGTTTCACGTTGTTAGAATCAGATTGATATACATAATGCCTTTTCAATGGGACACTTGACAAAGAGATCTACATGCAGCATTCTCCAGGTTTTGTTGATTCTATTCTTTCCTCTCATGTGTTTTGGTTGCATAAGTCTTTATATGGTTTAAAACAAACTCATCGGGCATAGTACACTCACTTGAGTGATTATCTTTTCTCTATTGGATTTCATGCTTCTAAGGTTGACACATCATTATTCATCTTGTCTAAAGGTGATGATATATTTTATCTTATTGTTTATGTTGATAATATTTTGCTTACTAGAATCAATTCAGTCTTGCTTCACCGATTGATACAATTGTTAAGCTCAAAGTTTAAGTTTCGGGGTTTAGGAGTTGTTCATTATTTTTTGAGGAATGAGGTTCATCCTACTAGTATAGGTATTATGCTACGACAAAATAAGTATATTCTTGACATACTTTATAGAGAAGGTATGTCTTCTTGTAAACATGTTGATATTCATATTTCTACCTCAAAGATTGTTGTGATGTCTGATTACTTGTTTTCTGATCCTACATGGTTTTATGAAATTATTGGTGCTCTTTAATATTTCACTTTTACAAGACTAGACATTTGTTTTGTTGTTAACAAGGTATGTTAGTTTATGCATACTCCTACATATGCATATTGGGCTATCGTTAAATGTATTGTATGTTATTTTAAGAGTATGGCTTCCTTTGACTTACATATCTTTCATAACTCCTCATTTTATGAATCGAGTTTAATAACAATGTTTGTTTCATATTCTAAATTTTTCTATATTTGTTTGTCATTAAAAAAATTAATTAATGAAATATATTTTTTAGTCAAAGAAAAATTTGGTTTGGTTTCTAGAAAAATAATTTCCTTTTATTTTAGACAGAAAATACTTTCCAGAAATTGCAAAAAAATAAAAAAAAATCTTGTTATTTATTGATTATATCAAATTTAGTCCTTAAGCTTTTAATTGCTGAATATTTTATTTTGATTTTTTTTTCAATTTTATCCTGTAAAATATGATTTTATTTTATTTTTATATCAACTTTGGTCCTTATTATTTTTATTGCTATATTTTTTTTTGAATTGTTTTTTCAATTTTATCAACTTTGGTCCTTGTTTTTTTATTGTTATTTGTTTTTCTCTTATTTTTTATCTTAATTGAATTTTTTTATCTATCAGATATGGTCTTCATTCTTTTGATTGTTATTTATTTTATTTGAAATAATTTATGAAACTGAGTTTTGTTTTTAATTTCATCATCTTTAAACTTTTTTATTTGTCAGTTTTGGTCTATATATTTTTAATTGTTATTTATTTTATTTAAAATAATTTATGAGATTTGATTCTTTTTTAATTTAATCATCCTTTAATATATTTTTTATATGTCATATTTGGTCCCTGTTCTTTTAATACATTTAAAAAAAATATTAATAAATTATTTTACAACTTATTTTTCATGATATAGTCAAACACTAAAAAGTATTTTTCAATTTATTTTTCATACATTATCAAAATATAAAAAAAAAATTCTTTTTTATAAATTCACTTTTCATTTAAAATCAATTTAAAAAAAAAACAAATATTTCTCAACAAACAAACAGCTATTTAGTTTTTAGTCTCTGTAGTTGTGTAATGAGGAATTGTTTCGATTAACCAGTGATACGCTTCCATAAAGCAAAAGAAGAGAGTGCTTGGTCAATGAAAACGAGAGCAAAAGTAAGGATAGTATTGGCCAAATCAGCCTCTAACATTTATGGTCAAGAATATGTGTTGTTAGGTTCTAAATTAAAAAAGGGATTATTTCAAAAAAAAAATTACAAAACTTAGTAATATTTAAATGATGTGGGTGTGTTATTAGGTTCTAAATTAAAAAGGGATTATTTCAAAAAAAAATTATAAAACTTAGTAATATTTAAATGATAGTAGTGACATTAGTCAAATTATAAAATTTCTTGAAATGAAAGAGAATAAGACAAGAAAACACGAAAGATATTAGAAATCATTGTTTTACTTGTTATAAAATATAAAAATATTTTTAAGAATCTGATTAGAAAAGTAAGGAATAAAGAATTTAACAACGATTAATTGTAATTTTTATGTCATATGGACGTTTAAGATGATAAATGATTAAATGCTAAATAATCTTGGAAAAACATATTATGGAGATTATGGATTTTAAGTTATTTACTTGTATCATGTCATATTTCAAAACTACTCAAATTTTAATTAATTCATAGCAAATTAATATTTGTTTTTAATTATTTGTCTACAATAGAATTTAAAAAGTAATATTAAAATGGTGAGTTAGTTAAAGCTTCTTCTCATTAATTATATTAATGTTAAGAACAATGAAACTTTTCTCATTATTATACTAATGGCATGAACAATGAAACTAACTTTATTATAGTTTGGGATTATTTACTATTTCTAATAATATTTATTTTTTTATTAACAAAACTGTATAATTGTGTATCATGAATTTATTTCACTAATGAATATTTAATTTTGAATAATTGAAATTAATTTGGTTTGTATATAAATACATATATTGATTATACATAAATCTTACATTTTTATATTTTATAGTTTTTTAAATTTAATTGACTTTTATTTTTAGTGGTTTTTGGGGTTAAGAATTGGTTTATCAAGGTTCTTAAGATGTTTTAGAGGTTTTTGCGAGTAAAAATAAGTTGAAAATATATTTTTAGAGTTTAAAAACTTAAATATGAATTTGTCGGTCAACTGAGGTAACTAGTGTCAATCAAACAAAAATTTGTGTTTTGCATAGATAACCTGTCACCTGATATTAAAAAAAATGGAGTGGATGACACCTAAAAAAACAGGTCAAGCTCAATCTTATTTGTGATGGGTCATGGGTGTTGGGTATCCAGGCTCGCATGCTTGATCTATTTTTGTTTCTTTTTTGTTTTTTTTTAATATTAATCTAATTTATTTTAAGTTAGTTTATTAAAAAAAATATTAAAATCCTCAAGTTAATTAAAAATATTTTTTAAATATTGTTTTATTAAATATCATTTAAATGTTAGTTTTTTTTAATAAGATTATAGCAATCTTTTAGAAACATTAGCAAGTTTTTTTTTATGCGCAACCAACCATGGTTTTTTTAAAAAAACTGTTGGATTGTTTTCATGCGAGCATCTTTTTTATCATATATTAAATAAAAAAAAATTAAAAATAAAATTATTAAACTCAATCAGGTGAATGACTTTAATCATGAATTTTACATATTAATTAAAATTAACCTGAATTGATTCAAGATTTCATCACCTAAACATTTTAAAATAAAAATTCATCTCAATTTTTTTTTAAAACCAAACTGAGTTTTTAAAGATTATCAAGATTATCTTTAAAACTACCAACTCAACCAAGTTACTTCGAATTAATATTTAACCTGCATCTATTTTTAATTTCACAACTTAATTTTATCAGCATCAAAAATTTATTTTATATTTACTAGTACTCGATGTATTTTATTTGAAATACGTTAGCAATACATGTATGTTATTTTTTGATATTGGAAGGAAAAATATTTGCTCCGCCGCCGCAGCATAACATAACGGGGTCAGTTAACTAGCTTGAACAAATTGAGTTGGTAACAGGCCTGTCTCGCCTTATAAAATCTCATCTGCGCCACCATTTAAACCCCAAAGCTGCACGAAATTCCTGAAACCCGAACACAACCATTCACGACGATGATAAATTGACGGCCACATTATGAAAAATAATCAAGCCATTGCTAGTCCTCTTCTGAGAGCTCATAAATGAGCCGATTAATTATTTTGATGTATCATAATTTGACAAAAATATTGACTTCTTGAATTGAAGCATGAAAACTATTTATGCCCTGCCAAAAAAATATGGAAATAATTGCACGGTGTTTTATACAGTGTGTCAAGGTTACATGATTCCCTATGCTCACCATATCACATCCTTCCGAATTGTGGACGGCAACAACGCAGCCAAAAAAGCAACACTCAGTAATCAGATCATGACCATCAAAGGTGCACCTTCAAGAGTAAAAACATGGAAGTTTGCATGGTCATTATCAGGAATCAAGAAAGATCTACCATCCTTTTCATACCATCTTACCACCACAATACGCTGGAGGATGCCGGAGAAGCTTCTGTGACTTCATTATTCCTTCAGAAATACACTTGGCAGTTCCTGATGACTCAAACATTCTAACCACCAACTTGACCTTCCTCTGATTATGGAGAAATTGGAGTCTGTTCCTTCTCTTTTGCCAACTTTGCTTGAATTAATTTATCCAAGATAGGAGGCTCCAGAGGAATTGGATCAAGGCAGCGTTCCGAAGCACCAACAATCACCTGTTCCATCAGAAAATCAATGCATATTATTTATTGCTTAGAAGTTTCAAAGCTACCTACAAATATCATAAGCTCCGAAAACTCAGAGAATAATGAGTTAAGGGAAGGAATCCAACCCCCGTCCTCTCTTTCCAAGATAACACATTTTCATATAGAAGGCAGAGGAAAACAACCAACAAATAAGAACTCCAACAGACAATTCCCAGGATTGAACTTCAAAATCGAGTCAAGTTGTTCCTTGATTTACCTCATCAAGCAAAAAGTCAACAGCAGCTTCATCTTCAACAATTTCCTTTAGAGAAGCCCTTAGAAACTGAACATCCAATTGAATTTGCTGAAATCCACTCCGGTTGAAAGTCTGGAGTCTAACATATTCTTGCAAACTTTTAAGACAGAGTTTTACAACAGTAGTTACAACAGATTCCTGCAAATTGCAAGCAGAATCAGTCCATGTTACTTCATAGTCCGTACCAGTATTCCTGCCCAATAAAGTAAAAAAATGGCAAGGATGGTCTTATACCTGAGTATATTCGGTTTTTGTAAAAATCTCAACTTTTTGCTTGAACAATTTCGCTAGGTGTTTTTCAAGAAGTTGACTCCTGGCCCGATGGGTGTTTGACCGACTCATTTTGTCATCCCGTAATGAATTGCTGCGGGAGGAAGCAGAGCTTCCATTGCTTTCAGAGCGACGATGCTTGCGAAGTACTCCATGAGGTAGGATCTGCTTTGCCTCTGTTCCAATTGCTTCCAACTAGCAAGGACAAAACAAAAGTAAGTCGTCTTCTTCCCTTTTTCCCAAAAACTAGGTGAGTGTCCACATAACGAATCTACAAGTTGTCACGACTGTAATTTGTAGGAATGTCAAATTAAATAAATTTGGCATATCCTAATACAACCCCAAACATCACCCAAGATAATAACCCAGAAAAATCAATGAAGCAACAAACCTCTTGAAGGAATAAATCAACAAACATATGAACTTCTCTTGGCTCCTTGTGCTGTGAAAAATTAAGAAATATTAGGCACATATCAAACTAATCCACACTAAAATATACTTTTACTTTCATGTATCATACTGACCTTGACCCAATTTGGAGCTGTAAACCTCTTCCTCAGGAGAACCGTTATTTTTTGAGTTCTCATATTTATATACTGAATAAAGTAACAAAATTACAATATGTTATTTGGAACAGATAGTAAAACTGATGTTGGGTTAATGAAAAATATTACTCAAATTAATTAATTTTGCATTGTATTTGATGACTCAATCTGTGATAGCAAATGATGTATAATAGCAAATTTGTCAATGAGTGCCTATGACACCCACGCCCAAGGGTGAATGGCCTATTGTTTTGTTGGGGGTTGTTTTGGAAAGGGGAAAAGGAGGAAGATGACGAATTTTTCAAGAGGGATGGGCTTTTTATTTTTGGGAGATCACGGTCGCACTTGGATCCCACTTTTCCAACGCATAATCAGGCAAAATTCAAAACAGGAAAAATCCAGTGCCCGATGCTGTGATGGGACCGGTTGTGAGTGAGGGGAAAGTTTTCAGTTATCCTCCAACAGACAGGTGTTTTGGGAGTGGGTAGTGTTGTGGATTATAGCTAAGAAGAAAATAAATTTGTAGGAATTTTAAAGCAATGAAGTAGTGATAGTGCCATGAACATCCAAAAATTCACTACCACCATGAGATTTTTGTACAGTCACATAAAATAGGCACTTTGTACATTCCTTGAAGAATTAAAAGTTCTGAAGAGAGACTTTAATTCGTACATGCTGTAGAAGAATTTCACCAGCTGAATGGAAGGTTCGACAAATTTCACCAGGAACAAATGCTGGCCCATTTTCATGAGCCCCACCACCACCACCAGAGAAATAAGCAGCTATTTCCTGGCAATTAAGACATATAACTTTAAGGTAAGCCACGGAGAATATAAAATGCCAAATTATGATATTTTACCTCTTAAATGAAAATGAAATACAACTGTTGAGTGGCTCCTTGCCTCAGTAATTCTAGAGATGGCAGTTTGTTCAATAAAAATAGACAGTTGAGCCAGCACCAGGACAAGACCAGGAACCACTTTCTCAACCTGCATACCCTTTGTGGAATTTTCATCTTGAATGGCAGATTTATTTTTCCCTGAAAGCAAGAAGAACTGATCATGCAGTGCCCTGAAGAAATCTTGAAATCCTTCTTGAACCCAATCAACAATCAAGCCACTCAGTTGAAGCCCTCCTAAGTTTTCCTTGAGAAGTTGGCGGAAGTCCTGGAATGAACGAGTCAAGGGATCCAAAAAAGCTAGGTGAGGATGTGTTCAAATACTTGACAGATAATGTGGTTGTCAGTGACAGAGATGTCTAAGTACAAGGATCGAGGAAGCACACACAAATCATTAGAGAAAAAAATAGAATGCAATGTAAGACTGCATTATCACCTCCATTCTGTTAAAAACATACCAAACAGCAAACAAAGAGAAAGTCACAGAGAATGGAGTCCAGTTAAATTTTCAAGAAACCTATTAGAAATTTCAGCAGGATTTGTAGATTTGTACAGAGGAAAAGTAAGACTCCAAACATTCCTGGGTGTATTGTCTTTATGGAATTTTATTTATTACCAGTAAGACATTCACGCTCCCTTGAAGCACTGAGCTTTTGCCTGCCTCCAGGAAAACCACCAGAGGATGCTCATCCACTTCCTCCTTTGGTTTGATATGGACATTGGTTAGGGCATCTGCCAATTCAGATGGAATTTAAATAGGATAGACAAGCCTATCTAAAAATCAATAACAATTATGAATTTTCCTGAGCTTTTTGGTCAACAATTTTATGTTCACTGTCAAGCCATTGGATGATACAAAGTTGCAAACTTGTGAGATTACACCACTCCAAGATTTCATAACCCTCAATCCATTCTCAAAAAATGGACAATTGCACCACAGAAGTAAAACTTTGTTGAAGCTGTAACAATACCTGAGATATCATGCAGAAGGTGAGAAAATGTCCTTTTTATATATTGTCTGACAGCAATCCGGGAAGCCTGTGATGATGTAGGATTTGATTAGTTATGAAATTCCACTTCCAAACAAACATATTTTCTTTTTTTAATTTCAGTTCAGAAATTTGATTTGTATGTCTTGATTTTGCCCTTTATTCAAGCAGTTTTTTCTTCACAAAATTGCGAGAGGAGGAAAATGAAGGTAGGGATCATTATTAAATCTAAGAGCAGCTGACATAAAAGGACAACCTTCGAAGAATAATCGGGGAGAAGAGCCTCATGCAACACCTTATCTATCAGGAGCACATCTTTCCATATAATTCCTGTATTTGGTAAAGCAATTCAAGAAATCAGATGCAAAGCTTCCAAATAAGAAAGATTAAGCAAGTGATATTTAATTAATCAAAAGTCGAGGGAATTCAGATAAGGACAGTTGGGAACAAGGAATGTTGAATTGATTAGATGGGTGATAGAAACATTAAAGGAATGAAGCATTTTTTCACCAACTATAATAGTTTCATGATGACGTGTATGATAATTACCTAAAATTTACAAAATAAGGGGAATTTTCCAGTCTCGTAGCATAAAGATAGGCTTTTTAAAAGACGAAAGGAAGAAGACAACTTGCTTTTGCAGGTATAGGATGTGTAAAAAACTTTAGTTTGTTATGCAAAACCCACAAAATAAAAGGGACGCAAACAAAAATATAACATGGTTCGGCAAAACCTTCTCCACAAAACTTCACTATCAAAATTGGAGATTTCACCCACTAATTACTACACAAATACATCACTACCCAAAACCTTGAATCTTCACTACACAACTACCAGGCCTCGCAAATTTCTGTTGTGTAAAACTATACGTGAAGGAAACGCTTTCACAAAACCCACCACAGTGCGCACCAAATAATTCTACTATTAAGATTTGTGGTTGCCACAACACACCATCAATATTGGAAGCACACATAAACTATTCATGACACATTCTTTTTATACTAGCAATCAAGTTGCGAGACATGCTTCAAGTTCAACTCCAATAAAAAAAAGTCCATTTTTCTAAACAAAATATGTCCACACATTCCCTTCTTGTCTAGAAAACCACACCATGCAATTACCAACTAGCTACTTGACTTGCACTTCACCGCGAGTCGGATAAAAAAAGAATTCAATACTAAAAAATGAATATGATAGCATTTCCTGCATGTTTTTTGACATAAAAAAATCTCAATCATAAATTGAAAAGTTTATGTAGCATTTATTTAAATAAATCTATAATTATTTGTGCAACCGAAACAAATTATGAAGCCCGACTCCTAACTAACCGAAATTAACTAGTCAAATCCGTAACCCGTGTCATAGACTCAATCAGGTTCAATAAATTTTTTTTATATAATTTTTTATTTAAAATAGACGCTCACAAAATTGATAACCAACTAAATATCAAGAATTTTGTTTGAGATCACGAGAAACCTACAGATATCAAACCGAGATAGATTACGTTACTCAATTAAAAATCAACAAAATATTAAAGTATGAAATTGAAAAACAATAAGCCAAAAAAAAAACCAATAAAGATTCAATTGGGAATAATCAAATTGGGGAAAAAAACCAATTAAAAAAAATAAATAAAAAAAGGACAAAAAAGGGTCCAGACATGCAGGCTTGGAGTAGCCCACGCGCCTGGGCCTGTTTAATTTTTTTTCTCTTTTTATGGGGCAAACGACCTGTCCTTTGCCCCTGAATTTTTTGGAAAAAAAATTGCAAGCAATGCCTAGATTACAGCGACCAAAGATAACCGGAAAGTTAGGATAGGGGTTTTTACACCTGAAAAATCCATTTTCAACCAGTTTTTTACCTAAAAAGCCTAAAAAACACCTTATACCCCTTGAAAAAACTACTCATGGCCCCAAACAACCTAAAGATCAGCCCAAAATCAAAAAAAGACTCTAAGTTCAAATCTACCATCTTAAGTAAGGTTAAGGGCAAAGAACACCTAACATAAACTTCCCTCATCGAATGGAGCTTATTGACATAAAATTCATCATTTTTCATGGAAAAAATCAGTGTCAACCAAGACTTTCTCTCTACCACTGGAATCCAGCCATTTTCTCTCTCTTCTCTCAAACTAGAGATCAAAAATATAAAAAAAAAATATGAAGTTTTGAACCAAAATTGAATTTTCAATGTGTAGGGACCAAAGTTTATAATTTAAAAAGTTTGGGGACAAAAGTGAGCTTTTCACCCCAAGTTTGAAACAGTCACCCCTTTTCTCCGCCTCCAATTGCTTATACCTTGCAAATTTCTTCATACGAAAAATCTTCTTTACCACTATCCATCAAAGCAAAACCAACTCTCTTCTAAAAAAATATTATATTTTGTATACTTCATTAAGCACTTCATTGCATGCTCCACCTTGAATTGCACTTCCTATCAACTTGTATAAATTATTATGCAAAAGTTTTCCTTTCATCACTATCAAAGCACCACGACTAACTTTCACAACTCCACCTTCAGTTGAGCACCTATAACCATGTGAATCAAGTCTCCCAAATGATACTAAATTCCTTTCAACTTTTGACACATGCCTAACATCACCAACAGTCTTCATTGTATAGTCATGCATCTTAATTTTAACACTATCAAATCCCATCAACTTTAATTTCATTATCATCCACTAGCACTACATAATCTCCATCAAATTCTTAGGAAGTATCAAACAATTCTTTCTTTGAACAAATATGGGAGCATGCAAAATCTAAAAATCCCTGAATTCTTCAACACTTTCTTACCTTTACGAACCATGAGAACATGGCCATTATTGCTCTTATCTACCATTGGAATCATAGCATCCCCAAACTTCTTGCGACTTTGTTTCAACTCTTCTAAGCCGACTTTCATCTTCTCACAATGGTACAAAATATGGCCTATTTTGTGATAATAAAAGCATTTTTTATTAATGTAATCCACTTTAGGTCTAGAATTTGATCTAGAGTTATTTTTATCATATCTACCTCCTCGTGTCGTATCCCTATTATGATGATCATAATTTTGTTTTCAAAGGAACCTTCTATAACCAATGTCTTATCACCACTGACATTATATTCTACTCCCAAAAACCTATCATTTTCTAGTAAAATTGAAGTCATGTCATTCAAACCCAATTTGTCCTTCCAACTAGTATCATTTGCACTACCAGCTTGTATGACTTGTGCAAAGCTAAAGGCTTGCTCTGATCCTCAATCTTTTCTCCTGCGTTAATTACCCATGTCATCAACCTATAAAATTCTAAAAAAATGGTTTTGCACACTTATTCCTTCATCCATCCATCCTCAAGCAGTACAAATCCAATTTTAAAAGCAAATGATTAGTCAACAACTTCAAAGCATAAACTCTCCTACTTTTCCCATATGTCTCTAGGTGTCAACTTACCTAGGATATTGTAATTAACCTCTTGAGCCAAAGCCAATCGAATCTGAATCTGACTCACACTCTCTTCTGAATTAAGCTCCAATCAGCATCCTTCAATTGTTTGTGTTTAGTCTCTTCAAGGGCAATATCAAGTCCTTGAAAGATCAAACATCGTTCACTTTGCTTTGCCAAAGAACGAAATTGTTTTTCCCATCAAACAATTTGATCTCCAGTTTTGTTACGCCAATGTGTGTCCTCGCCATCTTCAATTGTTTTGCACAAGACTTCAAACAACCTCGAACTAGGTTCTAATACCGGCTGTGCAAAACCCAAGCAATAACACAAAATAAAAGGGAAATAAAATATAATGTGATTCAGCAAAGCCTACTCCACAAAACTTCACCACCAAAATTAGAGGTTACACCCACTAATCAAACGCTACACAAATACTTCACTACCCAAAATCATGTTACATTTAAGGAATCTTCACTACACTCAATTGGTGATCAATCAAGCATCTTAATTAATTATAATTTCTCAATGGAGTGTTTCAACTCTCAATTTTTTCTTTAAAGTTAAAATTTTTAATTCTCAATTTGGTTCAATCAAGTGCTGTGTGGTGAGTGTTTTACTAGTTATCCCTCGTTTTGGAAGTGTCATGTTATCACTTAAGGGCCAAATTATTTAATTTTTAACAAACATCCAATTTTAAAAACTGACTGATCACATATTGGGAGTTCAGAAACTTTATTGAAAAAAATAACAATTGAAATACTTGGTTGAAAAATCAAGCAAGTCCATGCACTTGAAGTGTGTTTTCTAGCAAAAGATGCATGTCATAGGGAACCTGATGAAGAAACCATTCCAGAATTTTTAAAATGAAATGAAAATCTGGACTGGTCAGCAAAAAGACCATCATATTATCCTTTAGTTGTGTCATATAAGGAAGGCTAAGCTTGCACGAGGAAGTGCCAAAGAACAAAATAGTTCAACCATCGTTATTGTTTAAGTAAAACAAATTCAATTACACATATTTCTAAAGCAACCTAAACAAAGGACATAAAGAACAAAAATACCCTGAAACGCGTGCATAAAGCTGCCCCAAACACATGCTAACATGCAAATTGTACTTACATGGTAGATGAATGAGATATTAAGCAAGGAAAATTTAAAAAAAAAAGGTAGACAATTTAGAGAAGCGTTTTGCAGTCCAAAACATGATTGTCAAGAGAAGCATTGATGAGAGATTCATAGTACTTACGAAGAACACCCAGAAAATTAGCAATGGGAATCCACTTCTTTATAAAATCCGAAGTGATCTCGAAGTGCCTAAAGAAATTGCCAAATCATATTTCATGAGGAATCTTGTGAATTTCAAATTCATGCTGTCCAAATATTGAAAAAAAATAAAAATAAAAGCTGTTGTAACCAATTCAATGCCCTTACTTGGTAATCAAGTCTTGAGAAAGTTTAATCAGTTGCTTTTCTGAGTCAGGAAATATTACTTGATAAGCTCGAACAGCTTCAGCAAACTCACTAACTAAAGCCTAAGATCAAAGTTTATATTAGTATGAGAACCAATTGCCAACAGATATAAAGATGGTGCATGTTGCACTTACACCATGTGCAGAACCAGGAATTGACTCAGTATTATTTCCTTGCTCAGAAAGGTTACTAGATTCAACCGTAACATTGGCTATCTCTTCATGCGTGAGCTGAAGGCCATCAAGAGATTGTTCTAACTTTTCAAACAGTTTTGCTTTTAAGCTGTCCACCTGCTAAGACAAAGGGTCATTTGTTATCATATGCACATTGCCCTCTCCAACAATTACATGATAAGAGATACACAATAGGCATGTAATTTCAAATAAGTAAAATCCAGCATCTATCTGCAAGCACTAAACATAGCTTGCAATTCATAGTTTAAAAAAATATAAAAAAGAACTGCAGCCCCATTAACATACTGGCTAACAAACAAACAATTTGAAGTGATACATTGAATGGATACAAACCGGAAAATCCAACTGTTTAAGAAGTACAGCAGCCTCAGCCCTTGCTTGTATGGATTCAGAATCCGAGAATAGCTTTCCCTGAAAAGCAGATGAAACAACACAAATTCCACATCAGAGAAAACATAACTTTAATAGCACATATCAATAGAAGTCAAGCCTCAAAATTAGGATTTCATTCTTTCAGAAAGTCTCTAACCTTATATTGGGAAGCCTAAGGAATATGCCCAAAGATATAAGAAGTGTTAGAGATTTATGACACGGTGCAAAAACTTTGGTCAGAGGCTTGCACAACATACCCTCATGTCCACAAATCTCAATTTATTGCAATCCTAATGCTTTTCGTGCTTTGAATCCAAATATTTTCACCAGGAGGAATTAAGTAATCAAACAAAAGTAACAATGGGTGATGGGATACCCCTGTGGCCCAGAGACCATGAAAAAGAACAGTTGCGAGAACTTCCATTCAAATAAACCTAAACAGTATGCTATCCTCCCCTCCCACCCCAAGAAAAAGGACAGATTCATGCAAGTAAATCGCACCAATTGCTTTACGAAAAGCATGGTCAGATCATCACGAATTCAAATTTCTAATTGCAATCTTATAAGGCCAAAGAAAATGTTGGAACAATAAGAGTGGAAGTAAACATCCATGGCTCCTCTATCCATCCATATGCTTAATTGAGAAAGAAGAATATACCTGCAGATTTTTTATAATCGTGTCCATAGCTTCTTCGGATGCTCGCTTACAATCCTGGAATGATGAGTCCCCATACGCCTAGTGCATAAAAAATAAAATAAACATAAATTTGAAGAATATGTAATAAAAAAAAAAGGAAAATGCCCAGAAAAACCAAGAAAAAATAAATGCTTGAACCAGCCGTCAAAGGTCAAGGTCTAAAAGGACGGACCTTAAAAATTGGCATTGCTCCAATGTAGAACCTGACTGCATCAGCATATGCCTCTGATTTAATACACTTCCCAAGTCTAGCAGGTAGATCATATATGAACTGCTCTATTCCAGAGAGGAAGAAATTCATATGACTCACATATTGCAGGAACATATGCTTTCATTATGTAGAATAAGAAGATTCTATTCAATCTATTAAAAACTTAAACTATAATAACAGGAAAAGGAAAAGAAAAAAAAAAGCTTGAACACAAATCGTTGCAACCTGCATTATTGAGAAACTCTTTTGAAACAAAAAATGCTGCATATACATGATAATTACTGTCAACTAGCAAGAGACTGAAATGCAACCAGCTCACAATTCAACAACATAAATAGTTGCACATCAATTAAAAGTCAAATAGCAGGTCAAAAACAAAATTGACAAGTAGCATTGACGTAACAGAGTTCCAATTCGGCATATTTGGCAAGGAACATTCTCTAATCCTCCTAAAATCCGATTCAATGTCAGTTCAAAAATTTCTCAAAAGCCACAACAATCATGTTTTCATCAGCATATATATGACCATGAAAGAAACGATGGTTTCTGAGTACCTGAACTTTTCGAAGAAGGTTGCGTGTGCGATGCAATTTCTCTATATGTTCTCTCTTCTCGAAAAGAGAAGTGTTCACGCCATCACTTCTTGATTGCACAGTCATTATCTGCAATGAATTGGTAGAATCTTAAGCAATGACATTCACATAATATGCAATTGAAAGGACATATTTCAACAAGAACGAATATGAGAAATTTGGCACATGCCTTATCGAGGAGCTGCTCCATATTCGTTTCCATGCCAACAATATTAGTTTTCATCCTGTACGAAGAAGAAATAAATAAATTCAAAATTACATCAGTGCCACAGGTAAGGATTGAAAGGAATTGCTAGCAAGGCAGGTCAAATTATATACCTTTTGATTGTGTCAGTGGCACTAATAAACTTGTTGTAGTTTTCATAAACTAACATTTGCAAATCAGTGTCTAGATTCTTTATCTCAGCTGCCATCTCAACATGCTTCTGCAAAAGCCCTTCCAAGTTTGATCTTTGCACCTGAATTCAATTTCTAAATAAATCAATTAATCAGAAAAAGAAATATCAAAAAGATTAACTTGAGCTTCAAAATAAACAAATAAATAAAAAGCAAGCGTACCAGCAGATTCATGTACTGATCTGCATCGAAGGAGGTGGTGTTGATGACATCTAAGGAAGCAAATTTGAAAGGATTATTAGCATTGGTAACTGAAGGATCTGGAGAATAGAAGCTTGATAACAGATCTCTCATTCTCTTTGCCTTGTCATCCATCGGCATATCGTCCTCCCCCATTTTGTTTTTAGAAATCAATGGATTGTAGATCCAAGATTCCGGCGATGGCTTTTGGTTTAATAAAGCGGTTAAACAGTTCCGGCTAAGTAATTAGTTTCGCGTCCTAACTCATTATACCACCAACGACTATGAGGTTCAAGACCGCATCGGCACCGTCTAACGAGAGGCAGCACCATTCCGCTAAGGCCCAGAACCATGTACTCCAAGCCCAACGTTCTAGACATCCAGTCCAGAATGTCGATCCACGCATGCAACTAGCCGTTTGCCCTGCAGGTAATTTTCAAAATCTATTTTTATTTAAGTTTGTGGTAATTAAAATAAGTATTTATAAAAATTAAAATGATGTACATTGTAGAGAAGAAAATTTATTTTTTTAGTAAAAACTAATTTACTGGCAAGCTCATATGTTTTTTCCAATTTAGATCCTAGTCAGCTAATTTTGTTGGCCCTTAATTTTTTGATAACTTTTCAATTTTTTTTTCTTTTTATTTCTTATTCTTGGATGGATAGTCAATTTGGTCTGAAATCTCATCTCACCTAAGCCCAATTAGATAGAATAGATGGGAAGGAAAATGAATGAGACGGATAATACCAGGTTGGCTCATTGTGGTTGTGTCATGACAAGGGTCGTAAATTTAAAAAGTTGATCTAAGTTGACTAGGATCGATTTAATATAAAACCGTCTCTTCATTTCAATCACTAAATTTTTATTTTATTTTATCCTTTGAAGATTCTTTGTTTCACATTTGAGCTTAATCAAGATAGGTAGAGATTAAAATGACAACGATTCTTAATGGACTATAACATGGTAGAATTGGGCAAAATTGTTGGAAAAACACATGAGGGACTCACGAATAATTTTAAAATAGTTCTTAAACTTTTTGAGATTTTTAAGGCTCTATTTGGCTAGACACATAAATATAGACAAATTTAAAACTAAAGGAAAAACTTAAAGCATGTTTGTCAAACACGTCTTTACCTTAAATAAGAGGCATAAAAAAGGTCTTAAGAGCGTGTTTGGAAAACACCCTTTAAAGAGCCAAACAAGGTCTTATTTCTTAAGTAAAAAACATGGTGAGTCAAACACACCCTTAAGTCTAGGTTTGGGCTTGAAATCTAAGCTATGTATATGGGGTTGGGCTTAGGCCCATCTCCACTCATTTTGTTAGGCCTACGGACGATCCAACTAACTTCTTTATTTTTAGAGGTGAGTTGGAACAAGCCTAGCCATACGAGTTGGGTTAAGGGTCTAACCCACATAAGCCCTTTGCTGGTAAAAGCTAGCAGAAACAGGGCGTGAATTAATTCATTTCTTGCATGCTAAAAGAGTGCATAGGGGAAGGGAGTAGTGGATTTGTTTGGCCAAAGGGGAAGCGCTACTGGTGGCATGCTTGGTGGCTCGAGGTGAAGGATGGCGTGGCTAAGAAAAAAAACTCATGCTTACAGCGTGGAAGGTTGGCATCTATGAAGGAAATGATAACAACGTTGTTGTGCCGGTACTACTAGAGCTAAAACTACTGCTGGAGGAGATGTCGTGATGGAAGAGAAGTCAGTGTTATTGTTGTGTTGCTGCTATGATGAGGAGATAATGGCGTGGAGGAGAGGTTGCTGAAGTTATGGAGGAGATGGTGCAGGTGTGGTAGTGACGACTAAGAGAGAAATGGAGGCAGGTGCAGGTTTTTTGTTCCTGGCTACTAACTTCTTGAATAGGTGTTTCTGTGTGGGGTTTTAGGCTAATGTAGCTCTTGGATGGAACAAGGAAGGTGATGTGTTTTTTCTTTCTATGTAGTTTTTTTAGTCTCGAGTCTCTCCCCTCCACTTGGAGCTAAACGGGGCTTCTGTTTCTAGGAGGTGATGGAGATGTATATGATCCTCCCTGACTCAGCTCCTAACCTCCTTTAATCTCTTTGGAATAATCCCAGCCATTGATGCCAAGCCAAGAACCTGGTACTCTCAAACCAGGTTGTCAAAGGCTGGTTGAGTCAATGGTTTTGGACCGGTATTACAGAGGCTATAAAGGGAACCACTCGGCGAGAATCATACTGGGAGGTGGTAGATTTTAGGGCTATCAAATAAGCGTCCATTTTCTTTTGCCTAAGGCATGGGAGAGCATTAAATGCTCTACAAAAAAGGACCCCAGCTCCCCACAAGAGAAATGAAGAAGAAAATGAACAGTGGTGCTAAAACAGTATTGTTTTGTTTATTTTACAAAGAGATCCCTGATCTTCCAATTGCGTCGAATTTGGGCTGATTTCTCAAGATTTCTTTCGATCAAGTCCTTGGTCATGTCAATTTGGACCCTCAATTTTTGATGTCTTTTTTAATATAGCCCTTGGTCTTGTATATCTCCAATTCCATCCTTAATTAATTTTTAAACTTCTAATTTCTTCAAATTTACCATTAATTTTAATCAATTTTGGTCCTTAAATGTGCACACCTCTTCCACCTTGATCCTTGATTTTAAGATTCTTCAATTTACCATTCAATTGACCTCCAAACTTTGATTTTCTTGTAATTAAGTCCCTAATTGCATCAATTTAACCTTTCAAAGTTTCAATTGTGTCCTTAATCTTTCAATTTTTGCAAGTTTATTCGAGTTAAGCCTCCAAACTTGATTTTTCATCAATTGAATAAAACAAACTCATTAGAAGTTTAATAAAGTCCTTAAACTTAATTAATTCTTCTAATTTTTTCTCAATTGACTTTTAAACTTAATTTTTATTTTAATTAAGTCCTAAATAAATCAATTAAACCTGTTAGAAGTTTAATTAAGCCTTTAGACTTAATTAATTCTTCTAAATTTGATCAAGTTTGGATTTCAACCTCAATTTTCTTCTTTTCTTCATCTCATCTTGTCAAAAGATCTCAATTTGACTATGCTTCCGGTGTTTTGGTCTTTTACAGCTTGAAGGTTTATCTCCTCGTGTCCCGTTTTGAATTTTTAATAAAAAAAATTGTGTCCTTAATCTTTTAATTTTTGCAAATTGATTCGAGTTAAGCTTTCAAACTTTATTTTTCATCAATTGAGTCTTTGATTGAATAAAAAAAACTCATTAGAAGTTTAATTAAGTTTTTAAACTTAATTAATTCTTCTAATTTTTTTCCAATTGACTTTTAAACTTAATTTTTACTTTAATGAAGTCCTAAATAAATCAACTAAACATGTTAGAAGTTTAATTATGTCATTAGATTTAATTAATTCTTCTAATTTTGATCAAGTTTGGATTTCAACCTCAATTCTCTTCCTTTCTTCATCCTATCTTGTTAAAAGATCTCAATTTGGCTATGCTTCCAATGTTTTGGTATTTTACAGCTTGAAGGCTTATCTCCTCCTGTTCCATTTTGCATTTTTAATAAAAAAAATTAAATTTGGATAGGTCTAAAATTGAGTTATGACAAAATACATCTTTGAGATTCTTTGGCCTTGATCTTGTAATTGGCTCATCTGGAACTCCTGAATAAACCCGGGTCTTATGGCTTAACTCTCCAGAGTCCAAACCCATGACTCAAATCATGGATTCCACGGAGTTTAACAACTTTGAATTTTATTTTTAAAGTATTTGTTTACTTAATGATATGTTAACAAAAATAGATAGTTGTAAAATTGAGCTCCAATCAAATACTAAGATATTTGTGTGAGGCTACTATAATATCATAGGAAGCAAACCGAAATAAATTATGAAGACAAATTTCAAATCAACCAAATATTGAAAGATGAAATTGAAAAAAAAACAAAAATGATTCAATCAAAAGAAAAAAACTAGAAGATGGAATTTGAAAAAAAAAAGAAAAAAAGGGATCGACCATATGGGTCAACCTTGAAACCTTTCAAGCAGATTCCTTGTCTAGCCTGGTTTTAAAATTAACTCGCGCAGGAGTTAACCCCCCATGACCTAGTCAATTTGGCAAAAAAGCATAATTTTGTCTTTGAGAAAACTTCAAGAAGACATCTTTTGTTTTTTTTTTTAATATTAAGATGATGACATATTGAATCGACCCTAGTTTCATAGCTTAACCCACTAAAACTGCAATTTAGATCATGGACTCTATTAAGTTCAACAACTTTATTTTTTTAACTATTTTTTACTTAATGACATGATAACAAAAATAACTGCTTGCAAAATTGAGCACCAACCAAATATTAGGATGTTTGTTTGAGACTACGATAACCTCATATGAAGCAAATTAAAATAAATTATGAAGATGAATTTGAAATTAATGAAATATTGAAAGATAAAATTAAAAAAAAAACTAAAAAGGATTCAATTGAAATAGGCACTCAAAAAATTAAGCATCAACCAAATGTCAAGACATGTATTTGAGACAACGATAACATCATAAAAAGCAAACCAAAATAAATTATAACGAACAATTTTGAATTAACAAATATATTGAATTATAGAATTAAAAAAAAAACTAAAAAGTATTTAATCGAAAGGAAAAAGAAATTGGATGATATAATTTTTTAAAAAAAATTATAGAATTAAAAATTAAAAATTTGGAAATTTGGGTTTGTGTTTTTTCTATCCCATAATTCAAATTTCAACTTGTTTTCACTTGAAAACACAAAAATCACATCATAATAATCTATATAACCCCATTCTCAACTCTAAAACACACTATAATTTGTCTAAAAACTCAAAATAAAATCAAATCAAATGTAAGTTTCATATTATGATCTACTTTTTCATATATGATTTAAGGAATAAATTTTTTTCATTGAACTTCATTCTCAAAAACGATCCCAGTGACATGAAGATCAATGTTTTTATGGTCAAAATGTGGCTAGTTGAAAGTTTTCTCTCTTTTATCCCTTTTTGGTGTATCCCTCACCTCCTCTCAATTGTTAAAGATTGAAATGTGATAGAAATAATATTGCTTGAACAAAATGTAAATTGTGAATGCAATAGATACTAAAGTGTAAAAAGCACATGTCATGAATAATTCGATGAATATTTATACATGAGTGTGTGAATAGTTATATGTAATGTTCAAAAACTCCAATTTTTTTAGTTTATAGTTAAACTAATTTCTTGGCTCGTATTATGCTTTGGGTAGGATTAACATTTTATTGAATGGGAAAAGGAATGTTCAGACCATGGGAAACCATTTGGTATTGTTATTAATATAATCTAGCAGTCAATTTTAAAACCTTTCAATTTGACTCCTTAACTAACCTAAGTTTAAAATTGACCCACGTGGGAGTTGCCTTAACATAACTTAGTTGACTTGTCAAGTCCAAAAAAACACAGATGGCCGGTAGAAAATATGGTTTGGCTTTTAAAAAAAAAATTAAAGATGATGTCTTTTTTATTTTAATACTGAGACAATGACATATTGGATAAACCCGGGCCTCCCAACTTAACTCTCCAAAGTCCAAACCCATGACTAAAATCATGAATTCCCCAACAACTTTGAATTTTCTTTTTAAAGTGTTTTTTACTTAATGATATGATAACAAAAATAGACACTTGTAAAATTGAGTATCAATCAAATATCAAAATATTTGTTTGAGACTACGATAATATCATAGGAAGCAAACCGAAACAAGTTATAAAGACAAATTCCAAATCAATCAAATGTTGAAGGATGAAATTGAAAAAATAAAGCAAAAAGGATTCAATCAAAAGAAGAAGAAAAATTGAAGATGGAATTTCAAAAAAAAAAAAAAAGGAAAAGGAAAAGGAAAAAAGGGGCTCGACCGTGTGGGTCAACCTTGAAACCTCTCGACCAAATTCCTTGCCTAGCATGAGTTTAAAATTAACTCGCATAAGAGTTGTCCTCTCGTGACCTAGTCAACTTGGCGGGTCCAAAAGTAACCCGAACAACAAGAAAAAACATGATTTTGGCTTTGAAAAAATTTCAAGATAATATTTTTTTTAATATTAAGACAATGGCATATTGGATCATTCCTAGTTTCACAGCTTAACCCACCAAACCCGCGGCTTAGATCATAGACTCCACTAGGTTCAACAATTTTGTTTTTTGAATTATTTTTTACTTAATGATATGATAACAAAAATAATTACTCGCAAAATTTAGCATTAACCAAATATCGAGATGTTTGTTTGAGACTAAGATAACCTCATATAAAACAAACTGAAATAAATTATAAAGATGAATTTAAAATCAATGAAGTATTATTGAATGATGAAATTAAAAAAAAAAGCTAAAAATAATTCAATTGAAATAAATATTCAAAAAATTGAGCATCAACCAAATATCAAGATATTTATTTGAGACAAAGATAATATTATAGAAATCAAATAAAGAAATTTCAAAATTAACAAAATTTTGAATTAAAAAAATTTAAAAAAGCTAAAAAGGATTTAATCAAGAAAAAGAAATTGGAGAATAAAATTAAAAAAAAAGCTTTTTTACTATTTATATGAATAGTGAATGAGCTGAGAATTATTTTTAGTTTACGTAATATTTAACATTATCACTTCTATTTGATTAATAAAATTTGTTTTCAAATTAAAATATTAATATTATTCCATAGCATCTTAGTTGGCCACGTTGCTTCAAATTTAGAGGTTTTTCCTCGAAAAATGTTCCCTTTAAAATATAATCATGTTTAATTAAAAACAATATTTTTAAATTAAAATAAATATAGTTGGTTGATTAGAAGACATAATTAAATATTAATAAATGGTCAAAAAATATTTTTTTGTGTAAAGAGTATTCACATTTACTAATAAAAGGTTGATGCCAACTGTGATTTGTCAGTCCTTGAGAAAGTTAATGAAGTGCAAAGTTTTCATAACTTGGCGACTTTCGACGTCAGGTTTATTCAAATCTTCAGCAATATAGGAACACCCATCATTGATAAGATTTAAAAAATAAAACAATATTTATTAAAAAATAATTTATAAAATTTATTTATCTACTGTTACTTTAAATTCACAACACACATAATTTAAAATAACATTTTAAAATAAAAAAGGTTTATAATAATATAATATTAAATGAATGTTTTTATATAATTATCATTTTTAAGAGTTATATATATTTATGTTTTGAAAGATTCTTCAATTTATGTACCTAATATTTACTTAAGTATTATTAAAGTTACTTTATATGATAAATTTAATTATGATTATTAAAATTTATATAAAAGTATTTAAAAATATTCAGTAGATAAATAAAAAGTTACCTAATATTCACCAACGTCTAACATTCAAAGTTTTGAGGGAAAATAATATCTAAAAATCTTCAGTATTTAATTAATTACTTAAACAGATAATCATACAGCGATTATGACTTTGGAATATTTCGTCCTTTCCACAGCCGTTCAGGATTCATGAATGAAGAAGACCAACAAATCCCACGAGCACAAGCAAGGAAGCTTCGTTTTTACACTTTGACTTGGTAAAAGAAGAAATAATTATAGTTTATTCCCCTATGCAAAAAAAATAATCTATATTGCAAATTTTTTAAGTACCGTTCAAGAATTGTAGGTCGGAATTTAGCAGCGATAACAAAAACATGTGATTTCAACTTTTTTTTTTTTTTTTTAATGTTAGCGGCCACAATTCAATAATTAAAAAACAACAATCGAACAATGAGGACAATTAAAAAATAAATAGATAAATAATAAAACTTGATTTTAGAGTATTATTCTGATATAAATTTGAAAAGTAATAATTCTTAAATCCATAAACAAGATAGAAATAATATAAAAACGTTAAAATCAAATTGATAAAAAACCTAACCCAATAATTACCTAAACCAATAAATTTAATTTATTGAATGAAAGACCCTAAATCTTTGATTATAATGAATCAAGAATTGTAAGTATGAGAATGAACATCACAAAGACCATTAATTTTTGATAAGTTATGAAGAGTTCAATGAAAAACCAAAAGTATGAGCAACTTCGTACAAACATGATTTTTTTTTTTATTCGAGGAAACCCCACCCCCGGAAAGCGCACTTTGAGGGTCCAGGTGAGCGAGTAAAACCCCGGCTGTCCCAAGCTTTTACAAGAGGTGCACGCCCTGACTCGAACTCGAGACCTGTTATGTAGATCTCGAGCCCAAACACGATATTATTTATGAATAAAACCAAGTTTTTTTTTTAATAAAACCTAAATACAATCTAAATAGCCTTACTAATACTACGTAAAATGTCCTACATAAGGTTGGAAAAATAACAAAAAAGTTTTAAATAAATTAAAAAAAAAAGAATCTTAAACCAACTATGAAAACAATGTAATTTTCACACAATAGCTTATAGGCTTATTGCAATACTTTCTTGAACTCTAATTACTATGAAATAACATTATATAAAACAAGGCCATTGAAATCTACTATTAAAATTTTAACTCGATCCAATAGTCAAATAAAAATTTATATTTTTTTGTTTTCTTAATAAATAAGGTATGTAAATGATTATAGATGATGAGAGTTATACTAATATAGTTACTACTACAATTCTTGATTAAATAAGAAATAATAGTAGATTTATAAATAATAAGATATTTTTTATTATTTTTCTAAACATGTTGGATATAGCAAAAAAATTTAAATTACAAGTTATAATTTTTTAAAATTTTAATATGCAAATATAATTTTAATCAAACTATAAAATACTGGGATAATTTTCCAAAAAAAAAAAAACACTGAGGTCTAACATTCGGGAAATATTTTCTACAAATCTTCAGTATTTAATTAATTACTTAAACAAATAATCATACAGCGATTATGACATTGGATTTTTTCGTCCTTTCCACAGCTGTTCCGGATTCATGAATGAAGACCAACAAATCCCAAAAGCACAAGCAAGGAATCTTCGTTTTTACACTTTGACTTGGTAAACGAAGGAATAATTATAGTATATTCCCCTATGAAAAAAATAATATATATATAGGAGACTTGGAGAGGCTTAAAAGCACAGCTGGCGTCATTCTGCACGCCAGCAATTACACCGACGCCACTCATAACTCTATTGGGGGGAAAAAAAAAAAAAACCCCACTATTTTGAATTAAAATATATCTTCTAACAGCTAAATCCAGCCCTTCTTTTTCTATAAAACCCGCACCAAACGACCTCATTAACCTTCCTTTCTTTCGAATTAATTTGGGTCCTCCTATTTTAGGGTTTCTGTTCCCCCAATAATCTCTCTCTCCTCCCCTCTCTGCGTTTCGTCAGCTAAGTATTCTTCTTTCAGTGTCTCTCTATTTTTGTTTTTAGATCTAGAGTCTCGGATCTAATTTTTGGGTGATTTCTTACTCTCGTGTTTTCTAAAAATCCGTGCTGTTCGATTTGGGGATCGAAAATTAGGGTTTTGTAAGAAGTACCAATGTTTTTAGAATTTCTATGAGTTACGCTATACTCATGCGTCGAATTCGGATTCTTCACTCTTTCTCGGTTGTGTTTCTCTACTGGTTTTATGTGTTCTCATGAATTAATCCAATTTATTTTCTAGATCTCGACCCCTAGGTTCTTTTTACAATCTAATTATAACCGAATTGGATAGGTAGGTATTGAATTTATTTGATCTTGTTAGCGAAGAATATAGAAATTGTAAAAAATGTCTGCAAGGCAAGCGGCGAGCTCAGGATCGGATAGTGATCCGCGATATGCGAATGTCGATGAGAGGAAAAGGAAGAGGATGATATCCAACAGGGAATCTGCGAGGCGTTCCAGGATGAGGAAGCAGAAACAAATGGGGGATTTGGTCAATGAAGTGAGCAAATTGCAGAACGAGAACAATCAGTTGATGCAGGGTATCAATGTTGGCCAACAACGCCGCATGGCGATGGAGTCAGCCAACAATGTCCTGAGGGCTCAGGCTGTGGAATTGACTGAGAGGCTGCGGTCGTTGAACTCTGTGTTGCAGATTGTGGAGGATGTTAGTGGGCTCTCTATGGAGATACCCGAAATACCCGATCCTTTGTTGAAGCCGTGGCAGCTCCCCTGTTCAGTAATGCCCATCATGGCATCTGCTGATATGTTTCAATATTAGTGTTTGTGGGCCTGTTCGGTGCTTTGGTGGAAGATGTTGTTTGTCTATCGTCCGGGGTTCATCTTTTGCTTGCGTGGGTCTTTATAACAGCATGGTTTAATGTCTTAGGTGGATGCTGGTATGGTGTGTGTTTGATAGCAGTGTGGTTTTGTCGAAGTTGTGATGTTATGGGTCCTGTTTGAATTTCAATCACTGTTTATAATGTAATCAATTTCCAATTTGTGTCATTTCCCTTACTGTTATGTTTCTCTGCAGCTTAATCTCGATGTGATTGCATTATATTTTCCATGTTATGCATGTGTTTGGTTTATATGCATTAAATCGTGAGTGGATTTGATGTTTAAATGAAAGTGAAAGATTATGGTCTCCAGCATTTTTATGCTCACAGATTGCACTCCCCTGCACTTGATTGCGACCCAAATGTGAGGAGCTGGGGCTCTATTGTCTGGGTGATGATTTGTGATCAGCTTGTTTTTGTTGCTGGTTTCATTATAGTTGGAATGGTTAGCACTTAGTGGGTGGTAGTAAGTGTTTATATAGTAGTGACGGTGAATTGCTACGCCGTCTGCTTCCGGTGGCTTGTAAGGATAATTGTTTGTTAAATTGGATACAAGAACTTAATAGGAAGATCAACTAGAACGATGAGATGGTTGCTTATTGCGCGGGTTGAACCTTAAGCTGCAGAAGAACTCACTTGAAGGTCTCTAACTCTCTACTGAGCCAATTTAATGCCTTTAATTTTTCCTAATTTGTTGTTCTTACATGTGGATGGTGGTATATAGCATTTTGCACCTAGTTGCCGGGTGCTTTTGGATAGACTTAGATTGGAAGTTGTAGAAGTTGAATGATCTTCAACTTGGATGAGCTCATTTGGGGACTTGGGGTTTATGTTTTAAGCGTGTCTATATTTGGAAGCTGATATGGTTTATGGATATAATTTGGTAACAGTGCGGCTCCTCTAGAAGCTGTGCGTATTGGACTCAGGAGGGGACGATTGGTGAGTGCTGTTTTACTCACCTCACGATTCCTCCCCCCTGGGGAGCGATGTAGCTCACAACTTTTGACTGCTATTTAGCATGTTGGGTGTTGTTCCTGGAAGATTCCTGGAAACAGCTGAATTGTAATGCAAATCATGAAGCAAAGCATTAAAGTTAAATCAGGAATTCCCTCTTTTTGACTAAGCCAGGAAGCAAGGACGGGGTAATTGCGTGAGTTGCCGTAATCCCTGCTGCAAGGCATCTAGGGGTTCTTATTACCAATTCAAGTCAATTTTCTTATGGTTCTTATCTCTTCTAAGAATTTTCTTGGATTTTGTCCCGACAATAAATATGTTTTTAGATTAATTTGTGCATTAATTGAGATGACATCTCCTTATTTAATAATTTGAAAAACGTATTTTCACATGAAATTATCTAACCTCGAACAAAAACACAAATGGTGAGACCCTTGTATTAGCACTTTCCTTTTTACTTTCCTTGCTCACCCGACATCCAACCCCGTAGATAACAGTAAATAGTAAAGACTACTGTAGAGGGTTTGGAACCTGAACTTCTGTTACTTCTGTCTTCTTAGTAACAGAAGTTAGTTCAATTTTATTAATATAGGATAATGGAATCGGATGGCGCCATTCCCCTCTTCTCTATCCTTTTTTTCCCACAGGCAATTTAGCTTTGACTTTTTTATATCGTGGTTAGCCTCGATTCTATCCGGTAATCTTTTCTGTATTTAAAATTAATTGTTTTTGTATTTTAAAAGTATTTTTTAAAATATTTTATTTTTTTTGTTTTAAATTATTTTTTTAATATTTTCAGATTATTTTAATATGTTAATTTTAAAAATAAATTTTAAAACATAAAAAATATATTATTTCAATATATTTTCAAATAAAAAATATTTTAAAAATTAACCACCTACCAGACGAGATATTCACTAAATAATTTGCAGGTTAGCAAAAAAATAAAAGAGGCAGTTCTATCCTGGATTCTTCAGGGCTTATTCAACTATATTACTGTGCCTGAGAGCACAAACCAAGATCCAAAAAAAGATCCGATTTTGTAATCTGAATTCTTCTTTTTTCTAAGAAAAAACAGAGGCTATTGTTCGTGGAGAAATATTTTGAAGATGACCCAATGATAGGAAAAAACAACAAAGGATAATTGAATAGCAATTGTAAATTTTTCCATGACGTAGGTTAAAATGGCCAAAGGCGTAGTAAATTGCCTTGAGGCTTCAGCTATAAGCCAAAGATATTTGAACTTCTTTTAGAAAAGTAAGAGATTGTTTGGCTGTGAGTGCTTTTTAAATAATTTTTTGTGTTAAAATACATGTTAATGATGTTTTTTTATTTTTTAAAAATCATTTTTGATATCAGCACATCAAAACGATCCAAAACGTACAATCCATATTAAATTTTAATAAAAAAAAAATTAAATTTTTTAAGAACGCAGGTTGAACCGTGTTCCCAAACGTTCCTTAATAGCTAGAAATTAAGTAGAAATATAACACAAATTTATCTTTGACGAAGGTAGGGTATAAGTATGTGCTAATTAATTAATAGAACATCATATAAATAATAGACACCACACAGCATCTCCAGCGTTACATAAACCAAAATTAATAAACATATCTAAAGTTTGATCATTGAAAAAGGTTCATGAAGTAAAAACCATTTCAATCTTCATAAGTGCGGCACTCGTCTGTCTCAGGGTTGTCCTTGCAATACTCCTCCAAAGGGTCAGACCCTTTCTTCTTGTCCTTGGCATGGCTAGCAGCAGCACTCAACTCCTCCACCTCATCCCATGCGGCTGCGCATTCTCCACTTGCTGCATCATCGGAGCAGGCCGCCTCTGCATCTTTTATGCTCTTTTCAACCTTCTCTGATATGCTATCAGGGGCAGCCCTCACGGGTCGGATTTGCATGCGCCCACCGGACCCCAGGTGGTATGTCCTCCTCCATGGCTGGTTTAACTTGACGAGGGCTTGAGCTTTTGGTTTGTCTGTTGCCTTAGCTAAGACTCTAGGTGTTGAGAGGTTAAGACCAGCTATTGTTGCCATTCTAGCCCTGTGGTGTGGTGTTGCGCAATGGAGATAAAATTGATAGTGTCCAGGGAAGGTGACAATGCGAGCTATATTATCGGGACATGTAACCATTACCGAACACAGATTTCTTATCAGGTGTCAACCAATTGCATGCTTCCACGTCAGACTGGGGAATTGTGGTGTGGTTTGTGCAATGATCTTGTTAATTATTACATGTACACACGTGGTTAGTACATATTTACATAAATAAATATAAATCAATAAATAAAAGACTTCGACTTATAATATTTGTTGATAAAATATAAACTTGGATATATAAATTAAAAATCTTAAAAATAATCTACTGTCTTCAAACGTCAAAGATCACGGTTTATAACTGACGGAAAAGTTGGATCGGAGTAAAAGCCTTGTTGATATTTATAGATCCTTTTTTTTTTTTTAATAAATCCTTGTATTTAAAAATTCATTAAATTCCAACTAATTAAGCCCCAATTAATTTGACCGAGTTGATTCAGCCTATTAAAAAATTAAATTCTTTAACTAATAATATATTCTATTTACAAAACTCGAACTTAAAATAATATTTTAAAAAAATAAATATCAAATCACCTGAACCAATCACAACTCGCTTCTTTAGCTGAAAGTTCCTAACCCACCTCCAGAATATCAGCCATGGCAGACCTTTATCTGTCACGAATTCAAGATACCCAGATATAAAAAGAGGGAGAAAAAACGTGTTTTCCATGTAAAAATGGTGACGGACGTCGGATAAGATGTAGAAGACCAATGCAGGAGCCAGACCCCCTCGTTGCCAAGTTGATATTTTAGGGAGTTAATAAATTCATCGTCACCTAAGATGTTGAAAGTTGAAACTTTGAATGATTCCATTTCCAATTCCGCCTCCCATAGAATCTTTAGAGATGGCAAATTTCTGACCCCAATATTTTTTTTTTTTAGTTTAATGTAGGTGTTCGGGCCAGCTTGCGCGCACTTCAATTAATCTCACGGGCCCTGAAGTTAACGACCATGTAAACTTCTAGTGGTCATCATATGAGCAACTACAGGGCTCCAACCTGCTGACCCCAATAATTAATTCCCTTATCATCAGTACTGAATACTTCTCCGGGCATGCTACTAAATAGTTCCCTTTGCTACTAACAGACTCATTTTGTGTTATGAGGCTGCTAGTGAATGAGACTATATAGTAACTGAGATATTTATACATTTTTTTATATTAATTTATGATATTTAATTATTTTTTAAATATGTAATTTTAACAATAATACATGTTAAGGGTAAAATATATTTTTTTATATTTTATTTTATTTTGTCCACTATAACCTAACATGATATAGAAATAATTAATCATTTTTTTTTACATTACGATCAAACATAATTTTATCTTTGTTTTCTTTTCTATCTTGTTTTTTTTATCTTTATCGTTTTTATATCTTTTGTTTCAGGATAATAATCAAACATTATTTTAAAAAATTATAAATAAAATACATTATTTATATAGAAAATCTCACATCAAGGTTAGAATTCATCACATCCAATTCAATATTTAAACAAATCAATGTTTTTATCCACTTTTATAGAGATAAAAAAAAATCTCCCTTGCCCTTTTCAATTCAAGTAAATAGGGAAGAATCTCAGTAAAAACCGTATATTTATCATCTCTGTTGTTTTCCCCCACCTGTCCCTTGTGTTCTTAAGAAACAAATAATTCAAAACCCTCTAATAGAAAACCTCATGTTTGATCTCTATATTTTGATACTAACTTACCGTTTAGTCTTTTCATTAATTTATTTGTTAATAAGATGCGCAACCATCACATTAATTTCTTTTTCTCTGCCATTTTTTTTTAAAGTTTTTTTAAGCAGTGTTTGGTATGTTGGATAACATTGATTGGACTGGATTAAACATTACTGAACTTGACATGAGTGGACAAATAACTGGCTTATCCAATGTTTAGTGTGCTTTGAATTGGACTAGATAATTTACCTTATTTTGTGCTTGATAGATACTAGACGAGATTCAGCCGAAACGAGGTCCGCAAAGATCTAGATTTAAAAAAAAATAAAGGAAGGATTAATCTGTCTGACCTGACCTGGTAAAAAACTCAGGTCAATCCATGACTTTGTCAACTTATGATAAAACATAGATAAAAAAAAGTTATATGATAAACATATATAACTTTTTTATATATGTTTATTTGTCAAAACAAGGTTGCTTTGATTTAATTTTTTTTAATGTGGGTCAACTCGAGTTGACCCTCCTGGCTCGTAAATTGAGTTTTACCTTGGGTCAATCCTTGAATCGGGTTTTAAAATTATGATAATGATAATTTTTATTCTTATATTACTTTGAGTCAACCCAAGTTGACTATCTCGACCCATGACTTGGTCCTTATCCCGGGTCGACCCCATAGTTAGGTTTTAAAACTATGTTAAAAACCATTTTTATCATTACATTGACTCGGGTTAATGGTCAACTCGATTCATGACCCGTGACTGGCCCCGACCCTTGAGTAGGGTTTTAAAACTATGATAATGATCATTTTTGTTCTTACATTGACCTAGGTCAATGGTCAACTCGACTCGTAACTCGGACTTGGTCCCATGTCAACTCCCGAGTCGAGTTTTAAAACTATGATATTAATCATTTTTATTCTTACATGGACCTAGGTCAATGGTCAACTTGACCCATGACCTAAGCCTGGTTGATCAGGCCTCACCCTGAGTCAACCTTCAAGTCGAGTTTTAAAACTATTATAATAATTTTTTTTTATCCTAAGGTTAACCTAGGTCAATGACCAAGCCGACCCGTGACCCGAGTCTGGCCTTAAGTCGACCCCCTAATCGAGTTTTAAAACTATAATTGTAACTATTTTTATTCTTATATTGACCTGGGTTAATGGTCAACCCGACCCGTGACTGAGGCTTGGCCCCGGGTCGATATCCGAGTCAGGTTTTAAAACTTTGATAATAATAATTTTTATCTTTACATTGACTCGGATTAACTAGATTAACACTTGCGTAAAGTATTGAACTTGTCGTATCTTTTTTAGTGGAATGATTTTTTTTTCATTAGAATAACTTTACACCAAATAAAAATTAATTTTTACATGTATAAAAATTAACCAAATAACTTTATAAAAAAATTATTTTGTCCTGTGCATCATTATCCTATAAACACTTCCTTCATGACTTCAAATGATCAGAAACTAGAAGGACGAGATGACTCTTTTCTTGAAGATTGAGGCACCAAGTTACTCTAGGCTCCATTTATTTGCTGGAAAGTAGTTTCCTTTTGGAAAGTGAATTCCAGGAAAGTATTTTCTGATGTTTGGTAGTGTAATGAAAAATAAGTTGGAAAACACTTTCCAGTGTTTGGTTATGTCATGGAAAATGAGCTGGAAAATAACTTATTAATGTTTTATTTTTCTCAAGTTTATTAAAATAATAAGGAACAAATCTTACAAATTAAAAAGTTGAATGAGAATGAAATTGAAAAAAAATATAATTTCATAAATTATCTCAAATAAAATAAATAATAATCAAAATAATAGATATCAAATCTAAAAAATTAAAAAAATGAAAGATGAAGAAATTAAAATAATAATAATTAACATTTCATAAATTATTTCAAATAAAATAAGTAACAATCAAAAGAATGGGGACCAAATTTGATAGATAAAAATTTTTAATAAAAAAATGATAAGAAAAAAGCAAATAACAATTATACAAATAAGGACCAAAATTAATATAAAAATTAAATTTTAAGAGATGAAATTGAAAAATAAATATTCAAAACAAATTATATATAGCAATCAAAAGTTTGAGGATCAAATTTGATATAATCAGCAAATAATGACATTTCTAAATTTTTCACAACTTCCGGAAAGTGTTTTCCGCTCAAATTTTTCAGGAAAACACTTTCCTGAAAACCAAGCCAAATTTTCATTTGACTGGAAAGTGTTTTCTGTTGACCAACTTTTCTAATGGCAAACAAACACAGGAAAGTTTGAAAAGTGGTTTCCAGGAAAACAAACACGGCCAAAAGGAAAAACACTTTTCTGGAAACCAAATCAAATTTTTTTTTGACTGGAAAGTGTTTCCGTTGATTGAAAAGTATTTTCTGTTAACCAACTTTTCTAATAACAAAAAAACATATAAAAATTTAAAAAATAATTTCTTAAAAATTACTTTCCAAAAACGAACATGTATTAATTGAAGAATAGTATGAAGAGAAGTTATCTAGTGTAGGATGGTAAATTCTGTAGTTGACGGCGTTGCCATATGAGTCAGGTTAATAAGGTGCCCTGTAGACTGCGGTGTGAGAGAATATAACTAATTACGAGAATATAAAATTCTATATATATATATATATAACTAATAAAATACGAATAATTAATTCTATGAGCACTCTGAAATTTCATTTATTGGATAGGAAGGCCAATGATGCGGCTTCCCAAAGTCAATCATCGTCTGAGTTTCCTGTCTCTCCCCCCGTTCTCTCTTCCCTCACTCACAACATCCGTACGAACTCATGGCCACCTGAGAACTCATCACTCTAAAAGGTTCAAGTCAATTTCAACTATGCCTTGTAGACTCGGCAATCTTGTGCCTCTAAACTCTATTGCAGCCGAAAATGTTGGCAGTCGCTCCAATGCCTCTGTTTCATCCACATCCACCACCGAAGAGGAAGGTGCTCATTCACTCTCACTTTTCCTTTTCTTTTTGCAATTTGAGGTTATTATTGCTAATTAATCGCATCGGCTCACTAGACTAGACTGGACTAGATTCTTCGGTAAAACACAAGGCAAAACGAAGCGATGATGGTTGCTTGATCGAGAGAATTCGTAGAGTGATCAGCTAAATATATCAAACAAGTTTATTAGTAGCTGTGTGTATATGTTAAAGCACGTTTCCTATTTCTAGGAAACTGATCGGTCTTTCCTTTTTTTCCTTTTTCGTTTTTCGTTTTTTTTTTTTTTTTTTTTTGGGGGGGGGGGTTTAAGTCTTAAAAACTTGCATGATTATAACTCTAACTGGTGATTTTTTTTTATTTTTTATATTTGTATAAATGTAGAAGCATTGGCATGTAAATATCAGCTTCCTCCACCGGAGATAAAAGACATTGTTGATGCTCCGCCTCTCCCTGCGTTGTCATTATCACCGCAAAAGGATAAAATACTTTTTCTCAAGCGGAGATCATTACCTCCACTTGCAGAACTAGCAAGACCAGAGGAGAAGCTGGCTGGTTTGCGTATTGATGGGAAATGTAATACTAAGAGCCGGATGTCATTCTACACTGGTATTGGCATTCATCAGTTAATGCCCGATGGTACACTAGGGCCTGAAAAGGAGGTACATGGATATCCTGATGGTGCTAAGATCAACTTTGTCACCTGGTCTCTTGATGGAAGGCATTTGGCCTTCAGCATCCGAGTTTTCGAGGAGGACAATAGCAGCAGTAAACTTAGAGTATGGGTTGCTAATATGGAAACAGGGCAAGCTCGACCTTTGTTTCAGTCACCAGATGTTTACCTAAATGCTGTTTTTGATAATTTCGTATGGGTGGATAACTCTTCTCTGTTGGTCTGCACCATTCCATCATCTCGTGGAGATCCACCAAAGAAACCATCGGTGCCCTCTGGTCCAAAGATTCAATCTAATGAGCAGAAAAATGTCGTTCAAGTTAGAACATTTCAGGACTTATTGAAGGATGAGTATGATGAAGACTTGTTTGACTACTACACGACCTCTCAAATTGTGCTGGCTTCTTTGGATGGGACAGCGAAGGAAGTTGGACCTCCAGCTGTATATACATCAATGGATCCATCCCCTGACCAAAAGTACCTTTTAATTAGTTCTATTCACAGACCATACTCTTTTATTGTACCGCGTGGAAGATTTCCCAAAAAGGTAGAAGTATGGACAACTGATGGGAAATTTGTGAGGGAACTCTGTGATTTGCCTCTAGCCGAGGACATTCCCATTGCAACCAGCAGTGTGCGCAAGGGGAAGCGCGCCATCAATTGGAGAGCAGACAAGCCTTCAACACTCTACTGGTATATCAATGAAAATTCTAATTTTTCACTGTGCTTGTGTAGGAATCGGCAGGATTACATGATAGCTGCATGACGCTAGTTACTTAACAGTATAAATGAACACTTTTAGCATTATGTAGTGGCATGTGGAGCAGCTTGTCCTTGTTATTTTTATTCGTTTTTTTTCCCTTGACTCTTGTTGACGTTTTAGGGCAGAGACACAAGATGGAGGTGATGCAAAAGTTGAAGTTTCTCCAAGAGATATAGTTTATACACAGCCAGCTGAGCCATTGGAAGGTGAACAGCCAGAAATCTTGCACAAACTTGATCTTCGCTATGGGTATGATATGATCTGCATGTTGATTTCTTACTTTGCAAAACTAGTTTGCAACAGATTCTTAAATCGTGAATGCCTCGATAATTTTGAAACTTTTGGATCTTTCTTTTATATGTGTTTTGATAATGATACTCTCATACTCTGTAGAAAGAGCTTAATCTTGCAGACTTACTGACATTAAGAAATTCTATAACCAACCACAGGATTCTCAAAGATAGGTCTAACACTAGCCTGGACTAGCATTCACTTCTGTCAATATACGTGTTTTTTCATCTTGCGTCAAGCTCTAATTACATGCCCAAGGTCAACAAAAAGAGACATGCAGGAATGCATGTACATGTTCAGTTGCCTTCTCTCAAGCACATGTTTGATCCCTAAATTTCCAAATTTTTGTAATATCTGTTGAATACATGCATCGGTTGCGTAGGAGGGTTATTCAAAGACATGAGTGTGACATATATTAAAAATGGATAATAACAAATTGTTGAATCACCCTTTAGGTCGGTGTGGGTTATCTTGGAAGACATGCAACATATGCTAAGACTTTTTCACTAAAATCTCTTACTAAATGAGGTACTGCTTTCACATTTGTAATCTATGCTATATCATTATCAATAGCACATGATTTATCATTTAGGAAAGATTTAAAATTTATTATGATGTGTCGTTCACTAGTAAGTTGTTATGTTTCCATGGGGAACTTTTCGGTGATGTTATTAAATTCAATCAATCCTAGTGAGTCAACATAGTGATACCATTGACTCGGTAGCTAGACTAGTCCAATTTCAAAGCAAATCATGTCGGAGTTGATCTAATATGGCCTAATCAACTTGGCAGTTACACCTGCCAAGTGGTTGACCTGGCAAAATCCTAGCTTCATATTTTTTTTTTAAATATTTTAGAAATGATATAAATATAACATTTTTTTTACAAAAAAATTGAAACGATGACATTTAGGATAGATCAGGGTTAAACCAGGTTAATCCGCCGATTTCGTAACCTAGGTCATAGCTCTACTTGGGTTTAATAACTTTGTTTTCTGGAATCCATATTTTATTTATTAAAAAATTATAATAATAGACATTTGCATGAAGAACAACAAATAAAATTGTTTAAGAGAAATGTATTTTTTTATTTAATTAAGCATTATTTTTTCATGAATAAATAGAGGTTGTTCTTTAATTTTTATTTCTTTCCCCTTTCTTCACAGTGGGATTTATTGGTGTGATGATTCACTAGCACTAGTTTATGAATCATGGTACAAGACAAGGCGAACAAGAACCTGGGTTATATCTCCTGGTTCAAAAGATGCGAGTCCAAGAATACTATTTGATCGGTCATCAGAAGATGTGTACTCCGATCCTGGCTCTCCCATGTTGAGGAGGACTCCTGCTGGAACTTACGTGATTGCAAAGATAAAGAAGGAAAATGATGAAGGCACTTATGTTTTACTGAAGGGAAGTGGTGCTACGCCTGAAGGGAACATCCCCTTCCTTGATCTGTTTGACATGTGAGTATTTTGGAGAAGAACATTTCAACACATGTTCCTCACCTGGTCCCCAATTCTCATTGGTCTCATGATAATCCAAACCAGTTTCTTTCAGAAATACAGGCAGCAAAGAACGAATCTGGGAGAGTGACAAGGAAAGGTATTATGAAACTGTTGTTGCTCTTATGTTGGATTACGAAGAAGGGGATTTACTCCTTGATCGGTTGCAAATATTGACCTCCAAGGAGTCAAAGACAGAAAATAGGCAATATTTCATTCAGAAATGGCCAGAGAAGAAAGCATGTCAGATTACAAATTTTCCACACCCGTACCCACAGTTGGCATCATTGCAGAAAGAGATGATCAGGTACCAGAGAAAAGATGGGGTTCAGCTCACTGCAACATTGTACCTGCCACCAGGCTATGATTTGTCAAAAGATGGCCCTCTTCCATGTCTGGTCTGGTCTTACCCTGGAGAATTTAAAAGTAAAGATGCTGCAGGACAAGTTCGTGGTTCTCCTAATAAATTTGCGGGCATAGGTTCAACATCAGCTCTTCTTTGGTTGGCTAGGAGGCATGAATTCTTCCCTCCATTTCTTGTTACCATTTGTTTTGTTGCTTATACTGTCTCCATTATCAGCTGATTTTTGCTTCACCTTTACCATTGCTTGTGTGCTTTGAACATGCTGGACCTTATTATAATATCTTCATTTCTTGCAGGTTTGCTATTTTATCTGGACCAACAATCCCTATTATTGGTGAGGGTGATGAGGAGGCGAATGACAGGTAATTTGATATAAATCTTACTGAATTATGTTTTTATTGCTAGTTCATATGGATATGATTATGTGGGTTTTCTTCATGTACTCATCAAGTTATTGTCATGAATTGCTAATTATTCACATAACTCAAACTCTTTCAGTAAATGGTATACAAGTATGTTTTCATGAAATTGTGGTTACAACTAACAAGTGAAACAAATCATTTGTTATATGTTAATCCTGGTTCCATGGATATTAACATAAAGCAAATGGTTCATGAAAGAAGAGGACAGCATTAGCATGATGCCTTTTCCCTTAACTCATAAGTTTCCGCAACATCCACAATATTGAACAAGGGGCTAACTCTTCAGTTGCTCTCTGTTATTTGGAGCATGTTTTTAGATTTCTTCTTAGGTAATAGGAAGTATCACTAAATGAACTATGCTGTAGAGTCCCTAAAGTTTTAAATCTTAACTATATGTGTTGACTAGATATGTAGAGCAACTGGTTGCAAGTGTGGAGGCAGCTGTTGAGGAAGTTATCCAGCGCGGAGTAAATTTCTTCACTTGTCCTCGTATGACTATTATTTCCATAGCACCGGATGAGTCTGTGACAGTTGTTTTGGTGTTGCACATTTTAAGGTTGCTCATCCCAACAAAATTGCTGTTGGAGGACATTCCTATGGTGCATTCATGACTGCAAACCTCTTGGCACATGCCCCCCATCTTTTCTGTTGTGGAATTGCTCGCTCTGGAGCTTACAACAGAACACTTACACCTTTTGGCTTTCAGGTAACAGTATAGTGGAATAGATCCCCCCCCCCCCACCCTTTTTTCCTCAATTACGTGCTGCTAATTGAACAACAACAGTGTTTCTCATGTTTTTCTTCCCTCGATCACTATTTTTGTCATAGTTTTGGATGATTTTTTTTTCCTTTCATCTTATTGATATAGCACGAGGACAGAACTCTTTGGGAGGCCAGTACTACTTATGTTGAAATGAGTCCTTTCATGTCAGCAAATAAAATTAAAAAGCCAATACTGCTTATCCATGGAGAAGAAGACAATAATTCAGGAACGCTAAACATGCAGGTATTTATAAAAGAAAATTTAATGGTTCAAACCTACCGTTCCAATTACCTAAAAATAATCATACTATCTATCTGTAGAAATTATTCTTTTCTTTTTATTCTTTCCGGTTGATACAATATATTTAACTTTTGATTTCTCAGTTTAGTGGTTTGTTGCCAGCTTCAGTTTGTGTTCCCAACTTGTTTACTTGCTGCTTATCTTGCATTTTCACATGATGCAGTCAGATCGTTTCTTTAATGCTCTGAAAGGTCATGGTGCCCTTTGTCGCCTGGTCATTCTACCCTTTGAGAGCCATGGGTACGCTGCACGAGAGAGCATCATGCATGTTCTATGGGAAACTGATAGATGGCTTCAGAAACATTGTGTGCAGAACCCTACTGATGCAAGTGCAGAACTTGATGCCTGTAAGGACGAGGTGAGCAATGGAGTTAGAGACTCTGATAACCAAGCAGTTGTTGCCAGTGGAGGAGGTGGGCCAGAGTTGGCAGACTTTGAGCATGAAGGGTTCTACTCTTTGCCGAGGTAATTGTTATGGTAATGTGTTCTACTCTGTTTAGTTAAGCACACTACTATTGTCAATACATTGTTTTATTGAAACTATTGTGTTTTCGGTTGGATGTCGAAACTTGAAAGTATTGCTGTGCCCATCATTTGGTTTAGTTACGGTGATTGTTTTCTGACTTGTATTTATGCATTTCGTGTCTGAATGACCAATAGTTCGTTTTGTTCTGTCTCCTATGTTCTTGTGTGATCAATGTCTGTTTAGATTCAGTGGCCAGTGTTTGCCCGCCGGGAGTTGACATTGAGCAGCATCAACTGTCAATGCATGGATGCAACAGCAGCGCAGGTGCACGTCCCCTGAGTACAAAATATCATCCACGATTGAGTGTGTTGTTACATAACTTTTAAAACCACCACCCTTTTAAATCAATGCTCATTTTCCTGTGCCTTTCTCTCTTCGATTCAAAGTTTCAAACACATGTTGCTTTCTATGTTTACTTGAAGCAAACTTTGCTAAAATCCACAAGTGAATTGTGAATTAAAGAAGTCTTCAGTCAAGACAACTTTTTAAATAAATCAAGGCTGTATTTAACATGATCTGTGAAAATTAACTTCTGATTTTGAATCATAATTTAAAAATTGTTTTTCATAAACAACTTAAAAGATAAAAATGAGCTAGAGTGATGAACTATGGATGGTAAAAATGAATCAAAACTACTTCTTAGAAGAAGAAAAAAAGCACTATAAGTTAGAATACAAAAGTAAAAAATAAATTACTTTTAATTAAAGCAAAATTTTGATTCAATTTTATAACACATTAGTTTAAGTTGAAAATTATTTCTAACCAAGAATGTTTATAATTTTTTTTAATTGAAAGTTAAAAAAACAACTCAAATTTAGTTTATAAAAATTATAGCAAACATAACTTAAATATAGATATCTTGACGCTATCTAGTTCTTAAACTAGTTATTTGATCCGCATTCTGTCATGAGTTGTCATTTTTTTTTTTAAAAAAATCTGGATATACATGTTATTTTGATATGTTTTTTCTACATAAAAAAATCCAAAGTGTAATTCAAAAAGCGTATTTGATATCTCAAATTGAGACATTTACCTGTTTCTGTTTACTAAATTTATTTATTAAAATCAATGAAAAATAGTAGAAATAGAAACACTTATGAAACTTGGTAAATATAATAAAAGGAAAAAAAATATTATTCAAGGCCAAACATATCAAAAATATTATTTCAAAATAAATATTTTTTTTTTATAAAATAAAGCTTATTTATATAAAATAAAAACCAAATCTTCAAAAATTATATACAAAATATTTTTTTATAAAGAAAACATCTATTCAAAAAAGGCCTGCAAAACTAGTGACCTAGACCATGAGACCATAATAAATAGATATAAAAGAAATTGAAGATAACCAAAAAACCAATCCTTTTTTTTTAATATTGCAGAATGACAAAATCATAAAAGAAAATGAGAAAAAAAAAAGAATCCCTAACAATATCAATTCTTAAAACTTGTGACCCATGTCATTAGATCGGAAGCATGATAAATGGAAAAATTAAGTCCAATCTCCAACAAGTCAAACACTGAATGATGAAATAGAAAAAAAAATCAATCACACAAAAAGATGTAATTAAAAGAATGAGGGTGAAAATCAAAATAAAAATAAATTTGAAGTTATCGAAAAAATCTAAATTGGAGGGTTAAATTGAAAAGAAAAACACTTTAACAAAAGGAAAAAAAATCTAAAGAATGAGGGCTAAATTGAAAAAAATAAAACAGTATAAACTTTGATTGAAAGATGAAATTCAAAACAACAAAACTTTAACAAAAGAGCCAAAGAAAAAAAATCAAGAATAAAAAGAATAAGGACTAAATTGAAAAAAATAATATATAAAAAATTGTAATTTCAGAACTAAATTGAAAATATAAAAACTTTTTTAAAAGGGTCAATGACAAAATAAACAATAAAAAACATAAGAATTGAAACTAAAAAAAATAAAATAAAAGATGACAGATGTGCATTTTCTCTAAGAGAGAGAGAGGATGAAAAAGAAAAAGAAGAATAAGTTAAATGTACTACCTAATAAAATGGAAAAATGGTTAGTGATTGGTACACTCCCTAGTGGAGACAATAAATATAAATTGAGTATATAAGGGGTTGTCGGTGATGATAAGGAGATATGAGATGAGGGTAGATTTTTTTCCCACTAAGATTAGATGATTTAGATATATTTTTAGGGATGGACTAATTAAGTGTCCATCGAGCTCAATTGAATTATTTCGCCAAAACAGTAACTTTATAGGGGTTAGAAAGAAAGAGGGTAGTGTTTAGGTTAGAAGGAAATGCCATGTCAAGTTGTACAATATTGGTGATGATTGTGAAGAAGTTATCGAAGAAAGAATGTATGGCTTATTTCACCCATGCTTTAGAGATAGAAAATAAAGGGATAGAGTTATCAGATATTCCTATAGCTAGGGCGTTTCTCGAGTGATTGCCAGGATTGCCACCTGAAAGAGAAGTCGAGGTCTCTTTAGACATAATATTTGGAACTGCTCTTATAGCTCAGTCGCCTTATATAATAACGCCTACAAAGTTGACAAAATTGAAGATTCAATTAGAATAATTGTTGGACAAGAGGCTTATCCAACCGAGTAACTTATCATGGGGTGCCCCAATGCTATTTGTGAAAAACAAAATGACACCTTTTGACTTTGTATTGATTATAAACAATTGAATAAGGTGACGATAAAGAACAAATACCCTCTTTCATGAATAGATGATTTATTCAACCACCTAAAAAGGGCACATGTGTTTTCAAAGATTAACTTGAGAACATGATACTACCGGTTAAAGATTAAAGAGTTGGATATTCCAAAGATTGCTTTTAGAAGTCTTTATAGACATTACGAGTTTCTGGTAATGTCATTTGGGTGAATGAATGTTTCAGTGATGAATAGAGTCATCTAGCAGTATTTGGACAAATTTATGGTAGTGTTCATAGATAATATATTGATCTATACGAACTCATATTTGGAGCATGAACAACATTTGATATGTGTGTTACAGGCGCTAAGAGACCATTGGTTGCATGCTAAGTAAATGTGAGTTTTAGCTTAAAAATTGTCTTTTTAGGGCATATCATATCAGTTGATGGAATACATGTAGATCCAAGGAAGGTGGAAGGGGTATTGAAGTGGAAGAAACCTACAAATGTCACGAAGATTCATAGTTTTCTTGGGTTTGTTGGGTAACAAAGGAGGTTTATCAAAGGGTTTTCAACGATAACAACCCCTCTGACTTGATTAACCTGGAAAGTATTAAGGTGAGAATGGTTAGAAGAGTGTGAAGAAAGGATTTAGAAGAGGCTTACAACTACTCATGTATTGACACTTCCCTTCGAGTTAGAAGGCTTTATAGTATATAGTAATGCTTTAAAGATAGGGTCAGGTTATGTGTTGATGCAACATGAAAAGGTGATAGTCTATGCTTCATGACAACTGAAAACTTATGAGATCAATTATTTTGTCCATGATCTAAAGTTGGCAGCTGTGGTGTTTGATTTGAGAGTGTGAAGACACTACTTATATGGGTCGCAAGTCCAAATCTTCACGGATTATAAGAGTTTGAAGTATCTGATGTTGCAAAAAGAGTTAAATATGCGGTTAAAATGATGGATAAAGTTGGTTAAATATTACGATTATGTGATGGACTATTACCCGAGAAAGGCCAATGTTGCATAAATGCTCTTCGACGCAAGGAAAAGACATTAATTGGTGAATTGAATGCTTAGGATATAAGAGAAGTAATATAATTGAAGAAATTTGATGCATAGTTAAGAATTGAAATTAAAATGACAGGTCCAGTTGATAAGTTGGATAGATTGTATGTAAACAAAGTAGTCAGATTATATGGAGTACCTGTATCTATTGTATCTGATTGTGATCTTAGATTTACTTCCCGTATTTGGCCTAATATTTAGTATGCCTTGAGGACAGAATTGAAATTAAGTACAACTTTTCATCCCTAGATAGATGAACAGTTTAAGAGGATTATACAGATTCTAAAAGATTTATTGAAGGATGTGTGATGGAATTTAGAGGAAACTACGAAGATCATTTACCTCTAGTGGAGTTCACTTATAATAATAGCAATCAAGCAATGATAGGGATGGCTTCGTATGAAGAAATGTATGGACAAAAATGTTGAACTCCCGTATGTTGGGAAGAGGTAAGGGATACAAAGTTAATGGGATTGGAATTGGTGCAAATCACCACTGAAAAGGTGAAGGTTATCAGAGAAAGAATGAAAGCAGCTCAAGTTAGATAAAAAAGTTATACTGATAACAAGAGAAGGTCTTTTGAATTTGAAGTAGTGAATCAAGTGTTTCTAAAGGTTGCGTCTTGAAAGAACATCATGTGATTTGTCATAAAAAAAAAAGCTAGCGCCGAGATACATATGACCTTTTAAAGTTATTCATAGAGTAGGCCTATTCACATACAAACTAGCATTGCCTTGTATTTGGAAAGAATACACAATGTGTTCCATGTATCATTACTTTGAAAAGCAGAAATAGACCTCACTCATATATTGTCACAAGTCTCCCTGAAGATTAAAAAGGACTTGACTTTGGAAGTGAGACCAGTAAAGATTATAGACTGAGGTGAAAAAAACTTAGAAGTAAAAAGATTCCTATGATGAAGGTATACTATGGAGAAGCTCTCAAATTAAAGAAGAAACTTGAGAAAGAGAATAAAAAATGAGGAAAAAGCATCCCTAATTATTTTCGGATGCAGGTATGAGGTTTAATTTTGAGGATGAAATTTTCTGTTAGGAAAAGAAAATGCAAAACCTTGGTTAAAATATTATGATATTAGTAAAATGCTATGAACTTAACCTAACGATCAAAAGAAACGAATAATAACGCATGCACATTAAATGACTGGAGATAAAGATTTATGAATTTAAATATTAAAGTATGATGAGACTTAAAAATAAACCGAAAAGGAATACCCAATAAAACAAGAAAAATAAAATAAAAATATACTTGAACTAAAGAATAAGGGCAGGATTGTAATTATGAGTATAGAAAAATATAAATAGAAACTTGGCTTCCAAAAGAAGTCAAGTTGGTGGGCTACTGTGGGAGAAAGAGAGAAGAATTTAAGCGAATTCATGGGAAATATTTACTAAAGTACACAAAAGAGAGATATCCAAAAGGATTAAAAAAGGATTTAGAAGGGATTTAGTAAGGAAATTGAAGTAAAAACAAGGGTTATTTGGTTAAAGGAGGCCTGTTTTGAAGAAGAAGAAGGGGAGGAAAATAAGTGAGTAGAAAACTTTTTTTTTTTTTGTTGTTCTTGTCTTTTTAATTTAGTGTGTTTAAGAAGTGAGGAACCTTGATTTGCTATGATTTTGAATTTCTAATGAAAATTTCATATGTTTTGCGTATGGAAATGTTGTGAAAATTGGGTTTGAATAGAAGAATGGTTGAATGAATATTGTTATGATACATTGAGTTTAGTAGAGATGAAAAAGAGGGTATATTGTTAATTGAATGAATCGAAGAAGAAAAACCTACTCTCTTCCTCAATGTGGGTTTCGGTCTAGGGGCGAGAAAGAGGAATTGAAATTGTCGGTATATTTGTTAAGCAAACCATGTGGAACTATATTAGTTAGATGCTAATTTGTAAGAAATTCATTTATAAAAAAATTTAATAAAAATAACAAAGTAAATATTTCATCTTTCAGGATTAAATATATTGATCTACATCTATTTCTTAATTTTTTCAATTACTCTTTTAGTTATTATTGATGGTTTTTTTTTATTTATATAAAAAGTTATCAATTTATTTAATTATATGTTTACATAAACTTTTTGATTTATACTTATGAATCTTTTTATGTAAAAAAAACATCAAAATAACATGCATACCTTTCATTAAAAAAAAAACATTACAACCCGCAATGGAGTAGCATGGATTAAATAGCTAGTGTGTGTTTAAAGTATATATATGTATATTAAATAATAAAATGATATTAAAATATGTATATATCATATATTCTACAGATATATCAATATAATATAAATATATATTTCGAGTTAGTTTTGGATCATGTTATATATATATATATATATTATCCATGAGGTAAGATAACTATTTCAAAAATACTCACCCATTAAAATAAAGTCAGAATCTATCAACTTTAAATTAAATTATCATCCTTATTATGATCACATCATGCTTTTAGCCTGATTTGAGATAAGATAGGATATGTTAGCTGTATTTTGCTGAAATTTTAAAATTTCGATGTGAGATTACAATAATGTGAGATTAGGCATCATCCTGTATGAGATTAAAATTTCAATGTGAAGCTTTCTGAAATTCGCCTTTTTTCTTCACAAGTACAATGTGAAGTAAAGGGTTCTTTGGTATCGGCACACGATTCAAATTTATTTGGTGTTGTAATAATTATTTTTTAAATATTTTTTAAAATTCATTTTTAATATTAGCACTTCCAAATAATCTAAATACATTAAAAAAATTTCATTTTTTTCTTTTAAAAATGCTTTTAAAACACAAACAACTTATCATCCAATGTTTCTTCTAAAATTCATGATTAGGATAGAAATTGAATAAATAAAGATACAAAAACCCAATTGATAATGAATGATGAAACAATGGTGGTTTCAAGAAGTTACATAAAGAACGCACGATGAATGATTGAAAGAGGTTGTCATATAACAAATGATTTGGAGCAGATTTGCTCAACTTGAAATTGATTTATCATGAAAACAACCAACCATTCCTCATCGGAAAAAATAAATAAAATAAATAAATAAACTGAGAAATGATCCAACGAAACTGATCGTGTTGAATTCCATACCCACAAAATTAGCAACAGCAAACATCACCCTCTCCATTCAATTGGGCAAACGATAAACAAGTAGCGGACTCCAAATCCAGAAAACTAGTCCCAAAATCCTGGCCCCTATTGGGCACCATGTCTCATATCATAGGGCAAGCAAGAAATTAGAGCAACTTTTAACCTTCTAGTGACAGTAGAGAAGAAAGCAAAGCTATGTTCAGACTTGTTTTTAAATATGAAAACAAAAGACTTCGACGACAGCTTCAACGCTTAACCAGTAATGTTTTTGTATTCCAGCATAAAAGAAACGAAAAGAAAAGGAAAAACCTGCCCATCAAACTCATCAAGCTTCATTGCATTTCTGTTTCATGAACTAGCTGGTGCACAAATAGCACAGCCAAAAAGAAAAACTAATATTCAAGTAACATGGCGACAGAGTGAAAGACGTTAACATTCCAGCAAAAAAGGAAAGGAAAAAGAAAAACCTGCCCAGCTTCATTGCATTTCTGTTTCATGAGCTAGATGTGCACTAACCAACAAATAAAAAATGAAAAAAACCCTAATATCTCAAGTAACAAAACCATAGGAGCATCACAACGATGGAGTGGAAGACATTAAACTTCATACATTTACGTAGAAAAATTATGTGCTGCACATCTTAGACAAGAAATTTATTCTTCAAAGTCAGAAGGCTAAGGACCAGCAACCTGAGATTCAGACACAATTGGAACAAAAAAGAATGACAAAACAAAATATACTCTGACGATGTCCATAACACCATGGCAGAGGCATAGGACATGATTTATTCTTCCACAACAACACCGATCTCACCTTTTTCCAGCAAGTCATAAAATGATCTCACTTTCCTCTGCTCGTTCCAGTGATGCATTTTCCAAAGACTACCAGCAGCCAAGCCAAGTGCAATCCCAATACAAATCTCCTTGACAACACTTGGTCCTTTTAAGGTCACATGAGCAACCCTACCGCCGGCCATTTCACTTTTCTGGTAACCTGCAAGCAACATTTTCTTTATTTTTAGCACCCACAAAAGAATTCAGGAAAAAATAGAAACATGTACAATTGCAATAGGCCAAAAAAGAAAATCCCTCAATAGTTATATCTATACATAGACTAAAACGGCTCCATTGCCCTTCACAAAAGAATAAGTATAATTGGCTGGCTACTCACTACCAAGAAAAAATACGAACTTTGTCCTTTTAGGAATAAAAATACAAGGAAAAAAAAAGGGATCAGAACAAGGCAAAGCAAAAATAAGTAATGCAGCCTGTAAACCAAATTACAAATTTAAACAATTCATAATCCGATCATTCATTTGTCATTTAACCCATCATCATCATCATCAAACAGATTAGTATCAGAGATCGCCTTTGACACGATCCTGTATAAGTTGCACGGAAAATCTTCAATTTGTTATAAGTTCACCGCCCCGCCCCATTTTCATGTCAGCAAAACTTGACACGAGTGGACAGACAAATTTCAACTTGCACACAATAAAAAGAGATCGCGTGAAATTAGAAGAAAAAAAAAATATGGAACCCTATTTAAATTAAATGATACAGTAGTTAACAGAGAGGAAGAGTTCGTTCCAAGATAGATGTAGATCAAGCAAGAGCGAGGGAGGGAGAAGCTAGGGTTTGCTGACCTGAACTTAAATGAACAGCTGAGAAGCTGATTACGGAGGTTCCACAGAAACGAGAGCCTAATTATGTTTGTGAATCTTCTCTAACACCGAGGGCGTTTGTTGGACAGGCCAAGGAATCGTTCGGAGCTTTTTTTTATTAAACCCGCCCGGGATTGACCTGGTAAATGGATCAGATTCTGAATCACACAGGTTAACTAATTTGAGTTAAGTTAACCTGAAAAAAAATATTTTTTTATTTTAATATTTTATATAAAAAATTAAAAAATATTCTATGTAAATATAGACTATATATAATTATCCTGAAAAAAAAATTAAGTAATATATATATATATATATATATATATATGTATATCATAAAAAAAATTAAAAAAATAATGAATTTAAAATGATATTATATATATAGCTATTTCACGTGAAAAAGTTAAAAAACATCTAATCTTTACTAGTAATCATGAATGAGGATGGCATGAAATGTTAGCATGATGACCCTTTCATTACCTGGATCTCTTAGTGATTAAAGAGTGTTTATGGTTTGGAACTTGGTGAATGAACACATAATGGTGACCTGGGGTTCAAGGATAAAAAGGTTGTCTTTTGTGTATGACAAGTTTAAGAGGATGAAAAGAGTGAAGGTAAAGATTTTTTTTTTTAACGGTGGTAGTTTTCTCTTTTCTCAAAGCAATTTTTTTTTTTTTAGTTTAATTTGGGTGTCCGGGCCAGCTTGCGCGCACCTCGACTAATCCCACGGGTCCTGAAATTAACGATCATGTAAGCCTCCAGTGGCCATCATGTGAGCAACCACAGGGCTCGAACCTAAGACCACAGAGGGAGCAAACCTCTTTGTCCCAAACTCTTACCACTGAGCCACCACCTAGATGGTTGCAATTTTACTTATCCTATAATGATAGAACATGTGGGTAAGGACCATAAGACACTTCCTCTCTGAAATTTGCCCTAACAACATCCTTAACCTAAAAATATAGCTCACTGGAATTAATGACCTACGGATACAACCTGAGGCTCCTTGCTATAATTCTTCAAAGACTATCTTTTTTGAAGTTCGATGGATCACATGTTTTTACAACAACTTGTTCTCCTAACGCTAGACTTTTCTTAGCTTCAATGGTTGAAGAATTATAAATGTTTGTGTATATGCTTTATAATTAATCAGTTGGTTATACGTGTTACTAACTTTATTTATATAAACATATTTATTTTTTAATAAAAGCTTTATTTATCTTTAATATTCATTAAATATTTGATTAATGAATCTAAAGTAAAGATAAAGTTATTGGGACAAAAATATTTTATAAAAGAAATTATAAAATTGTTATATATAGGATTCATATTTCATCAAAACATTATTTCTAATTGTTTTTAGTCAATGCTCTATTAAGATTGCAGATTAATTAGATTCGTTGAGATTGATACATATTATGTTCTTTTCTTTATTAAATGAAGCAATTGTTCTTATAAGCTAAGGTATTAGGGGTATCTAGAACTAATATGTAGATGTTTATCATATGACATGTATACTGAACTGAATCACATAAGAATTCCATATGGATAGATCACTTGTGTCTATGAAAATGATCATATGACGATTGTGTAACTAATCCTTAGACTTGAGATCACTAAGTTATCTTATAAAAGAAATGTTATGCTTTGATCCTACAACATATTGTCCTAATTAAGGGTAACAAACAGGTGAATATTAGGTATAACATGAACTATATAAAGATATTTGAGTAATCAAGAGAGGATTCATCACCGTAGGTGAATTAGAAAAAATGTTCAATATATTCTCAAATAATATTGATTGTTGCGCAAGGTGGAATGAGATTTGAAAAGAGTTTTAAATCTTATTCAAAGAATCAATTACTATAGTGTTGAGATCAAGGTTGTTAAAATCACGAGTTGACTCGTAAAATCATACGATTTTACAAGTCAACACATGTTAAATGTGTGAAATCACTTTGAAAACTCGAAAATTGTTAAAATCGAACTACAATCGAGATTTTAAAAACGATTTTACGATTTCAACTAAAGTATATATACTACACCAAATTTTTACCTCCAACCCTCCACATCAACACCAACCACCCATACAACATTTACCCTAGCCTTTCTTAATTTCTTTCTCTCAACCGTTCAACAATCAACCACCACCAACAACAACCCTTTTTTTTCCATCATCGATTACGTCCTCTTCCCCAGCCACTATGAGTTCCAGACAGTGGCGTCCTCTCCACCAACAATTATAAGTTATTATGTACTTTTGTTTATTTTTTTCTTCCCATCATGCACTAGCTAATGATCATTTTACATTATTGCTCTTTTTTTTCTTTTTAATTTATGAATTTCTTTCGAGTAATATACTTGTGTATTCAAGTATTTATTTTTTTTCTCTAGATTGAAAAGGGTCAATAGCCCTAGGCATGGAGTACTTGGTTTTTGGGATCAAGAAATGGTAGTAAGAAATGAGTGCCTAAAAAGGTGAAGACAATGCTATATATTGGCCACTGCACAATATCTTCATCCCCCCACCTTTCCAAGTATGCAATCTAACTATGGTTAGAATTGGATTGTTGCTTGCTAATCTTTCTTTAGACAATTATGTATGATGTGAAAAAAACAACACACAATTCTTGTTTCTCGTACATAATTCAAGCTCTAGACTAAAGTTACTACAATTCTTATTCTTTGTTATTTTATGAGTCAGGCGTAACCACCTTAGCACACTAGTAGATTATTTGTTTTAAGTTTGTTAATTATTAGTTAATGAAAATTTATGGACATGAATAATTATATTGTATTTTTAAGTTACTTAAATTATGCATAAATTTTTATTTGAACCATGCATTATAAGGTGCTTGAATTATGTACGAGTTTTTATTTGAACCTTATATTTTAAGATACTTGAACTATGTATGAAAAAAAAATTCTTATAATTTTATAATTTTATGTACGAGTTTTTATTTGAACCTTATTACGATCCGTTTTTACAATCCGAGTTTATATTACATTTTTCATGTTGTGTCAAAAATGCGATTTTGACAACCTTGGTTGAGAATAAACATGATTTGATAGAGTAGACACATTTCATGCTATATATCTAAATCAAGACATTGTTGATGAAGGATAATAATTACACTGAGAACTTGGTCATTGAAAGGTTATGTCAAACCAATTATGACTTTTCTAATATTTAGAGGATCATAACACATTGTTAGATGTTATATTTAATCTTTAAATATAAATTAATCGATGAATTGAAAATAAATTATTATTTTTTAATTTTTTTAATCCTATTTTATTTAGAACTATAATTTAAATTTGGACTAACTTATTAAGGAACTTAGTAGGTCACATACATAAGAATCATTGGTCAGTAATTAAATTGGATAATTAATCAAGTGTGACTTAATTATAAATAAATTTTAGAAATTAAAGACTAGAATGTGATTTTTACATGGAATTACAATTCTAGACCTAGAAAAATCAAGTAGAGACTTTGCTAAATAAATTTCTAAAATTATCCTAAAATAATTTATTGGATATTATTTAGGGAAAAATTTATATTTTTCCATTTATTAGGGTTTTCATGTTTTCTTATGAATAGAATGTTGTGCCTCTTATTTTCTGTACAGTATAACAATACACAAAACACCTAAAAAATACAAAAGAAAATAATAAGCACTCAAAGGCATATTATTTTTTCTCTCCTAAAAAGGTTTAAGATATTTATCACTAATGGTTCGTGTGGATTACCATTAGAGGCTGGATACTTAGATGACTTATAATTTGCGATAACTCAACCTTAAAACAATTATTCAAAGTAAAAAAGAACATCCGATCTTGAGGTAATCTCTATACAAACCCTAAATAATTCTAGATCTATCTAAAAAAATCCTTACGACCCTCGGAAAAAATTTAAATTTATTGTTTTCATTACGTGAATGTATTTTAAGAAACCTAACAGTTGTATCAAAGCCTTTGTTAGAAAATTAGAGTTGTTGATTCTATATTTTGATTGTTACTGGCATTAATTGTGAATTAATTTTATGTGCAAAATAATTATTCCAAAAATTAATTTTTATCTCCTAATTTCTTTCATGAAAAAGGTATTGTTCCGGCTAGATATGGCTAGATTTTTTCATACCTGGCCATTAAATAAAAATAAAGGTGTTAAATGCTTATATGGACGTATTTAGTGGTGCAGCGACAACCATTATTGTTGCTGCTATGGTAGCCTCTGATATGGGTAGTCCCCCCATGCCGACAACAACTGTTGCTGCTTAGGAAGAAGATAAAGGCAGAATTGTAATTTTACCCCATAGCAAAATGTTAGGTTTTGGGGAAAATTGATGAATTTGCCCCTACACCTTACAACTTTTTACAATAGGGTTTCTAAATTTATTTCTTATTAAAATATGATACATGAGATAGAATTACGATTATGTCTCTCCATATATAAAATATTAATTTTATATTTTAAAACTAAAACCTAAATTAAATTAATTATATAATTAATTTTCCTATTAGGATTAGGATTGAATTAAATTCAATATTTTTTTGTAATATCATAATAGGATTAGGATCTAATTAAAAATAAATATTTAAGAAAAATAATTTTTCTAATTGAAGAGAGTTTTGAAACTAGAAAGTTTTATGTAATAGATCCTAAAATAGTTTAGGTTGTTAATACAAATTTTAATATGATTAATTTTCTTATTGAATTTTAAATATTATTTTTAAAGAAATATTTTATTAAAAAAAATTTATTATGTTTTTGAAATTATTAAATTAGATTTGATTTAATATTTCTAAGTGTTAAAAATATTATTTTAAAATTACATATAAAGTTAATAATTATAATTGAAGCATGAAATGTATTTCTTTATGCATATTAAAGTATTATTATGCATGATGGATAATTATGAAAATTTAAAGACCAATGTGATTTTGTTTTTTAATGGTTGAATGATTGTAATATTAAATATGACATGCATGTCTTACATTTTCTCTATTTTTTTTCTAGGGTTGTAAAATTCTTTTCTCATCTAATTCCTCTTAAATTTAACTCGAGGTTTATTATTTAATTATATAAATGTTATGTAATTTTAAATTTTAAATATGAAATATTATTTTGTAATCCAAGACGAAGAAAGAACGGAGAAAAAGGCTACAACTATGGTGCTGACAAAGAACTTATGAAGATTTGTTGCAGCTACCTAGGTTTTAACCACTTAATTCTTTTTTATGGCTTGAGAGAGTTATCTTAGATCTGTCCATAATCATCTAATTAGAATGATATGTTAATGGTGTATGTTTATATATAATTTTTATGTATGATATATCACTAATGTCATGGAACGAGACTTAATTAAAATAATAAATCTCTCATTTATATGTTAACTACATGTTGAGAATATGATTTATTGCTTTCTAATTTTATATGTATAAAACTAGAGTTCTATTCATAGATATCTTGTTGAGCTACTCAAGGTTATCGTTAATCAAATATATTTAATGCTATAATATTAGGCCTTATTTAACTAACTTATATGATTTGGATGAGTTATTTATGATTATATAATATTAGAGGCAATAGTTAGGCGAAACATATATGATAAGTTTAGACAAAGAGTTGTCACCTAACTGATCTAAGAGTCACATAAAAATATGATTGATAAGCTATATTATATATTTAATTTAATTTAATTTAATTTATTTTTATTTGTTGAGTTACTTAAGTCGTGAAAATTAAATTGGATCCTAGTCTACTAGAAGATCTAAGTGAGGTTTCTCAAATTAATAGTAAGGGTTATTAAGTTGTAGGAAAATAATGGGAGGTCAAATTATGATTAAAGACTTTATCTAAATTTAGTTATAAATATTTATGTATGAAACCAATACTTGCTATCTTTACATGAATAGATTGATAGATTACCATGAGTAAAAATAAATATATTCATATGTAGCATATTTGATGCTAATAAATTATCTGAACCAAACTTCTTTGACTGATATCGAAATATGAGACTTGTTCTGAAACAAGAAACAAAGTTATATGTTCTTGAAAATCATATTTCTCTTATCCTTGATGACAACACTTATGATAAAGTTAGGACTAAATATCAACGTCATCTTAATGATGATTAGTAGGCTACATGTGTGATGTTAGTCAGCATGTCACTTGAACTTCAAACACAACTTAGGAATATGGAAGTCCATATAATAATCATGCATCTTAAAAAGTTGTTTGATGTGGCTAATAAGACTGCAAGGTGTGAGACCTTTAAGAAATTGTTTCAATGTAAATTGATAGAGAGTTCCTCGATAAACACTCATGTGTCGAGAATGATTGATAATTTTAGAAATTAGGCCAATTAGGCTTTGTTATAGACCATGAGTTAACAATTGACTCCATCTTGTAGTCTAAACATGGAATCCTACTTTGGGCATCAAGAAAGATATGGATATTTATAATTATTATGGAAAAGAAAAACATTAAAGAAAGATTTTACAAAGATTATCTTGCAACCATGAAGGCTAAAAAATCTTATTGAAGTTTCTGCTTCATGTGTGTTTATGATTGAATAAAGGTAAAATAGACCTATGAGTTGGTAAAGAAGCAAGGGTTGCTGCATTAATTTTACCAAGTGGGTTGATACTAAAACTTGATAATTTATATTTTGTTATAGAACTTTCTAGAAACATAGTATCCATTTTTGAATGGATTTAAATTTATTATTAGGAGCAAATGTTGTTCTTTCTATAATAATAATATTTATTATGGATCTATCACTTATAAAAATGTTTTGTATATACATGATCTTAAAATGTCCATGTTCAATATAAATAGCAAGAAGAACGAATTAGATAATCAATATCCAAATCATTTATGACATTGTAGACTATATCATATCAATGAAACGAGAATCACTGAGTTATATATAGAATAGTATTTAATCCTTTTGATTATGAATTATATGAAACTTGTAAAACTTGTTTAGTAGGTAAAATGATCAAAACACCCTTTATTTAAAAACTAAAAGATCTAATGAATTGTTAGGTTCAATATATACAAATATATATAAACCAAGAACAATTCATGCCAAAGATGGATATACATGTTTCATCATTGATAGCCATATTGGATATGGTCATGTGTATTTGATGAAAGTCTAAATAATTTAAAAGGTTCAAATAATTCATAAATAAAGTTGAAATATAAATTGGAAAGAATATTAAGATACTTTGATCAAATTAAGGTGGTGAATACTCAATCAAACATTTTCCAGATTATCTAAAAGAGAATAGGATTCTCCTCCAATAGAGTTTTTGAAAGGAAAAAAATGTACATTATTGGATATGGTGCAGTCTATGAATCTTTCAAACTCAAGGTTCACAATCTCTTAATTCTCAACATTTTTAACATATATATTTTCATATCAAGGGTATCTAGGCACCACCATCTACCACCTACCAACCATGTAGGCTTTTCATATCAAGCCATTAGACACCTTAACTAAGAAAAATGGATTAGATTGTTTGAACTAAGAGATGAACTAATTATCCAATACATAAGTCTTATTTCTAAGCTACTTGGATATTGTAGGACCTCATCAATATCAGCAAGTGATGCCTATTTCGAGTTGATGGAAAATGTAGATTGTTGGTCACTAGGCTTCAAAACACCATCAACACATGCATTTTGACTCTTTTTGTGGACCTTCCAACCTAGAATAAAAGACCAAATACATTTCCCAAACTCCCATTTATGACTATTTAGTAGCTTAGTAATTGGAAGAGAACTTTTTTCACCAGTAGATAATCCATAACAATATATCAATCATGGTCAGATCTTTTAAAAGCAAAATAATATAGCAGTTTCCGGCAATAAATCACTCGTGTAGTGTTTGGGATTGTAATTGGACCACAATTTTGAAATTTTTTGAATTCTTTATCTTCCAAATATTTTTTTGTGTTTTTGGATCGTTTTGATTTGTTTATGTCAAAAATAAATTTAAAAAAAATAAAAAAAACATTATTTTGATTCTTTTCCAAGCGAAAAACACTTTGAAAAACAATTTCTACCACAATCTCATACACGCTATAATCAAGTTCTTAATCTTATATCATTTCTTGTTCTATTGATCATTAATCAAACAAGTACATTGGTGTTCAATGTAAAGTTGCTACCCTAATATAAACAAGTTTGCATATAATTCTAAAGTACCAATAAGACCATTCATCCACTTATCTTTATGAAAATGAACCAAGTTGCCATTTCCTATAATCCAAATAAAGGCACACATAACAAACTGTCTTCCATAATAGCAAGGTGCTAAACGAGGCCCTAAACTACGTTACGGGTTCATATTATTTTTTTGCATAAAATGTTTAGGTGCTGTAAGCACTTTTTTTTTATTTTATAAAATCCAATCACCAAGGTAACAGTCCCGACCAACCAAATAATTTGGTTTCATTTGAATAAAATGAAAAAAAAAACAGTAATAACAAATAGAGAAAAACAAAAGTGACTACAATAACCAAGGATAAAAACCTTATCCGCAAAGAACATGGAAGGAAGACATAGGATAAAAAAGGGACAAAAAAACTAGTGTGTGTCAACTTAAGCTAACATTGCAGACATGTAATTTTGTGATTAAAGGGTGAGTTGGTCTGGATTAATCTATCAAACTTACTAGAGATCATGAAGTCGGGATACCTAAATAGAAAAAGTTTGAAGAAAACCACAGAGCTAATTTTTTTTTTTTATAAAAAAATACAATGTCAAACTACAAAATTGGAAAAGAAAAGAAAATAAGATAACAAAAAGATGTCAAATCCTATTAACTTTTCAAACTCGTGACCTGGGCCATCAGACCATTAGCACAATGCATGAAAAGACTGCAAAGCTCAATCCCTAATAAATGAAACGTTGAAGGACAATATTGGATAAAAAAATAAATCACATAAAAAGACTTCAAATAAAAAATAGCAATTAAAAGAATGAGGGTTAAAATCAAAATAAAAAAAATAAATTAGAGGACAACAAAAAATTTTAAATTTGAGGGTTAAATTGAAAAGAATAATAACCATAACAAAAGGATAAAAAAAATAAAAAGAATCAGGATGAAATTATAAAAAATAATAAACCATAAATTTGAATTAAATGATTAAATTAAAAACCAATAAAATTTCTATAAAAATGCCAAGTAAATCAAAAGAATAAGGATCAAAATGAAAAAAAAATATGATAAAAGAAGTGAAAAACAAAAAATATCGACTCGCGTTAACTTTCCTAAACTGTGGTAAGGTAATGAGATGGGGATAACCCAACAAATCACTCTTCTAAAACCTAACTCGAACCAGCGGTTTGAACCATAACTTGGGTGATTTAAGGTGTAGGTCGAGTTGGTTTCCATAAAAATAGGCATAGAATTGACATGGTATTATCCTGTCAAAAAAACAAATTGTCCCGCAACCCAATTAGCCATGGGAAAACCTAGTCAAAACTCGTTGACCTTTTTATTTTCTTCTTTTTAATTTGTTTTTTTCAAAGTCATGTCATTTCTACATGTTTATAAAATAAAAAAAAATAAGGTGACTCGAGTTAACTCAGGTCAACCTACCTAATTCTTATATTTCTTAACTTTTATAGTTCACTGTCATTGTTTTTCATCTTATAATCATGACTATTTTTCCATGTTGTTCTTTCATATATTTGTATGGAAAATATAAGTTTTGATTATTCTACCTTACATAATGAGTGAGATGGTCTCCTATTGTGTTAAATGTTTTGTTTACATTAACTATAAACATTATTATTCTCTCATTGGCTCAAACTGAGCCATTTTGAATAAATGGTTAAACAAGTTTTGTTTTCTTTCCTTCTATGCTCTTTGCTCAAACTAAGATTCCTTTTTTATATTGTTTTCCTTCGCTGGCTCATAAACTGTTCTTATTTGCTGTGAGATGTAGTATGATATCCTTATTGGTTTATAAAAGTAGGAACTTGTATGGCTATTCCTAGTTTGAATAAATGGTTGTGTGCTTTTCGATAGATCTTGTTTTAGGGTATCTTAGTGTACTTCCTTGCATGAATGCATGGGAAAGAGAAATGGAAATGCAGCCACTACATGTCTATAGGGTCTTTAGTTAAGGGAGCTTCCTGTTTTATTTTCCAGTGACAGTTTGCAATGAATTTGGCTGGGATGTGTTATTTTGGGCATTGATGACCTTTTCTTTTAGTCAAGCTTTTTTGGTTATAAAATTTAGGCTTTTGATAACATAAAAGTAAATAGGTTGGGCTTTGTTATATGGGGTTTTGCCATTTATAATCTGTCTTAAATGAGTTCTCAGTTTGGTTTAATTTCTGGCTTATTATACTGACTTGGGTCATGAAGATATAGGCTTTATGTCATTGGATTATGCATAATAATCTTGGGTTGACCTTGATTGCTTTGTGAGCTGATTTGATTTGTTTTTGGGCTGTGATGTTTATGGAATTCCAAGCTTACAACATTTTGCATGATAAAAAAAACTAAATTTTTTTTTTGCTTACGACCAAGTTCTTTTAAAAAAAATTGTTTTTGCATATCTTGGCATTGTACAAAAAGAAACCTTTGTTTTATTCTTCATAAAAAGAAATTTTGCATATTCTAGCATTTTTTTATATTTATCCTAGAGTTTTACAAAAGATGAAAAAACAAAAGTATTTTGCTTGCATACTTGGACTTTATAACAAGTTTATAAAATTCATTATAATTTGGTATAAATTAAAAGACATATTAGACTGACATACCCAAACTTTAAAAATGAAACTCGACCTTGATTTTTATCAAAATAAAATATCTTGATGCTTATCTCTATTGTTTTGAGTTAATGGACTCATAGTGAGCCATTACTTGAAGCACAAAAAATAATAAGAATAGTTTTTCAAAATAAAAATTTTCAATTCAAATAAAAAATAATAAGAATAGTTTTTCAAAATAAAAATTTTCAATTCAAATAAAAATTTCAAGAATAGAGAAAATATATATTCATTGACGCAAAAGTTAGGAATACCGACTTTAGTGATATTCACCAATGCTAAAATTGACAATATATTTTGGATCATAATTCACTAATGCTAAGGTTAGGAATATTAGCACTTGGATTGGTAATAAATTTGAACTCTAATATTCACTAATGCTAGAGTTAGGAACATTAGATCTCTTGCATGTAGTACTTACCAATGCCAGATTTGAAAGTATATCTTAGCTGAATATTCACTGGCGCTAGAGTCAGAAATATTATAGGCAAAAAATAAATAGTAGAGCATAATAGACCCTTAGCAATTTAGGACAAGACCAATAATACAACCTACTTTAGGTATAAAGCTTTAAGGGTGATAATATCTTTCTTTTTGAGTAACCAGTCATTTACCATAAAATCTCTATACATAAGTTTGAACTTTTTAGAGATCATAATATTAGATGGTGACTCTATAAGTAAGACTTTTTCCATTAAAAAAAAACATGATGTCAGGTATGTGTTCTTTCCTCTCTTTTTTAAAGGTCATTGCAATGTCGGGTAGCGACATAAATAAATAAAAAACCTTTAGCCATCCAAACTTTCTCCCTCGAAAAACAACTTCTCCTTGCAAATTAACATTGTTTTCCACTCATCTCCAGCAATGGCAAAATCCACCCCACTTCTTTGGTAACAAAGCAGTAGCCCCACCACCACGCGACACCATTTTAACATCTCACTTTTCTTCCTTATAGTCCAAGCCTTTCTTCCCCTCTCTAACCAAACCAAACACCATGACAAAGCCCATCTTTTGGTTGATCACCTCCTTTATCAATTTAGTCTTCCAACCATCAAACAACCCCTCACCTCATGTCATGTTGATAGAGCCACCAAGAGTAACAACCAAACATAGTAAGGTAGATAAAACTGACAAGAGAAAGAAGTTGATCTTCTCTTGACTCGATCTCCCCCCACAAGCATTGGTGTGCCTCATTGCTAGTAAGAGGAAGAGAAGATGCACTTTATCTAGTTGGTCTCATGCACCAACTCTTATTGGAACATGATTCCATTTGTTAATAGTTTATTTAACAAAACAACATGTGTCTCTCATGCACCACCACTTTTCAACACACTTCTAATAGCTTTTAGATGATTTTTGTACCTTTTAAAGGTCGATCTTAAACCTCAAATGAATATTTATGTGTTTTGAATGGTTTGATGTATTGTTGATTGTTGTGAACTTTAATTTTTCAGGATTGTGGACTGTGATATTTTAGTGCAAGTTTAGTGTGTATGGCGATTGTTGATTTATTACGTATATAATATTATTGTCCATAAAGTCAACCCAATATAAATGAACCATTCAGTTGTTATTCAAGGATGTTGGCACATGAAAGACAAAATTCCTTGATTTGTGATTTGATTTCACTATATTCAAAGTTATTTAGAAACATGTTATAATTTTTCTCATAGTTTTGTTTTGTAATGATAATCGTTATTATTTATAAATCCAACTTAGGATAAATAAATCATTTGATTATTGTTCAATGATGTTGACAAGCAAATAACAAGAGCTATTATTAATATATGACTCCTCATTACTTATATCTAAAAAAAAAAATTACAAATCTTTTTATAATTAATATATGTTAAATGTTGGGTTTTATTTATTAATCTTTTAATTTAACATTAATGTTTTATTACTATTAGGTTGGTTGCATACTACAAGAGGGTTGAAAAACTATATTTGTGCTTCATAACATTAAAGAAGAAAATGAAGGATAAACCTATGTGTCCTGGTGGTACAATGTTTGTCGCACTATACTTGAAACTTTTGGAGAGAGGTTAACTCTTGATGATGTTATGGACCTAGATGCAGTCGTGCTATTGATGAGCCCGGATCATTCAGTAGACGACAAAGACATAGATAGATAAATGAGTTATGTTGATATATTTTGGGATTCCAATTCCTAGAATGATATATTATTTAAGTATTTAAGATTCATTTTACATGTATATGTTTTTTTTTTATTTGCATTCCTGGGACTACTTGTAATTATGAAATGTGAGAATTTATTAAGTTTTGTTATTGTGTTTCTTTGCATGTTTTTTGAAGTGAGACAAAATTTTGGGTATAGTTCCCAAATAGGGAAAACTCGACCTAAATTTTGATAAATTCAAAATTTCTTAACTTTCTAAAATCATTAACTAAATTAAATTCCAGATTAACAAACTAAATAATAAATCTCATAAGAAACATTTATTTTTGTTAGATTTAAATGTTGGAGAAATTTGTTGCTGGGAGGGGTAGTAGCCTCATTGCCAATCCTCTAGCTTAAGCGGCCGGCCGATTCACATAAAAACAATAACTTTATGAAAATTTTCTTCCAAATATATTTTATGAGTCAAAATATATATTTTTGTCCAACTTGTAAATAAAAAAACAGAATCCAATTAAAATCTCAAAAATTTATTGTTCATACAATAGTTGTTCTTTGTTTTTTAGTTTCAACCAATCAGCTGATTTAAATGACCATTACAAACCAGTCGAATGGTTTGTCCTTCTTAATAGTACTAAAATTTAATTGATGTCACGGTTATGAACCATGACATCAATTAAAATCTTATCATGATTGTAAACTACGGCATTTAATTGATATCACGGTTTAGAAACGTGATATTTGATTAAATGTCGTGATTTTAAACAGTGATATTTAAATAAATATCACGGTTTTGAATATAATATTTAAATAAATATCATATTTCTAAATTATAAAATTAATTAAATATCATGGTTTAGAATCACGACACCTAAAAATATGCTATTTTATCAAGTTTTTTTTTTTTTCTGTAATTGTGTTAATTTGTCGTAACTTTTTATTTTGTATGGTAATTGCCGAATTTGTCCCATCCAAAATAGGTTGGATGGTCCCTCGAATTAAACTACAGAGAAAGTCGTTCGTCATACTTCATAAATCCAGATCACTTGCATGTGACAACTTTGTTTATTATGAAAACGGATGACAATTATTTTTTGACTATTCCCACGATGTTTCACGTAATTGTCCTGTCCAGCTGTGCCTCCCCACCGTCGTCGTCCTTGCATTTTTCTGGTTACAGATGGTGTCTTGTAAGATGACTAATCCACCCCCTCCAATGGGTTCTACTTCTGTCGCTTGCATCTCTTGCAAATCAAGCAAAGCCAACTCATCCAATAACAGTGAAGTTGTTTAAGTTGTTATTGTTCTTTAAAAAAATTAATTTTTTTTATATTATTTTGATATACTAATTTTAAAAATAAAAAAAATATTATTTTAATATTTTTTAAATAAAAAATATTTTAAAAAATAACTGCTATAATACCTTACAATAAACAGGGACAACACAGTTAAAAAGGATATGTAAAATAAAATATTCTTGCTTATTAATTCAGTTGTTCTCCTAAAAGAACTGGAAAAGGGGAATAAATTAGGGAAAAACTTCGATATCAAACATGATGCCTTAGTTTTTCTTTTCTTGACGAGAGTTTAAAGGCTAGTCTGTTCATGATGATTGAGATTTGTAAACACCTGAAACACTAAGAATTAATTAACGGGTGGATTAGCCATTGGATTTTTGTCTTTTTTCTAATTTCTAGACCTTTTGGATTTAAAAAGAAAAAGGAAGGAAAGAGAGTTCAAGTTTCAAATTAACAGGTTTTTTTTTTTTTCTTGGTAAATATTCTCTCCACACTTTCTTATTACTTGAAGAAACAGAAATACCCCCAGAAGACAGCATATGGCAGCCTTCTCTGTCAATGTCCCCCTCTCCCCTTCAAACTCCCTTCCACATCAAAAGACCAATTTTCTACAAAGACTTTCGAAACTCTTTTGAAGTAGACCTTCATTTCTTAACGCACAACAGAGAGACTAATTTTCAGAAATGGACAGGCAGAGAAGTTTCTCCTTCAAATCCACAAGATCCTTGGTATTTTCTTTCACAATCTCTTCTTTATTCTTTCTCGTATTTTTTACCATCTGGGTGTCCAAATCTACCCCTTCAATTCTCCAAGAAACAAACTTTGAGCTCAACAAAACCTCCCTTGTAGCGAGTTTAAAACCACTTAGTGTACAGCCCTTCAGTGACTTGACTATAAATTCCTCATCATCTGACGTGAAAAGTTCAATTTTTGTAGATACCCATTTTAGAGAACCTGAAAATATTTCTGGATTTGCTAGCATTTCAGTTATTAAAAGAAAGGGCAACGAATCTGAAACTAGTGAGAAAGACAGAGATGGTGTAAATGGTAGTTTTAGCACGGTACAAGAGATTGCGCTGGTACCAGAAACTGCGAGTGTTGAAGAGAAGAAGAGTAGATCAATTTCAACGCAGAGAATTGAAGTTCAGAGTAGTGAGAATATTGCAGAAGAGACTAGAGGAGCTGCTTCACAGGAAAAAAATGAAGCTCCAAACAAGGAGGGGATTCGAAAGAAGAAAAAAGGACCAATTTCAGTGGCAAATATTAAGACTTCGAGGAATGAAAGAAACAAAGAAAAGAGCATGAGAGAGTGTGATGTTACAAAAGGGAGGTGGATCTATGATGAGAACTATCCTCTCTACACAAATAGTTCATGTCCTTTCATAGACGAGGGCTTTGATTGTGTTGGCAATGGGAGATTGGATAAAGATTACATGAAATGGAGATGGCAACCTCAAGACTGCAACATCTCAAGGTACATCAATTTACATCAAACAGTCTTTCTCTTTCCTTTTATTTTGAAAAAGTAGGGGCTTTATGATTTAATTGAAAGGGCAATGGTGGAAAAGACAGAAGCACACAATGTTGAAAATTCTTTTCGTTTTGAAACGGGGTGTTGTTCCATTCCACAGATTCAATGCGACAAAAATGCTGGATTTGATTAGAGGGAAGAGGCTAGTTTTTGTCGGCGATTCAATTAACAGGAACCAATGGGAATCCATGCTGTGCATGCTAATGGGAGCTGTTAAAGATCCTAAGAAGGTGTATGAGACCCATGGAAGGAGAATCACCAAGGAGAAAGGGAATTATAGCTTCAAATTTGTGGTAAGATCAAATTTTGCGATACTAACAAGTTATTCTGTTGGACTTGTTGCTGATTTTTGAGATTGGTTTTGCAGGACTATAAATGTACAGTTGAGTACTATGTGTCACATTTCTTGGTTCATGAGAGTAAAGCAAGGATAGGGTCCAGGAGAGTGCAGACATTACGAATCGATGCCATTGATCATGGTTCATCAAGATGGAGAGGAGCTGACATTTTGATTTTTAACACTGCACATTGGTGGTCTCACTTCAAAACAAAAGCTGGGTCGGTATATTCTTGACCTACTCAACGTCAGAACCTAGGCTAGTGCATAGTTTTTATGGGAATTCTGATTTTTCAAACAAAAAATTGCTACTGCTGGAAGTTTTATTAGGATCTGGTTTCATTAAGAAAGCATGGAATATATTGGATGTGGCAAACTAACAACATTATTACCAGCATGCAGGGTGTCTCTAAAATAGAGCAATATAACTTTGGAAAAGACCATCTGTAGTTTTAATATCTTTGCTTCCTTGTATCTATATCAGGTCGTTTGTAACTTCTGCTGACCTTGTAACAGGATCAACTACTACCAGGAAGGTAACCAAGTTCATCCCCAGCTTGATGTTTCTATAGCTTTCAGAAGAGCTCTAATGACCTGGGCATCATGGGTTGATAGGCACATTAATCCGAGAAAGACTCGTGTTTTCTTTCGAAGCTCGGCGCCTTCTCATTTCAGGTATGTTCAGTGCTGTCATGTTCAATGCCTTGACTTCCACGTATCAAATTGTTGAGTGGCTTATGATGCATTATACAGGGGCGGACAATGGAATTCAGGTGGGCAGTGTATGGGTGCTACTCAACCCCTTAATGAAACTTCAAGTACGGGCTATTCTGAGAAGAATTCCATTGTTGAAGAGACCATCAAGCACATGAAAACTCCTGTAACTTTCTTGAATATAACTGGCTTCTCGGGCTTTAGGACAGATGGTCATCCATCTATATATGGAAAAAGACCTGGTAAGCGCTATGCATCGAGCATCCAAGATTGCAGCCATTGGTGTCTTCCAGGTGTTCCAGATACATGGAACGAGTTTTTGTCCTCTCACTTGCTATCTAAAATAGGCTCTAAACAAGGGGATACGTTTCAGTAGAAGTGATTTGTACTTTTCAGCTTGTACATTCTTTTCATTCCTCGTAATCTTTCAGGCAGGCATGTGGGGATTTTTTTTTAAAATTTAATTTTTGGGGGGGAGAGGTTTTTCTTGAGATTCAGACGAATGGAAACTGGAAGAAATTCATCACTACGAACCAGATAGAGTCCTCTGCAGATTCTGAAACGCTAGTTTTCCAACCACAAGCATGACGTCTTTACACATATACTAACACTGTGGTTACACTGATAGCGTTCAAGGAGGATGTGGATCTGATGAGACGCAAACCCACCCCAGCTAATAATGCACATGGATGCTTCAAAGCTCAAGGTCAAACAATTGCCTACCAGCCTCGAAGGAAAAAAAACAAAGTAGGAGAAGAAAAATGCCTTATTAGTTATGATAATAACAATTTTACATGAAACAACAGCATATTTCATCGGGTACTGTTGGCTTCTACAGGAAACTGCAAGATCAGTTTCAAACTCAATATCAATAACAATGTTTGACCTTATTGCTATCCTGTCTTTTTGAAGGAGTCAAATTCACAGGAAGCGCACTTGTGCGTGCATCTTTGTACAAATAAATGATGGCATGACCTGGTATAGGCAACTTATGTTCATTCTATGAGTAAGAGACTGTTCAAATACACTTAGGAATTACAGAAACATGCTCCATAATATCAAGCCATGCCAATAATCATCCATCAATGTGATTGGTGTTTCTTTGCTCTACCTTGGGAGATTGTGGAATCATCTCTTTTGGAACCCTCAGGTTTTCGAGCCCACGCGGGTGCCTGGTCTGGCCCATAGCGATAATCATAGAATAGCTCCTCACAAGCTTCTATATGCTCCTTTGCAAAGATGCCCACTCGATGATCTCCTGCTACCAGCATTACCTGAATGATCCAACATGATATCTAAGTCCATGTCGAGAATGAAAAATTAACATGGTAATCACTGAAACTTGAATACCTTAGCATAGCAATTAGGATTTGATGAATGGTTTGCAAATTTCAGCTTATCTCCCTTTCGGTAAGCATCAAGGACAAACTGGGAAAAAAAAAAAAAAGAAGAAGAAGAAGCAAGCCACATTAACCGGCGAGGAAGATAGCCACAAAAACAGACTCAGTAAATCACTCTGAAGAGGATAGAATGCGACATTAATCAACGAAGATGACAGTAAGAAAATAGATTCTGTGAATTGCATTGAACTTCAGAAAATGTAAACCAATTTAGTTCTGCAAATCAGATACCATCACTCTACTGCTCAATTGTCAAAGGAGCAGCCATTTGAACATGAGGTGAATTTGGTCTCAAAGGATAGCATTATTATTATGTTCTTACACACGGGATTATCTATTTTGTAACCAGTAACTATCACTTGCCTGATCATTCAAGTCAAAAAGGAATGATGAGTTAGCACGATCATAGATTTTCCCACGCTTATCCGCTTCTCGATGAGAGATCAATTCACCAGTATATTCTCCAAGATAATCATTTTTGTTGACGGGGTTCTGAAACCACATCATCAAATTCAATGCACAGAACAAGTCACGAGTAATGGAGAGCATGACAACAGAAGCAGGCAGTAAGTAATACCTTTAAAAAGGCTCCCCATCCAGCAACATCAGACTTTGCCAAGAGGATCTGAAGAATGATATTATATATTTAGTGTGGAAGACAAAAAATTTCTTTCAGAATGTATCTATAATATTAGTATGATAACAGTTGTTTTTCTGAATCACTCACTCTCTGCTGCTGCCTTAAAAGAAGCCTCATGTTTCCACATTGTCCATCTCCTCGTTTTGGAGGCTCTCCTAATGAGCCATCTCCGCAACTGCATAAAAACAAAAATGTTACACAAAATGCAGAAGAATGAAAGAAAGAGAAGGTCAAAGAGATTGAAAAATTCAGTAACCCTGGCCATCAATAGATCCCAGAATTTATTAACTCAAACCGGAGATCAAATTGCAAAAGAAACATGGATTGAATAGTTCAGTAATCAGATTCATGGGACTGAAAGAGACACTTTAATTCAGAACAGACAGGTTCCCATGACTGAATAAATCAATCAAACAACTTCATGCTTTACTTTTCTTTCTTTCTTTCTTCTTCTTCTTCTTCTTCTTTTTTGATATGAAAATCCCTGAACTATCACTAGTATTCTTTAAGTCACCAGATTGCTCCGAAACTGGAGCCTTTGAAACATGGAACTGGACTGATACAAAGATCAAATGTTTGTCTGCCTGGCTCCAGTTTGGATAGAAAACACTAAAGTCCAAAAATTCCAACTTCTCACAACTAGATAAAATGAGATCAATTTCTGAGACAACTAATATTCAGTTGTGAAACATCTTTTTCTACAGTAAACAACCAACTAATAACTTGAGACGAAGCCTATGAGCCTAATATTCCATTATCTCAGGGGCACATTTGTCAAATGATTCAATTAGTTTCAGAACAGCTGCTTAGACCACCATGTAAATGTTCCTATAGTTTGATAGGCATGTGGTGGTCAAGTAAAAAAAAAAACAAAACAGAGAGAGAAAGAAAAGCATTTCATCCAACTTTGTTCTGGAGCTAACATCTACTTCAATCTGCCGCCCCTATTGGATAATAAGGTCTTGTAGTATAGTGTGTGCGCATAAACTGTCACTGTTACGAAATTTGGAGGATGCAGGATACAAAGATTGAGTTAATGCCAAAAGGTGATGTACAGGTATGGCGAACTTGACAATACAATGCCATGGTGCTTACAGAAACACACACATATAAGAATGGAAATGCAATAGAGGTATGAATCTTTGCATAAAAAACAAAGATTATCAAGTATAAGCATATAAAATACTTTACCTAACCCAGCAATTCCTACAAACATCTGGGTCACATTCACGACCAGCAGCAAAGCACGGGCATTGTCGACTTCTGCATTGGCTCTTTGCACAGTGGCATCCTCTGAAGCGATTTTTGCAACTTTTCGAGCACCTGAAGAATTTTAAGCCGAGTGGTAAGAAGCTTGATCCTGATTCAAATACTACTCATAAAGATGCTGCATAGTACAAATGCAAAAGAGACTATTTTCTACATTCTATATATGTTGCATTAACTTCTGTAATCAGTAGTCACCTTATGGAAAGATACATCAACATACCCGCAATATTTCTCACAGCAAGTTCCGTTATGCAGACAAGGGCACTGCTTTCCACACATTGACTGGCATCCACAAGGTGTAAACTGCTTACATGACTGATTTTTTCCATCAGCAATTCTTTTCCAAAATGATGGATGACCAGCAGACTTCCAAGAATATTTTAGTTTCCGTGCCCTTCCCCTCCTACGAAGTAAACGGGACCTTGTTGGCATATCTTGCTCCTACAGAAAACAAAAGGTATGGAAGAGATGGCTTTATAATGTAGAAACAACTTGTGGGATGAAAAGGCAGAACCCTACAGGAAAAGAAAATGGATATTGGTAGACCCCTATGGAATCAGAAAGAACAGAGGGAGGGAGAGAAGCAGTTAACTATAACAACATATTTAAAAGCAACTGCTGAATACAGTTGGAAATCAATATTCGAATTCTCACAAATATACGAACATGATTCTCTTCCACCCTTCTTTTGTCAAGGGCAGCTATCTTTTCCTGAAAAATCATTGGCATATGCCAAATCTATGGAGTACAATCACCAAGAAAGACAGCAAACTGAGATGAGTTGAGGCAGATGGTTTCCTTACAAAGCAAACTTAAGAATATGGTAGTATAATCCTTCCTGAAATATCATAAATCATAATGCATACCACATAATCCGTATCACTCTTCCCACTGTCTTCTAGAAATGATCTTGGGGCAACAGATCTATGAGGCATCATAGCTCCACTTTCACGCATGTAATTGGACACCTCTATACAAGTCTTTAAGCCTGAAAGTAAGTTCCTTGCAATAAGACAACTGCAAAGCACAAATCATACTTTGAGCACAACGTGAAAAATAAAGACATAAAAGTTTTGTTTGGCACAAAAGATAAGTGAAGTTACATTTGGATTTATCAAAACCAGTAAGTTAATTAGAAGAGGGATAAAAATTTCTGCTCTTTTGAAACCAACATAATTACATTATGTAACACTTGGTTAATAACAGGAATTTATAGGGTACATCCAGATTCCTAATAACTGAACATGGATTGCAAGCTTGCACTCCTGCATATCTAACAGTTTTCAAACAAACATTTGACACCTACCAATGATAAAGGTATCTCAAGACATGTATTATTGGCATCTGCATGCAAGTGTGAAATGTTATTTAAATAGGTAAACCCCATACCTGTTTTTCCCAAATATCTCCACTCCCTTCAGATATAGTTCTTTCTCAATGGGTTTCCACTCAGATTTTCTTAAAACCCCTTCCGCTGCTCTGTCTACTGAGGATGACTGTTTTGGTCTGGGCACTCCAAAGACATCCTTTGCCCCATGCCCAACGTTCTCCTCAGTACCAGAACAAACAGTTTCAAAGGAATCATTGGTCGTCTTTTTTATGGTCATCTTAAGTTCAATTTTATCACTTGCTTTTTTAGCAGTGGAACCATGATCAGGAAATACACCTTCAGCAGCTTCATTTACTACATCCAAATGCAATAATCTTTTCTTTTTCTTACTAAAATCCTGCATATCATCAGGAGCCTGTGATGAGCCATCTGGTGCTATATCTGTATGCTGTGGTGCTTTGCGCTTTCGCATGTATTCTTGGTTATGTATCACCATAGCAGACATATCCAGATTCGGAGCTTCGGAAGCAGGTTCCAAGTTACAAAAAGCTTCCATGATACTTTCTTCATCTATCATGAAGTCTACACCACTTGGCCCTTCAGCATCTGAGGCTGCTGCAGTCTTTTTTTCCTCTGTTGAGGTTGCAGTTTTTGTCCTATTAACAGAACCTCCTGGCAAGTCTTTGACAACTCTTAGCTGAAAGGCATTTACATTAATATCAGACTCACAATTTTCAATGCAGAATGTAAGAACTCTAGATGAAAAATTATAACAGCATATGCAACAGAAAAGATACATTAGAAGTCATTGGTATCCATTTGATCTGGCAAGTCCCTCGGGATTGAATGAATACGTGTAATGGCAGTAGTAAATAAGAGTGTCCACATGAACAAAATATACACACACATTCTAAGAATAATAATTACCTAAAAATTTGGAGTAACAGTGTAACTTTGAGTAACTTGTTTATGTGAGCAGTACAGACAGCACAATTAGTTACCAGCTTCAAATATGTAAGAAAAACTGTCTCGTAATTAAGGAATAAAAAATTAAAAGGAGCACAAAGGATCATATACCACAGAAAGTTAACCTCTCCTGTAGCCTGTTATCTGCAGTTTATAGTTATTTTTGGTACATATATGACCTCATCTGGCCTAATGTTCTTAACATTTCAAGTTCCAATTGGTTAAAAATTGATCTTGTTGACCAGAAAAGCATCCCACTGTTTATGCTGAAAGTTTAAAATACATCAAATAAAAATTGAAGAGAATTTTCAACCAGATAAAAGAACACACCCGAAGACTACATTGATCGCTGCAAGGTTTCCGATCATCTTCATATTCAGACCAATATGACTGCTTTTCACTCTGCCAAGCAAAGCCTCCTATTAGATATAAGAACACCTTACATTAAAAAATATATACTTTATACACACACAGAGCACTCATATATAATGAAGGTTTCTACTCACAGGATTAATCAAAGTTTGCGAACAGCCATGGAGGCGGCAGTCAAATAGCTGTTCAAGATGAAAAAATCAAGGTTGAAGCAATCAAGGATTAATTCAGAAAAATTTCATCTCATGATTAGGCCAGAAATGAGTACCAAGCAACGGCGACAGAATAGGTTATCAAAAGAATCTAAAGCAGCGCTAAGGCTCTTTTCCATAGATATGCCCCTCCCAGTTCCTGAATCACTAGTATCTTTGACACTTTGGTCACCACTATATTTCTCCTCAAGAGTCCTACATCGCTCCTGCAATATCAAACTCAGTAAGTAGATTAAGCCACAGGAAACCATTTTCACCAAACACATAGTAATAGAAGCAACTAATGATGAAATCAGTTCAAAACTCAAAGCAGTTAATATAAATTCCTTTGTACTACCTGGATTTCTGTGGTGCCAACTCCAATAAACTGGCTAACAACATTCAGCACTTCCTCAGCTAATCCATGTTCCCGAGAGACCATCCTGCCAAATTTGACAGACACATTGTGAAGTACTTGGGACTGGTGGAAAATAATTGGTCATGAATTACAATCAGGGGTGTCATTAAGACCAAACAGATAGCATATTTTAACGTCTGCTGCTTCTGATTTAAGCACCAAAAGCGACAATTTTGATAAAAACAAGGACTTTAGAGTATGAATAACTACAATTGGTACATCCTAGAAGACCAAGAACGACAATAAGAACCGAATCTAATGAGAGTCTTACAGCTTTCAAACTGATCTGCGCTGTTTTTAATTTTGATCTTAATATCAGTTCTTGACATATACTCTTTTGTGAAAGTTAATTAAATTTTGTTCAACAGCGTAGCTTTTGCTTAGGTTGCTAGTTTAACAAAAAAAAAAAATGGTAGAGAGCAACACGGTTCATTATTAAGAATGCAATCATGCCATCCTAAAATTTAACAGGAAATTGCATTAAAAATATGTACCAAAATAAAATCAATCAGCTTACCACAAAATGCGATCTTCACCATCGCAAAATTCATGTTTTTCTTCCTCTGGTTCATTGTCTTCTTCACTGTCACTACAAATCAGAGCTTCACTGCCATGTTGATCATAGTATATGCGTCTCCTGCCAACCACTGACTGGTCTTCTGCCATCCTCTGATTCCTGTGCTGCATAATTGCATACTTGAAATATAACACAAAAACAAAATCTCCATATATGAAACAATACGAGGGAGCCAACAAAAATCATCAAATGTTTTGCATTAATTTCCCAACATATGGCAGGTTAAATTTCTCCAGTATCAAAAATGAATTATTGATATCCTCAAAGAGCACCCAAAAGGTAAATACAACAGCACATGTTTGCTTGCTCATTTATTTAGCACCGGGTAAAAAATGTGAAAGATGAGCAAGTACTATCTGACATACTTGTCCAAAAATATCCACGTCGTATACGGAGGTATCTTCTCTACGAACGGGAGCTTGGTACCCGTAGTGGCTGCAACTTCATGACCATTGATAACATCTTTATCACCCGATCCTTGAGCAAATCCACCATACTTACAAAGAGGAGTTCCAATTCTCAAAGATATCATTTTAGAAACTCCATTCTGCCCCATAAATGTTCTCGAAGTTGCTAATCTTAGCTGAGAAACATCGGCTTCAAGTTTCCTTCTGTTTTTCTCAACTTTATCCTATACAAAAAAGAAAATAATCAAACATGAATTGCTTTCTTGTATATAATTATTGACCAAGCCATGAATAAACGAACGGCGATCAGATCACTAGCGACCCTTGAATACGGTCAAACTTCAGACTTACTTTTATCGAAACAACCCTTTCCGCTTGAATTTGTCTTTTAAGCTGATTCATCTTGGACGTCAGGTTTCCAACACCGTTATTTGACGGTTCTCCATCTGATTTCTGCCGATAACAACAATAATAATAAGAAAAGGTAGAAATCGAATTTATAATCAATGGAGAAAATACCTTAAGCATAATAGCAAGCGATTATGCATAGTTCCATGGTGTTATCAATTAAATAATGGAAAATGAATTTATTATCAGCAGCTAAACACCTCATACATTCAATAGATTGAAAAATCTTAAGAGATTAAATGTATCAGAACTGATTTTCATTGTTTTTCCCATGCGATAAGAGTGAATCATCGTAATTATGTTAATCCAGGCCAATCAATAATTATCTATCTTATACAAGGATCAAGACCTGAATTCAGAGGTCTAGAGAGAGGAAACTAACTCTGAATTTAGAGGCAGAGTCGCTTGATCTTGACATCGCTCCACTGCTCTGCGACTCTCCACGGTGAAAGCGAGTGGCAAGCAGAGGGAACGAAGGGAGAAAAAGAAGAAGAAAAAAACATGATTCGGATACGAGATTGACACGTGGTATGTGGTACGTGGTAATGGCGTGGCCTACTCTGTATGAATCTTGTCCATCGATGAGATGCCAAGCATCCATGAAAGCCCAATGGGCTAGGGTCGTTTGGAAGCATTTAGAGTGTGTTTGGAAACGATGTAAATTATATTTTTTTAAATGTTTAAATCTTTTTATTTAAAATAAAATATTTTTATAGTTTTATATTGTTTTGATGTATTGATATTAAAAATAATTTTTAAAAAATAAAAAATAATAATTTTAATATATTTCTAAAATACTTTCAACTGCTACAAGTATTATAATTCCAAACAACAGATATTTCCAAAACACACCAGATAGTATAATCAGCCTTTCAGCCAATCAAAAGATTCGAGGTATCATTTTCAATGAAATGGAAACCCACCCTTGTCGCTCTATTTATATTGATATTTTATTTCTTGTATTTGGTAGCTTCACATTTTGTTTTAAAAGGAAAATTCAATTTTACCATTTCCTTGAAAGCTACGTGACACTCACTTGAAAATTATTATAGAAACCACTCAAATATGTGGGGTTTTTACTCTATCATCCCAAAACCGCTCTGTCTTTTATTTACACAAAACAAAAGGCAAGAAATAAGAGGTATTATGGTTTTTGTTTTTTTGTTTTTTTATAGAGATACGCCTGTCTGTTTCAAATTCACTGGGGGCATGGATGTTTTTTTGTCTTTCTATAGAACAATGAAATTTCCAAAGTAATCTTATAGGAAAAAAAAAGGTTTTATGTTCAAGGGTTTTATAGTAATTTTGTTTTTTGTTGCGCAATAAAATAACAAAAACACCCTCAGAATAAAAAAATAACATTGTCTTTTAAGGGTATTTTAATATTTCTATCATGGTTCCTTTGTTATATCTATAAGAAATAAGAGGCATATATATATATATATATATATATATATATATATATATATATATATATATAGAAAGGTTGTTGGCACCTGCTGGAGGGTTGACATCGCCTATGCTTTTTGGGCAGCATATGTGGCGATGTTCATCATCGAAGTATTGCTTTCCGCAACGGTGTTAGAAGCATCGTGAAGTCCTCTTTCAATGTATACACCGTGTGCAGGTAGTGGATGGTCAGTTCATCATCAGTGATTGTTTATGTTATTTTCTTTTCTCTCTTTTCCCTAAAAAATATACCTGGTCCTCTTTTTTTCATATATTTAAATTTCAATCTTTATTTTTTTATTTTAATTTTTTTTCTTAGCTTTTTTATGAAATTTTTTATTGTTTTAAATTTAGTCATTCAATTATATTTTCTCATATATTATTTCTTTCAATTCGATCATTATTCTTTTGGTTTCTAATTTTTTGTGCTTATCCCTTTTGTTAAAGTTTTATTGGCTTTCAATTTCATCTTTTAATCAAAGTTTATGGTACATATATATTTTTTTAATTTGATCCTCATTCTCTTAATTTTTTTTCTCTTTTGTTAAAGTTATTATTCTTTTCAATTTAACCCTCCAATCAAAAATTTTTGGTTGCCTTCTAGTTTATTTTTTGTTTTTATTTTCAATCTCGTTTTTTTAATTGTGATTTTTGTTTTAGGTCTTTTTGTGTAATTCATTTTTTCCCTGGTTTAATCCTTTAGTGTTTGATTTGCTGGGAATTGGGCTTTGCAGTTTTTCTATTCATGGTGCTTCTGATCTAATGACCTGAGTTACGAGTTTGAAAAGTAAGCGCGGGTTAACATCATTTTTTATTTATTTTCTTTTCCGATTTAATCGTTTGACATTAGCTTTTTTTTTTTAGATTGGGCTTATAACCCCAGTCATTTGTTTTTCATATTTTTTTCTGCTTTTGATTTCTTTTATTGATGTCTTTTTTTAATGTGTTTTCTTTTTAAAATAAAATTTTAATTTATTTTTCAATTAAATTTCATTCTCTATGATTTTTTTTTATTTGAACTTATTTAATAGATATTTTTTCTTAGTTATTTTGTTTTTGTTTAATTTTTTAGAATATTAACCCAAGTCATTTGTTTTCATATTTTTTTTTTCTGCTTTTGATTTTTTATTGATGCCTTTTTTAATGTCTTTTCTTTTTAAAATAAAATTTTAATTTATGTTTCAATTAAATTTCATTCTCATGATTTTTTATTTTGCTTATTTGAACTTTTTTAATAGATATTTTTTTTGAGTTATTTTGTATGTGTTTAATTTTTGAAAATATTATTCTGATTCATCTATAAATAATTTTTCATGTTTTGTTTATATTCAATTTATTTTTTTAAATAAAAAATAATTATTTTTTTGATGATATTTCTAATGTGTGCAACTTTGCATAATAATTTTTTCAGTTTTTGTTTTATCCAATCAATTTCATGTATGTGTATGTTTTTATTATCATTTGATTGAATATAAGTTTTATTTTGATAAAAACAATTTGGTAAACACAACTGAGTAAATGTTTCATGTTGCGAGATCAAATATCTTAATCTACATCTATCTCATGATTGTTTTAGGTTTTTTTTAGTTATCATTAATGGTTTTTTATTTATTTATTTATATTGATGGCTCTTGATTTATTTAAGCATGTGCTTGCATGATGTTTTTTTATTTATACTTATATATTTTTTTATTTTTTATGTTAGAAAACACGTTAGTAAATCCTATATATCCAATGTTTTTATTGAAGAAAAATATCCAACCACGATAAGTGAGTGACTAGTAATATATTATTTGGAATAGCTCACAAAAATGGGAAATAAATTACCTGCTGTGCTTTTATTTTTTTTCAATATTTAAGAGTAATTTAAGATTGTTTTGTAGATCACTCAAGACTAAGTTTTCATTTTAAAAAATTTTAAAATGCAATTTCATGTTGACTTAGTGTATCTAACAAAAAAGTAAATTCTTTTAGATATTAGCTTTAAGATAAGAAGTAAAAAAAAACATTAACCTCATTTATGTCTTGACTTATTTTTGAAATTAAATTACCAACATTATTTTTCCTTCTTTTTTTAATTAGCTATAGGAGTTTTTTTTTTTTTTTTTCTTATCTATGTTTGGCTCCTGCTTATTTAGATTTTGACTTGAAGAAAAATAATTAAGAGCATTAAATTGGCGTTTAGTTAGAGACATTTCGACTCCTTTGTCTATCGTGAATTTAGCTTTAGACTTGAAAGCAAAATAATTAAAAGCATTAAACTAGGTTTTAGTTGGATACGTTTTGATTCCTTTAATTAACTTACTAAAAATGGTTAGAAGCATACTTACAATCAATTTGGATATTTCAAGCTCATGTTATTTAAATTTAGAATTTAATTAGATAGGCGACTCGTGTTATGTCGTAAAATAATCTAATTTTTTTAGCATAAAAAAATTCTAAAAAGATACTAGTGTTTTTTAAAAAACAAAAACAAAAATGAAATTCAGGTGATTGATTGGACTTTAATAAGCTTGAGTCATTTAAATAATTTGAACTAAAAAAAATACAATGACAATGAATAAATGTTTTTAAAAAATCAACAACAAAAAAAGGTTCAAAAAACCCTATCTAAGCCCATTCGGGTTAACATGCCAAATCTATAACCTGGTCATGATACTGAGGTAACCCCGTCAAAAGCAAACTTGATAAAAATATGAAGCTCAACGACTAAACAATCAGATGCTGAAGGGCAAAATAGAATAAAAATATTTTTTAAAAAATGCAAAAAAAAAAGAATAAGAAGATTTGTGTCAACCTGTGTTAACTCGCTAACCCACGACCATGGACATAAGATTGAGATAACTCCATAGAAAGAAAAGTGAAAAAAAAAACACGAAGACTAATTCCCAATAAATCAAATGATGAAGGATGAAATTGAAAAAAAAAATAATTTTAAAAAAAGACCTAAAAAAGACCAAAGTCAACCCTTGTTAACCCTCAAAACTCATGATCCTGGTCATAAGTCTGGGACTAATATCGTAGATGACAAACCCTAAAAAAATAAAGCAAAATTCTCAATCAATAGAATGTCGAATGATGAAATTGAAAAAAAATATAGTTAAAAAGGATTTTAAAAAAAGAAACAAATAGCAATAAAAAGAACAAGGATCAAATTTAACATAAAAATAAATGAAAATTAAATATTGAGAGATGAAATTGAAAATAAAATTCAATTAGAAAAAAGGCTAAAAAACAAACAACAATTAAAAAAATAAGGACCAAATTTAATTGAGAAATTAAATAAGATCAAATAATGAGGGATAAAATTAAAGAAAAAAGATAAATAAGAAAAAGATAAAAACAAATAAAACAAATAGTAATCTAAAGAATGAGGACCAAATTGAATATAAAAACAAATTACCGAAACCCTTATATTTTGGTAAGGAGGAAAAAGAGAAAAGAAATAGAAGAAGAAAAAAAAGGTTTAATAGAACCTACTTTGCCATACACATTTGCCTGACCACCGTGAAGATCATGTCGGGACACTTCCTACACTACTGCAAAACAATGGTGTTTAACCATTGGACGATGCTGCATACGCTGTTCGAAGGGCGTATATAGTGTCCACGCGCTGACGTGTAAGCCATCTTTATATCTAATATTATTTATTTTAATTAAATTACCAAATCACCCCTAACTCGACTTAATTATAACAAACAAACCAAACTGAAAAAACAAGAACATCCCTGAGACCTAGCTTTATATTTTTCTTATTTAAGTGTAATTAAATCATTTAATTGTTCTAAAAAACAAAAAGACTAAAAAGTCTCTAAACCCTAGTTAATATTTTTTGCTTTTAAAAGTATTTAAGTTATCTTTTTGTACTAAAAATAAAAAGACCAATTTATCCGAATCAATCTAATAATAACCAATAAATCATGTGAAAAATACCTTACTACCCTCACTAGTGAGGCTATTGATTTTTTGTAGAGAAAAATAAAATTAAAATATCATTAAACTATCTTTTAAGTTTTATTAATTCAGATTTGAATCACTAAATGTTTAAACCTGACCTAAATATATTAGGTTAAAACAAGTTCAAGTTACGAGTTCAGTTATTTTTCTGACAAAAGAAAAAACTCAATTATTATTTTAAATTAAAAGAAAAAATATCCTAACTATTATGTAGTTTACTTAATTTTACACCTTGTATTTATTAATTTAAAAATTACAGAATTTAATAAATTCATAATTTTTTACGTGATAAAAAAAAATCCAAGTATTTACAAATTTGATATTATATTTCAATGTCTGAAGAACCCTGGTACATCGAGTTAAGGAAGAAGCCATTATAAAAAATTCAAGCACTCGCGCATCATTAAGAACAATCAACATTAGGGCTCCAATTATGCATTCAGATTGCAAGTTCCATTCTGGTCCCTTTCCATTATTCCTTGCAAGACCCCTCCCTGTGGTTATCTGTTGGCCATAAGATTCTGCCCGTAACAAGAAGAGCAAGAACCTCAGGAACAAAAACCTCATATCGAACCACAAAACAAGCAGTAAGTCTTCAATTTTTAAACAAAAGAAGAGATTTTGAATTGTGGGTTTTTCACTTCATGATCTCAAGTTTGTCTGTATTTTTGTCTCGGGTCATTTGGGATGTCATGCTCAAAACCACGAGTAGCAGGGCCGAGTCCTCTTCATTCCATATCACTGCTTCCAGATGCTTCAATGCCATTGAATTCGCCAACATTTGGATTAGCTGGCAGTGGACGTGATCAAGTATCTGTTGGAAATACATAGCAGAAATAGAATAAAATGAATAAAGAGTTTGAGTTTTATGGAATACTTGGTACAGCTGCAGCAGCTCAATACCATAGACTTCTCTTATTATAATTATTTTTTTGTTCTCATTACATGACAGAATGTGAAGAACATTATATAGGATTGATAAACAATCTTGACGGAGGAAATCAAGGAACTCCAAGACTTCCAAGATTAAACTAAAAAAAAGAGAAAATAAAGAGACCTTTGACTCATAAAAACAATTACTCAAGACACTGAAAATCACAAATTACATCTTAACACACCCTCTTAATTTATAATCTTCAAGAACCTCCTGAACTGCTAGAACTTATCTGCAGACATAGCCTTGGTAAGCACATCTACGTACAGGCTGATCACTGGAGTTGATGAGATCCAGATTTATCTCTTTCTTATTTACATTTCACGAATAAACTGATGACGCAATTCAATGTGTTTTGATCTTGCATGGAAGACAGGATTATTAGTCATAGCTATAACTGATATATTATCACACAGAATGATATTAGGATCGGAAACTTTCTGTTGCAAATGTATTTAGCCTCAGCGGATAATAATGCAACAGAACTTTGCTTCCTTGAACTCCATGAAATCACATTTGATCCTATACAAAATACATATCCTAATGTGCTTTTCCTTCCATCATAGTTTCCAGCCTAATCACTGTTTGTAAAACCAATCAACTTGTTGTCTTCTTGTTTCTTATATTTAATCCCATAATCTTTGTTTCCCTTATCATGCTATCATGTTAATTTCCTTAAGCAGATTTGCAACATACTTTAATTTCTTGAGAAATAAAAATCTCCTCCGATGATTGTTTCACTTGAATACCAAGGACACATCTTAAATCTGTCATCTCATACTCTTTCATAATTGACTTCTTAAATTCTACAACCATCTCTGCGTCAAGACCTGCATATATTATCAGATCATCAACCATCATAAAATCTCCTCTTTTTTTCTTCGCATAAAATGATGGTTTAAATTGACATATTTCAAAACTATTTTGATGAAAATAAAAATCAATCTTGCTATTCCATGCTCTTAGTGCTTTCTTTAAACCGTAAAGAACCTTATAAAGTCTATAAACTTTGTTTTCTTTTCCTTCTGATGGTTTCCATTCTAGCAACAGGTGCAAATATTTACGTGAAATCTACTTCATTCTTGAAAAGGTTTATGGTGTTGTTTAGTTTGTTTTTCTAATATAATATATATTGGGTAATTTTAATTATTTTGATCCATTTGATTTCTTATTTGAAAGTTATATTGTAAGATGGGATAAGATGAGGGTTCGACATGACACATTTAGTGTTTTTTTTTTTTTTTTATAATTTAGAAATAATATTATTAAGATCATTAAGAGTTCACTTCTTGTTATACATACTATTATTAAAAGGTTACTTCGACGTGAAAACAAATTTATCTTAAAATATAATTACAATTGATTACTTTTCCTCGCTAAAAGGTGCAATCCTCATGAGCTAAAGGATTCTACACTCTGGGAATTGGGGATTCGCAACTGTTTAATGGCATACTTTCGTTTTGGTTTCCAATCTCTCTGTCAATGACACAGAACAGTAAGGAATTCTTAAAAGGAAGCCAACATTTTCCCTTAGATATGGGGGCAGAGAGAAACCTTGTGATGAGATTTTAGGAAATAGAAACCATTTTATTCAGTTCGAATAATAAACTTGAAATTAATAATCTTCAATCTAAGAGTGCAAGTAGCTACTACAAAAGCAGTTTCAGAAGTTATTATTTGCCAACGGCCTCCATAGTCTCTCTGTAGAAAACTTCCAAGCTGAAAGGGAATGCAATGGTGTTCCTTTCCACCCAACAATCAGGCACTTGCCATTCTTTTCAAGAGTACATGAACTGCCACAAGGAAATTGCTTTGGAATCAAGCCAGCTTGGTACAAGGATGACTCACTAAATCCTACTTCCACCATTCTAAATCTTGAGAAAAATGCCCTCCATACGTCCATCTTCACACTTCTAGCAATCCTGTCTGTGCCCTCCATTGTCACAATATTTTCTATCCCATTAGAGAAGGTTGCTTCAGTTATCGTTCTGTGCTCAGTGTTCTGTTTCAGGCAGGTCTCAAGGCAATCGAAATATGCACCATAAAAGAACAGTGCTTCAATGAAACGATTCACGAATGTTGGTGAGTTATGATTCGCCTCAACTTCGCCGACGATCATTATTGAAGGATTAAGATTTTTAATCACTCTCATCAAATTTTCCAAGCAAGCTGGCCTTGAGAGCATGGTCCTGAGTATCATGTTAGCGACAACAACCATGGCTTCATCAGCTGCAGTTTCAAATAGCTCCTCTTTGATTTCAGACATGCACGATACCTGTATTGGCTTGAAAGTGAATGGGAAGTTCATGGACCTAGCAAAGATTTCTAACCTCTTACCAGTCTCCTCTATCTTTTGTATGCCTCTCAAGCCAACGGCAGTTATCTTAAGATGGTCTAGCCGGCGTTGACGATCCGCAAGAGCTTGCATCAAGGCTGTCCATTGAACTCCACTCCTGATTTCGAGGTCAATCAAATGGATCTTTCTTGCAGATCCAACATTTTCAATTATTGCTTGGATCGCCGTGAGTTGCATTACCTGACTAATAGGAACATTCTGGTGCATGCTAAGGTGAGCTAGGTGTGTACTTAACCCGTGAAGAGTTTCACAGTTCGGTTTTCCCTTCATTTCCTCTGGAATGAATCTTCCTGTTGCCTTATGAATCCTCCCTTGAAGAGCTTCTGCAAAGTAGTACACAACTCTCTGCAGTGGATTGGATCTCTCGGATGCAACCCATTCACAACGGCTGAGCAATCTGCTAGCACGATCAAATTGTTGGTAGCCTACCTTCTCTGCCGTGGCTAAAAGAAGGTGAGTGAGTTCTACATCCCTTGTTTCTTCCTCGGATAGGCCTGAGAGTGCATAACCAAAAGGGTGCATGAGCATGGAGAAATCATCATATCTTTGATCAGAGAATTGTATGAACCTTGATCCAGCTACTCTTATGATCTCCTCAGTTGACAGTTTCTTTCGAGTACTGAACCAAGTTTCATCGCTAGCACCGCCAAGCTGGCTGCATTCAATTTCTTTCCTACTTCCATACTTGCGTAGGAGTTGTAGAGATGATGACAGAGCAGGTGTGTATAGCGTTTCTTTACTATTTTTGGCAATACTCTCAAGCCTTTTGATTTCCTGCATTGGTTGTGCTGGTGCTGGCAAACAAGAACCAAGGAAATCATCTAACGTCAAATAACTCGATTTGGGTGGCGATTGTTGCTGTTGGGGCTGCTGCTGATCTCTAAAGAAATTAAGCCCCTTATTCTCTGTGTTATCTTGATAAGCACCATATTCAGAACATAAAGGATAAACCTGTCCCAAGTCTTCCATTGAAAATAAACGGCTTTTCTCTCCTTTGATCATTAATTCCTCTTTCTCATAACCTTCAATATGACTATACCCACGTTGGACTCCACTGAGTCAAATGAGGCATTTGCCATCTCAGAGTAGAGTTGCTAATCGACAAACTCGCACTCAAGTGAGACAATATGCTTATCTAATCTAATGAAAGCATAAACAATATGGTTATGCTTCGAAAGCTTATTTCATTACATATATTAATCATCGTAAAATCCGACGAATCTAATGGTAAGGACTGTGACATTGATGATGATATTGTGAAAAAAACAGCACGGCCTGCTTATATTAAAACACAGCTTTGAGTGGGAATAAGATGGTATATTTTGAGATATCGTTATTGCTAAATCTAATGTAAAGAGCCAAGCGGATGACAATGGTGAATTGTATCAAGTCAGTCGATCCAAATATCCTAAGAAGCTCAGCCATGCAAGAGTAGACAATAATTGAACGAATTAAACAAAGAAGAGTTGAATTTCTTCATGGGGAAAAATTCAGAATAGAATAATCACAGCTTTATAAGACAAATGAAAGAGTTATCAGTGAAGTACAAAAAGCTGCAATAAGAAATTAATTTCCGGCCAATATGTCAAATGGGGCTGGGGTAACCTTGCCAGCTGCCAGGCTGAAAATAATAAATGGTAATTCATCCATAAATATGCATATAGACAAATAAATCCGGGTAGCTAGATATATGCTTCCATTAATGTCTATGATGAAATTACCTTGTATCAGAGACGTTTGCAGTGGGTAGGATGGATTAAATTGTTGGTAGAAATTAATATCTCGTGTGGTTTTCCAAACAGTATGAGAATTTTTTGAAAATCTTGGGAGGCCTAGTTATAAATTCCAAGTCTAATATGAAAGGATGCCTAAACTCAAGGACTAAAATGAAGTCGATTTTGTAGATCGATTAATCAATTCCACCAAGTTTTCTATCGGTGTTTATTTTCCGGTATAAAGAACTTATAGTTTCACCAACATCTCGAAGTCGGTATAGGAAATGGGTTGTGGTTGAAGTGTCGATTAATCTTGCATGTTGAAGTGTCGCAAGATTTTCTTCAAATAATTCTTTTTGTGAAAGCCAAATCTTGCTTTTACTTTTGTTTCTATAAGTTTGCATCCCTAAAATATTGTTTGTTAGTCCTAGGTCTTTCATATCAAACTCCCTAGCTAACCGTATCTTTAATTTGTGGACTCAATCTTTGTTGAGGTCTATTACCAACATGTCATTCATATACAACAACAAAATGATAAAATCATCATCTTCTTCAAATATTTTGTAATTTGTACAATAGTCTAAACAGAGTCTGTTATACCCAAGACTAATTATAAAGGCATCAAATCTCTTTTACCAACACCTAAATGTTTGTTCGAGACCATATAAAGATTTGTTTAGCCTATAAACCAAGTTCTCCTTGACTATTTCAGCAAAACCTTCTAGTTGAAACATATAAATTTTTTCTTCAAGTTCTCCGTGAAGAAATACAGTTTTCACATCTAACTACTCTAAATAAAGATCAAATATAATTAAATCATTATTAACTTAACCAATAACATCTTGACATACTATCTAATCTTTGATGATGTTGTACCCATTATCTTGAAAGAAGAAAATAGGCGCAAGAACAAAGAAGACAAAATTAACAGTTCACACCACATATAGGGATTATTGACATCAAGAGGAAGATTAATGGAGTGTGGCTCCAATGGGAGCTAAAGGCAAGGAAGATATAAATAAAGAAGTAAAAAGACTATGAAATGCTACAACTGTGGTAGAAAGGGACACTATAAAAAGGGACTACTGGTATACAAAGGTATAAAAAATAACCCCGATGTAACATCCCCCTTTACTTAGGTATAAATTCCATGTAATAAATCTGGAATCAGTGTAAATTTCAGCAGAGAATCTACTAAAATTCAAGCAGAGTCTCCCCTATATTGAGAGATCCAAAGTTATCGACTGAACCTATTATACTTTAATAAATAGTCAATTCACATTCCAATCGTTATCCAATATTTTTGAACTCATCACATCACAACTCATCCCATCACACCAATCATATTTTGTATCACTCATTTCATCTCAAGAACCCTAATTAAAATATTGCTAATTTTGCATTAAATCATTAAACACTTTTTCAAATCGATATGAAAAGGTTTTGAACACCTTACCTAGTTGCTAAACGTATTTCAAAAGTCGATCCGTCAAGATTTTTCCCAAGCTTCTCTCTTTTCCTCTTCTCTATTTACTTTTTCAAGAGGAAACGGGTTATAATAGAGACAATAGTCAAAACGGTCTAACCATTTTATGTAAATCGTTCTAGCCATTTCTCAAAATGACTATATCATTTTTGTTACTAGAAAAAAATATGTCTTTTCGGCCAAAAGCTATTCTTCTTTTATCTTCTCATCTCATTTTCTTTTCTTTTTTCTTATTTCATTGCAATACAACTCGTGTCTTTATTATATTATTATTTTTAATTTATCCTAAGGTTTACACCTAATTCATCAAAACCTCAAGGACGTGTTGCCAACACTTTAGATGATAAAGAAGTTTTATATAGTAAAATAGTGACAGTCTCTGAAGATAGAATAAAGCTCACTAAGATTTGGTTAATGGATTCAGGAGCAACAAGGAACATGACTCCTTGTTGAGATTGGTTTCATACATATGAACCCATCTCTAGAGGTTCGATGTTTATAGGTAATGATCATGCCTTAAAGATTGTTAGCATTGGCACCATCAAAACTGAAGATGTACGATGGCTCAATTCATATTGTTTTAGAAGTATGACTTGCGAAAGGCTTAAAGAAGAATATTTTGTCTATGAGATAATTTGATAGTCCTGGTTGCAAGACTCGTATAGACAATGACATCATGAAAATTATCAAAGGGGTGTTAGTGGTATTAAAGGCAAGAAAAATAGCTACAAACTTGTTTTTGTTAATGGGAAAAACATATCGGGAGGTAGAGATATCAATTGCATCGGCCATTCCTACAAAAGAAAAGATATTGATGTGGCATTAAAAACTAGGTCACATGACATAAGAAGTTATTCCCTGGGTTTGGAGAGGTTTCTTTACCTTTTGTAAGCATTGTATTACAAGTAAATAACACAAGTTGACGTTTGACATATCAACAACTAAGAGCAAATACATCTTTGACTCGATTTATTCTGATGTTTGTCAAACACAAATTATATCCATGAGATAAGCCAATTACTTTGTATCATTCATAGATGATTTCTTCAGGAGATGTTAAGTGTATCTAATCAAAAGTAAAGCAAATGTGCTCTCAATTTTTAAATCCTTTAAAGTGTTAAAGGACAGAAAATGAAAGAGAATATACTAGCGATGAATTTGATAACTTTTGTTAACCATAAGATATCAAAAGGCAATTCATAACAGCAAACACTCCATAACAAAATGAAGCTCTACACAAGAATAAAACTTAAGATCTTGTTCTTATACCATAAGGAATGAAGGTCATCAACACAAAATAGATTTACAAGATAAAACGTGATAACAATAATTAAATGGTGTGTTATCATACAAGATTGGTGGTGAAATGATGTGCTACAAAAAAAGGAATATAGTTCTCTAGTAATGAAAGAACAATTAAAAATCTCTCTATTAACAAGAATAAACACCTCGCACTATCATAAATACCTCACAACTTTCTTTTGGAATTTCTCTTCTTCACTCTTGTATTTAGTGTATCGAAAGACATGGGATGTAGCCTAATTATGCCATTTCAATAAATGGTGCACCAAAAGTTGTCAATTATTGGGCAACTTTCGGTGCTAACCATTAGAATGGGATGGTAGTAAATGAAAGGTAGGCTACACATTCAAGACATCCCTTCCTAATTTTTATCAAATCAATATTTAATTTGATTTAACTAAAACAATTCAGAGTCAGGATCTGTTCAACTCACCGATTTAACAACTACACTTGCTTTACAAAGGCTATTCAAATGTTTTTAATGCGTGGCTGCGTTTTTGAACTTCTGTCATTAGTGTTGAAATATTGCTTCCAGCCTTGTTTTAAATTCGAAAGGCAGAGAAAAGAAATTTATCAAATGCATGGAGGTAAGTATGTCTATCCATACATCTTCTGTGTATGACAAAAGCTAGAAAGGCAGTTGTGATTAGATCATACAAACACCTCCTAAACCATGTCTTTTATTACACTCTTTGAATTATTTTTCTTTTTCTCAAAGCAACTCCTAAACTCGCATGTTTTCCTAAAAAACATCAAAAAGATTAAAGAGAATTCCTGGATTCATTTCCTGGTGATATTTCTTTCGTAACTTTGATGAAGGTTGAGGTGGGGATAAATGACATGCCTTTCTGCTAGCTGAGTTTTAGGTGCTGGCTGCAAGGCCTCCTCTACTCTGGGGTCTGGCTTTCTAGGTTGGAGGTGATTGCAGAGATTCAACTACAACAATTGGTGCTGGTTTTGGGGGTTTAGTTTTTGAAGTTGCTGAAGTCTGCGAGGTCCCTTGTTATGACTATCCACAAATAATGAGATCATCCAGGAAGCTGATGAGTTAATTGGCATCACTGCTTCGGGATCCAGAGAACAGAGAAACAACTTGTCCTGTCGATCTCTTTTCATGAAACTTAAGGGTTAAACTCTGCCAAACTCCAAACACGGTATCTAAATGTCGATCTAAGAGGAGGGAGAAGGTAAGAGGGCTGAATCTTATAGCCTCTCCCTTCCATTTTTCTCTTCTATTTTTTGGTATAGCACGGAGGGCAGTCATAAATCAAGCAGTCGCAGCAGGAATATACAAAGGAAGGAACGACTGATCTGACAAAAAATAACAGAGCGAGAAAATTCCAAAGCACTAGCTTTCAAAAGTAACCCACAAAATTCCTGGATATTGTAGAAGGTTTCAATATATCTTTACTTGGCAAGCTTCTGTTCCCTGTTCATCGGCCTCCAAAATCCGTAAACAGATCCCATATTCAACACTTTATTTACACAAATCTTCCATGTATAGCTGCAGGACAACATTTATGATTGGTTACTAATGGAAAAGTTCATATCCGATGAATTTGGTAGCGTTGTGAATTCACCATTAATTCTTAGATGCGTTGGAGACCAGCTTCTGACATCTTGTTCCAATATTCAGCATCTGTCGTACACTTCTTGAAGAAATCTGCTATCCTATTTCTAGACTCATCTCCATTGTTGGGATAACTGTGGGATCCTGAGACCCCATCAACAATAGTTTCTGCTGGGCCACCTTGATTGGTGGCTAGGCTAGGTAATCCACAATTCATTGCCTCAATGACTACAAGGCCAAAAGCCTCAATAGAGTGCAGCTTGAACAAAAAATGCCTTTGTATATATCTGCAATGCAGCGGTATCCACTCTTCAATCTATATACAGACTAAATAAAAGCAAATTGCATTGATCATCAATGCCACCGCCGCCACGTGCCATCATTAATTCGAAACCCATAAAAACATGCATTTCTCAACCCTTTTTTTTTAAAAAAAAAAACTTATTGAATACAAAAGAACATGTACAGATGAGATATGATAGGTATAATGTATATATAACCAAAAAAAAAAGTTCTTGAATCATTATCAATTTAAATTAAAATATATCACTTAAAATATATAAAAAAATTAAAAGATTTTAGATGTTTGTAATTATAATTGTCAATAAAAATTATATTCATCACTTATTATAATTATCAATATTACTTTACAAGATAATTTAATCAATATTTATCATATCATTTTTCTACGTTTACAGATTGAAATATTCAGAATTGGTCTAAAATCACAACTAGAATATTGCATAATATTGTTGGATTATTTTGTCGGTATTTAAAAACTGATTTTATCGAAAAATAATTTACTGATGGAATCATGGACGGTAAGTGATTATCGAAAAACTTATCATCAGTGATTTTTATTATGTCGGTCATTTCATCGATAATATAATCATTGATAAATTTAAAAACGAAAACAGCTCACTAAACAAAAAAAATTTACCAGCATCATTTTGTCGGTCAATGACAAATCACCAACAAAATGAATCAGTGGTCATTCCATCTATGATTGAATTTATATTACGGATGAAATTAACCCATCGGTGAATCACATATTGTCAGTAAGAATTCCTGTAATTTTTTTTCCAACTCCCTAAAACTTTTTGATGGGCTTAGTCTGTTAGTAATTCTATTTGAAATTGTCAGTGGTAAAATCATTTAAGTTTTTCCCAACTCTTTGGAACTTTCCAATTGACTTAATCTGTCGGTATTTTATATGATTTTAAAAAAATAAACAAAACATAAAAAATTAAAAGAAATTAAACTAACATAAAACTAAATTTTTATTATTAATTTAAAAATATTATTGAATACAATTTATCTAGAGGATAAAGGATAAAGGAGGAGGCAGAGGTGGATTTTTGTTAGGACTAGGTGGGCAACAAGGTAGACAACATGAACCACCGAGGCTTGACAACAGCTCCTCATACAATCACCTAAGTTCAATACTCTCGGACGTAAGTTGGTCTGTCTCAACACCAAGCCGAATCGTCTAAGTTTCAACTTGTTCTTATACAATCGCCTAGACAACCAAAAATTGAGAGCTTGAACTTGATTGTGAGGAACCAACGATCGATACACGACGACCCGTCCACATATCCTCGGCTGTAGTGTTTGAAATACCATAAACCTGATTTTTACTGGGTCCATTAGACAATCCAGCCTCCAACCACAAATCTAATCGAGTTTTGGATAGGTTGAATGATCATCCTCATATCTCTCCTGCAATCAAATGTTATATGTTTCATTAAAAAAAAAACAATAACTTAAGAAAAATGATTATTGAAATTCAACTTACCACGAACTTCTGGGCTCGGCTATCCACAAGTTATTGCACCCCTTTTCGACGTTCCTCATTTCACTTATGAGTTTCAAAAAAAAGCTTCATCAGTCTTGGATCACGTCCAAGAACCGTAGCCTGCAAAAGGAAGCTATTGCCAGTTAAACTTTTTTCATATAAAACAATGAATTTTTATATAAAAAAAATGTATGTAATAAAACATAATCTTACCATCTACTTTGCATGTGAAATGAACAAAATGGATTCGCTGGTGTGCGTGGTAATTCAACCATGAATCTCCTTGTTTCGGTTCTCTGCACCAGACTGAGACTGCTGCACAAAATGCTCATACTTCACGTGCTTGATACAAGTTTCTCACATCACCTTCGAGACATATAGAGGTCTGAAATCCCTCAACACAACCACGTCTTCCTAACTTTAAAGACCTATTTCTTTTGCATATTTCTTTGATTTGTTTTGCGCCTTATACCATAAATCACACAACTTATATGGTAAAACTAAATTATCAGTTAAGATAACAAAAAATAAAATTTGAACATTTAAAAAAAATAGGAAATTTTGAATTCAATCTTACCTAATGACATTGTGATTCCCCCACACCCTTCTAACAACAGCGTTGTCAACTTGCTCCAAGTAAAATTTGTCATTGCATGTCTTTTTTATAAAATAATTAATTCATTAAAATTAAAAAATTGACCAAATTAAAATAATAATAATTTTTTATGTATATACTAACCTTGAACTTTTTGAACCATGCATCAATTATATGATTCTATTCAGGATTATTAGAAACATGACTTTACTAAAACAAAAGCATTTCCATCTACAATTTCATCGTGGATGTTATCATGCGAGCAGCCTCCACATTTGTATACCTGAAATTCTATTCATTCATTAAAATTAATTGTTAAAAAATTATCCATTGTTGTTTATTTCTTAATCCTGGAGGAAAGTAAAACAAACTTACATGTTGTGATTGGGCTTCCACTAAGCAATGTATTTCGCAATATATACATGCTGCTCGAAATGGACACCCCTTCTGTGAGGTGGCATCTCATTTGATGAGTCTACATCTAGAGAGGGTGTTTGTGCCTCAAGTGTCTAGCTATGGTCGGCACCTAGCAACTTATGGTCATCAAAGGCGTTGTTAGAAGAACCAATAATGCTCCCTTCCATATTACTCACTAATGACCTTCTCTTCATCATTTAAACAAATTAAAGTATAAAAACGGAAATAATATTTTTAATATTTTATATTTTAAAAAAACTCGGCAACACCTTCTATATAGAGGAGACTACCTAAAATTTTATTACCTGCAAAATCAACCATTCAAACAACCCAACAAACATTTATATCCCTCATAAAAGGTTCACCAAGCTTTATGCAAATTAGCCATAATAAAGATACAATGAAAAGAACATGATCCAAAGTAGAAAGCAAGACAACATGAATAAATATCCAATATTTTCACATTATTCTTTCTTACAAAACAACCGAAACCTTAACACCAATTCAACTCAATATACTAAATTCTCATTAACAATTCTAAAATTTGCACAACACCATAACCCAAACAAATCTTTCTCACTAACATAATTAAAACAATAATATTAACATAGTTGAGCAAATTAACATCACATAAACCAAGGTAAATCTATCAAACATAATTGGTAATTTTGTTTTTAAGTCTTAGTGGCATGTTTCTATAATTATTTTTCAACTCTCTGAAACTTTTCGAGAAACTTAATTCGTCGGTTATTCTGTCTAAAAGTCTTGGTGGCAAACTATTACAATTTTTATTCCATTGATGATTCCATATGTAATAATTAGTGGCATGGTCCTATTTTTTTTCAATACTCTACAACTTTCAGATGGACTTAGTCTGTTGGTAACTCTATTGGTATTTTACAAACCATCGGTAATCATATCGGTGTAAAACAATTTTTTTTCTAGTGTTTTTGTATTCCCTATCTATCCAACCTACAAATATAGTAAAATCACATTACAATAACACCATTTTTATTCAATAATATAATAATAAAATCACAATAATAAATATTCTAATAGTGTTAACAATAGTTCAATATAAAAGGAACAAAAAAAATAACATTAAAGTCAATTTCATTACACAGTGATGTTTTACAAATTAATTAGAATTATCATCTTCTTCTTTAATTTCTTCAATTTCATCATTGTCGTGTCCATCATAATCTTCTTCTTTGAATTGATGCTCATCAATATCATCTTCATCGACTTCTATATATATCCACTGATTTTTAATAATCATTTAAGTCATCAACATCAACAAAAATATTCTTAGCTACACATAAACTTGAATTTTCTTCTAAGTCAATAGACCAAGCAACTCAATATACATCAATTAACTCATCAATTTGAAAGAATTCATCTCTCGCGGTTGCTTCATCGTTACCATCCTAAACAACTTAGACATGACCTCTATATTTAGTTTTCATTGTGGATAATCAATCAACCTTAGAATGATTCTTTCTAAATGAAGAAGTGTAGATGTAATAAACTTTTGGCATTACTTGGTGAAAATAAAGACATCCTTGATATTGTGAAGTCTAGCTTTTTTATTAATTTCGACCAAAACATGATGGAGATCTACTCTGATTCCTCTATTAGTGGTATCAAACCAATATTATTTGAATAAAAAGACTTTATTATGCTTTCTATGATATTATAGTTCAATCACTTTTTCTAACTTCTCATAATAATCAATTTCAAACTCATTAGAAGTTGATCTTTTAACACAAACTTTATTATTATATGTCTTTCTACCCTGATCATACTCTTCAGTATGAAAGATATATTCATTGATGAAATACTCATTATAGCACTTGATATTTATTTTAGGACCCAAACATAGTAAATTCAAACTACCACTAGCATTTCCTTTCAATTGATAAACCTAGTACATGAATACAAACATTAACAGTTAAAAAGAAATGTGTAATGAAATTAAGTATTACGAGAGATAAGAATTATTAAGTAGTGCTTACATGTGTACTGAACCAGATGGAAAATTATTCATCTTGTAATTGAAAAATTTAAGATCCAGTCATAAGTGAATTTTGAGATGGTAAAAATTAACGATGTTGCCTGTGAGAAATTTCTCAATCTATTAGTTTGTAAGATTATAAGAGAAAAATTATTTAAAAATAACAATTTAATATTATACTTACTGAATAAAAGGTCTTAATTCATCGCAGTTAAATAATACATAATTATATGCATGTCTAAATTTGATTTCTGTCAAGTATTTCCCCTCACTGTATTGTTTTATAAAGGTTATTTAGGATGGGAAAATATTGAGAAATTCTCACTCGAAGGCACTTCCTTACCGTCATCATGTCTTAGTTAGCAGTTGATTTTTGTTCTCAAATGAGGCTAAAAATAATACAAGATAAATATTGAGATCTCTTCAAAAATTTAAGTCTCGCATATTGAAGCCTCAACATGCGTCTTGTTTTTAACTTTTTTCTTGAGATTGAACATCCACATGGAATTAAATGAATGTTTTAAATTAAAAAAAAAAACAAGACAATAGAAATGTAATTAGAATGCATGTGTAATCCCTAACCTCTCGAATGGATACATCTATCTGTACTGGATATGGTCTCTAACTTTTGCCTTAAACATTAAATGTATAGGTAGATGCTTCATTGAGTTAAAGAAAGATAGAGGGGTTATCATCTCAAATTTGCTGATTGTCTGGACTATATTAGTTTCAAGCTTTTTAATATGTCGAGTATGCAACTTGTTATAACATATATATAAAAAAAAAGTGATTGGTCTTCGTAGGTCCATCTCATATTCTTTTCAACAATAAATCTTAGTAAGCAAATGGAATAAGTGTTTGCATAAATACATAGCAATCATGACTCTTTATCCATACAACTTGTTATCCTTCAAATCCATCCATTTAGATATGTTTGAAGCATATCCATCAGAAAAACACAAACTCTTAAGCTATTGGTAGACAAGTAATTGTGCATTCTTGTCCAAGACGAAGCTAACTTTGGACTTTGTGACCTGTGAACTAAAATAAACCAATTCTATATTTTTATGATGGCAAAACAAAGGTATATCCATCCTAGCCTTCATATTGTCCTTTGCTTTCCCTTTCACGTCCATCATCGTGTTAAAAATATTTTTTAAATATGTTCTTTTCAATATGCATGACATTCAAATTATGACAGAGGTGATTAGTTTTCCAAGAAAAAGCTCTAAAAAAAAAATTCTTCGCTTAACCCAGTTATAAGTCACACAAAAACAAAGAAACTTCTACTTACTAGAATGAAAACCAAACACAATGCTTTGTACTATAAGACCACGTTATAAAAAATTTCAGTGGACGGTACTGGTGATGCAACATCATTTTCAACTCTATCTATAAAGAAGTTTTTTTTGTACTTGTTATCAATTGGCAAGAACCTCCAGTGACAATAAAAAAAAAGATGTTTTACCATTATTTATTAAGGTGAAGGCCCTTTTATTTTCCATACAATATGGGCATGCTAATTTTACATGTGTGCTTCAATAAAAAAATCATCTTATATACAGGAAAATCATTGATAGTCCACATCGAAACTACTTTTATCTAAAAAAATTGTTTTCTTGAGACATCATACATTAAAGTTTCAGAGAACCACAACTACTTCAACTCATAAATCAACAATCAAAGACAAATACATATATTCCTACCTGGACTATTAGGATCGTGTATAACCATAGATAAGAACATGAACTTCAGCCTCATACACATTCCCAATGGCAAATTTTAAATCATCAGTATCACCAGCCAATAAGAATATGGTGCAGCAAATAACCAGAATGGATTGAATCCATTTGTATATAACCAAACATGTATGTTCCATGGTTCCATTCAAAATTACGGACACACCCTATTAAACTGCTTCCAGGTTTCATAATCGAAAAGGTGCATCATGACTCATCAACCACATCATGTAAATGATTCCAGATCATGTGCTTAGAAATCTTTGGAGACATGAATAACTTTTGTAGTCTAAGAGTGATTATGAAGTATCTCAGTTTTCTATTTGCAACAAGAGTCATTCCCCAGCCAGTTCTGGGTTATATCGAGCATGCCCACAGGTTTTGCACTCGGTCAAATATATATTTTCTATGTAGTACAACATGTATAAGTTTGGACACATGTTAATTTTCTAGTAACCTAGCCCAAAGGGATTCATCATGGATTTATTAGTATAGAAGTTATCTTTTAACCTATTCCCTTCATGTAAAATGCTTCTCGTCTATTTGACGATTATGTTCTAATCTGCATCGCTCAGCCCATGATCTAACTTGATGGTGAACACCTATGCAACGACTGATAATTTACTGTGATTTATGCATTCATCTTATAATGCGTCTGCATTTAGTTCTTCTTTTATGATTAAACATTCACCTGCATCACCCTAATTCATTTCCATTGTATCTATAAGCATACTCTTATAATAATTACTATATCATGTACACTTCATACACGTTGCTAGAACTAAAAGGTGACCCAACCATCATTTTTATTATGGTCTTCTAAGGAACATATGGTTTTCTGTGTGCAAACCAATACAAGGATTTCTCCATGAATCCTTTTTGTAGAATATGCATCTTAACAATATCTGGATCAAGAAACTTTTATTTTTACACATCTTACATTGACATCTAATACTGCCTCTACTAATATTTTTTGGATTGCATAGTGTGTATTTAATAAAACCTTCAATCTCATTACAATAACTCATCATACACAACTCTTCGGGTGAAACTCGATACATCCAAGAATGATCATCCATTACTTATATGAATCATATATAGAATATTGATGACAACATGTCTTAATTAATAATGTGAACTAAACAAATTATTGGTACCCAACTCTTTAGCTATCACTGGTTTAACTTAAACTTATTCAATCTATTTTAATAATATCCTTAAATCATTATTAATTTTCTATAAAAAAATCAAATTCCTCCAAATTTACTGAAATTTTCAACTTAACAATAAAATTGAAAAAATGTGAAACATACCCATTAAATAGGCTATTATTTATTTCATTATAAAACTCCTAAGTTACAAAATCAAACTCAATTTCATCAAATGACAAACAAATATAATTTTTCAAAATCTCAAACAAACCTTAATATGTATAAATCATACATTCATACAACAAATTTCTATAGAAAAAACTATAAAATAAGTAAACACACAAATAAACTACATATACTATATCAAAATGCCAAAAAATTAACATTTTAAAAATGGATTACAAAAAAAAAAAGATAGTTTTGCTTACTTGATATGTTGAATCTTCAAAAAATATTGAACCAGAATAGAGATATCGACAGATTGAGTGTTGGTGTGGCCAGATTTGTGATGATGAGATATTGATTTGTGACAAAATAAGAGGGGTGTTATGTGTTATTTTCTATAGTTTTAAAAAGGAAGAAAAAAAAAGAAATGGGAAATGGGGAAAGAGGGTCATCTATCAGGTTATGACTTAGATATTATTGACGGGTATTAACAAGGGATATATTTCCTCAATAATTCCATCTGAAATATTAACACATCATTTTTTCTTTTTTCTCTCAATCTTTCATTTACAACTGTAATTCCTTCAGTAGTCACTGATGAAAAAATTCTATTGGTGAATACCGAAGGAAATAACGAGGTAATATTCTGTCCATAAATGTCACTGTAATTTACCAATAATATTTTTTCTATCGGTATTTCAATTTGTATTTGACAATTTCTAATAGTGAATTTTCTATAATCCATTCGATTAAGATAATAATATGGACAACGATTGGATTAAGAACATAGTGGTTGCTTTGTTAATTGTCAAGTCTGTAGTGTTTGCTTTCTCTCTCTCTCTCTCTCTCTCTCTATATATATATATATATATATATATAAAAGCAAACCCAAATTTCTTTTTGTTTCCTCTCTTGCACCATTTTTTCCCCATCAATCATGCAATTAATATCGTTGTGTTTTGAATCCATCACTCAATTTCTCAATATGGAGACCATATCTTTGTCATCCTAACATAAAAATTAGTGGTATAACTAAATTGATTTCATAACCCAAATCATTAATATGATTGGAGATGTTTGTTTTATGATGATTTTTCATTAATCATCAACAATCTTAGAATATAAGAGTACCATTTTATAAGGATTTATTATTAGATAATTATATAAATCATATCTTGGGGTCTCACCTAATAACTTAAGCTATTGGGTTGAGATGGTTCTTTGACATGGTATCAAAGTCTTGTTGACCAAGCGATCACGAGTTCAAATCACACTACCCCATTTTATTTAAAAATTAAGCACAAGGTAATATGGTATTATGCATGTTTCAAGCTCAAATAACTTTCATTTGAGGGGGTGTATTAAAAAGTAATATAAATCATATCTTGAAATCTCGCTTAACAACTTAAATTTTTAGGTTGAGATGGTTCTTTGACATAGTATCAGAGTTTTGTTGATCAAACAGTCACGAGTTCAAATTTCACCACCCCTTTTTATTTGATAAAAAATAAGTACAAGTTAGTATGAATATATGCATGTTTCAAGCGTAAATGATTTTTACTTGAAGAGGTGTATGTTAGAGAATTATATAAATCATATTTTAGGGTCTTACCTAATAGCTTAAGCTATTGGGTTGAATTAGTTTTTTTGACAGTTATAGAGTGATTATGAAAGCTTAAAAAAAAAGAATGATAAACAATCTCTAGAAAAAGAGAGTTGAAACTTAAAATGATTATGCTAAGTATAGTAACGTTGAAGAATTTAATGAGTTCAAAGGAAAAGGAGAAAATGGAGAAAATCAAGTTATAAATACAACTTAAAAGGATTTGGAATTGGTACTAAATTTCTTAATTTCAGAATAGCAGAATGACTCACATTATAATTATAATTATAAATACAACTAAAACATGTGTAGTCAGTAGTTTCAGTAAATCAAGTTAATTATTTTCAAAATAAAAAGGAGAAAAATTATTGGGTTAGGAATGCGAGCTTCCTTCAAGCCCACTCTTTTTAAATGGTCAATTTTAATTTTTAATTTTTAATTTTTTTATATTTTAATTTTTTTTCAATTTAATTATTTAGTATAAGGTTTTTATTGAATTTAATCATTCAATGTTGAGGATTGGGAGTTTATTAAATTAACTAAATTAATTCAATCCAGTAAAGTTTAAAATCCAAGTTGTGGGTTTGTCAAGTTGATTAAATATTTATCAAAAAATCAAGTCAAATTTTTTCAAGTTTAAACTATTATAGTGATCAGTTTAATAATAAAACTGAAAAATTTCTAACAATTTAAATATTATTTTATTTTATTTAAAAAAATTTAGGTTCAACCTCGTGTGAAATTGCAAGCAAGAAACTAGTATACATCTAAAGCGTTATACAACAAGGAACTGAACAGAATACTTGAAAATGAAACCTTAGCAAACACATCATGAGATTTAACCTCTTGGACGTGGAACCTAAAAATACCTCACCCAATTCCAAGGTGACTTTTATTGTATGTCAAAAGTTCTCGAGCGCATACTTTCCTCTTAATTCCAAATAATCAAATGTTTAGGCGCTTCCATTTGATTCCAAACGGATATTAAGGAGGTCGATGCTCATATCACATTATTTCTTAATATTCATATAGAGCTGATATGGTTGATATAAAAATTAAGCTATCCAAATATAAGTGTGGCAGCGGTTGCTTTTACGAGTGTTTTTCACCTTGAAATGTATTAAAATAATATTTTTTTATTTTTAAAAAATTATTTTTGATATTAACACATCAAAATAATATGAAAATACCGAAAAAATATTAATTTAAAATAAAAAATAAAAAATATTTTTTTTTAAAAAAATATTTTTAGAATACAAAAACAAATAAATCGATGCATTTTATATTGGCTGATTGATTTTCAATTTTCAATTTTCAATTTTCTATTTTCTATGCATCCAATGGACTAGTCGCTAGCCAGGCTAAAAGATTCAGAACGGAGAAAGGAAGGAAAAGGTTCTTAAAACAAGTGGCCAATTAGGTGGCTCTATTATTCAGGTTTCGCCACCATGACTTTCCAGCAAGCTACCTTCGCCCCCAGCAAAGAGGTAAAAACCCATATGAAAAGGTCATAAACCAAGCATTTTTTTACGTAATCAATTGGATAACTCCAAATGGGTTGACTAATTTTACAGCTTTCTTTTCCCACAAATTTACAGTTACGAAAATGAAGATTCCTACGTACAATTCTCGGTACAATATTAAAGGAATGCGACATATTAAAGAGCAATTGCTCAGAATGAAGAACGAGAATACTATATATTAAGAAGCAAAAAAGAAAAAGAAAAAAGAGGATGAGCATCGGCGTGGAAGAGAAAAGGTCAAGTTCAGACCTTGTCAAATTCATCCTCACAGGTCTCCGTAGAATTCCGTCGTACCCTCTTACATAGCAGAATCGCCCCAATCCAGATAAGACTCTTGACAACTCTTACCATTCCGATCGTCACTGTCAGGTAATACAGCCACCAACCAACCAAGTCAGCCACTCCTAAATCCATCGACAGCTCTATCTTTGCCTCTGCTACGAAAACCAGAGACTCAACTTCATCCCTTATACTCAACCACCACAAAGTACCATAACTCAAAGCTATGGTCACCCTCTGTGCCCACTTCTCATCTCCAGCAGCACCAAAAATTGTGTCATCAACCACTGGCTTAACAACAGTTCTTGACCAGTGGATCATGGTCTCATGCAACCCCAAGAAAAATATGTATCTACACAATAAACCTCTTCGAGTATCAAAACCAGAACCATCAAATATTCCAGCAGCTATGCTCCCTTCAATGCCCAAGCCAACACAAATCTGTAAAGTGCATAACACAATCCATGCGGTGTACAATCCGGGCCGGTAAATTACGCCTGGTGACTCGCTTAGAAGGGTAGTTCTTCCTGCCAAGCCGTGAATAAGAGTAGCTATGCTAACAATTGAAACAAGAAAACACAGAATTGATGGATTGATGGACAACAATAAGGATAAGATGAAAGAAGAGGGTGATTGCTGTGTAGGATCAGATGTGATGGTCAACATATAGTTATAACTAGAGAGCCTGGCAAGGAGGAGAAATGAGAGAGGCAGCAAGAGACTGAGGAGGGTAATGGTCACGACATGGAAGGGTTCTCTGAAGATGGCACAACCTGAGAGCTTTTTTTCCTTCTTTTGCCACCCCATGGTTTTTCCCTGAAGCTGAAGCAAATATGACCTGGTGACAAACTTGGTTACGTGACAAGAAACATCAAACGAGGTCTATATTTATGTGAAGAATTAGTACGTAGTACCGGAAAAGGAACATGATCGAAGTGGTTATCACGTCCATGGTTTAAATTAGTTGAGACTGGACAGAGTCTTAGTCCATGCCTTCTTACGTTTTTGTTTGAAGCCATTATTATATCTTGTATCCTTCATGGAAAGCGCTGATAGTATGTCCCATTCAGCGGTTGAGGCTGTTTTTTTTTTATTTTTTCTTTATTAGTTTTGTGGTTGCAATTTTAAATTATATATTTTGATGCTGATTGTTTTTGAACAATTGGATGGATAGGTTTGATTTTTCGTTTGTTGTCCGAATTACTGTTTTCTGCTGAGAATTTCTTCGTACTAGAGAGATGGAGAGACTTTTAACTTAAGGACGGACATACTAAAATGGTAAGTACGTGATTCCATGCAATTGTGGAGGAACCAAAGTGTCTACAACTACTTAACGAGACCACATCATAGCCAGCTACTTTAATGTTCTTGTTCAATTACAAGTGATCGATACTATATATTGGATTCAATAAAGAATTATGCTAATCAAGATTAAAAAAAAAAAGCTAAACTCCCTTTGAAAAACATTGTTCACCCGATTTATTTGCATTATTCACTGTAACAGCATAATAGTAATTTTACCCTTTAAACTAAAAATAACATTAATATTTTTGTTTTTACAAAACGTGTTAGTTTTTACTAAATTAAATAGAGACAAATAATTTTATTTGCATTTAAAAAATATAGTGAAACAACCAAAATATCCTTAACATAAAATTCTTAAAAATAGCATTAAGGGGCAATTTGGTATTTTCACAATGTTTTTTTCATTATTATCATGTTAGTCGAGGGGCAATTTGATATTTGATTAAATAAAATAAATTAAAAAAATAATACTGCAGTTAAATGGCCAAAATTCTCTTAAACACAAAAATATTAAAGCTAGTGTCAAAGAGCTTTTTCATTTTTTCACAATAGTTTTTTTGTTATTACTATGTCAACTCAGGGCAATATATATAAGGTATAGGCATGTGAGAGCCCTCTGACACTTTGGACGATGCATGTGGCGCCTCCTGTTGGCCAAAAATACCCTCTCATCATGCCATTAGAAGCGTTGTTGCATCCTCTTCCTGTTGGTATGGTGGTAAGGCGGTTTGTTGCTAGTGGATCTTTTTTTCTCTCTCTCTTCTAAATTCACAATTTAGTTCTTTTTGTTGTTGGTATTTAAACTTCGATCCTTATTCTTTTAATTTCTAATTTTTTTCCTTAGCTGTTTTGAAAAAGTTTTATTGGTTTTCAATTTCGTTCTTCAATCTAAATTTATAGTATTATTTCTTCCAATTTAGTTTTTATTATTTTGATTTCTATTTTTTTTCGTAGCCTCTTTGTAAAAGTTTTATTTGTTTTCAATTTCATATTTCAATTTAAATTTATGGCATATTATTTTTACAAATTTAGTCCTCATTATTTTTATTTTTTTCCTTTTGTTTAAGTTATTTTTCTTTTCAATTTTACCTTTCAATCAAATATAAAATTTATTTTGTATTTCAATTTTGATCCTTATTCTTTTAATTGCTATTTTTTTAATCATTTTGTACAATTAAAATTATTTTTTTCAATTTCATCCTTCAATATTTGATTGGTTGAGAATTGAGCTTTATGATTTTTTTTCTAGATAAGGTGTTTCAGGTTTAATGACCCGGGTCACGAGTTTAAAATGTTAACATGAGTTGACAGTTTTTTATTTTAAAATGAGCTTTATATTTTTTTCTATCGGGTTATTTCAATCTCAAAATCTAAGTTTGCGGGTTGGGCATAACATCTCGGGTTGGTTCGGCTATATTATCGGGGTTACAAGTTTGTCATGCCAACTCGGGTTAACCATGGCCGATTTTTTTAGATCTTTTCTTTACTCCATTTCATCCTGTCGTATTTAGAGGTTATGAATAGAGCTACATCGTTTATCCTGTTTTGAAAAACAAATCCCCAAGCTACCATGATTACTTTTTTTAAAAAAATATATATGTTTTGTTGTTGTGTATTTTTTATCATCTAATTAAAATAAAACTAACTTATTCTATCCTATTACTATATAAATTGCCTTGTCGCCTTATCTATTACAGAAGTCAACGGATTAGTTTTCTTTATCTATATAGATGGTAGAGATGACCTTTTCCAATAATTATTCTAATATGTTATATTTTGATGGGAGAAGTATGTTCGATGTTGTTGTTCGTTATATATGTTTAGATTTCCTGATATGTATTTTTAATTGGAGTCGGTAATTGTTTATCGATGCCCTGTAATTTCTGGCAACAGAAAATCGTGTGATGAAATCGGCAGATTTTGACCAGTTCCCTCGACGTACTTGTCTCCATGACATCTACCAATTATCTGCCAATCATTTCCATCTCTGTTTGTTGAGGCCAAGTTTTCTCGGGACCCGCATTACCTTCTGCTAGACCCGCTCAAAAAGATTGTGTGCTACTACTACTCAAAAAGGGGTGGATCCCAAATCTTGGTGATACGAGAATATGTAAGTGTTTTTTAAAAAAAAAATATTAAAAAAATATTTTTTATTTTTTAAATTTTTTTTTCATCAATTAAAATCATTTAAAAATACTAAAAAATTAATTTAAAATAAAAAAATTAATGAAAAATAGATTCAACCTTAATGTTAAACACCTCCTTTTAAAAAAAATATATCATTTTAATTTATTTTCTCATAATGGTCTATGTTTCTAAGAGGGTGTTTGAGATTATGGTGACATTTATTTTTCAAAATCTTTTCACTGGGAAATACATTAAAATAATATTTTATTTTAAAAAAATTATTTTAACATCAACACATCAAAGTTGATCTAAAAATATTAAAAAAAACAATAATCTTAAAAAAAATTAAAAAATTTTAAAAATATCGTTTGAAACGCAATTTCAAATGATCTCTAAAATTATGTGGCCCCACAATCAATCCGACCGATTTTGTTATCATCAAATGTCTACAATCCAATAGTTTTTTTTTTTTTCCTAACTAATTTTCTTTAAACTTATACCTATCAAAGCAATTGGTTAGGTTAAATGAGAGATATATATTGTGAATAAAAAACCAGTCCATTTATCTATGTGTGGGTGTTTCAAAGTCAGAACTCCTCTTGGTTGATTAACAGTGTCCTTAGATTAATTTGAGTGTATATGTATATAATAAACATTAATTAGAAATGGCCCTATTTTCTTGTTGCTTGTGTTAGTTCAGGCCGTACAATCGTTCTAAAGGAAGCCAGCATTTTTATCATTAATGAATGTTAGATTTATTTTATATGGGCCTGATTTTTTTATTTTTTTTTGTTATTACTGTTAGCTCAGGCCACTCCGATGGGCTTATGGTCGGTAGACCGGATTAATTTTTCACCGGCATAAAAAAAAATGATCATGCGATGGCAATACTTTAAAAGAAATAAAAAAATATAAAACAATTAGTAAATAAAAAGAGATTGTATATATTGCAAGAACAGTGAACCACAAAGTAAACAAACAAAAATGCCATGAAGCGAGCATTTGATGCTTACACTCATGTAATTAATTTAATTTAATTAAAAACAATTTCTTTTAAAAAACACTACATTAATAAAAATTATATATATATATATATAATATTAGAAAAAAATGCTGGCATGAATTAAATATTAAATCAGAAAGTTATGAGATTTATGCAGATTAAAATATCTGATTTTATGTCGTAAAGATAAATTCAATTTTTTATTTAATTACATATTAATATTTTTTATATAGAAAGTAATAATTTAAATTCTATAGAAACAAAATAATTTTCTTGTTAACCCTTCCTTTTCTTATTAATATAATTTTCTAAAAAAAAATATTTTAGCAAAGTAGTTCATTTAATGAAATTTGAAGGCAATTATAATAAATATCCAGAACACTCTGGACGAGATTAGAATAAGAATAGAAAGATATATCTTTATTAACATGCTTTTTAGCAATCTTTAATTCAAAATATTTATTTTTTTAAAGAAAACAAAATTGTAAAATAGTAAAAGCAAGTTTTAATAAATAAAAAATAATATTTTAATGATTATGTTGTGGATGCTTTAAAAAATATAAAAATAATGCATTATAACTTTATAGTTTTATAGTGTTTGTTTTTTATTTAATAACGTGATAATAAAAAAACCTGCATAGAAAAGCGAATAAATAAAATTTAAGGAAAAAAATGACAAATTATGAAGGCTTTGACAAAAAAAATTATTTTATAATTTTATAAAAAATGATATGATGTTTTAAGAAACTAAATATAAATTAAATAATATTTAATGAAATGATATTTTTAATATATTTTTAATTTATTTATTTTAATGAGGTTTTATTAAAAAAAAGAAAAAAAACATAATGAATTCAATAAATAGAGATAAAACACTTGAGCTCGGGCGACCCAAAATGCTTGGCCAAATAAAAAGAATGAGAACGTCCCTTGAGTGGGCATATGAGCTTTTCTTTTATTTATTTTTTATTGGTAAAAAGGGTGGACTTCTAATGGGAGAAAAAATAAAATAAAAAATTCAAACAACACATCATCTATCTATCTATCTGCCTTGATTTTAACCACCCAAAGAAGTGGTCGAAAAATTAAGTCTGAATTTTAGTGACCTAATAATTTATTTTTTGATCCATTTTCATCTAAAAATATTTAATAGACATCTTTATAATATTAATAAACTAATATATCAACTCAAAATACCCTAAAATTTATCTAAAACCATAAAATCAAATCGAATAAAAAATCATTTATCAACCATGATTTACTTTTTTCAGTAAGATAAAGGAAAAAAAATCTCAATGAAACTCTCTTTGTTAAATGTAACTCGTTAATACTATAAACAACTTTTTTTTGCGATAAAAATATGATCAAACAACTATTTTTTTTTATCGTTTTCTAACAACTTTCTCTTTTATTTCTCAAACTAAAAAATTAAAAAATAAATAAAATAAACTTTTTGTTCATAATCAAGATTCTAAAAAGTTTGAGATTCATCGTATATTTTCTTTGTATTTTATATTATAGTATTTTTAAATTATGTTTTTCCACTGCAATTTAAGACTTTATCTCAAGAAATTAATTCATAAAAAGATTCAATAAAAAAAATTAGGATAAAATAAAAAGAAAATAAAAAAAGAAGTTGGGGAACAGCTTTACTGTGAAACCGTCCCAGTTATTTTAGTATTAAGACAATTTTATTGTCTAAATGTACCATTGATGCTTTATTACCAGTGGCTACCACAAGATAGAGATGACGTCTTTGTTTGTTAGCTGTATTTCATTGGGGCTTATTTGTCCACCTGCTGTTACTCAAAAGGGCTCCACCCTTTTCCTTGTTTAGATCTTTTGGACTATGGATTGGTTGGTTAGCTGGCGGCGGGCAGCTGTGCTCCATATGATGCCCCAATTTTATAATTTTTAATTAGTGAGAAAAAAAAAAAAAAAAAACATTAACTATGTCGTTATCCTTATCTCAGTGGTTCAAGTTCCTACAGTGAAATCAGAACAGATGTTAATGACTGACAGTTTGTGCTTGCTTTCATCTAAAGCTTGTTTCTCAGGCCCTCAGCCCACATGGGGTGGCGGGTGTCATGTCCGGCAGCCATCTTAGGTGGACATTGACTTCCATCTTTCTATCTAAAGATTGCCCGTCACCTCATCTCGAAACTTATCACAAACTGGGCGTAGGGCACCCCTGCTTGGGCATAATTAGAAAAACCTTTCTTAAATTAAACTTATCGTGGTTATATGATCTCACCATGTTTATGCCATAAAAGAGAAAAATATAGAGGAAATAACACCGTTTGAATATAATCATCTTTAAAAATAGTGGTTAAACACTGTTTTTATTGAAAATAATTGTTGTTTCGAAAACATCTCTCTCTCTCTCTCTCGGTTGAATTAACATGTATAAAAAAAATTAATTCAAAATTTTATGAATATCTAATAATCAAGAAATAAGATTCTAAATCCAATGGTTAATAAAAAAAGGGTCATTGATAATACACTGAAACTCTATTTTCGACTCATCCAGTACTGTTAGAAAGATCTCAACGAGATGATTTTAACCACATCTTAAAAGGCCATCAAATGTAGTCGTAATTTATTAGGGGTTTTGTTCATCGTTAATTTAGGATTAATTTTGACCTCCTTTAATGTTCTTCCAATGTGTAGTTAGAACCGTTTCGTTGAGATCTTTCTGACTGTACTAGATGTGTTGAAAACAAAGTCTTGGTTTATTTACAGTGACATTTTTTTTTTATTTATCTCTCCTACCACATCATCTTATCTCTTTTTTTTCTTGATCATTGAATTATAAAATATTTGATTGATTTTTGTTAAGGTTAATTAATTTGTAAAAGAAGATATTTTAAAACATTCACAACTGTTATTTTAAATAGTTGTATAGAAAAATATATTTTGAAACACGATTAATATTCCAAATAATAATTGGATATAAAAACAATATTATGAAATATGGTTGTATTCAGACTGTGCATTCAATATTTTCTCATAACTTTTAGCAAACTATGAGCTTTTTCAAAAAAATAAAATCCGTATATGCAGGGACGGAGCCAAAAGATACAATTAAAAGGGGCAAGATTTTAATTGTATTATTATTTTAGCTAAAATTATATAAATTATCAAGGGAAAGCTGGAAAAACAATTTTCTTGCAGGGGCTGGGGCCCTGCTTGCCACCCCCTGTCTCCGCCCCTGCGTATATGTATATATTAATATGGTTAACCAAGGAAGGTTGCTTGTTGGAAACATGGTGCAATGACATTGTCACCTTACCATATCCATTAATAACCAAATGCATTGCATCTTTTATGTTTGGAAGTTTTCCAAAATGTGTCTGACTCTGCACCCACAATAAAAAAACAGAAGAAGAAGAAGAAGTAGCGAGTTTCTTACATGGCATGCGGACCATAATAATTTCCACATGGCAGCTCCAGAATGTGTATAGACATAGAGGAGGGCCCCACTCTTCTTCCTGCCAATCAAGTGGAGGGAGGGAGGGAGGGAAGGGGCCAGAATATTTTTTCCCATATGAGGGCACCTATCTTCACATTTATGTGTGCAGCTATGTGGGTGGATTTATTTTATTGCAAGCTGAGGGTAGTGCTGATAAATGCATGGTTGTTTGTACTGAATGTGTGAAAAGAAAACTGAGAAAAAGCAACTTGAGGTTCTTGTCATCTATTGCCAGCTCCCTGTTTCCTCTCTCTCTCTCAATCAATTGGGTTAGAGTATGATCTTGATCTTCTTATTTTCTTTTTCACTGACTTCTCCAAGTTAATATTCAGAGCAATTCTGTGTTTCATCAAGGCATTTTTTTTCTTGGCATAACCTAGTTAGAAGCAGCATAGCAGAAAAACTGAGTCATGGATGGTTCTCCATCTAGAAAATTGGACTCTAATGTTTCAGAGCACACCCAAGAAATTCAGACATCCAAAAGAAGGTAGGTTGGTGCTCATTTTCTTGCTTTTGTTTTCTTTTACACTCTTGTTAAGTATAGTTTCATTTTGAAAAGCTAGCTAGTTGATTGAGAGGCATGTTTCTGCCAAGTCTTCTCCTTTATGTGCCCAAAATCATTCTTAAAACATCGAGTTCATTTTGTAGGAAGGTGGTTGAGAAGACTGTTGTTAGAGTGAGGATTGGAAAAAATGCTGGGAAATTAAAGAATGAAGGGCCACCTTCTGATTTCTGGTCTTGGAGGAAATATGGGCAAAAGCCTATTAAAGGATCTCCTCATCCAAGGTTTATCATCTTCTTTCATTTTGGATCAAGTCTCTTTTCTCTTCACTATATATCTTAATTCATGGTTTAACTCTTTTTCCCCCCTTAAAATTACAGTAGATCATACTTCTTTTCTAATGTTACTTTATCAGCTGACATTTTGGAGGTGGAAAGTGAATTCCCCCCCCTGGATCCACTGGATTTTGTGTAAATGTTCCAAAAGACTGCCTTCTTCTGTCACTGTAATTTCTCCATGATTATTTTCCCTGTACAAAACAAGAGTACTTATCAGCTGTCTCTGTTTTTCATGCCTTGCAGGGGCTATTACAGGTGCAGTACATCAAAGGGCTGTTCAGCTAAGAAACAAGTGGAGAGATGCAGGACAGATGCTTCAGTACTCATCATTACTTACACCTCAAATCACAACCATCCAGGTCCGGATCTCCACGAATCCAGCCTGAACCAACAGTCAAAAGATCCCGAAACCCCTCCGACTGATCATGTAGATCATCCCACAACTCCCAAACAAGAAAAGCCAGAAGAAGAAACAGAAGAAGGGCATGGCCACCCCATTGTGCCAAGCGCTGATGAAAATGCCAGTGAAGGTAACAGTTTTCACTACTTACAATCCCCAATAAGAATTTCTCAAGATATCATGATCAGCCAAGAAGATCCTTTCGCTGAGAACCCAGAGAAAAGTCATGATACATTGGGTATTGTCTTGGATGAGGAGCCCATCAGTTGCTCCAGACTGATGACATTTTCAGCACCCAAATCAGAAGAGAACAACGACTTCTTTGATGAACTAGAAGAGCTACCCCACATCTTCGTCTTTCACTAGCTTCACGAGGGGCAGTTTTTTCGATGAAAGGATTCCTGTTGTCCCTTCTTGATTCTAGTTTTTTTTTCTTGGCCTCTTGGGGCATCCTGCCTTGAAAAATGTTCTTAAAATGTCCATGTATAGGGCACTGCTAGGAGTAGTTATTACTTGTAGTTTCTCTTCTTTACTTTCACCAAACGAGTAAAGTGGTTACTAAAGTTGCGCACACTAACAGAAGGTAGTGGAGAGATACATCATCTTTTATCAGGTTTCTTGAGATTGAGACTATATGCTCTTTGATAGACGAGAAACCCACATTTTTCAGAGTGGAAGAGGAGAGAGTTGTGAGCATATTTCTGTGTTTTAAATTAAAGAAGGCACGAGGTTCACAAGTGAGTGCTCAGAGATCTTTTATGAGATAAGGGTCTCTCTCTCTCTCAATTTGCTTTTTGGGGTGAGTGGTTGCTTTGGTGAAAGAGATGTTTGGCCTTTTTGGAAGTAACTTATTGTTCAGCTTGATTGAGGAATACCAGCCAGCATCGCTCTTTTTTAAAAAAATTAATGGTGCTTTGTGTTTTCGGGCGTGTCAGCTGTTGTAGATTCTGCTGGTAGACAAGGCCAAGCCTTCAGATACATGTCTTTTGCCGGGGAAAGGAGTGGCATAAGCCTCCAAAAACGCCTAAACTTGTCAAATATTATCATACCTCATTTAGTACTCGTGGAGGCAAGTCATTTACATCAGGAAAAAGCCAGAGGGACGTAATGTGCATCAATAATTGGGGTATTTTATATCATGATTGCTGTTGAGAATAAAAGTTTAATGTAATTATTGTCGGGAATAATAACTGTTTTAGAAACTATATACCTCACAATTTAATTAACTTACATAAAAAAATAACTAAATTTTTTATGAAGATTTAATAGTTACAAAATGAGATTTGAAATTCAATAACTAAGAAAGAATGGGTTACTGAACTTCTATTTTTGACATGCTCAGTATTGTTAAAAAAATCTTGATAAAATGATTTTAACCATACCTTGAAAAACCAATGAACGTAATTGTAATTTGTTAGGGTTTTATTCGGAGTTAATTTAGGATTAATTACGACCTTCTTTGATATTCTTTCAATGTGTAGTTGAATCGTTTCATTGAGATCTTTCTAACGATACCGGATATGTCGAAATAGTCTCGGTATGTCCTTGATGACCTATTTTTTTTATTTTTTTTCTTCCCTCATTTTTCTCTCTTGACACTTCACCTCACCTGCTCTTTTTTTCTTGGCTATTAAAAAAATCTTGATAAGATAATTTTAATCACACTTTGAAAGACCACTAAACGTAATTGTAATTTGTTAGGGTTTTGTTTGGAGTTAATTTAAGGTTAATTACAACCGCCTTTGATATTCTTTTAATGTGTAGTTGAATCGTTTTATCGAGATCTTTCTAACTGTACTGGATGTGTCGAAAATAATCTCGATGTGTCCTTGGTAACCTATTTTTTTTTTCTTCCCTCATTTTGCTCTCTTGCCGCTTCACCTTATATGCTTTTTTTTTCTTGGCTATTAGACATTTAATCCTATATTTTAACCATTGGATCTTCGTAAAATATTTGATTGATTTTGTTGAGATTAATTAATTTGAAAAAAATAGATATTTTGAGGCATTTACTGAAACAACTGATATTTTGAATAGCAGTTATGTAGAAAAATATATTAAAATATATTCTGAGACACGATCACTATTTCAAATAGCAGTTGTGTATAAAAATAATATTCTAAAATGTAGTTGTGCTCATACTAAATTATTTTTCAAATACTTTTTCAACACATGTTATTTTCTAAAAAAAAATTAAATAAACTATGCTATTTTTTTAAAAAATCCCAATAATTAACCTGGAAAATTTTTATGTGCAAGGCCAGGCGATATGCTGCACCAATTATTATTATTATTTTTTTAATGCAAGCCCGTGTAAAGAACTAAGAAAAAAATTGTTCATCCAATGAAAAAGGAAAACCTGGAACGCTTAGAGCACAGCACAATTGATAATATTAGATTATTCTACAGTTGTTATTTCATTGTAGATGGTGATGATTTTTGAGATAATTACCAAAATACACCTACAAAAAGATTTGTATTCTAAATAACTCATCAAAATATTAATTTATATCTATAAAACCTCAAAACAAGATTTTCAAATAAAAAATTAAAATCTGAACTTATTTTATTAACTGCAGATACAATCTATATGATATGATTTGCTTTAAAGAAAAAGGAAAATTGTTGTATCATATATTATGTGTAGTTTATGGTAAAACATGTAATTGTATACAAATATTTGTAGACATAAAGATGTATAATACTATAGATATAATAATATGGATGTCTATATAATATAAAACACATTTGGAGTTAGTATCGTACCCTTAAAATTAATGTTTTAGTATTTTTGAATTGTTTTAATATGCTGATGTGAAACATGAATTTTAAAAAATATATTATTTTAATATATTTTTTTTAAAAAATACTTTGAAACACAATCTTTCTCATACTCGGAACTTAATCTATCTAGATTTTTTTTTGTCATGAAGATAAAAAATATTAGATGGATTCTTCTGATAAAAGATTTTCTTAAAGGAGGTTAAGGTAATTATACCATTATTTTATTAAATTTGGAGGCAAAAAGCAACCATTTTGGCTTTCCTTTTGTCTGTAAACAGCTTTCAGTTGAAACACAAGCCGCAATTTATAAATGAACTTTATACCATTTAAGACTAATCCGAACTCGGGGAGCCTAGTTGAAGTACAAAATAATTTGTATTGGAATGCCTCTACTCCAGCTGACCTACAAATTAAGACATCAAAATCCATATTCAGGCTCGTAGTTTTACTTTCTCGCATTTTCTCCTCTGCCCACCTTCTTTTAGCCTCCATCTTCCATGGTTTCTAGTACCACCATAAAATAAAAATACAACCCACTTCATTGTTGCAGAAATGTGCAGCACGATTCAAGAGCTTTGACATGGTGCCCTAGGCAGCGAGTAAAGAGGCAAGGAAAAAAAAGTACAGTTTTAAAACTGCCCCCAAATTACATTGCCTCTCCCTTGTGTTTTTGTTGTAATATGATTGAAGGCGATAAACATTGAAACTGTAAACATAGTAACAGAGAGACTGAAAATTATTTAACTTTTGAGGTCTATCTTGAAAATTGCTATATAATTCGGGGGCATGAGTATTTACTAAATAACCAACTGAAAGAATTTGTTGGATTACTAGCTATGCCTCGCTGCTGAATAAGCACTACTCCACATCCAAGACACTGCTCATCAAATTGGTCCTTGCAAACTCAGCACCGTGAGCGAGAATCTAGAGGTAAAGTTGGTCTGAACTCAACTATAAGCTCTCTAGCGAAAGCAGCACCATTCATTTACAATAACAATGATGCTGAATAAAAATGGTGAATGAAGATCCTAGGGAAAAGATGCACATATCCGTTCAATCTCTTTCTCAGGCTTTAGTTCAACTAAAACTCGCCCAGGATGTAAAAGATTCTGAGTGAGAGTGTGTGGGGAGAAAAGGCTCTGCCTGAACTAACAGCAAAACATGTTCTATGATTCCCTAGCACATGGATATCAATATGCTTGATCATTAAATGCTACGTGGGTCATTGTTGATCTGCCGCAGCTGCCAGTGGCTGGAGAACCTTGAGAGGATTCAAGATAACACCATCAATAAGCCCGTAGTCCTTGGCTTCTTTCGCACTCATGAAGTAATCACGATCTGTATCCTGGTTGATCTTCTCAAGACTTTGACCAGTGTGGTAGGCGAGATACCCATTTAGGTTTGCCTTGTGATGCAACATTTCATTTGCCTGAAAATTATGCCAATGTTATGAGAGATGTTTAGGCCAAAGACAAATGGTTTCAATGATATGAGAAACTGTGCCAGGAACCAACAGGTCCCATACCGCGACATAAACTCATTTCAGATCAAATCTAGTTCATCTCTGGGACACATGTACGACTATAAATCAGAAGCACTATGGATATATCAGTTAAGGATAAATAATATAAAGGCTTCACAAACAAATACAAGTTTGGGAGAAAAAGGATGGCATACCTGGATATCTATGTCAGATTGCCCACCTTGAGCTCCACCAAGAGGCTGATGGATCATTATCCTTGAATTCGGCAAGCTGTATCTTTTTCCTTCAGTCACATAGTAAAAGAGAAACATATTCAGTAAATTTTGAAGCAGCAACCACAGATTGGAACTTTAAGTCAACAAGTCAATGGAGCATTTTACCTTTGGTCCCAGCACTAAGCAGAAAAGCCCCCATACTGTTTAACCAAAAAAAAGGAGATCAAACGACATAAGACAGAATGTTAATAATGGAAAATATTAAAGAATCCTGGGTGAATTAAATGGTATTGTCAAGGGCATATTTTTTCCCTTTCCCACCATTTCATAGAATTTAAATTTAAAAATATTTTTTTTACACGCAACACAGAATGTTAGTGGTTCCATAAGCACTCTGTTCATAATGTGTCTGGAGAAAGATCAGGTAGATAGTTTAGTATACTGAGTCCTTGGCCTGTAAGAGGAAGTATGGCAGAAGTTTTGACAATTATTGGTAGACCTTAATTGGGAAAAAATGCAGCATAGAATTCAAAGGAAAAGACTTCATATATGCTGGGAAGTCAAATATCCTTCATGGAATCCCTACGAGGATGCACTATAACTCTAAGGATATAGAGGATAATCATCCAAAAGACAACCACAAGCAGCCACATACAACACTTCATACACAGGACAAGCAATAGCAGAAATATTTATCACGCCTTAAGGAATATTGGCTTTAATTTGTGTCATGGAAAAAGGTGGGTTCTGAGATCCTAGATAAATTCAGTTTCTACAGTTTTATTACAGTGATGCATCAAGCTCAACTCTGTTATCGAGAAGAAATCATTAGGTGAGCATGGCTAACCATTAGCCCACACAAACAAAGGGGGGAGTCCCAGAATCACTTTAAGTGTGGTCCAATGGTGAGCTTACCTCACCTAGTAATTTCCTTGCTGAGGATCTATCATAAGAACCTTGAGGTTGCATGATCAACAGCCATTAGCTCAAGATCTAGACACCAAATCATTTAAGTTATTCCCATGGTAAAATCACAGAAAAAAACAGCTCACCACATGCATCTACTGAGACGGTACAGATATAATTCTCTGATCATCAACTAACATTCCATATAATTCACTGAAACTTATTTCTCCCGTCCTAACACTTGGGCAAGCCTGACAAATCTACATCATATAGATTCCTTTGAAGTTTCAAAACTAATGCTGTTTGACTCATAAAGGAGCAAGGTTGGAAATGTTAAATCCAATCCATGACAGAAAAGCTACTTTTTCATAATTCAATTAAGCTCCTGTCAATAAAACATAGTTCTTCTAATAGTTGATGAATAAATGAGGCAATACATTGGTCTATAATGATTCACTGTGCAACTAAGGTATAGGTAACAGTAAAAATATAGTACATAGTATAAATCAGTGATTCCTGTAGCAGTTAGGGAATAAATGACAAGAAAGAAAACAGGGAACTAGTAAATCTTGTACCTAGCTGCCAGTCCAACACAGACAGTGGAGACATCAGGTCGGATGTGCCTCATTGTGTCAAATATTGCCATGCCTAAGAAAAAAGAAGCACAGAAAAAAGGCACAGAGAGAGAGAGAGAGTAAGCCTCCAAACAAGTAAAAACAACATTACTTCACATGCTCAGGAAACTGAAAAAAGGTAACAAATAAAAGGAGACTTCAATCTGAAAAGGAATTACCAGCTGTAACTGATCCTCCGGGAGAATTCACATACATAACAATATCCTGCTTGGAAGAAAAAGCAATCCCTAGTTAGTAAACTGTTTGCCTCAATTCTTTGTATAATCAAGGACAGTGATAAAACAGGTTCATTTTGTCTCGTGTTTGTGCATGTGTTATAGTCATGGACTTGACTAAAATCTGTTAATAATGGAAGGATGAAATCATTAACTTTAATGCTGTTAGGGGGCTCAGAAGCAAACGCAAATTGAAATGAAGTTGACAATGACCGATAAGATATCAGCCAGCCACAACGAAAAGTCACCAAACTCACTTTGTTAGGATCAACAGCATCGAGATAGAGAAGTTGAGCAACAATAATGTTTGCCATGTCATCATCAACAGCTCCACCACAGCGTATAATTCTCTAGGAATTTTAACAACACTAAGATCAAATCTCATATAAAAACAGCCAAGCATTCAATGATAGATGATAAGCAAGAAGAGAAAGAAAGATGATTGATGTATTCACTTACATGTTGAAAAAGTTGACTGATAACACTCTGGAACCGTTCATGCACCATTGGAGGTGGTCCTTGCCCTTGAGCTCCATTTGCATAGGCAGGGAAGAAGGGCGAAGAAGGGATTTGCAAATCTTCCCTACAAAACCAATTCCACATTTTCTTCTCCATTTATTAGCACATCAAGCAAATAACACACAGCAAGTTAAAAGGGGTAAATCCTACCCACCTCATAGACCAAATCCCCTGCCGCAAACTTCTCTCAGGTGCCCAAAACTCACCAGAGTAAACAGCCTTCACTGAAGACGTCTGGATTGCCTTTCTATCACTACCTAACTCTCGCAATTTGCTGCAGTACATGTAGAAAACGAGGACATTTGAATTTCTTGAGTAATTAATCACGGCACACATGGAACATTTTTCAAATGCAAGAGGTAAATTCTAGCTTACTAATAGCAATTATCCATTCTAAAAAAAAAAGATTATTCAGAGTATTTTCAATCGAGCTTAAATCCAACCTGCAATTAAAAACTTACTTTTATAAAAAGCAAAAAAAAAAAAAAAAGATAGTTCCAATACGGGTTTAGTATCCAATAAAACAAAAAATAGTTCAAAGATTCAATTTTTTTTTCCTTTATTACTCTTCAGTTAATCCAGAAACACTGATAATAATAATAATGGCAAAACCATCGGGTAATTGGCAAACATCCGTGTCTCAATTCTGGAAAAAACAAAATTAGTAAAAAAAGAGAATGGTTGACCTGTAACGGAGATGGTGGAAAGGGAAAGAAAATTTGTCGGCATTGGGAGCGGAGCCGAGTGAAGGGTTAGGAGAGAAGAGAAGAGAGGTAGATGTGGAGAGGCATGAGTGTGCCATTTTTTTAGCTTTGTGTAAAGTGAGTGCTAGATGGAAGCCCCTTTGAGTTAGCTAAGTATTATTAGCGCCTTTATCCTATAAAAGTTTAGGGCTCGAGGAGGACGATGCTGCGGTAGATGGAATTGAATTGGTAGAGTGTGTTCGAGAGGAGAGAGATGTTTATCCTTGGTCGTTGGTGGCGGGTGAAAAAACAAAAAGAGGATTTTTCTTGCTGGTGTGCAAATGTGAGAAGTTTTTACTTTTTTTCCTTTCTCAAGTTTTCTTTTGTTTTGCTGGAAGTCCAACCCCAGCAGACTCTCCATTGATCATAACAATAATAATAACAATAATAATAATAATTGAGACTCAAACCTTATTCTAATATAAAACTAGCTTCTGTATAAATCAAAATATTTTTTAAGTAAAGAAAGATTCATAACTCAAGTCATAATCCTGTAAAAATTTATAATAAATAGTAAATGAAAAAGAAATTCTTAAATAAGCTTCGATGTATAAAAAAAGAAAAGACGTGAAAAAGTTTTAGTATAAACCCGGAAGAAACTAACAACGTTAATAAACTCATAAATGAAATAAACGATGAAAATGCAAAATGAATATATATGGGAATGACAAAATGATACCTAGAACTTACTTGAGGAATTAATTAGGTTCATGTAGGAATGACACTAGAAAATTTGAACTTTTAATGTAAAATCACTTATTAACCAGTTTTACGCTAACTTGCATAAATCTCAATTTGATAGTCAAATCAGGTTGAAATTTTACAAAGAATCTCCTAATATATTGTTTTATCTTTGGGTAAATTTTAGGACAATTAGTGTTCGGGAAAGCCATAAGAAACTGTTAGCAATTGGACAGAAAAGTAAAATAGAAATTCATTAATAACATTATGATAAATAAAATGAAAGATTGAGAAATTCAATTCTTCTTCCTCTATATACTGCTGGCCAGAATTTTTAGAGAGGGAGGAGGAGAAAAGAGAAATAAGAGAGTTACACATCAAAAATCTTAGGATGATTCAAGAGTTAAGGCTTCAATTAAAGAGTAGGTGAGGATTTAATTGCATTAACTAAAAAATTAAGAGAGAATCAAGAAAGAGAAAGATAAAACAAGAGAGAGAAGCAACAACAAAAAAGGAAAAAAAAGAGGACGAGCAAAAAAATTTCAACCGTTTAGCATTCAAAATTCATTTTATTAACGGGTAAGAAATTTTAAACCTAACTCTATAAGTTCAATTAGGAAAAAAAGAGAAAAGGATTGATGCCAAATTTGTGAATTTTGGCTTAGGGCTCATTAGAGGAATTTGAAGGAAATGTAAAATTTGTTGTGATGATAGAGATTATGATAGAGTAAATTATAATGGAACGGAAATTAGAAAGAAATCATGAAGGAAAAATCATATGATTCAATAGAACCTATAGGGTCGACCAAGAGGGAACAAATTAATATATAATGGAATTGTGTTAGATTAATGCATAAATTTGTGTGGAAGATGATTATAAATAAATTTAATTATGTTGTATTAAATGATTGAATTTTATGTTGTTACGAGTTATAATTCTTGAGGAAGATTATTTAATGTTAAAGTAAATTGTTGTATTGTGTTTGATTTCTCATGTAAGGGAAGATTTGTTTTATTAAGAATTGAAAATAGATCATGGTATTAAAAGAGGTTTTGGTTTCGACCATTAAGGGGAAGAAAATAAAAAATATGAGATTTTATGAATTTCTTAATCATTGCATGAAATTGTTGTGTAAGGAATTGTTGATGATGATTCAAAATTTAAGTGAAATTCTTATATTAATTTAAAATGTTGTAAAATTATGGTACAGGAGAGGCCACAAGATTTGTTTAACATTAGAGGACTGCAACTAAAACACATGTATCAGGTAGATGTTCTACATTTGAACACTTTTAGGAATTTATAGATTTATTGACTGCAATTTCATTAAATGTGTATCATTTCTTGTAAATATAAATTATGGGGAAAAAAAATTGTTTTATACTAATTGAGGCTGGTGGTGTCTGTATCTAGACAACCATGATATTTGTTTAGATTAGTTGAGGCTAGTGACATTTGTTACTAGATGATCATGATATTTGTTTAAACTAGCTGAAGCTAGTAGCGTTTGTGTTCAAATGATCAAGCAACTGAGATAGTATATTAGACTAGCTGAAGGTGGTAGCGTCTGTGTTCATGCGACCGATATAATAGATTAGACTAGGTGAAGCTAGTGGCATCTGTTTCACAAATGATTGAGACATTTAATCTTTATATGCTTTTAAGAATAAATATGTGATCTGTAAAATTCTCAAAATTGATTTTGAGAGATATTAAATAATGAATTTGTATTTAAATTTATTCAAGTTGTTGTTGAAATTTTCTAATATAATGAAGGATTTAAATTGTCAGGTCCTTCACATATCCTAGTGGAGCAATATATATATTTAATGTCCTTTTTGTCTTTACTAATGGAACTTTTTGAAATATATCTTATTAATGTATTTTAGTTGTACTTAGGATGATACTTGTATAAATGGAAGAATTTAAGATGTAATTTAATCTCATCTTTGTTTCATTAAGATAAAAGTTTAAATATATTAGTAAGTCTTTAATTATTATATGTATTTCCTTTAATTATTTTGTTTCTTTAAATTACATGAAGGTGTGTGATAATCTAATATAATTCAATTTTAAAATTGTACTATATGTCATTTTTTATTATGGTGACGTGAATGAAAAGAATATGTGGTTGACTTGGTTGAATAAAAAGGATAAGGTCCAAAAAGATTGGATTGTGCTTGAGAAAGTATTACAGGTTATAATGTTGATATCTTGGTATCTTGAATTTATGGGGAAATTCTGCCAAAATTTTAATAGAAAATACATTTTAAAAAAATTATCTTGTTTTTGACATTATTGAAAAAAAAATTAATTAGAAATTGCATCTACAAATTAGGGATGTTACAGATCCTACTAGATTCAATAAGTTCACTTTATTAAATCATATGATAATAAAAAAGCAATTGTGATAAATCATCTAAATTAAACAAAAAAAATCATTCATGATAACACTTGCCAATATTCTGAAAAGATTTCCAATAACCTTACTTGATAGTAAAGTAAAAATTAAATGTAATTTAATAAAATAATATCTAAGATACATTTTTAATTAATCTAAGGATATAAAAAAAATATACCAATCAACAAAACATTGGAGAATGAAACTGGAAAAAAATATTAATTTTTTAAAATATATATAAAAAAAATGATTTTAGTTAACTCGGGTTAACTAGCCTTACATGCAACTTGAGTCATAAAAACAATGAATGATGAAATATCCCAATAAAGAGTAAATGAAAAAAAATCATGAAAATCAATTCTCAACCAATTTAATGTTGAATGAAGAAATTGAAAAAAAAAAGAATTCAATTAAAAAAAGAAGAAGAAAAAACCTGAGTCTACTAGGTTAGCCTGCCAAATCCACGACTTGAGTCGTGAGAACAGAATAACCTGGTAGAAACTCCCATCCCTAACCAACAAAATATAGAAGAATGAAATTGAAAAGAAAAAAAAATCAATTAACAAAAAGGAGCTAAACCAATAACTCAAGTAAACACAAGTGAACTCACATGTGACTCAGAGCATGAAACCAGGATAGCCCCATAAAAAAAAAAACCAAAAACAATTACGAAACTGAAATATTGAAGGATGAAATTAAAAATAAATGTTGCTAAAAATACCAATCAAAGGAATTGAGAAAAAATTTGATGTAAAAATATTGTCTGTTCACTTTGCTTTTTCAGAGAGAGTCAGACACAAAATCGAAGAGGGGAGACAAAAGGAGAGGGAAAAAGAAAAAGAAAAACAAAAAAGAATGGTTTGCCAGAGATCCTCTATCAACATGGCCCATTGGTGAAGAAAGCTCACCAAGATGATTCCAACAGCATCAACAAAGGACACATCTAAAAGGGGTTGGTGGGCACGACATCTGCCGTCAAAGTGCAACAACCTCCTTTGCATGCTAGCGCATGTGGTACACGTGCCAACAAATTTTTTCATTTTCGTTCAAATCAGCACCCGATTTGGCAAGTTTTTAATTTAATCCCTAAAATTTTAATTATTTTAATTCAATAAAATTGAATCTTGTTTTGCCAAACTAAGTGTCAAATGTTTTTCTCAACACCACGAGAATTTCATGTTAAGCAAAACATTGGGTTAGATCTCAAATCAGCTCAATATGAAAATGATAAAAAAATTTTTTAAAAATTTAAGTTAGATAAAAAAGAAAAAAAAATTGCTTTAAATGTTATGCCATGTAGAAAAAAGAAGAGTTTTTTTTAGTGTTCCTCTATAAGAATTTATCTCGGGAGAGAACTATCAAAATCTTCTTTTTTTTGTTTCAGAAATATTTACCTAAGAGTAATAATAAAAAAAAGATAAAATATTCACTTGAAATTTACTAAAAACATAAAATAGAATATTTTTTTAAAAAATTTTAACTTTCTATTAGCTAAGACCCACTTTAAAAAAAAAAACATGCAAAAAAAAAATTCATAACCCATAAAAAAATAATAAAAACATCTCCATTTAAAATTTCTTTTCTATAATATAATAAAATAATTTCTCTCCTAAAAATAGAATCGCATTAGTTAGCGATCACCATTAAAATTCTCGTCTTCTTTGGGAGAAAGAAATTTCTCTCTACACCAATTGCGTTGGAAGGACTTCACCAACTCACCATCAAATGGGCCTTGGAAAATCCGCTTGGTTTAACAAAGAATATTTCGCCCTCAAGTAGTGGGACTTGAAAAGGTAGAGGAATTAATATTTCGCCCTCAAGTAACATCAATTTCATTATATTGAACGCTCTGAGTAGCATCGTTTGCTTTCAATTGAAGACAAATTTCTATTAATCAATCCTTAAGCTATAGATGACAGCAGATGAACCACACATATCTGTATAATCATCCCTCTACACTGGAAAAAAAAATGCCCCCTTGTTATGTATTGACATGAGCTGTGCAGAAACTTCTTTTAGCATCAGCAGTTGGTTTTAGGATGCCTCTTGCTCCATTGCCTTGTAGCACTGTAGACTGCAAAGCGGGAGCTTTGACTTGGAATCTCGATACTTGTACGGGTTAGTACAAGAAGGGCCTGCGCACACCTCTCTTGGGGGAGGATAGCTGCATATGCAGAGAGAAAACTATCAGTAAACTATCGTTGACATAAGTTTGACCTGGTAATTTGGTGTTTTAGCATGAATTTTAAATTTGCAGAAGAAATTAAAACCTGTAGGGTTTAGAGTCGAAAATACTAGGGAGACCCATATCCTTGGGAAATGTCACAACAGTCCCTGTAGGACCCATGACCCATCTGATGGTGCTCGACATCTGGGCGTTGACAGCCTTCTCCTGAACATGAAAATGTGAGAAATTTTATTGCAGCTTTATATCAAGACAAAGCAGGAAGTTTATCAGACAACTGATAATACCTGTGCCATTTCTTCCAGACGCTTCTTCATTTTCTCTTCTCGCTTTTTCCGGCTGGAATCTTGACCAAGAATTTTTCTTATAGCCTCAGCCTACAAAATCAACCCCCCCAAAAAATAAGAAAAGACAAATACTTGTTTACCTCTGTGGATCTCTCATATGCATATGGAATACAACTGCATAAACACAAACAAACCTCAGATTCCCTCGCAGCCTTCTCAACTTGCAATCTCCGCCTCTGAGCTGCCTCAGCTTTCTTTAATTGCTGCTCGACTTCTGTAAGTTTCTCCTTTTGCTCTGGAATGAACAAAAATGAGAAATACAAGGGAAAAGACTGCAATTAATTATGAAACTAGAGTTCTAACGGAGAAAAAAACGCGTGGAAGTGATTAATTCTCACTTTTTGATGGTGCAGGTGGTAATCCATTTGGAAACTCAATTAAGTTAGTATCAGGAACAGAAGAGCCATCTTTGCTTGACTGAAGAGCCTGTTGACGCTTGGTTAAAGTCATCTCCCTCTTACCATCTGTCAATGACTCAATAGATTCCCTTTTCTGCTTCTTCTTACTACCTTCGAAATCACAATTAGATAATGATTCTTCTTCCTCATTATCTTCGTCCTCTGATGCTCGGTCTGATCTGGATATTTTCTTCCCATCTTTAACCAGCCTTGAAGCACTATTGTTTTCCAAGGTAGAAAGTTTCTGTTGCTTCTTACTTGATTCATCATCATCATTGCCATCATCTTCCTTATGTCTTGTTGGGACTTTTGACTTGAGTTTCTCTAGGTACCGAATCTCATCATCCTCATCATCATCACCATCCAGCACACGCCTCTTGGGGGCCCGCTTGCTCTTACGAACTGGTTCAGGCTTATCACCTTCTTTCCCAGCAGTATTTTTGCTAGTCCCCATTGAACAATCCTCTTTCCCGAGACTAAAACCTCCTCCAGAGAATTCCTTCCAAGGGACTCCTTGCAAACCAGGCCTCTTTCCTGAAACAAAATGATCCTCCTCTAAATTCCCCTGCAATTGAACAATTTAAAATGGTGAGATTACAAGGGATTCTGACATTAATCAATAATGAGGATACTTAGTAGGTGAGATACTGAGATAATACACATTAATGAGGTTGTTATTGTTTCATAGAAGTAAGGACATAAAGGGAGCCAAAAGAACCCCACATACAAATCTATGTGCACAAGCAGAAAATTGGCATCAACAACTGATCCAAAGAATGCAAGTATCAATCAAGATTTGGTCAAGTTACCATGCGAGTAGTTCTATAAAGATATGCAAACTCTACGTGGAAGTTCTTCATCTTATATACCTTTAAAAAACAATAGAAACCTTCCGGTGTACTATTACAAGTTCAGTAATTCAGTAATTTGTAAGTTAAATAAACATATAAACTTGAACCGCAGACACAGATAAGAACCTTCAGGTGCACAGTTAGGAGGTATGCACTTTTCCTAAGGTTATATAATAAATAAAATAATTGAAATTTAAATTGTTATTCAGTCAAAGTGTATATACAAAAAAAATGCAATGCATGAATATGCATGCAACAATTAAGAGACTACAATATTTCACTCAAGTCAAAATGACAACAGTACCTGAAGACCAAGTTTCTGCCTTGACCTGGAAGTGTCTGAGAATCGAGATTTTCTGTAGAAGACACACCATTAGTTGTTGAGTTCGGATTAATTGTGCGTGCCACACCACCAACCTTACGCTTAACATTTTTAACCTTGCTTTCGTTTCCTAAAGCATCTAAACTCACTCCAGACTGCTCTGAACTCCAACTTCCACCATTCCTTCCACTGTACATATTTGCAGTTGTAGACTCCACATCCATGCATTCCTTCAGGTTGCTTGCGCTTCTCCAATTTGCAGGGGCAAGAACACCTTCACTAAAACGTTTATTGTTAATCACACTTTTCCCCGAGTTACTGTTACAAATCGCATTTTTGCTTTCAGTCCTAGTAGCTGGAAAAACCCTGGAGACAGATTGATTAAGATTGAATTCTTTCCTCCTAGAATTGTCAGCATTCTTATAGCTAGAACCCTTGTTCCCGTCATCTGATGGTGGTGATGGCGATAATGATGAATAATCATGATTGTCTGTAAATGTCTGGGAATCCTTAGGCCTGCGAGAAATATGACTCCTCTTCTTTCTTATAGCACTTCCCTTGGTATCAAACTGCGCAAGACCCAAAACTTCCATATGGTGAAAAATTATCCAGTCCTTTGCTGCTTCACACAGATAACGAGATAGAGCAAAGTCAAAGTAACCAACAATTCCAAAGATGGTTTGTTAACCCTACATCAAAGACATACAAAAGCCAAAGAAATTATATTGGATAAACCCTGAAAAAGAACTAACACGTATATTAATTTCACATTGCATTAGAATAACCATGAGAATGAAGAACTGATACAAGAGGGAATAGAAGTGTAAAGCATTCAAAGCACAGCATCCAGGGAATTCATTACAAAACGAAAGATACAATAATACATCATGGGACTAAAGCCAACTAAAGTAAGCAGAATTCAAAGATAGAATGGAAAAACCACACCCATTACTGGCAACGACACAGTCTGGTTACATCAAGCTCAACAATGCAAACATCAAAGAACCCAAAACCCAGTAACATAAAACCTCAGAAGATAAGCAGATACCAGATAAAGCACCAAATAACTCAATAGTGGAAACTCCATTAGAAAAAATGTACAAAATTTAACCATATAGGAAATCAAAACCCGGCAAATTGAAAACCTGAACGAATTGGTGTGACATCAAACCAAGCGAAAGGACCCATCAATAAAAACAGTCGACACCATAGAAGCAGCTGAACCCGTATCAATCAAAGAAAACGCCCAGTTGTAAACCAAAAAGAACCCCAAATGACAACACTAAACTCAATTCTCATGAATCCTAACCAGAGGCTAAACACACTAAAAAATATCACAAATCAATCAATATACGCAGAAAAACACACAATACAACCATGCATTGATCGGTCATCACAAACAAATAAAAACCCATAAAAGAGAAGAAAACAAAGACCCTTACCGGAGAAGAAAGGAGGCGCAGGGAGAAAAAAGCGAAGAGAAGAGAAGAGAAGACCAGAATAAAAAAAGAGAGAGAAGAGAGAAATAAAAGAGGTAGAAAGATTTGGTGGTCTTTGGTTAAGGTTATAATAAGTTTAGAGAGAAAAGGAAAACTAGGGCTAGAGAAAGAAGAATGAGAGAGGTAACGTATTAGAGAAGGACTAGGACTTGTAATAATCTCCTTCTTGTTCTCCATTTTTTGGCTATTGCCACACCACCCGCCCGCACTCTGTTCTCTTTTGGGGTGATTTTAGCCCAAGCCCTCTTTTGCTGTTGATGTTGTTGTTGGTGTTTTTGAATCGGTCGCTTGACTCGGTTGATCCAAATGGATGAGGGATATACGCAATTTCTCTCTCCCTTCTCTCCCTTTCTGTCTCTCTCGTGTCTTTCTTTTTATTTCCCTCCTCTCCTACCGCGGTTATTCCACTGCAAGTTTATGCGCAGGTTAAGGCCCTGCGCACCGCACCCGCATGCTTACACGTTTTTGTCACGTGGCTGGTATTATTGGCACCCCTTTTTCTTTTCTTTTCTATTGTTATTTTAGAATGATACTTATTTGACGAGGAAAATGACAGGGGCCTTTTGGTATATTTCTCAAATTTTTAAAAACTGAATGTCAAAAACACTGAGTAATGTTATAATTATTTGGAAAACTGAAATCAGAAAAATAAAGAACTATATTTTTTTAATTTTGTTCAAATACAATATCTTTTTATTTAAACAATTAATTTTTCATTTTTTTAAATTTTCATTGAGTTTGAAAAAAAAAAACATTTTAGAGCTTCTTTACAGTTTAATACAAGATTCTTTTAAAAAAAAAAACAAATATGAGCAATATAATTTTTCTCTTTTATATACCAGCATTTTTTAACAATATAAGAAATCAAGATTATTTTTTATATATTTTCATATTTATTTAGTATCATAAATTTAATTCTTATTATAAATCTAACATAAAGATTTTTTATTAACAATATAACTTTTTCTTACACCGCTCTCTCACCGCACCCAGAGGGTTTGTTTGGCAGTGTGGTTGCGGTTGCTTTTAAAATAGCTTTTCGTGCCAAAATGCATGTCAATAATTTTTTTATATTTTTTAAAAATCATTTTTGACATCAGCACATCAAAATGATTTGAAAACACTAAAAACATATTAATTTCAAGTTAATAAAAAAATAAAAAATTTTTAAATTTTATCAAAAATACTTTTGAAACGCAGAAACAAACAAGACAACTCGTCGGGGTGGCTCGAGCCTCGTACCGTCGTACGTGTCTCAGATGCTGTGGGTCCGACTTGAAACCAAGTCGAAGACAACAACTTCATGATCAAAGTCAAGACTTGTGGTCAGCCGCACTGGGATCGAGGCTGACTGAATAAGGATTAGGTTCATAACTACCCAAGTATCTGATAATAATGCATTTTCTTAAAACAGGAATGCCAAGGACATTTGAACTTTTTACTAGATACTATATTATTATTACAATTAAAAAAAACTAAAACATTTGGGAAATCACTAGCTATTTACTTGTGGTATGCTGTGCGATGAATATTTTTTAATAAAAAAAATGAATACATGAACTTTTTAAAAACAAACATTCTTTTATATAAAAAATTCTAAATGTAGATTAAAACTTTTATCCATCCATCTAATTAAATAAATTAAGAATTATTTATATAAATAAATAAACAAAAATTATAAACAAAAACTAAAAATTAAATTGAAAAAAAATCAAGAAACGGATGTAAATCAAGATATTTGATCTCGCAACACGAGTTATTTACCCGATTGTATTTAATAAATAATTTTTTTATTAAATCAAATGATAATAGAAATACACAAACACATAAGACTAATTGAAAAAAAAATATAAGAATTTTTTTTTTATTTAAAGCTGCACATATTAGAAATATTATTCAAAAATAAATATTTTTATTTTTAAAAATAAAAATAAAATTAATCTATATAAAAACAAAAACAATTCATAAATGAATCATAATAATCTTTTCAAAAATTAAATACATACAAAATAATAATAATAAAAACTCTATTTATAAAAGGCTAAACAAGCAAAATAAAAAAAAATCATAGAGGAATATTAATTGAAATATAATTTTTTTTTAAAAAATAAAAAAATATCACCTAAAAAAAAAATGAAAGAGGCCACGCGTTGCTAGGCTTAGTAAGCCAGGCAAGCACGTCTGACCAATTTAGTAAAACCCGCACATAGGCCCTTAATTGTTTTTAAATTGATGGGCCCTAAATTTTTATTTCCCCATATTTTGGCCATTATGGGGCCTAAAAAATCTAGGTTCATTTTTTTTTTGCTTAGAAACTTATTTTTTAACTTTTTATTTTATTTTATCCAAAACACAATAATTCAGACAACATGTCATTTGATTTCCCCATATTTTGGCCATTATGGGGCCTAAAAAATCTAGGTTCATTTTTTTTTGGCTTAGAAACTCATTTTTCAACCTTTTTATTTTATTTTATCCAAAACACCTAGAAAAGAGCCTATAAACCTCAACAGACTTATAAACGATATTAAAAAACTGAAAAACCACATAAAAACCTAAAATAAAAAATCTTCTCGAGCTTAGATATGGTTTTTATATATAAAATTTCAAGGTGAAAAACACCTATGTGGGACTTTCCTAACCAAATGGAACATATTGATACCAAGATCGATCATTTTGGTAGTCGAAATAGATGTCAACACTAATTTTCTTTCTCTACTACTGAAATTTGATGATCTTTCTTTCTTGTCTCTCAAACCAAAAACTAAAAAATAATAAAAATAAACTTTTGTACCAAAATTGAATTGCAAAATCATTGAGCGACCTAAGAGGTATAATCTAATAAAGTTTGAAGACTAAATCAAACTGTTTGTGAGAACTTTAAAATCATCACCCATTTATAGTGTCTTTTCTACTTTAATCTTCTGTCTTTCAATTTTATCCTTAGTCAATAATTTTGATTCAATTGTTCATTAATTTGGCTCTAAAAAGATGCAATCGCACACAAAAAAACATTTGAGGATAAAAAAAATAAAATTTGAACAATGAGTCCACAAAAGAAATATGAAAACGTGAATAATGTTTTTATGCAGGGTGTTTTACCCACAACGTTTATAGTTTTGTTAATTGTTCACATAGGCAAAAAAATATTGTAGATTATAAAGATAATTGGCTGATCTTTTAGTCCAAGCAATCTGATCCATTCTCCATGGTCAAGGTATCTAGTGACTTGATATGAAAAACCCGGAGGGTTGGTAAGTGGTAGCGGTTGATGCTTGGTAAGCCAGGTGATAAGTAACTATGGTAGTAGCATGTGGTGCTTGGTAAGCTAGGTAACCGGTAGCTGCAAAAGATTCTATTTGATGGGTATAAGGACTCTCCGATGGTAAAATTATTAATTTTATAGAGAGAAAAAGTGCAATGATATTTTAGAGAGATAGACTCTGAAAATATGTATACTAAAAATGTTAAGAATGAAGAGATTGTGCACCTTTTTTTTTATAGGTCTCATGGTGTATTTATAACTCATGAGTCTTGTCACTTTGTGAAGAGGAAAGACTGAAGTGTAATTTCACCTTTGTGATATTTTGAGTTGTATTATACACAAAATAATACATATTGAATTGATATAAAATACCGAGGTACCCGCACGTGGTTCAGAAAAAAAATTTATGGCGAGTGTTGGGCTTGGGTAAGGTGTCCGAGCCCATTAGAGGTGAAACTAGATCCGGGCGTGCTTCTTGAACCCAAACACACTGAGCTCGGATGTGATAGCTCGAGTCCACGAGGGCCCGGGGGTGCATGCCCAGTAAATTGAATGGGCATACATGCACTCAGCAAATGCCCAGTGCACTACATAGCACCCATGCATGGAGCACGGGCTCGAGCTACTTACCCAAGCCCATGTTCCTGGTGTGTGGGCTTGAGCTACCATGCCCGAGCTAATGTTTCTTGGATATTTTTTAGTCTTTTTTTTTAGATGATTTTTTTAAGTTTATTTTGAAGGATTTTTTTAGTCCATTTTATTTGGATCTATTCGGAATAAATCAAGGAGGAGACAAATTTCAACAAGGTTAACTTGTAATCCTCGAAAAAGATTAACTATATATTAAGCTAGTTAATGGAAGGGAATTTTTTTTTAACAAATACAATGAGCTCATTATCATTACCATTAAATGTGATATTTATGTTTGTGTTTACTTTTAAAAAATAGTATTTTTAATATTTATTTTTGTTATTTATTCTAAAATATTTTTCCATGAAAAGTAAGGAAAAATATTTATTAAATTCAAGAATTTCAAATGTTTGGGTTAAAATATTAAATAGAAAATTATAAAATAAATAACTATAAAATATTAGGTGAATATGAAAAACAATTATATTGATGTTTCTAGAAGATTAAAGAGTTAAAAATACGTGTTTTGAAGAAAACAATTTTCACATTTAGTTAATAAACACGTTTTCTTTAATTTTCTAGTTCTTAGAATTAAAATAAAATGAAAAGTTTTCAACAATTAAAAATTATTGGTTTCAAAATATACCTTAGACATGCATGAAAGCAATGAGAAAGCAAGCCAAGAAATTAATTACAAGTCCAAACATAATTGTGTTTGCCCTACCTCATAAATCCAATTTTTTTTTTAAAAAAAATCTGACTTTTCCGAACCTTCTCATTTATCCCGAAGGAAAAATGATTCCTTAGTTTAATCCGAGGAATCTTACTATGTAAATATTTGATATGAGTAAGAATATATCCTCACTGTTTGCAAAATATATCTTGAAATTAAATATCATTAACTTAATTTATTATTACTTTACATGACTTGATATAAACAAAAAGTAACCAGAATCCAGAGAAAGAATTAGATTTATTATTAAAAAGAACTTTATAATAAACTTTGGTTAAACACATACCAGCGCACCACCAAGATTGATTTTCTTCCTGGGAGCTAAACTTGAATGCTACAGCCTTCTTAACTTATCTTAGCATTCCAGTGTTGAGATTGTCAATTTCACACCCCAAAACTTCCTACGGATACCAGGGCTGCATGCGTTAAAAATTAACCTTGTAGTTTTTTAAAAATAAACCTTAGTATTCTTTTTTTGGAATAAGCAAACCTTAGTATTAATTCTTGATTCCATCAAATTGAGTTTTACCTTTCTATTTCTGGATTGTGATCTTGAGGCATTTGTGATGATATATCTGAGTGTTCTACTGTTTGGTTTCGCTTATTTTCAGATTTTAGGTTGATGGGAAACGGCTTCAATTCACTTTCAAATCGTGTTGGTTTCAAATCGATTTGTTATTAGCCAAAGGAAGAGTAAGAACGTTTGCATCAGGATCGCTATGCTTTATTTTTTAGCAACTCAATCGAGAAAAACTGTGATTTTTAAGAAATTTGCTCGATACTGTTCTTGTCGGAGTACTAAGTTTGCTCAGGAATCGCTAAATGAATTACCTTACGAAGGTTCAAGTAATGGAGCTTTAGGATTCTTCATTTATAGAAATGGGATTTTTCATGAAATATAGTTCTAAATCACAGATACTTTAGGGTTCAACTAATACTTTTAGTTCTGTATTCGTAGATTGTCGGTTTGGTTTCTTTTCCAGACAAGAAAAGACATGCATGCAAACTGGTGTTTATGTTGAAAATCTCAGAGCACGTATTTACAATAGTGAAAGATGTGACTCAACTCCTCATAAAAGGTTTGATTTCAATTTTCTTCTGCTATGAAGAATCATGAGAGTGCCTGTGATGTAAAATATTTGAGAATGTGTTTGGCTGTTGTTATGATCATCATTTCTGTTCTCTTGGAACAAATTATTCCCAGAGTTGGAACAATATATATATACTATGTTTTATGCAATGCTTTTCTTTAATTTATTTTTTATTTTTTAGGGAAATGATTTATTTTAATTGGGAAGAAATTAATATTTTGATAATTTTATAAAGAGTTTATTCTCTTTTTCTGACTACTACTTGGCCTAAACAACTAGTCGTTTAATGCGTTAGCTATCTTTGATCTTTTAATTTCTTCCGAGTATCTTGCACTAGTTTTCCTCTTCATTGTTCTCATATATCAACAGAAAAAGTCTTGTGCCTAGTAACGCTTTTAATAATCAAGGAACACCCTCAGTTTTGGAAAATTAATCCGCTGTGAAACAAAAAGACGAAAAAGTTGCAGGTATCAGTAAGAAGGATCGGAGTAATCGATGCATAAGACCTCGATGAAATTAATGCATGCTTCCTCACGATACTATCCAATATTCTCCGCACAAAACAGGCGCGCGCACACACACACACACACATATATATGGCAAGACAACAAAAACAAAAGAGTCTCCCTCCCATATGATATCATGGGCTTTCTAAATTATTGTAACTCCTGGGACCAATATAGAAATCGATATGCTAATGCTGCCCAGCTTATCCAAACGATCATTAATCTCCGCCAAAGGAGAAGCAATTTCACCTTGCTCGGTAAAGGCATCCTTGCATGTTTCAGCATATCCTATGACGCCATTAAGCAATTGAACCAGACTGTCCATGTCGTTAGAGGAAATTGCAGTCAAAGCTTGATCGAGGTCGGTCATTCCAAGGTCAAATACTTCTAGGCATACGCTAAGGCAGTCCTTAACCACGCCGTCTGTAGAAGGATCATTACTTAGTTTCGTGGCCATGGCTGTTGCTTGCTCATAGCCTTTGTGGAGAGTTTGTATTCCCATTTTAAGGACTGAAAGTGGTTCGATTGCACCGGTTAGAGAAGGGCCAAAGATGGCAAGACATTCTGCTTGGTGATCGGTCACGCCACATATTTTCTTCAGCGCGGCGTTGTTGAATGGTGATGGCAATACGGAAGGAGAATGCGGTGGGTAATCAGGTAATGATGGGTAAGAAACCGGTGATTGTGATGGGGAGGAAACTGGCGGTAGGGATTGCATGAACGCTGAAGATGCGACATGCAAGATCATTCCAGGGGGACCATGGCTATCGTCACTGCTGGCATTGCGAGGGATGCAAATGGCCTCAGCAAAGAGCAAGAGAGAAGGAGAGAAGATAAGGAGGAGGAGGAGGATAGACTTGTTGAGCTCCATAACTTTGAATCTCTTGACAGAGAGAAGAAATGGAGAGACAATTAGATTAAATAAAAGTGATTGGACAATGGGACACATCAAGTATTTATGGGATCTCTAGGGGGGTGAAAAGGTTGATCCCAAAAAATAGGATTGCAGGCAGATTTTGCAAATACTCTAAAATACTCTGGACTGTCGGTTTTGCATTTATGTTCTGGAAATCAACACATCAACGATGGCCAGCTTGGTTTTCCAGGAATAGTTTCATAAAGGGCATAGCGTCAAGGATAACAACAGAGAGCTTCATCCTTCTATTTCCTTATTTTAACCTGAGGAAAAAATATTGACTCTTCCTTTCGGTTTTCCAGCCAGGCCAGAAATTCGCGTTCTAACACGATGTCTAGCTCTTCCTTGTTGTATCCAGGCAGTAGCCAGAAATTGGTGTTCCAAATCGTTTTCCATTAGAACCAAATTCATAAACGTTGCAGCTATCATCCACTTGGTCTGTGGTTGGACTTCAGACAACAGGATACTGATATCTGGTGGCTTAATTTTTGAAGAAACGATCAGTTACCATTAACCATGTCATGAATTACACATCAAGAGTAAGTTATTCACATTTTCATATAAAATGCTCATTTCACCGAGACCAATTTTCTTTCTCTTTGCTTTTTTCAGTCTATATTCTTAAGGTCAGGGAATTCTACGACTTGAAGTTGCGGAAGCAGGTGGCCTCATAACTAATTGAGGAGATGATAAATACAAGTACGTGGGCGGCGTAGGCTAAAAAGAAAAGGGGGTGGAATAATATACGACCTGTCTCAGACTAGTGCAATTTATGGTATGGCTCTTTTTTTTTTCTTTTCCCTTCTTGGTGACATATCATATGATTCTTACCTCATTGGATTAAGAGCAATGACTCCATAAGCAATATTGTCCATAATATTCTTAGGTTATTAAGCGAATTTCGTTCTCCAAGTGGCTTGATTTGATTGGTATGATGCAGAGAAAATTGATACAATGAACTACCCCATATGAAATCGATCCTATACTCATTTTTGGTTTGGTTCTTGGTATATGAAAGAATTACTATTATTTCTCTATGGCCGGGAATAGTAGCTTGCTAGCCGATTTTGATTGTGATGCAAACGGAAGCTAACATATATAAATTTCATTGAAGAAAAATGTTGTAGATCTGAATTCTTTATTTTTTTGAAAAGTTAGTGTATTTATATATATTTCTTCATAAGGTTTATAAGATTTTTAAATAAGCTAAGAAAACTTACCTCTACAAAAAAATAATTTAACGTCGAAGACATTATAAAAATTAAAATATAATCTAAAAATTAAAAATAAATTCAAAATATTTAGGAAAAACAATAAAATTAGCCTAAACAACAATTTTTTGACTTAATTCTGAGAGATCTATCAGTCCGATAAACAACATAGTGGCTTTAAATGTAAAATTTGTTTGTAGAATTACTTGGAAAAGTTTGAGCTTGATTTAATAATCGGATCTCTTGTTATCATAATTTTAAGATATTAGCCTAGTTTGATATGATCAATTTTTTTATTGAGTCTAAATATATCTCACTGATTTATAAAAATATCTATTAAGTTATTTAGATAATCTGACTGAGTTAGATTTTCATTTAGAAATATCAAATTTTTATCTAAATACTCAAAATCTTTAATTTTTACAGGCTAGATTATATCATCTTGAATATAAACTATAAAGACATGTTAGGGTAATTATGTTAAATATTGAGGGGAAGAAAAATAAAAATATACATAGTCAACTATTGCATTAGTGAAACCATCATTGGTTACCATATCACGATAATTATCTAATGACTCAAAACTTCTAAAATATTACTAGATTATTGTTTGTGTTCTATTATGGGTTAGATTAATTTTTTTAATGTAAACAAATATTCATGTTTTTTAGTAAAAGAAAATTAAACTATACGAGAATTGATCTGATGTGACCTACTTGACTTAACAGATTTAAATACAATTTAAACAACTGATAAAAATATAGTTTGATTTAAAAAAATCAGGACATGTTTTTTTTAAAAAAAATAAAATGACAACATATTATATCAACTCAGATCAACCGGTCAAATCTGCTACTCGATCATGAGATCTTGATAACCCTATAGAAATCAAATATAAAAAAATATTAAACTTAATTCTCAATTAACCTAATATTGAATGATAAAATTGAAAACAAAATTCAACTAAAAAAACAAGTCAAGTCAATTTGTCAAACATGGGCCATAAGACCAGGATAATCCTTAGAAAGCAAATAAAAAAAATTTATGAAACTCAATACTCAATCAACCCAATATTTAAGGGTAAAATTAAAAAGAAAAAAAAATCACCCAATTCAATCAGCCAAACCCGTGATTCGGGTTAACAAGGATAACTTTATAGAATGCAAACTGAAAGAAATTATAAAGTCTAATTCCCAACCAACCTAATATTGAAGAATAAAATTAAAAAAAAATCAACAAAAAATGACAAAAAGAAGTTGATACAACTAGCCTAACCTGCGACTTGAGTCATATGATAATCCCATAGAAAGAAAAAAAAAATATAAACCTCAATTCCCAATCAACCAAATTTTGAATGATTAAATTGAAAAAAACAAGACAAAAAAAAAATAATCTAAGTCAACCCGAGTTTACCTACAAAACCTAGGTTAGAAGATTGAAATAACTTCATAAAAAACAAATATTAAAAAATAAATAAAAATGAATCGATTCAACACAATTATCCCACAAAACTCGTGACCCGGATCATGAGATCAAAATAACTCCATAGAAAATAAATCAAAAAAAATATAAAGTCTGATTCCCAATAAACTTAATGTCGAATGATGAAATTAAATAAAATATTAATTAAAAAATAGAAAAAAATAACTTGAGTCAACATAGCTAACTCGTAAAACTCACGACTTGGATTATAAGACTAAGATAATTCCGTAGAAAGTAAATTAAAATAAATTACGAAGCTTTATACCCAGTAAATCCAATGTTAAAGGATAAAATTAAAAAAAAATCCTTAGAAATTTTGAGAACCAAAATGAAAAATTGCTTTCAATGTTCTTTGCTATAGTAAAAAGCCAATGCTTTTAGTATATGTTTAGTTTTGGAGATGATTTTCTAGTGAATTTAGAGATTTGGGGATGTAAGGTGATTATGGAGAAACTTAATACTTATCGGGACTTACTCAAACAATACTATTATTTAATAATAATTATAGTTTGTGAAGGTAAGTAGTTGGCTTAATCCCATTAAATTTTACACATGTTTTATTTTGTATTTAATTTGCATGGTTTTACATGTACAATAACTAGTAATGAAGATTTGTGTTGAAGTTTATTGTAGAATTGTACAAAACAATAGAAGATTGCGACCATAAAATATAAGACGAAACCATTTTGGTAGGAAGAAGTTAAAGAAGATCCGGGTGTCAAAATCATTCACAATTTGGTTCTGTAGAAAGGAGTTATACAAATTGAAGGTAAGAATATCTTAAATCATCAGAGTAAATCAATAAATCGATTGCACTTGAGGGTCTAGCTGCTGTGGTCAATCGTGTGACTTGTTCCGCCCCTGTCCCGGGTTCGACCCTCTATGTGCACGCCTGTCACCCCCGCGGTGCCTTACCTGCTCCTGGGCTTGCAGGATGTCCAGTGGGCCGTGGGGAATAGTCGTGGTGCGCGTAAGCTGGCCCGGACACCCCACGTAAATCAAAAAAAAAAAAAAAAAAAAAAGGATCAAAGAGAAACATTTGGCCTTAATAATACAAGTGTCTCCTTCAATAACATAACTTGTTATTTGTGGGAAAGAGACTCTCGAGGCAGAGGAATAAAGAATGAAATTTTTAAAATTCCTATTTGTGACCAGTGATGGAGTCCCACATCCATATAGTATGTTACTGAAACATGTATGCTTCTTAGTTCTTGCATGACATGGGATTTCTCGATTATTTTAACTCCTAGGAGCAATATAGTGATGTCCACGGTGATGCTAGCTAGCTTATCCAATTCTGATCAATCTCCTGCAATGGCGATTCTTCACCTTGCTCGAGAAAGGCGTCCCGACATGTTCCTGGATATGATGCTACGGCACCAAGCATTTGAGTCAATCTGTCCATGTCGTGACATGAAAATGCAGTCAAAGCATCACTGAGGTCAGCGATTCCAGAGTCAAAAGACTCTAGGCATATGTCAAGAGAGTCCCTGGTCATGGCTGATAAAGAGAGATCCTTGGTAGAGGAAAGCAGTTGCAGTACAAGATGGAATTGAATGGTAGTGTAATTGGACTTGGTATAGAGCTTTTGATAGAGTCCAATTATAAAATTAAGTTTGGAGCACTTGTTTGGAGTCCTATCTCATTGGCGAAGATTTATGGGATTTTGTTAATGGAGATGATACTGCAGCTACTGAAAATAATGCTCAAAATGTTGATTCTCTCAAGTAGTGGCACAAAACAATACCAAGGAAGAAGTTGTCTTGAAAAGGTCAATCTCTCATGCTTTGTTCGAGCATGTTCTTCGCTGCAAATTCGCAAGTGAAATTTGGCAAAGGTTACACAACAAAAAGGATGAGGCAAGGCTGCAAATGCTTGAAAATGAGCCAGCAAAACACTACTCAAGGTAATCTTTCAATCACCCAATACTTCTTGAAAATGAAAACCTTGTGCTAAAAAATTTGTTGATTCTGAGAAAGGTGAGAAGTCTTTGAATAAAGAAGATTGGGAGAGTTGTTTCATTGCCAAAACAATAAAAAGTGGTGCTTCTATTGATTTTGAAAATTAATGGATCGTGGACACTGGTTGTGGTCACCATGTCACCGGGGATGCCTCCAAGTTCTCAAGTGTTCATTCCTTCTAAGGAAGTGATGGCATTGTCACGGAAAATAATTTAGTTCATCCTGTGGAAAAAGGAAGGTATTGTTGTTATTGATGATATCCGCAGTAATTATATTACTCTTGAGAATGTGTAAAGAAAAATCTTTTCTCAGTGACTAATGTTGTAGATGCTTTAGCCCTCATGATGTGAAATTCTTGTGCAACATCAAAGAGTTAGAAGTTGATATTGTTCATCCTGGCAAGAGAATGGATGATTTATATATGTTATCATCTTCTTTATCTTCTTATGCTGAGAAGACGTGTAGCCATCAAAATGCTTCTTTATGGCATACTCGTCTTAGAAATCTTAATATGAGTAAACTGAGAGTTATGGTGCAGAAAAGTTACTAGAAGGACTTCCCAATCTATCCAGCTTTGGTGGGGTGAAATTTGCAAGGGTTGTCAAAATTTATCTCTCCCTAACGGTCCCTATGAGCTGATTCGATCCAAGCTTGGACTTGTTTTGAAAAAATATCTTTTAAGAGCCTAAATTAAAGATATTTTTTTTTGAAGTTTCTGCTATTTAAGTTTTATAGTTTTCCTATGTTTAGTAGTTAAAGAGCCTTTTGGTTCTCGTAAGAGTTTGTTCTAGTTTCCTGGAGTCAGGAGTATTTGTTTTCTAGTCTCTTTTATGTATTCTGAGAATGTGTGTTGGTTCTTCTCATGTTCTGTCAGCTTGTTTTCTTTTCTTGTGGTCTTGGGATAGTGTGACTTAAGTCTTTCTACAGTTTTTCTTACAGACTCGGCTGCCTGGTTAACTATTTTTGCATTTATGTATGACGGAGGTCATCAGTCATCGCATCAAGAATTTTCAGGTTGGTTTTTCCAATAATAGTTTCATAAAGTGCAGAGCAGCTAAGGATGACAGCAAAGCTTTTCTTATTTTTTCCTTGCCTCTAAATGATGTCTCGTTCTTCCTTGCTGTGAACAAGATAGCCAGAAATTGGCTTCCGAATTTTTTGCCATGGCCAAATTCACAAACGTCGGCTATCCCCACTTGGTTTGTGGTCAGGTTTCAGGTAACAAGATACTGATACAATCGCGCGCTTGCTCCTGGAAATGGATTTCTAATAGTATACTCGGCTAGCTGGAGATTGGATTATTGCTTTAGGAAAATAACATTTTCTTTCTGTTTGGTCTTGGAAGTATTTTTATGTAACCTTCTTGATAATCCATCCTTCTCTAGCCATCTAATTGGATCATAAGTAGAATAATGTAAGATCATTTCTGGGAATCTCTTAATGGCAAGTTAAGTTTTGCTTGTATCTTGATCTTTTATTTTCTCCCCCTACTTTTGTTTTCTTTGGCTACTGCCTGTGCACCCTCGTATTTTTCCTCTTGATTGTCAAGTGTTGGTTTGAAATGATCAAGAAACACAATCAGCAATGCCATGAAGTATTGTCGAAGGCAACGAATTAAGTTGTTGCTTGCGAGTGTCCAGGTATTTCGAAGCTTCATTAAAGAAAAATAAAACAGTAGAACTTTTTTTTTTCTTGGTGGGGGAGAGAGGGAGGAGATTCAATGAAGGTGAGGAAACGATCAGTACGAGATTTATGCAGAAGACCAGTAAAGAATGTCGAGCAGCGCAATATTATTCTCAGTCAAAGAGGATTATTTTGAAACTATGAAGACATGTTAAAAGGCGTCATCACATTCCTGATCGAATATTCCTCTACACAAAGCATGATATACATGACAGAACAACTAATGATTAATTTAACTCCATTGGAGAGATGCAGAAATGGCCAAGTTGATGCTAGCCAACTTATCCAGATGCTGAGCCGTCTCTTTCAATGGTGATTCGAGGTCTGGTTGCTCGGCAAATGCTTCCTCACATGTGTCAGAATATGTTAAAGCGGCACTTAGCTTAGTGCTCAGCCTGCCTATGTCGTGAGCGGAAATTGCAGTCAAAGCGTCATTGAGAACAGCGATTCCGCTATCAAAAGACTCAACGCATGTGTCAAGGGGGGCCTTAACCGCTGCTGTTGTAGAGAGATCGTTGATTACTTTCGTGGCAACAGCCGTGGCCTCTTCAAAACTCTTTTGGAGAGCATGTATCCCGATTTTAAGGACTGAAATGGGATTGGTTTCGCCAGTTAGGAAAGGAGCAATGGTGGCAAGACATTCTGCTGGGTAACGGGTTACGTCACATATTTTCGTCAGTGCAGCATTGTTGGATAGTAATGGCAGTGTGGAGGATGAATGTGCTGGAGAATCAGGCGGTGATGGGGAGGAAACTGGCGACGGAAATGGGGATCGCATGGTGGGGGAGACAACTGGAGGTGGCAATGGGGATCGGGTGGTTGCCGCAGATAAGGAAGACATGGCCGGCCCTAGGGCATCAGCAATCCCTGGAGCCTCAAAAGTGGCCCCGGCCAAAAATGGGAGGATAGAAGAGGAAATAAGGAGAAGGATGAACTTGTTAAGCTCCATTATCTTCTCTTCTCTTGGAAATAGAGCAGAAATGGAGACACAATGTGAGGGCCGATGGGAGCAACGGGACAGAAAGTATATATTTATGGGATCTTTAGAGGGAGTGAGTGGGTTATCCAAGAAAATAGGATCACCATGCAAATTTTGCCAAAGCTCCAAGTTTGGTGTAACTATTTATGTACAAATATTAGTGGCCACGTCCTGGCAACCCAGAAATTAGGGTTCCAATTTCTTTTCCTAAACCAAATGCAAAGATCTGCAGCCATCGCCCACTTGGTTTTTGGTGGATTTCAGATAACAAGACAATAATTTGTCGATGCTAAATATATCAGAAGCGTGTTTTTGTTATTAGCTCCTTCTCTTCTCATAGACTATATTTTCAAGGGCAGGGATTTCGGTGACCAAGGTTGCGAGGGAAGCAAGGGGAGGGAGGGTATGATATATCTAGCAAGCAGTTGTCTTGCAGCACACATGAGATAGCTAATCTACTCGCTGATTCATGAATAAATTTTCTAAAAAAATAGGAATTAAATACATAGTTTGTTTTTTGAAACCATGAAGACTAATTAAGTAGTTAGTTTTGTTAAACTACGGAAGTTAGCTATATATAGAAGAAGGGTTGAAGAAGATTGATAACTAAGAACCTTGGCCCTCGCTATATATACAAAATTTCAACAGCCATGTAGAGTAGCCACGCTGCTTTTGAGGGGACTTGGCAGCGGTGGTTCTCCACAAGGCAAAACAAAAGGCAGCCACTCCACCAATCACAACTACAAAATCTATTCCAAAAAGAAATCTACTAAATATTTCCCCACTTGGGGCTATCAGATTGCTTACTTCAAACTACCTTCGAGATATTCATCGTCCTTCATGAAGATCTTCAGAGAAAACTGCTGTCCGAGAGATATTGTCGTTATCTAAGGCACTTAGGCTAGAGTATGGACCAGAGGAGAACATTGAAGATGTCCCATCAGATTCGAAGGTATTAGATGACTGCCTCAGGTTGGCCCGGGCATTGGACGTTGACATGGAATCTTGATATTCCATTACACGGTGCACCATTTTAAGTGGCTGTACTACTTCACCCATGGTCGGTCGCTGGCTTGCCTCAGAGGCAACACAAGCTGCTGCAATTGTGCAGACTCGTACAAAATCTTCCTTGGGATATTTCCCTCCAAGCCTTGGATCAGCGAGCTCTTCTAACTGGTCCTTGTCTCTCAGAATGGGCCTGGCCTGAAAGCCATAGAACAGGATCTGTTAGCCTATCCAGAATTTTAATAATTGTTAGGTATCCTTTTGTATTGCCAGGTATCAGGATATGAATTCGAGCTCGTTTGCTACTGTGATTGAGTTGGAAAAAACAGTGATTGAGTTGGAATAATCTACGACCTGTGTCTCATACTAGTGCAATTTATGGTATGATCACTTTGTTTCCCCCTTCTTGGTGACATATGATATGATTCTTAGATGAACGCCTATTTATTTTTGCGTTTCAAAAATGTTTGAAAAAATTTTAAAAAAATTATTTTTTTATTTGTTATAGATTAATATTTTTTGTGTTTTTAGATCATTTTGATGTGCTGATATCAAAAATAATTTTTAAAATCTAAAAAAAATTATTTTGATGCATTTCTGAGTGAAAAACACTCTAAAAAATAACCACAAATACACTCTCAAACAAGCTATAAGAGCAATGACTCCATATATAAACAATGTCCATAATATTCTATATGGCTGGGAAATGTAGCTTGGTAGCCGATTTTGATTGTGATGCAAACCGAAGCTAATAGCATGTAAATTTTAATGAACAAAAATGCTGTAGATTTAAATTTTAAATGTTATTCTTAAAAAGAAGTAAATGTTTGATGTCTATCACCATAATAAGAGGTTTATTGAAATTTTAAATAGGTTAAAAAAACCTACATCTACTAGAAAACAATCTCAAGTCGGAAAGTATTATGAAAATTAAAACATAATCCAAAACTAAAAAATAAATTCAAAAATATTTAGGAAAAGTAATAAAATTAGCCCAAACAATAATTTTTTAGTCTAATTCCAGGAAATCCAACAATCCGATAAACAACATGGTGGTTTCAAATGTAAAAACTACTTGTAGAATTATTTGGAAAATTTTGAATTTGATCCGACAGTTAGATCTCTTGTTATCACAGTTTTAAGGTATTAGCCTAATTTGATGTGACCAGATTTTTTTTTTGAATTTAAATATATCTCACTAGTTTATGAAAATATTTGTTAGGCTACCCACCGAGTTAAATTTTTATTTAAAAATACTAAATTTTTATCTCACTAGTTTATAACGTACAGTTTTTACAAGCTTGATTGCAAGGGTAATTATGTTAACCACTGAGGGGAAGAAAAATAAAAATATATATGAGTCAGATATTGCATTACTGAAACCAATCATTAGTTACCGTATCAAGATAATGATCTAATGACTCAAAACTTCTAAAATGTTTTTATTTTATTTTATTATGTAGCAACCAAGAAGTCAGGGTTACCCCACGATGCTTTTTAGTTATATTACTGTATTATTGTTGGCATTATTATAGGGGATGGATTAATTTTTTTAATATGAAAAAATATTTAATTTTTTAAATAAAAGAAAATTAAACTATATAAGGATTGATATGAAAGTAAATAAAAAAATTTTTTAACCTAATTCTCAATTAATCTGATATTGAATGATAAAATTAAAAATAAAATCCACTAGAGAAATCTTACCGTTTGAAGATTTCTGGGCAAACCACTCTCGGAACAGTAAGAATCGCCGGCTTACTTCTCTTCTTTCTACCGTTGGATCAATCTGAATTTTGGATATGTGATGTGTATGGTTGTATTACACATTCGGAAGATGAGATGAAACCCTTCCATCAAAGTGTTCATGCACGCTCAATAGTGGTTCGTCAATCTTAGGTCAGTTTTGATCTATCTCCGATCTAGGGAGATCCAACCGTTAACTTGAGCTGATATTTGGATATGTGCTGTATAAGATGTGTGTTTACCTTTTCACCGTTGGGATTTGTTATTGTTTGAATTGTTGGTGAGTATTTGTTGTTTGAAGCTCTGTCCAAAATCTGTCATGGCTTCCAATCCGAAACCTCAAACGCTCAAAGCTAACACCACCTCCTCAACCACTAAACATTCCACAAACCATCACCAAAACACCTAAAATACAGCCTCCCCAATGCAGGTTAGGTTTCTAAAATCCCAAGAATCAACAAACAATCAAAAATCCATTTCCAATAGCCACCTTGACCCAAAACAACAACCACCCCCTAAACAAAATCACAATATTCCTAGCCCAAAAACCCAGAATAACCATTCCTTTAACATTTCAGTGCCACTAATTTACTTTGAAGGGTTCCCCATATGGGTTGATTACCATCGCATAAAGGCTTCTTTTAACAAGTTTGGCTCTGTACTCAAACTCTATGTATCCAGGCGTGTCAACAAATCAGGGAGTCTTTTCGGTTTTGTAACAATAGCATCAAACTTTTCTGATAAAGTTTTGCTAGAGAGTGTGAATGACATTTGGTTTGAATATCACAGACTAAAGGCAAATTTCGCCAGACACTATAAAAAGATTCCAAGAGAGAACAAAGCTCCCGACAGATCAAAACCCAAAACAACTATAAGAGTGCCTATTAGTGAGAGAGATGTAAGAAGTTACAAAGAGGTACTGAGTGAAGGGAAAGCGGAACAAATACTTCTGCCTGTGGCTTCTGGACCAAAGGATTACTTTGAAAAACTCTCCCTTGATATTGAAGAAGAGGATTATGCTTGGCTAAAGAGATGTCTTCTGGGAAAAATAAAAAAAGGATCTAATTACTCTTCTATACGTTTTGGACTAATCCAACATGATATAGATTTTGCTGGACTGCGCTTTCTTGGGGCATCTCAGGTCCTTGTAATTTTTTATAATAGAGACATATTAATGGAATCATGGAGGAAGAATAATAAATGTTGGGATGTACTTTTTGAGGAAATTCGTCCTTGGGTTGAGACTGACACAACTTTGAATCGGATGACCTGGATAACAATAACAAATCTACCCATTATAGGGTGGAATTGTAGATGCCACACGAAGATTTTAGAAAGATCTGGTCAGATGATAGGTTATGATAAAACTACTCTCAAGCATTTTGAACTATCACAGTTACGGATCCTCATTGGTACACAACTGGATAAGGTGAATAAGGTGATTATTTTGCAACTCAATAATCAAACATATCAGGTTAAAATAGAGGAGATGGACCAGTTACATTACCCAATTGCTGGCTCTATTTCATACACCATGGATGACTTTCAGACATCCTTAGAGCAAGGGGATGAGGATGATGAGGATGACTCGGTTGATGTGGCTGAGGGCGTAGACACAGATGAGGATAGAGCAGGTGTGTCTCCATCAGTCACTAGGACTCTTGGGGGCGGCGGCAGCGGGTTGGAAAAATCAGATCTGGCACAAGATGGAGACAAGCTATCAACTTCTGACGATAACTCTCTTATAATATTTAATGCTCTTCATCTTGATGTGGTGCAAGATCAACATGTCGCCTCATCTTTAGAGAGATTTCCAGAAATTATGGCATACAATCTTTCTTTTTCTAACAGCAGCTATATAAAAAGCAGTCTCATTCCCAATGCTCTTACCCTATATACGGGACAAGGCACTCCTATTTTGAGAGAAGATGTTAGAAACCCTGCAGCTGCCTTGGGCCTTGACTCCCTTGTATTGGCCCAGATTGAAAGCCCAGTTTATGGCAGTGGATCTCAAAGCCCATCTGACGTTCTCTCTATTTCATCTGGATCAAACAACGATTTAGCCCTTCAATCAACATATAATCCTCAAGCCGTAGTAATTCTGGAACCGCAACACATGAATCACCCTGTTATTTTACACTCTGATGCAAACACAAAAGAGAGTGCAACTGCTATATCTGCAAAAACAAGAAGGAAGTTGTGACGTACAAAGATGATTACAGCTTATGGAAGTTTGAATGAAACAGTTAATAAGAGTGAGATGGATATTGAGGACTCAACAATACAGAGGTGTAACAGGAGGAACTTGCTAGCACATGGCGAAAACAATAAACCTTCTGAGGGTGATGAGGTTTGTTTAATGCTGGAAATAGGAGAGGCTTTGCAGATTGAAAAACCTCACAATTTAGATGACTTCACATCTTATATAAATCAGCAAAGGCGTAAAGAGAAGGCTGATTGGGAAGCATCCCAGTGAGCAGATGTTCCACTTTGTTCTATAAGGATTTTAAATCTCTTTTCTTATGCAGATTCTTTCATGGAATTCTTGTGGTTTGGGGTTAGCTAGAAAGAAGAGGACAATTTCAAAGTTAATCAGGGATTTTGATATAGAGGTTTGTTTTTTGTTTGAAACTAAGTTACAAAGTTATTCAGGCAGATTGGCTATGTGGGATAACTCTAAGTTTGCGGTATCATCAGTGGAGTATGGCCATGGTTGGATCGGGTTATTTGGGCAGAATGTCTTGACTGGCTTCTTAGGGGCGGTGGTAGGTGTTTATACCCCTTGCAATCAAGCTGACAAACTTCTTCTTTGGAAGGACCTTCGTATTCTGGAGGCTGCTTTTGAGTGTCCTAGGTTTTTAGCAGGTGACTTCAATGAAACTATGTTGCGAAGTGACAGAAGCAGCGACTTCATTAACAAGGTGGGTTCAACGGCTTTTAGACTTTTTATTGATGATTGTAACCTAATCGAGTGCAACATGTCATCAGAGGGTTTGTACACCTGGTTTCGTGGGGGATCCATGAGTAAACTAGACCGCATTTTTTCTAGTCCTTGTTGCCATTTGCAATTCCCCCTTTTGTCTCTTCAACGGCTTCCAAGAGGGTTCTCTAATCATTGCCCTTTAATCCTAGGGGTTTTACCTGCAGAAAAAGGTTGGATTCCTTTCAAATTCATGGATTGTTGGCTCCATCATCCAAATTTTAAAGATATCGTAAAGGGTATATGGGATGAAGCTTGCAATGAATTTTCAGGTCATTTTAAGCTCATTAAGAAGCTCAGCTTTATGGCAACTCGGCTCAGACAGTGGAATAGGGTTGGTTTTGGGCATCAGGAGACTGCTTTGGCATTGATCCAAAGCAATATTTCAGCTATAGAACATAAATCAGAGTATGGGCAATTATCTACTGCAGAGCAGAACTCGCTTGATTCATTGATCAAGAAGTAGTGGCAATGTAACTTGCATATAGAAAGCATGTGGCGTCAAAAGTCTTGCCAAATTTAGTGTCGCCTGGGTGATCGCAACACGCGTTTCTTCCATCTAGTTGCTAACTTCAGGAGGGCTAAAAACCATCTCCTGAAAGTGGTTCATAATGGTTCTGTTGTTGAAGGCTTACCGGTCATAAAAGATGCAGCAGTTAGCTTCTTCTCCAACTTATTTAGAAGTCCTGATAGATTCTGAATTGGTTTAGGGCCTGTTGGTTTTAAAACACTCTCGGCTTCTTCTTCAGCTAGCTTGGAGCGAGATATCACTTTGGAAGAATTAAAGCAGAGTGTTTGGGATTGTGATGGGAGCAAGAGTCCGGGTCCAGATGGTTTCAATTTCAAATTCTACAGGCTTGCTTGGAATTTCATTGCAGATGATCTGTTAGACTTGGCTAAGTATTTCTTCAAAACAGGTAGGCTTCCAAAAGGAGTCAATCATGCTTATGTTCATCTAATTCCGAAGATAGCTTCCCCGGTTGGCTTCAAAGATTTCAGGCCTATTAGTTTGATTCATGGCATTTACAAGATAATGGCTAAGGTTCTTTCTAGCCGTCTGAAAGCGGTTATGCATGACCTTATCAGTGAGAATCAAACAGCTTTCTTGGCAGGGAGGCAAATAATTGATGGGTTTTTGGTTGCCAATGAAGCAGTTCGTTCCTTGAAAAGATATAGAGTGCCGAGCCTTATCTTTAAGGTGGATTTTCATAAAGCTTTCGATAGTGTGCAGTGGGATTATTTAGAGCAGGTTATAAGGCATATGGGTTTTGGTGAAAAATGGATTAACTGGATCAACACTTGCATCTCCACTGCAAAATTATCAGTGTTGATTAATGGATCTCCTTCTAAGGAATTCTTGATGGGCCGTGGGATTCGCCAAGGTGACCCCCTTTCTCCATTCCTTTTTTTAATTGCAGTAGAGGGATTATCTGTTTTGTTTCAAAGAGCAGCTTCAAATGATCTTTTCAAAGGTATCCCTTTTGGAGACAGCTTTTACCTCAGTCACCTACAATATGCAGACGACATTTTGATCTTCATGCCTGCTAATCTTCATATGGTCAAAATAGTTAAAAGGATCTTGTTGTGGTTCGCTATTTGTTCAGGATTGCACATTAACTTTCATAAAAGCTCTTTAATTGGCATAAATGTTGGGGAAGATACTTGTGCTAGTATGGCACATTCAGTCTTTTGCAGATTTGATTCCTTGCCTTGCTCTTATCTAGGCATGCCTTTGGGATCCAATCCTAAAAGATTGTCTACATGGAAGCCTATTATTGAGAATTTCATAAGAAAGTTGAGCATGTGGAGAGGTCGTATGCTTAGTATGGCAGGGCGTATTTGCCTAATCAAAAGTGTCTTGAGTTCATTGCCAGTTTATTATATGTCTTCTTTTCTTATGCCGAAAGGTGTCTGTAATATACTAACATCTATTCAACGAAGATTCTTGTGGTTTGGAGTGGCGAAGCAAAAGAAAATCTGTAAGGTACAGTGGCGTATTGTTGTGAAAGCTAGAAAAGAAGGAGGCCTCGGGTTGGGTTCTTGAATGTCTAAAAATATATCCATGCTTTTCAAATGGATATGGAGGCTAAGATTACCAGACAATGCCTTATGGAAACAGGTAACAACTCATTTTTACTCCCCAACGTTCGAGAACGGAATCCCAAAATTGCATGGTCATATTTCCCCATTTTGGAAAGATGTTTTGTCAATCTTGGATCCAAACAGTGTCATCAGCTTAGTATTGCGTGAAAACATTAAATTCATGATTGGTGATGGATCCTTCATTCTCTTCTGGTCTGACGTGTGGATAGGATCAAATGCTTTACGTAGCATTTTCCCTAGGCTTTACCAAAATTCTACTTTTCGGAATGGTTTGGTTAATGAGATGGGTCAATGGGTGAATGATCAATGGCGGTGGAATTTGGTTTGGCGTAGGAACCTCTTATCTTATGAAGAGCAACAATATCATCATTTGCTCTCAATGCTGGAGCCAATGAAAATTCGACAAGAAAAAGATGACAAACTTATATGGCTATGCAATTCTAATGGAAGCTTCTCAATTAAATCTTGTTGCACCCTAATTAATAATACCTCCTTTGCGAATGATAGAGTTTTCGAAGCAAATGTTTGGATTAAAGGGGCCCCTCCGAAAGTTCAGGTGTTTCTCTGGTTGGCAGTACAGGACAAAGTTAGTACAAGAGCTTTTTTTCATCAACGGACTGTTTTGTCTGCCACACAAGCTTCATGTGTCTTTTGCAGCTCAGATTTGGAAACCTCAGAGCATCTTTTTATACATTGTAACTTTTCTAGGAGTGTTGGGATGAAAGTTTTGGATTGGTGGGGTATCCAATGTTGTTTACCGAGAACACTTGACTCGTTGCTTCTGCAGTGGCCTGAAATGGTACATGGCAAATTCCAAAGATCAGCTTGGAGACTAATTTCAAGTAGTATTATTTGGGGTATTTGGTTGCTGAGGAACAAAATTGTTTTTGAGGAGGGAACTATAAACTTGTTTGATTGTTTCTCCACCATCCTTCATCGGGTTGCTATTTGGTTGCATACTCAAGATTCAAACTTCACTTATACAGGAAATGACCTCTTAAGATCTTCTGATGGCATCAAATTGTGGTGTAATAAGAAATCTTAGGCAGTCTTTTTGTTGTTTGCTGTAGTAAATCAGTTTTTTATTTTCTCATATCCCTTGTATTTCTCTTTAACTATTGGCTTTATGGCCTTCTTAATATACTCTCGATGATTATCAAAAAAAAAAAAAAGTCAAAGTGTCTTATGGTTCTTTTCTGAATGATTTGTTCTAGCTTCCTCTCTAAGAGTACTTATTCTCTAGCCTCTTTTGTGTGTTGCGAGAACGTGTGTTAGTTCTCCTACTATAAAAAAATCTGATTGTTCCGTCAGCTTGTTTTCCTTTACAGAGGATTGTTTGTGATCTAGAGCCAGTGTGACTTATATCTCACTATTGTTTTTCTTACATGGTAGAGGAGCTACAAGGGAGGTAGGTGGATGTTGCAAGACCCTTGGTAGAGGAAATCAGTTGTAGTACAAGATGGAATTGAATGGTCGTGTAATTGGACTAGGTAAAGAGCTTTTGATAGAGTCCAATTATAAAGTTTGGAGGACTTGTTTGGAGTCCTATCTCATCGGCGAAGATTTATGGGAAGTTGTTAGCGGAGATGATACTGCAGCCCCTGAAAATAATGCTCAAAATGTTGATTCTCTTGAGCAGTGGACACAAAACAATGACAAGGAAGAATTTGTCTTGAAAAGGTCAATCTCTCATGCTTTGTTCGAGCATGTTCTTCGCTGCAAACCCACAAGTGAAATTTGTCAAAGGTTATACAACAAAAAGGCTGCAAGTGTTAGAAGTTGATATTGTTCATCTTGGCAAGAGAATGTATGATTTATATATGTTATTAAAGATGCGTATCCATAAAAAATGCTTCTTTATGGCATACTCGTCTTAGAAATCTTAATATGAATAAACTGAGAGTTATGTGCAGAAAAGTTACTAGAAGGACTTCCCAATAAATCCAGCTTTGGTGGGGTGAAATTTACAAGGTTTGTCAAAATTAGTCTCTCACTAAAGGTCTCTTTGAGCTGATTCGATCCAATCTTGGACTTGTTTTGAAAAATTGTCTTTTAAAAGACTCGTTGACTAAATTAAAGATATTTTTTTTGAAGTTTCTGCTATTTATGTTTTATAGTTTTTCTATGTTTAGTAGTTAAAGAGCCTTTTGGTTCTCGTAAGAGTTCTTATCCGGGTGATTTGTTCTAGTTTCCTAGAGCTAGGAGTATTTATTTTCTAGCCTATTTTATTAAATACCGTAAAACCTGTAACGATTACAAAAGTTCATAGGATATCTCTATCCTATAGATTTCTTAAGGTATTTCAAACAATAGCTACAACAATTATCACTTCTCAGTCTCAAATTGAATTGTAAATCATGCAGATGTTGGCCAAATATACACAAGCATTACACATAGAATGAAATACTCAACAACTTAATGTAATAATTCAATCGATGAAATTGTTCACATATTCATAGTAAGGTTACATAAAAAATCCCAGAATAAAAGTCTACTCCATAGTAAAATTAAATAGAAACAAACTTGATACGATGAACATCACTCAAAAGCAGAGAATGACAATGAAATAGATAGGTGTCCTCCAAATCTTCTTTGTTTTTGCCTCTATTTCTAGTCCCTCTTTGTGCCGCCTCTTCTTCTTTCTTTAGTCTATTTTAGGGTTTCTTTATGTATGCACCTTTTCCTTGCAGACCCCTCTTTTTTTCTTTTATATTGTGGCCTTTTTACCCCCGCTGGAATTAAGACAGTTTCCTTTTCTGATTTGAATTCCTTCCTACCCAGACATTGCGGCCAGATTTGAGGCAGGAAACGTGTGAATTCAAAGATCTCTATTTCTGGAGAAATTGTAGAAAATCGAAGCTTCTTTCCAACACCACAGATCTTGTAATTTTTAGACCTCTGAGACTTGAGATAAGGGCCATAAACCGAGACAGTATTTGGAGTGTAGGAAGTTTGGGTCTGATTCAATCCCTGTTTTTCAACTTGCTTTTTGGGCTCCGAAACAACAAAACTGAGTTATATGCCCTTCGTATGTTTTGTAGACCTTCATCTCAGATATTTGAAAATGATGACGAACATCTAGAACTGAGTTGTATAACTTCCTTTGCAGCACACAACAAATCAATATTCAGTTTTACTACCAGATTTTGCATGCTCAGTAACCTAGTATCTGAAAACACATTAATTTCCCATGAGATCAATAGTTCAAAAAAGGATCCAAAATTCTAATTACCTTGTGCAACACATCCAAAATATTTCAAAATCAAGCATGAATAGTGGAAAATATACATGTTAAAAATTCCCTTATCAGTTGCCTGCTTAACTATTTTTGCATTTATGTATTACGGAGGTCATCAGTCATCGCATCAAGAATTTCCAGGTTGGTTTTCCTAATAATAGTTTCATAAAGTGCAAAGCAGCTAAGGATGACTGCAAAGCTTTTCTTATTTTTCCCTTGCCTATAAATTGTTGAAGTTATGGCACCAAAGCTAGAACAAGGTTACTTAGCTGTGATCTCACTACAAGATTTCACAGTTTTATCGACGAACAGATTCCGTCGGTATGAGATTCAGAGTTTATCGGTAATTTTTTTACCTACTAAATCGCCGATGGAAAGAGTCCTTTGGCATACCATTCGTTGGTAATACTGCATTCTGTTAATAAGTCTGTTGGTAAGAAAAAATAAATTACTGATGGTTTTACAGACGGAAATTGCGCACCAAAAAAACAATCTCGTTGGAAATATATTGACAAACTTATTCCGTCGGTGATAGTGGCATATCCAATAAATATGTTGCAGCTCTTGGTAAAATGTCGACGGACGATAGCCGCCGGTGTAACCGTCAGTGATTGTGGCATTTCCAGTAAATATCTTTCAACTCTCTGTGAAATGCCGACGGTTACATTCCGTTTGTAAATCCGTCGGTAGGTATTTTTAATTTAAAAAAAACATTATTTAGAATAAATAATATAAAATTATATAAATTAAAAGTAAAAAAACCAATTATGCAAATAAATTTTATTAAATATCAAAAATAAAAAAAATAAAGTTAAATAATATTCATTACAAATTGAATGTGTTTCCAAAAAAATATTAAATTAGCACAATGGCGGATCTGGAGGAAGAGGAGGAGGAGACTGGTTGTTATACGGCCAAAAAAAGAGCGCACATGTATCACCACTCTGTGATGCCCATGTTCATGATCATTTGAACGAAGCTGTTCATAATTCGCCTAGAGTTGCTCGTATTTCTCAGTGAGATGAGTCGTGTGTTGCTACAAGGCCACGAACTCCTTAGATTGGGTGCTTGATACTGATTGGGAGCTCCCAACGGTTGAGACATTATGGGCCGCCCGCAAGTTCTCGGCCCTACTGTTGGAGAGCACATACACCTGATTTTTATCGGGTCCACCGGACGATCCTACCTCCATCCATAAATCCGGATGGATCGAAGGATCGTCCCCATATCTCTCCCTCAACCGACTATTATAGCACTCCTGAAAATAAAAAAAGAAATCATCATATTCAATTCAATAAAAATAATAACTTACGAAATAAAATGGTTGAATGAACATACCATAAAGTGTTGAGCGCAGTTGTCAACGAACTGTTGCACCCCCTTTTAGTAGTCTTGACTCCGCACGTGCGTCTCACCAAACAGCTCCATTGGGCTCGGCTCACGTCCAAGAGACGTAGCCTATAAGGAAAAAAATTAATTAAGTAACAACAAATTATTTAATGATATATTTCATTTAAATTAATCTTATCATCCGTTTCGCATGTGCAGCAAACGGAACAAAGCCGTCGATGTGCGTTGTCACCGAACCATGAATTGGTTGGTTCTGGTTGCCAGCACCGTACTGTGAACGTCATGTGCTCAAGATATTGCGGCCATATATCTGCGGTTTGAAATCCCTCCAAACCGCCACGTCGTTCTAGCCTTGAAGACTGTTATCTCTTGCATTTTTTTCTGTCTTTTTTTATGCTTCATACCAAAAATCACGCAACCTACTTCCATAGCGAGAAATTAGATTTTAAAACATAATTTTTAAAAAAAAATATTGTATTTTTTTCGATGTTACCTAGTTGTCGCGTGATTTTCACACACCCTCCTCATAACAATGACATGCGCACTGTTCCAGCTGAATTTGTCCTGTGTATAAATAATTAATTTTAAATAAAAATAATAATTTATTTACAATTATATTAAAAATTTATTAAAAATAAGGTGGAAATTAGAAATTAACACCAACCTCAAATCTGTCAAACTATGCATCGATTTGAGGTATCCACTTAGGATGTCTGGATACCTGACTCCATTGAAATAATGGAATCTCCTTCGACAATTTAAACGTCGATTATATTACTTGGGCGGCCTTAATGTTTGTGAACCTGAAAATAAATTAAATTAATGAAATATTGATTAGTTGTTCATAAATTATGTTATAATTAAAAAAACTAAAACCGAAACAAACTTACATTGAAATGTCTTCCTTCCACTGTGCCTCGTACTTGCGGGTGAATTAATTCCGCTGCGAAGGCACGCCGCCTCTGCGCTGTGAAACCGCGCTGGGAGAGGCAACATCGGTAGACGGCACAGGTGCCTCTTCTTGATTGGCACCTAAGGATAGGTCATCATTGCTGCTAGAGGAACTAGCTGCGACCATATGTGAGCGATGAGTTATTGATTTCCTTCAACGCATCTACACAATTTTATATGAATAATTATATAATTAAATTCGATTGTTAAAAAAAATTCGGCAACACCTCCCCTATACTGGAGACTACCCAAACTTTTCAAACCTACAAATATTGACAATAGCCACAACCAATTGATCTTATTCAAAAATCTTGTATATAACATAACATCTATACTAATTACCAGGTAAATTCAACAATAACAATTAAAATTCAACAAATTATTCAATTATTATATCAATACAAACAATAAAATATATTCAATAAATTAAAAAAAAAACTATAGACTAACAATTAAAATTAATGGAAATAATTAAACACATATCATGCAATAATAGAGTAAAATTGAGAGAAATAATGAAATTTATTCCTACATTTTCAATTACTAATTACAAGGTAAATTCAACAATAACAATTACAATTCAACAAATTATTCAATTATTATGGCAATACAAACAATAAAATATATTTAATAAATTAAAAAAACAACTATAGACTTTAGGAATGAAAAATGCTTACCTTAATAATGTGTTTATTTCAAGACTTTATCTACATTATAAAAATACACCAAAACAAAAAACATAACAAAAATAACAATAGCTAAAACAAAGAAAAAATAAATCTTGAAGTAAGATGAAGTAGAGGAAACACATACCTTTTAATTTGCTGAAGATTCAAGTAGAGATTACAAGCAAAACAAACAAAAGATTTGAAGGAAATGAGAGGAAAAAAAACAAAAATGAAAGATGGATAACGGAGCAGATGAAAAAATGAACTGAAGGGGCGGTCGCTGGAATTTATAGCGCAGTTTTACCAACGGATATTTAAATAATATTAATTTTAATTATTCTGTCGGTGATGTTTCAAAAATCCATCAGTAAATTTTGAATTTTGCACCAAAATTTGTAATTACCCTCCATATTTTTCGCGGTCCATCGGCAATTGCACGTGGTTAGAGATGCATTTAATACCCCGTCCTTTGGAATTCGCACCATCCATCGGTGATTATGAACTGTCGACCAATGTCGACAGACTGTATGTCATCTGTAAAGTCATCGGTGATGATTGTGGCATTTCCAGTGAAGCTACTGTGAAATGCCGACGAACTATATTTCGTCCGCAAAGTTGTCGGTGATTATTGTGGCATTTCCAGTGAAGCTACTGTGAAACGCCGATGAACTGTATTTCGACCACAAAGTCGTAGGTGATGATTGTGGCATTTCCAGTGAAGCTGCTGTGAAATGCCGATGGACTGTATTCCGTCCACAAAGTCGTCGGTGATGATTATGGAATTTCCAGTTAAGCTACTGTGAAATGCCGACGGACTGTATTTCGTCGGTATGAACGTTGGGGATAATGCACTGTGCAAGAAAGATTATGTTTGTATTGTTTATTTACCTTCTTGCAAACACTTAAATTACAAACTGTCCATCGCACAAAACAATAACAACAATGCTTAAACAATACAAACTTATAAAATAAATATTTTGTGTTACAAAATATATCATCCATAATATATATTACATGAAAAAAAAATGTTTCACACATTGCTTCATTCTGATAGTTAGTCAGAATTTTCTTCTTCTTCGTCGTCAATTGAATAGTCATCACCTTCATCGCAATCTTCAATATGGATATCATCATCATCTTCATCGACATTTGCTTGTCCGCTAGAGCTCAAAACAACATTCAACTCCTCTGCGTCAACATCAACAAGACTATCATCGAAAACACGAAAATTTGAATTTTCTTCCAAGTCAATCGAAGGAGCAACTCGATATGGTTCAACCAACTCATTAACTTGAAAGACTTCATATCGCACACCTGTGTCTTCGTTCTCATCCTGAACAACCTCGACACGACCCCTAGGTTTCGTTTTTAAAACGGATAACCAATCAACTCTTGGTCGATCCTTTCTAAATGAAGGGGTGTATGTGTAATAAACTTGTTGACATTGCTTTGCGAAAACAAAGACATTGTTTACGTTGCAGAGTCTAGCTTTTGAGTTGATTTCGACCAGACCATAGTGAGGATCAACTCTGATTCCTCTGTCAGTCGTGTCATACTAATAGCATTTGAATAAAAACACTCTATTCTGCTCGCTATGATATTACAGTTCGACGACCTCTTCTAATCTACCATAGTAGTCAACTTCTAACTCACTACTAGTCAACCCTTTAACACAAACACCGATGTTGTATGTCTTTCTTCCATGCCCGTATTCTTTAGTATGGAACACATATCCATTGAAAAAATACTCATTGTAGCACTTAACTTTTTCTTTTAGGGTCAGGCTTAGTGAAGACAATAACTTAGCAACACTTCTTCCCATTTGATAAACCTTGTATATAATGTACAGTAAAGAACAGTAAACGATAATTTCATAATGACATGCATACAGTAATTTTGCAAGACATAATGAGTTTGTGATAGTACTTACATGTGTTCTGAACCACGTGACAAATTGTTCATATTGTAATTGAAAGATTTGGGATTCGGTCAGCTGTGAGTTATTGGACAACAAATATTGTCGATGTTGCCTGCAAGGTTGTTCCAAATTATTGAGCTTATGATATTACAATATATAAATAGTATATTATTAACAAAGTTTAATTAGTAGTACATATATATATACTTACTGAATAAAAGGTCTCAGCTCATCACAGTTAAATAAAACATAATTGTGTGCTTGTCTGAACTTTATTTTCGACAAATATCTTCCCCTTACGGCATTTTTAGGTGTGGGTCATCCAGGATTGGAGAATATTGACAAGTTCCCACTGGAAGGCACTTCACCGCCATCATCATGTCGTGGAACGCGATTGATTCTCATAATTAGATGAGGTTCGAAATAGTACGAGATAAATGTTAAGATCTCCTCAACAATATAGGCCTCACATATCAAAGTTTCAACATGCGCCTTGTTCTTAACCTTTTTCTTGAGATTGAACAAGTACCTGCATTGAATTAATCAAATATTTTCAATTAAAAAAAACAAAGAAAATACTTTTATATATGAATTACATTGCAACTGTAATATCTAACCGTTCGAATGGATACATCCATCTATACTGGACCGGTCCTCCAATTTTTGCCTCGAACGGTAGATGTATGGGGAGATGCTCCATTGAGTCAAAAAAATGATGAAGGGAATATCATCTCAAGTTTGCATAGTGTCTCGATGATATTTGTTTCAAGCCTCTCAATGTGATCAACATTCAACTTGGTGGAGCATATATCTCTAAAGAAATGACTGATCTTCGTGAGTGCATCCCATATCCCTTTTGGCAACAAATCACGATAAGCTAATGGAATGAGTGTTTGTATAAACACGTGGCATTCATGACTCTTCATTCCATACAATCTGCATTCCTCCATATTAACAAACCTTGATATGTTTGAGGCATGTCTATCGGGGAAACACAGACTCTTAAGCCATTTGTAGACTAGTAGTTGTGCGTTTTTCTCTAACACGAAGCTTGCTCTTGGTTTTGCAACCCGTGACCCATCACGAACCAACTCCATATTTTGATGGTTACAGAACAAAGTTATATCCAATCTAGCATTGATGTTGTCCTTTGTCTTCCCCTTCACATCCATGACGGTGTTGAAAATGTTCTCAAACACGTTCTTTTCTATGTGCATGACGTCAAGGTTATGGTAGAGGAGATTGGTCTTCCAATAAGGAAGCTCCCAAAAGATACTTCGCTTTACCAAATTGTGGGTCAAATCAAAACCAAGAAACTTCTACTTACCTGATTGAAGACCAAACACAATGTCACCGTACTCTGATACAACATCATGTAATTCTTCACCAGAAAGGTGCGGGGGTGCAACATCCTTTTCAACTTTGCCAACAAAAAAAATCCTTTTTGTTCTTTCTGTACCTGTGATTCAGTGGCAAGAAACGACGATGACAGTAAAAAAAAAAGCTTTACCTCTGTTTGTTAGCATGAATGCCTTGTTGTTTTCCATGCAATATAGACAAGCTAAAATGCTTCTTGCTCATTCAATAATTTTATCATACCCGGCCCCACTCAACTCATTATCTGACATAATGGTGAACACTATTATGGCCGATAATTTACTGTGGTTCGTGCAGTCATCCCATAATGGTTCGTCGGAATCTTTCAACAAATCAAAAAACCTAGTTGCATCTGCATGAGGTTCTTCTTCTACGATTGGATATTAACTGACATTACCTTAATTCATTCTCATTGCATCCATAATCATATTCTTGTAAGGATTAGTGTTGTCATTTGCAACTTCATGCACGTTGCTAGCACTAGAAGTTGACCCAACCACCCTTTCTCCCATGCTCTTATTACGAACAAATATTTCTCCATGTGCATACCAACACCGATAATTCTCTATAAACCCTTTGTGTAGAAGATGCATCATTACAACATCTGGATGCAGATACTTTTTATTTTGACACTTCCTGCATGGACACCTAATACTACCTCCAGTAAAATTTCTGGGAATAGATGTTGTAAAATTAATAAAACCCTGAACCCCGTTACAATAATCCATCCTTCGCAATCCTTGGGGTGAATCTCGATACATCCATGAACAATCATCCATGACTTCTATCGAACCTCTATAAAATTATGATGACAACATGTATTAATTAACTATGTTAGGTAAATAAATTTGTAAAAATATTGGTTTACCTCGAAATTATCCAACAAACTAATTGCAACTTCTCATAAATATTAAATATTCATTATCAATTATCAATGTCCATACAAATTTATACATATAAATTTACGGAAATTACAACACCGCAATAGCATTAATAAAAATTACAACAGACCCGTTAAACAAGTATTAATTATTTCACCACAATACATGTAATTCGATAATTAAACAAAGTTTCAACAATTTACAAACAAATACAATTTTATAAAATCTAAAACAAACCATAAAAAGTACAAAATTATACATTCATATACTACAAGTTTGTTTGAGAAATAACAATAAACAAGTACATATACTGACAAAATACATATCCTAAAAAAAACAATAAAATTGACATTTAAATGTTAAAATTAAAAAAGATAGAATTACTTACAAAAATTGATAAAATCCATAATAAATCAGAACACGGATGTTGTGACCACAAAACTTAAAGAACTATGACTTGTGCTGAGAAGAGGGAGATTTTTTTTAGGGGGGCTAGTTGTTTGCAGTTTGGGAGGGGAGAGATGGGATGGGGAAGAAGAAGGAGAAATAAGGGAGGAGAGGGTCGGCAGAGTGGTGATATATTAACTTTTACCGATGAAATCACCGACGGACTCATTCCATCAGTGACTCTATCGGCAATTCTGATGGTGAATCGGTCACGTCACTGTACAGAGATCCCGGTTTGAATCTCTCGATAATTCCGTCGGTAAAATCGCCCACAAAAACTTCAACGTCAACGAACCAGATTTTTTTAAAATTCTGAATATTCCGTCTGTAATTTTGTTGCTATATACCAACCAAAGTATTCCATCGGTATATACCGACTGTATTATAGACGAAAAAGATTTTGTCGGTAATTATGACCGCACATTACAGACATAATTCTTTCGTCGGTAATTCCATTAATTTTAAGTGAATTTCTTGTAGTGTCTACTGCATTGTTGTCTATCTGTTAATGACAACATTATGAGCATTATCTAGATTAGTATGTTTTTCAATTTGTTTTAAGTTTATCCAAGACTAGTTTGTCACATAACTCCTTTGATAAAGAAGATGAAGGCTGTTACGTTCTTTTTTTGTTTTTTCAATTCTGTAATGTTTGTTTCCTTGTATAAATAAAAGACAAGGGATGGCAGTAACCCACTAAGACAATTCAGCTCTTTGTTCTTTTTATCGTAAAACTCTGTTCTATGTTCTTTTCTTCGTCAATTAAAACAAAAGTCTGTTATGTGTATATCAGTTATTTCAACATAAATGATGTCTCGTTCTTCCTTGCTGTGAACAGGGTAGCCAGAAATTAGCTTCCGAGTATTTTGTCATGGCCAAATTCACAAATGTCGGCTATCCCCACTTGGTCTGTGGTCAGGTTTCAGATAACAAGATACTGATAGACCCGCGCGCTTGCTCCTGGAAATGGATTTCTAATAGTATACTCGGCTGGAGATTGGACTATTGCTTTGGGAAGAACATTTTCTTTCTGTTTGGTCTTGTAAGTATTTTTATGTTGCCTTCTTGATAAACCATCCTTCTCTAGCCATCTAATTGGATCATAAGTAGAACAATGTAAGATCATTTCTGGGAATCTCTCAATGGCAAGTTAAGTTTTGCTTGTATCATGGTCTTTTATTTTCTCCCCTTACTTCTGTTTTCTTTGGCTACTGCCTGAGCACCCTCTTGTTTTTCCTCTTGATTATGATTAGTGTTGGTTTGAAATGATCAAGAAACACAGTCAGCAATGCCCATGGCTACAAATTAAGTTGTTGCTTGCGAGTGTCCAGGTATATATTTCGAAGCTGCATTAAAGAAAGATAAAACAGCAGAACTTTCTTTTTCTTGGTGGGGGAGAGAGGGAGGAGATTCATTGAAGGTGAGAATAACTGTATATACTCTTGTATAAATAGACGATGCAATCAATAATAATCTGCATTCCAGCAAATTCTGTTCTTCTCTCATTAATTTACACACATTACCGATCGAATATTCCTTTACACAAAGCATGATATACATGACAGAACAGCTAATGATTAATTTAACTCCATTGGAGAGATGCAGAAATGGCCAAGTTGATGCTAGCCAACTTATCCAGATGCTGACCCGTCTCTTGCAATGGTGATTCGAGGTCTGGTTGCTCGGCAAATGCTTCCTCACATGTGTCAGAATATGTTAAAGCGGAACTTAGCTTAGTGCTCAGCCTGCCTATGTCGTGAGCGGAAATTGCAGTCAAAGCGTCATTGAGAACAGCGATTCCGCTATCAAAAGACTCAACGCATGTGTCAAGGGGGGCCTTAACCGCTGCTGTTGTAGAGAGATCGTTGATTATTTTCGTGGCAACAGCCGTGGCCTCTTCAAAACTCTTTTGGAGAGCATGTATCCCGATTTTAAGGACTGAAATGGGATTGGTTTCGCCAGTTAGGAAAGGAGCAATGGTGGCAAGACATTCTGCTGGGTAACGGGTTACGTCACATATTTTCGTCAGTGCAGCATTGTTGGATAGTAATGGCAGTGTGGAGGATGAATGTGCTGGAGAATCAGGCGGTGATGGGGAGGAAACTGGCGACGGAAATGGGGATCGAATGGTGGGGGAGACAACTGGAGGTGGCAATGGGGATCGGGTGGTTGCCGCAGATAAGGAAGACATGGCCGGCCCTAGGGCATCAGCAATCCCTGGAGCCTCAAAAGTGGCCCCGGCCAAAAATGGGAGGAGAGAAGAGGAAATAAGGAGAAGGATGAACTTGTTAAGCTCCATTATCTTCTCTTCTCTTGGAAATAGAGCAGAAATATGGAGACACAATGTGAGGGCCGATGGGAGCAACGGGACAGAAAGTATATATTTATGGGATCTTTAGAGGGAGTGAGTGGGTTATCCAAGAAAATAGGATCACCATGCAAATTTTGCCAAAGCTCCAAGTTTGGTGTAACTATTTATGTACAAATATTAGTGGCCACGTCCTGGCAACCCAGAAATTAGGGTTCCAATTTCTTTTCCTAAACCAAATGCAAAGATCTGCAGCCATCGCCCACTTGGTTTTTGGTGGATTTCAGATAACAAGACAATAATTTGTCGATGCTAAATATATCAGAAGCGTGTTTTTGTTATTAGCTCCTTCTTTTCTCATAGACTATATTTTCAAGGGCAGGGATTTCGGTGACCAAGGTTGCGAGGGAAGCAAGGGGAGGGAGGGTATGATATATCTAGCAAGCAGTTGTCTTGCAGCACACATGAGATAGCTAATCTACTCTCTGATTCATGAATAAATTTTCTAAAAAAATAGGAATTAAATACTTAGTTTGTTTTTTGAAACCATGAAGACTAATTAAGTAGTTAGTTTTGCTAAACTACGGAAGTTAGCTATATATAGAAGAAGGGTTGAAGAAGATTGACAAATTAAATAAGAACCTTGGCCCTCGCTATATATACAAAATTTCAACAGCCATGTAGAGTAGCCACGCTGCTTTTGGGGGGACTTGGCAGCGGTGGTTCTCCACAAGGCAAAACAAAAGGCAGCCACTCCACCAATCACAACTACAAAATCTATTCCAAAAAGAAATCCTACTAAATATTTCCCCACTTGGGGCTATCAGATTGATTGCTTCAAACTACCTTCGAGATATTCATCGTCCTTCATGAAGGTCTTCAGAGAAAACTGCTGTCCGAGAGATATTGTCGTTATCTAAGGCACTTAGGCTAGAGTATGGACCAGAAGAGAACATTGAAGATGTCCCATCAGATTCGAAGGTATTAGATGACTGCCTCAGGTTGGCCCGGGCATTGGAGGTTGACATGGAATCTTGATATTCCATTACACGCTGCACCATTTTAAGTGACTGTACTACTTCACCCATGGTCGGTCGCTGGCTTGCCTCAGAGGAAACACACGCTGCTGCAATTGTGCAGACTCGTACAAAATCTTCCTTGGGATATTTCCCTCCAAGCGTTGGATCAGCGAGCTCTTCTAACTGGTCCTTGTCTCTCAGAATGGGCCTGGCCTGAAAGCGATAGAACAGAATTTGTTAGCCTTTCCAGAATTTTCATAATTGTTAGGTATCCTTTTGTATTGCCAGGTATCAGGATATGAATTCGAGTTCGTTTGCTACTGTGATTGAGTTGGAAAAAACAGGTGGAGTAAAATTTGTGTTTGGTAACCATTTCAAAACCGTGATTTTGAAGACTCGGACTACTTAAAAAACCTTGGTTTTAATAAAGCTGAAATTTAATGCTTTTTCAAAACCATGGTTTTGAAAACACAATCCCAAACGGAGCGCTCCGTTTGCGATTATGTTTTCAAAACCATGGTTCGCATCTAAAACCATTGTTTTGAAAAAGCGTTAAATTTAAGCTTTATCAAAACCAAGGTTTTAAGTGTAGTTTCAAAATCATGCTGGCCAGAATTCTAATGATGGGCTGAGATGGTCTGTATACTACTAACCCAAGTGACAAGGTTCTCTTGGCCGGATGGTTGTGACATATCTACAGGCATCCTTCCAGTCAGCAACTCGAGGAGGACAACTCCATAGCTATAAACATCACTTTTGACTAGTAGATGTCCGGTCATAGCATACTCAGGGGCTACATACCTATAGAGCAATAATACCATTTCATCTCAATACCAAATTGAGAAAACATATAATTAAGAAGAGAGAGGAATTCTGACAAACCCAAATGTTCCCATGACCCGAGTGGAAAGATAATTTGCTCTGCCTTCAGGTGCCTGTTTGGCAAGACCAAAATCAGAAACTTTCGCATGAAAGTTCTTCTCAAGCAATATATTGGATGCCTTGAAATCTCTGTGGATGACACAGGGTTGAGAGTCCTCGTGTAGGTACGCAAGTCCTCTTGCAGCATCAAGTGCAATCTTCATTCTGGTATCCCAATCCAGACGACAGTTTGCACCCAGAGGGCCTAAGGCATGCATATTTGGAGCAGCATTAATATTTGAATAATATAATGCAATACATTCATAGCAAGGATTCAGATACTATACAAATGTGTACCAGTCCAACCCATCAGATTCTCAGAAATCCGATGCAAATACAGAAAAACATTAGTTGACTGTTAATGCAATACCAGTTATCATTAGTCCACTTGATATTCCATCGCTGATGTGGCCATTTGAAGGCCAAGAAAGAAAGCTCTATTGATGGTTAACAGTCAACAGAAAGAAGAAACAGATGGGGTAACAATCCAGAGTGTGTTAAATTTCATATCTTGCGTGCACTCATGCTGCGAAGTCATTTTACATCAAACATTAGAAAGAGAATAGGTCAGGTGCAAAATTCTACTGATGTGGACATGATGTTGTTTTCACACCAGTGTTAAGCCAGGTTGATACCAATACATTCGACTAAAGAGCCAAACATGCTCAGAATAGGTAATGAATAATGCCTAACTTTTCTATAATATATATTCCATCTTATTGCAAGCAACTGAAAGTAAGAAGAAAATACCATATCAAACATCAAAATGCTAGGAAGATCTGGAATTGGAAAGAAAAATATCAAATTACCATGGAGCCAGGCCTCTAGACTTCCATTTGGAACAAGCTCATAGCAAAGTAGGTTTTGTGAAGAGTCACGACTGCTATAGTAGCCCACAAGTTTGACAAGATTACGGTGATGCAGCCTGCTAAGCATCTCAACCTCCACCAAAAATTCTTTACCCCCTTGTTGCCCTCCACTAGTAAGCCTCTTAATTGCTACAGCTGTGCCATCACTTAAGACACCTTTGTAAACTCTACCAAACCCACCCTCTCCAAGTATGCTTGCAGATTCAAAGTTGTTTGTTGCTTCTTTAAGTTCTTCATAGGCTAGAAACCGTGTACTTGAAGGATGTGGAAGAGAACCTGCTGCTGGAACTGGATCTATGGTCCTTGGCTTTACTGAATTGGAAGGAAAAAAAAAAAAAGGAAACCTGATAAATCATTAAGAAAGACAACGTGAAAGCATTGATGAGCAAAGAACCATAAGAAAACTTTTAACAAAAAAGATCCAACATCAGGAAGCATTTTTATTCAAGAGGTGTGGCTGCAAGCTTAATCTTGTTCAAGCAGAAACATTTTATCATTGGGAAACTATGGCAAATCAAGTACTTAAAGTTGAGAACATTCTAATGTCAACAGAAATCAGATGCAAGCATTATTATAATGAATTAGAACAGTGTGGCCAACATTTTCTTAAATGCCTCTATAAAAAGCATAGCAGATTGGTTTGTCTAGGTGTGACACTCAACATGCCCCCTTCTTCAGTAAACAAAATTATCATTTGCAGGAAACTTCTCTTCTTGGCTTCCCCTTCTGAGATAGAGCTCTCCAACACATTCTATATTACTTTATAAAAGAGCATGAAAGTTTGTCTAGTTATTTTTTTAATATTCCCGAACCTATCAATTTAATATGGGTGGAATGCACAAATTACACCCCTAAAGGCTGAAGGCTGCATATGACACAGCAACAGCACTTTGTGAGGAAGGATTTGACAGAATGTCTGCATTCCTTGTATAAAGATCAAGTAGAGAGAGGAACTTTTCACAATCAAGAGAAAACCTGATAGGTCCCATGAGTGACCTGCTACTGGCAATGATAATCAGGAATAATGAACAAATTCCTAATATAAATCTGAGAGACTAAATGTGTGGACATTGATATTTAAAATACCTACCAGTTTCTTTAGGGGATGCTTTAGGCTTCCCTTCACGGAATACACACGAACAGATAATTAGCATAGATACAATGGCAATAATCACAATGCCAGAACCAATACCCAGAACAAGAATCAAATTTGTATGTTTGTCCTTCCTTGAAGAACCAACCGATGTTGATGTTGAAGTTGAAGATTGATGTGCCGGTGCCCTCATGGGCGATGAAGCAACAATAGGAGCTGTATACGAGAGGTAAAGCAACTTCAATGTACATACTGGAGAACTAAGATCTCTATGGTGTCTACTGCCATACATTTTGGAACCTAAACAAAGATTTTACAAGATAAAAATATCAAACAGCAAACTGAATTCCAGCATAATCTCATCTCCAAATCTAAGACAATGTCAACTGAAGGCTTAATTTTAACTCTTGCTTCTTTACTTTATTCAATGATCTATTATTTATCACCACTATTATACCACTTGACAGTTAGAATTTTTCTTTCTTTTTGCTAGAAAAGGCAGCAGTTCATGTCATATTACAACAAGCAGCAGATTTTTCCAATGCTGCATTTGAAAGAAAAATTTGCATAAATTTGAACAGTCACAGAAACATATGCTAGAATTGCACATTCTGATATCCAAACGAAGATATTACATGACACACAGCAAACTGAAGGTTATAAGAAAATAGAAGCACTGTCCAATAAAATTTCTCTCTGATTCTCTCTACGTTCATATGCAAGTCTAAAATGGTCAAAACTTAAGGCTAAATTCTAATTTCTTTTCATTAGTTTGTTCAATTATCTATTTATTTATCATCATTGTTATGAACACCCTTGTTAGTGTGTTTATCGTTTTGGATAGAAAGGCAACATTTACATCAAATCACAACACACATACAGCAACTTTTTTGAGTGCTTGATTTGACAATAAAATCAGTATAAATTTGAACCATGTGCCCTTGTACTTGGATTGAAACTAGAAAGTGGCTATAACATATCGTTTGCAGAGACATGTTAGTATTGTACAGTGAATCAGGTGGCCTCTTCCTGCAATTTGGTAGGATCCTAATGGGCCACAACTATAGGTAATTCCTCTTGCTCAAACTCATACAATACCCTCTTTTTTATTTTTCTTTGGTAACAAAATGATTTTATCAGGAAGCATACAAGTGATGCTTGGAAATACACACAAGGCAAAGTTGAAGGCAGTCAAGAAAAAGCTATATGCAATGGCTAAGACCCACTACATATAAAAACCACATTGGCACCTTAAAAAGCAAAGTTTACCTGGCGAAGGTGCAGGAGGTTCAAACCAAGTAAGATTCAGGAGTTTATAATCACCCACATGAGAGGAGTCAAAGTGAACCTTATGCAAGGCAAGCGAAGAGTTTACTGCAGATGCATCACTGGCAGAGAAACTGATTCCTGTGTGAGGAATGATATCCATTGAAATATTTAATCTTGATAAGCTTAGTAAATAAAAGTTTATCAGCTCAATTTGTGAAACTAGCAAGCCCAGCTGGGAAGATAATTCTTCTAGAAACAGGTTCCAATTAGGATTTTGTGAGACATTCAAAAGGAGAAGGTCAAGCTTTATTGGATACACACAGTGGCAACCATGACTCCCTCGTTTCAGCACCATGTCTGGTTTACAACAATCTGCAGAAGGAAAGATCAATTCTAATGTCAAATTCTATAATCACAGCACAATCATAGATTTCATTAGTGGGAATGAGTTTATCTATAAGTTAAGCAAGAAGTTCAGCACATTATCAAGACGGTTTATAAAGAAGTAAGACATTAACAAATATTGCCACTTTCTCTTCAATGGTTAAGTTGCTTTACCAACATATGAACCGTGAAAACAGGAAAGGAGGAAAAGAAAGGTGTTCACACAGTATATCTTACCAGAAAAAGAAGGAGATAATGGGGACTGAGCTAAAACAGTAGGATTTGTGCCATCACCAGACTGAGTTGGAGCAACATCTACCAATCCAACACTGGGAGGCACCAATGCATTCTTCTTCATTGATGGTTTAGACAAGTGTGAACTAGTCGGGGGATGGCCGGAAGTTATCAGTGGACCATAATTAGGAGGTTGGGTTGGTGCTACCACAAATGCCGGTGCACCATGAGGTGAGAAATGCTTTTTCCGTGGTTTATGTAACGATGGTAGATTGTATGGGAGGGGTAGATCAGGAATGGCAGGTGCAACCAGAGGCACACTAGATGGAGATAAGATCGGCCCTCTGAATTGATCATCAGCTAAATCGGCATTGGTGATGGGAATTAAATAGCATAAAATGATCAAAAGCTGCAGAAACAAATACCAGACTCTTCTCGATAATCCTGCAACACCCATACAAAGTTCCAATCAAGAAACCATAACAGAAACACCAGCAACAAAGTAAATGCAATTTCATTAGACGAAAATGTTAAATCTAATAACATTACATCTAGAAACATAAGAAATCAAAATTTTAAATCTTCTAATAATGAGACCGAGTGTTGGAAGCTTTCTTTGTTTATTTCAATTGGACTATGAACATGATAACGTATTGTGCCGATAATATCAGAAATTTGGTTAAACCCTAACAGAACAAAACAAAAACAAAAAACTCTGCAGTGTAAGCTAAAAATCTCAAAGAAAAATCAAGTTTAGTAGCCTTAAAAAGGTTTTAATATTCATGAAGTGCAACTTCTTTCCTCGGTTTTTTCTTTTATGAAGTGCAATTTCTTTCCTCAATTTCCTCATTCGTCAAAAGCAAAAAAGCAGCATTAATGCGTAAAAAACAGAAGGAGATAAAAATTACCGCCGCGGCTTGAAATTGCAAGCACCGACATCACCAACGCCGTTAATTGAGAGCACCCGTCCCGTCAGATCTGTGTGATTTCAAGCAAATCCACGGCGATACCACACTCTAGCGAGCACAAGAACCCAAACAGATGGACTGAAAGCGTAACACTATAAGCAAAACTCGTTTGGGAAAGACAGTGAAGGAGGATCCAAGGGTAGAGATATTATCATAGGAATTGGAACACGGAGTTGATAACTCAGAGCAAAACCCTCCATTACTGAGTTAACTTGAAGAGCAGGGATTATTGAGGCGGAGGCTCCAGAAAGAAGAGAAAAGGGGAGAGACGTTTTAATGATTGTTATGGAGGAGAGACATCGGTTTGTTTGTTTCTTTCACTGTGCAGCACTGGAGAAGCTTTTTCGTTTTTGGAAATATTTTCGTCTTTTTCTAATTTTAAGACTTTGTTTTTCACTCCTTTTGTTTTTTTTTTTGCTTTTGAGTGAGAAAGCATGGGCACAGGCACGCACAGAATTTTTATAATCTACCCTATTCGCTGACGGAAAAGGACAGACTAACGGTAAAAAAACCGGTGTCCATTTTGTTTGTGAGTGACCCAGCAGGATGTCAGTGGTGTTTCCTGCTGTTTTTAAAAAATATTTTTAATTTAAAAAATATTTTTAATTTAAAAAATATTAAATTAATTTTTTTATAGTATTTTTAATATTTTTGATATGTTGATATTAAAAATAAAAAAATATTTTAATATATTTTCAAATAAAAAATTATTTGAAAAACAACCTAAACCAAAATCTCAAACATATTCCTCTAGCTCGTTGCATTTTATGCCATAAAATTTATGGTGTAGCTGGTTTATTTTATTGAGACCATTAAAAACATTTTGGCATTATCATTAAATTTAATATAGCTACTCAAATTTAAAATATCTTAACTTGATTTTTTAATTATTTCATATTTTAAATTAAATAATGTGAAACATACTTTTACATAACATTATTAATTAGGTAAATCCTAAAAAAAACTAGCAAAGAAAAAAAAAGTTTATTCTATTCAACTCGTTAAATCCATGATCGGGATTATAGACTCTACTGAGTTGAATTTTTTTATTTTATCATATGATAAAAAAATAATAAGATTTAATAAAAACTCAATATTGAAAAAAAAAACATAAAGAAATAACAAAGAAAAAAACCAAATGATGAATAAAAAAAAGCAATGGATCTATTAAACCAAATGATGAGGCATGCTATGCATCACCACGCATTAACCAAGCGTGCTATAGAATAATTGTGTTGATGAACAATTAAAATAATATATTAAAATGGATTAGTATTTATATGAACAATTAAATTATAAACCTCGGATTTTTCCAAGTTATTAAAATAGTTAATAATAATAATAATAATAATAATAGAACAAATTAAAATAGATTTTTTTAGGAGTGTTGGGACATGAAAGTAAATAAAAATAGATATTTGAGCAAATGAAAAACATAAAAGATTAAGTTGAGATCAAGTTGAAATTATAAAAACCTTGGGGCAAAGGTGCAATGAAGGAAAGATTGACCATATAAATACGTTCATGGCTTCTCCATGAAGCCAATCATGGCCGGTCACCTTGCTTAAGAAAAAGGGGAGAGTTTTTATTGATTTTACTTTATTTTCACCTTAAATCCATCCATTTAAACACTAGTTAAGAGAGTTTAGGAGCATTTTTAGATAGTAATTGAAGATTTCTTGGATCTTTGGGAGATAGGAAGTGGCGGGTTGGAAGGAGAGAAAGAGGAAGAAGAGAGAACTTATTTCCATTTGTTTTCTTTTTCAATTTTCTTGTGTCTAAGTGGTACCTTGATGAATTTGTGTGAGAAAAACATTATGAAAAACTGAGTTTAAATGAATTATTATCCTGATATTGAAGATGTTGTGCTATAATCATGTTTTTAGATGTGGGAAAAGGATTTGTGACAAGGAATTAAAAAGAAAACTTACCCCACCTCCATGGATGAGTGATTCGGCCAAGGTGAAAAAAATGAAGGTGTGGAGTTGTTTGATTGAATTATGGTGATTTAATTATGAATATAATTGTGTTAGTTGGAACGAAGAGAAAGTGGGTGACAAAGAAATTGAAAGAAGAAAATTTTCCTTTCTTTTTTAAGGGCTCGTTAGGAAACAGAGTCTAACCCGTGTTTCTAAAAAATTTTAAAAAAAAATATTTAAAATTAATACTTTTTAGTGTTTTTGGATCGATTTGATGCGCTGATATCAAAAATAATTTTTTAAAACATAAAAAAATATCATCTTTTTAAAACACTTAAATTTTTTAATCAAATAAAATAGGTGATTCAAATTGAATGAATTAATCTTGTTGTTATATTTATATTATGTGTTATATAATTTTTGGTACATCACCCTTGTATGAAGTTTGGAGTAGTAGTTATTATTAGTATATCTTTTGGTTAGAAAATTGTATCAACCCCTAGATTTATGATCAAAACTAAAAGCAAGAACATAATAATTCAGTTAAAACTATGGTAATTTTTTTTTGTTTCCAATCAATCAAAAATCTAGCAGAATTTTCTCTATATGTTTAGGTATCAAGTTATCGACTCTTCTTTCATAATTTTCAATTATTAAATTTTCTATATGTCCTATCATCCAAGACTTCTTCCTCCCGTTACATTATTATTTCAAATATTTATAAAAAAGGACTATTAATAAAATTATAATTGAATTAAGTATATAATTAAAGAAGAACTCATAATTAAATTTATACTACAAAAAAACTTTTGATAAATTATTGACACGTTGAATTTTAAAATTTATATTACATAATAAAATAATAAATTCATTCATTATAAAATGATACCCAATAAAATATAATGAAACTAATTTACTGGTAAGCATGATATGAGGATGCACTTGGTTGGAATTTACTTAACTCTTATCTTCCCTATAAACCAATATGAGAGAAAAGGAAAGACATGAAGGAAAGAAGAAGAAAAATCAACTTCTCTCCCTCTCCAAAAGTCATTGGTTGTTCTCAAGGAAAGGGAAAAAGTTTTTTATTTATTTATAAAAATGCCACTTAATAAAGTCCGACGTGTTATTTTTGTCAAATCTCTAACCATCGGTATTTTTCACGTGTCAATTTATTTTTTATTTCATAAGAGTTTTTACACTATTTAAATCTGAGGATTTTCCTTTTAATTTGTTATTTTTCAGTTAAGAATTACGCTAATATTTAACTTGAGGTTTATAACTCAGGTTGACTTGAGTTGTTGTTTTGTGTGTTTTTAATTCAATTTTATTTTAATTTTATATTTTAATATTGTGTTGATTAATAATTAAATTTTATATTTTATTTTAATTTTTTTATAAAAAATTATTCCAAACTCATAATTCAAATCATAAATTTAATAGATTAACTCGATTTGATACTCCTAAACCACAAAAAATTAGAGAGTAGTTTTGCCTTTTATCATGACATATATTGCCGGGTGCCCTACACACTTGTCCTTTTCTTGCTAAAAGTTTATCTGCAGATTTATTATCACCGAGTTTGAATTTTCTTATTTTTGGGAAGGCAGCGAATTTATATACTAATGAAAGGTCCAAATCTCGGCATAGACTAGTCAAGTAAAGTAGGAAGCTACACAAAAACACAAATGAGACTCTCAATATTGGAAATTCATATGGTTGCTCAAATTGCCAATGAAGGGAAATCCCAATAATAATCTTCGTTCCTCAAATAAATAATCAAGACATAGCATAAAATAACCAATTTCATAATAATATTTAGTTATTATTTTGGGATAAAAAAATAGAAATAAAAAAGATCAAAATATTTTTTTACATATTTTTTTAATAATATTAAATTCACTTCAAAACCGATTTTTATTAACAAAACACAACCCGAATTTCCCTTAGTCGTATGAATCCATGTTGTTTAGTTAAATGGTTCGAATGACAGCAGGCCATTTCAAGGGGCCTACGCAACCGCCCATGCAATATCCCACATATCATGTTGTGGTATTGATATTATGATCGAAATCATGCCACCTATCACCCACTAAATCATGATTTAAAAATCTATTATATAACTATTTAGGTGGTGGTCCAGTGATAAGAGTTTGGGATCAAGAGGTTTATTTCCTCTGTGATCTCAGGTTCGAGCTCTGTGGTTGCTTATATGATAGCCACTGGAGGCTTACATGGTCGTTAACTTCAGGGCCCGTGGGATTAGTCGAGGTACGCGCAAGCTAGCCCAGACACCCACGTTAAACTAAAAAAAAATCTATTATATATATATAATTTATTTTTAATATAGGATGATTCAAAAATATTTTAAAAAAATTAATTTAAAAAATAATAATTAAATCTTAACAAAAGCATGTTTAAACTCAATACCAAGACCCTAAAAATAATTAATCATCATTATTCTCCTCACAACCTCTAGTGGTTAACTTCTTTTTTCTTTCTCAACTAAAGAAAACAACAGACAGGTTGTTAACTTGCCATTACCAAAAAAGCATTGAAAACAGGACACGAACCCACCGCTTGTTATTACAAATTAAATAGTAATAATAAAAATAATTAAGGAGGCAAAGAATATTCAATTTCCTGTCACGTTTTTAGGTGCAGGCTCATGTTGAACGGGCTTACTTACATAAAAGGGCCGACCATAGGTTAAAATGGTCCGGCCCAAGATGTATATGCATGGGCTGTAAGTCCACAGTAAACCTAAGCCGATCAGCCCAATACCGAATTTGTGTCCGTCATCAAAGGATCGAACCCATCTTCCGTCTCTGTGAACACTCAAGAACCGGGACGTCACGCTTTCCTCTTTCTTTAAAAATAAATAAATTAAATAATAATAATGATAATAATCCCCAAAAAATCACACTCGCAAGTCTCCACGTTCAATTAGGGTTTTACATGCCAATCTAGGGTTAATTGAACAAGAAGAAGCAGCAATCATGTCAAAGCGAAAATTCGGATTCGAAGGGTTTGGCATAAACCGCCAAGCAACGTACAACTTTGAAAGATCCCAAGCTCCGCAAAGGCTCTACGTCCCTCCCTCCTCTCGCCAAAACCACGATAACTACGAGGATACCGACCTTGACAACATCGATTACGACGATAATGATGCCGCCAAGGAGAGTGCAGAAAATAATGGCTCAGCTGCCGAAATTGACCCTCTGGATGCGTTCATGGAGGGAATACACGAGGAGATGAGGGCAGCACCACCGCCGAAGGCTAAGGAGAAGGTGGAGAGGTATAAGGATGATGATGATGAAGAGGATGATCCTATGGAGAGTTTTTTGAGGGCGAAGAAGGATCTAGGGTTGACGCTGGCCGCAGATGCACTTCGTGCTGGTTATGATTCCGATGAGGAGGTTTATGCAGCGGCAAAAGCTGTGGATGCGGGGATGCTGGAGTATGATTCTGATGATAATCCGGTTGTTGTTGATAAAAAGAAGATTGAGCCGATTCAAGCTCTTGACCATGGTTCTATCGAGTATGAGCCTTTTAGCAAGGATTTCTATGAGGAGAGCCCATCGATTTCAGGTAAATTTCCGAGGAAATGCTGTTTTCTTATTACTTTCAGCTAAGTATGTTAGGGAAACTGGAATTTTGTAATGTGAAATAAATCCTTATTTCATGTTTGATTTTATGCAGAGATGAGTGAGCAGGATGTTGCGGAATACATGAAGAGTCTGGCTATCCGTGTTTCAGGTTTTGAAGTTCCAAGGCCAATTAAAACATTCGAAGATTGTGGTTTTTCACCACAACTGATGAATGCTATTGCGAAACAAGGGTATGAAAAGCCTACACCAATACAGTGCCAAGCTCTGCCGATTGTGCTTTCCGGTAGTGATATTATTGGTATGGCTAAGACAGGTTCAGGTAAGACTGCTGCTTTTGTACTTCCTATGATCGTTCATATTATGGATCAGCCTGAACTCGAGAAAGAAGAGGGTCCGATAGGAGTAGTATGTGCGCCTACTAGGGAATTGGCGCATCAGATATATTTGGAGACAAAGAAATTTTCTAAATCGCATGGGATACGGGTCTCTGCTGTGTATGGTGGAATGTCCAAGCTTGATCAGTTCAAAGAACTCAAGGCGGGGTGTGAGATTGTTATCGCTACACCTGGGAGATTAATTGATATGTTAAAGATGAAGGCATTAAATATGTCGAGAGCAACTTACTTGGTACTTGATGAGGCTGATCGGATGTTTGACCTTGGATTTGAGCCACAAATAAGGTCTATTGTTGGTCAGATTAGACCAGATCGCCAGACTTTACTATTTTCAGCTACAATGCCTCGCAAAATTGAGAAGTTAGCTAGGGAGATCCTCACTGATCCTGTGAGAGTTACAGTGGGGGAGGTTGGAAGGGCCAATGAGGATATTACTCAGGTTGTTCAAGTCATTCCTTCTGATGCGGAGAAGTTGCCTTGGCTTATCGAAAAGCTACCCGGGATGATTGATGAGGGTGATGTTCTGGTTTTTGCTTCTAAGAAGGCTACTGTAGATGATATTGAGTCACAATTGGCTCAAAAGGCGTTTAAAGTTGCAGCCCTTCATGGTGATAAAGACCAGGCTTCTCGGATGGAAATTTTACAAAAATTTAAATCTGGTGTCTATCATGTTCTTGTTGCAACTGATGTTGCTGCTCGTGGACTTGACATCAAGTCAATTAAGTCTGTGGTCAACTTCGATATTGCAAGAGAGATGGATGTGCATGTGCATCGCATTGGTAGGACTGGTCGAGCTGGTGATAAAGATGGGATTGCATACACTCTTATAACTCAGAAAGAGGCACGGTTTGCTGGTGAATTGGTTAACAGTTTGATTGCTGCTGGTCAGAATGTCTCTGTGGAACTTATGGATCTTGCTATGAAGGTAAGTTTTTTATAGAATTTTCCTTCTTATTTGATGCTTTATAATACATCTCACACATCTTAGATGCTTAAATTTGTTAGTTTGTTCATCATTTTACAGAATCTTAATCTTCCCATTACACTCTTTCTTGGTGGGCTGGTCAGCAATCACCCTTGCATAAGTTACAAACTGGAAACCAGTTGAACATCCAGTTTGTCCCAGACATATAGTTCTTTTGGTGCAACAACCTTATTGAATAACTGTAACAATGAACATGAGTTTCATATAATGGCTTATTGAAGTGATAGCCCATATCCTATAAATAGTCGATTGAAGTAGCTTCTTGTATGGATAAGACAATGAGGATGAACCACACATAAATTGATGTCTTAGTCACCAATGTTTCCTTAGGTGCCTTTCTAATACAAGAGAAGATAATACTTTAGGTAACAGTTGAAGAGTTAAAAAGGAGAAGGGAGACTACAAAATACTGTAGATTATCATGTCCATAGTTGATTGAAGTAGTTCTCCATATGAAATTAGACAATGAGGATGAACCGCACAGAAATTTGATGTCATAGTCCTATGTTTCTTTGTGTGTTGCTAATACAAGGAAAGAGAAATATTTTAGGTTATGTCCAAAGAGTTAAAAACAGGAGAAAGAAGAGGAGGGAGAACAGAAAATACTCCAGGTTTTCATATTAATAGTTGATTGAAATAATTTTCCATATGTAACAAGACAATGAGGCTGAACTGCACAGAAAATGGATGTCGTAGTAACTATGATCTCTTCTGCCTTGCTAAGGAAGAGAAAATATTTTACATGATGACCAAAGAGTTATAAAGGAGGAGAAAGAAAAGGAAAGATAACTAGGATAAGGGAGATCTTTCTATAATTCTCTAGCTTTTGTTCGTCCTACAGGACTAAAAGTTACATCATAAATAAAGCCCATTCACAGGCTTCATGAGATCATAAAAATAATTATACCCTATATATTTCTCAATCCAACATGAGCTTATTAGATCAACATCCTGGAAGGCAACAAATTGAAAGATTATGTTAAAAGGATCTTTCCAGGATGAATGCTCAAATCCAGGTGAAGGGCGTTGGTAGCACAAAAGAGACCAAACAAGATTGTTCATGATAGATGGATTTGAAAGGTTTCAACAGTCCATATTAGGATGTTTTCTGCTGCATCCTCATGTTAATGGACTTTAACAGTTTTTTCTTGGACTTGGAGTGGAGTTTTCTAGTTTTCCCTGTATGTTATGTGTTACTAAATAAAAATTAGTTGCACCATTGCATCCATTTGATGTGTTAATCTCTCTCTCTCCCGTATTTACATGCTAGCACATAAGTTAATTGATGCACATGTAATGAGACTGTTGAGTGACATTTACCATGTAAATCATTAGGATGGGAGATTCAGGTCCAAACGTGATTCCAGAAAAGGAGGTAAGCTTTTTCTATCCTGCATATTAAATTGCTTGAGAGCTGGGCGATATCTGTGTGTACTTGTAATTGCTTGCTTATTTCATTACTCTAGCATGCTTGAGAGTTGGCATCTTCTTCTAATTAATGATTTGATTTCCCAAATATATTTTCAAGGCAATTTCTTTTTCCTTAAAATGCGAAGACCCAACTGTAGATGGTGTGGAGTAACACAAGTACTGTCATTTTATTATATATTTTTTCTTGCTAATCAAGGAAGTTATCTCATTCTTGATTTATAGAATCTTCATTGAAATGCTTACATGAAGTGTAATGTTGTGTGCAGGTGGGAAAAAGGGTAAAGGGAGGGGTGGAGGCAGTCGAGGTGTACGTGGAGTGGATTTTGGTCTTGGCATTGGTTATAATCCAGAATCCAATAGTACCTCATCTCCTGCTGTTACAAGTCGATCTCCTGCTGTTACAAGTCGATCTACTGCTGTTAATTCGCTGAGGACGGGGGTGATGGCACAATTCAAGAGCAACTTTGTTGCAGCTACATCAAACTCCCAAAGTCCAGGCTTGAATACCAGTTCAAGTGTTTATGCTAACAAGAGACCAGCACTGCGAGGATTTGTCTCTGGTGGTTCAATTGGCGGAGATATGAATAGACCTCAGACAACCAGTTCATTGGCTGGATTTGTCTCTGGTGGTTCAATTGGAGAAGATATGGATAGACCTCGGACAACCAGTTCATTGCCTGGATTTGCCTCTGGTGGTTCAATTGGAGGAGATGCAACTCAAACTCGGACAGTCAGTCAGAACTCTGGAGGAAATACAAGTCAGAAGAATACAGAAGGGTACGTGTCCCAGCTGAATTTTCCATTATTTTCTTTGCTATTGTTTATGTTCAGTTGGAGTGATTTCAAAGCATGGACACCTTCTTTATTTTGAGATGATTCCAATTTTAATGCTGACAAGGCCTTTTTGTTGCTTTTACCATTGCAGTTCCAGAGATAGAGGGAGAGAAAGGCGGAGGCCCTCTGGTTGGGACCGTTAGATTCATGAACAGTCACAGAACTCTCACATGGATGATGCATGTCTTTTCTAGAAGCCAAAATGATCTTGTTTGAGCTTTTATGCTTAGCGAGTTCCTTGTGCACTGGTTTTGTAGCTTGCTCCTAATTATGTATCATGCCATAATTGTTTTTATGAAAGTTATATTTCCTGCATAATAATCAAATATGATTTGATTTTCCATCATTGAGCTTTGTTCCACAGCATGAAATTCTAGAAGACTTTGGTCAGTAGTTTGTAAACAACTACCTATACTGTCAAACAGTGTTGCAAATCTTCTGATTACATTTACAATCTAATTTTGGTACTTCTAAAGAAGTCTGATTATCATTCTCTCTAGATAGCAACCGTTGATAAAGTAGGCAGCTTTAGCTATGCTACATGTGTGCTTAAAAGACGCCGGCCTATGTAGGTCGTATTTATTTTTTTTCAACATAAAAAAATATTCAGGTGTTAACATGTTTTCTAACCAAAAAAAAAATTAATCATGTGGAGGTTGTTCAATGTGATATAATCAATTTTATATGTTCGAAAATAATCTGAACGACTTATAAAAATATAATTTGACTAAAAATATCAAGATGATATTTAAAAAAATACACTAATGCGATAACATATTTATATTGGATCTACTTGGATTTATTCTGATGGATTGCATGTATTAAAATTAATTCAGGTTAACTTGCTAAATTTTCAAACTAGCTCATAAGACCATGATAACCCTGTAGAAAGCAAATATTGAAAGATGAGATTGAAAGCAAAATTCAATTAGAAAAATGAGTCGAGTCAACTCAGGTTAACCTATCAAATCTTAGTCATGAGATCGAGATAACTGCATAGAAATAAAATTGAAACAAATTATGATGTTCGAATCGTAATCAATCCACTGTTAAAGAATGAAATTGAGCAAAAAATCAATTAAAGAAAAAACCACTCGAGTCAACCGATCAAACTCGTGACTTGATTTATGAGGTCGGGATAACTTTATAGAAAAAAAAACCGATATAAATTATGAAGTATAATTCTCAATCAATCCAATATTGAAGAATGAATTTGAAAAAACAATTAAGAAAATGAAAAAAAATACTTGAGGCAACCGAGCTAACCCGCAATTCAGGTCATGAGACCGTGATAACCCTATAGAAAGCAAAATAAATAAATTATAAAACACAATTCTCAATCAACCCAATGTTGAAGGATTAAATTGAAAAACAAAAGAAATTAAAAAACAAAAAATATTCCAAGTCAACCCGGATTAACTTGTCAAACTTAGATCATAAGACCAAGATAACTCCATAGAAAGAAAATTAAATAAAAATTATGTCAAATTTCTAATCAACAAAATACTGAAAAATGAAATTAAAAAAAATATTCAATTAAAAAAGGATAAAAAAAACCTGGGTCAACCTGACAAACCCACAAAACTCGTGACCCGAGTTATGAGACGATGATAATCCCATAGAAAGCAAATAAAAAAAATATGAAGTCAAATTCTCAATCAACCCAATGTTAAATGATAAAGTTGAGAAAAAAAATGATCATAGTTTATCCTAGTTAACTTGTCAATCCTGAGTCATAAGATTGGTATAACTCCATAAAAATTAAATCGAAATAAATTATGAAGTCCAATACTTATTAAACCCAACATTGAATAATGAAATTGTAAAAGAAAAAACCTTGAGGACCAGAATGCAAAAGACCAAAGCATTTCATTGTTCGTTACTACAATGAAATGTCAAGGCCTTTTAGTATATGTTAACTAGATAATTGTTTGTGCTATGTTACGGGTCTGATCAAGTTTTTATTGAACAAAAAACTGTATTCATTGTTGTTAACATATTTTTTAGCAAAATAAAAATTAAATTTATATGGAAGTTGACTTGATGTGACATAGTTAACTTTACAAGTCCAAAGACAACTTAAATGACTGATAAAAATGTAGTTTGATTAAAAAATCAAGATGATATTTAAAAAAAAAATATTGAGATGACAATATATTGAATATACTTGGATCAACTTAGGTTAACTTGTCAAATCTTCAACTCAAGTCATGAGACTTTGATAACCTTGTAGAAAGTAAATAAAAAGAAATCATTAAACCCAATTCTCAATCAACCTAATATTGAAGGATGAAATTGAAAATAAAATTCAATTTGTAAAATGAGTCAAGTCAACCCGGGTTTACATGCGAAATCTTAGTTACGAGACCAAGATAACCACATAGAAAAAAAATTAAAACAAATTATGAAGCTCAATTCTCAATCAACCGAATGTTGAAGGATGAATTTGAAAAAAAAAACAATTATTTAAAAAAAGGATAAAAAAACCATCTGATTCAATCAACTAAATCTATTGCCCAAATCATGAGGTCAAAATAACCTCATAGAAAGCAAACTGAAATAAGTTATGAAGTCTAATTCCTTATAAACCTAATATTGAATGATAAAATTAAAAAAAGAACAAAAAATACTCGAGGTAATTGGGCTAACCCGCGACCTGGGTCATGAAACCATAATAACCCCATAGAAAGAAAATACAAGAAAGTCATTAAGCACAATTCCCAATAAACTCAATATTGAAGGATTAAATTGAAAAAAAATCAATTCAGAAAAGCAAAAAAAACCATCCCGAGTCAACCCGAGTTAACTTGTCGAACCCGAATCATGAGACCTGGATAACTCCATAGAAAAAAAAATAAAAAAAAATTATGAAGTCAAATTTTCAATCAACCTAATGTTGAAAGATAAAATTAAAAAAAAATTCAATTAAAAAAGGACAAAAACAAACTTTGGCCAACCTGGTTAACGTACGAAACTTACAGTCCAAGTGATGAGACTATGATAACTACATAGAAAAAAAAAATGAAGTCAAATTATCAATCAACCTAATATTAAAGGATAAAATTGAGAAAAATATCAATTAAAAAAAATAAAAAAATGAGCTGAGTCAACTTTGGTTAACCTACTACACATGGGTCATAAGACTGAAATAAATCCACAGAAAATAAATTGAAATAAATTATGAAGTTTAATATCCATTAAACCCAGCGTTGGAGGATGAAATCGCAAAAAAAAACTTGAGGACTAAATTGTATAAGGCCAAAGCATTTCACTATTCATCATTAGAATGAAATGTCAATGCCTTTTAGTATATGTTACTAAATTAGTGACCCATGCTACACCGCAGGCCGGCCTAATTTTTTTTCCATTGTAAAAAAAGGAAATGAAGGCAACGTTCTTAAAGAAAAAACAACAAGACCTAAGTCAGTGACTTGACTCAAGTCAATAAGCCTATATAATTTTCACAATATGAATAAAAGATGAAATATATATATATATATATATATATATAAACAACTTGCATCCATCCAGGTTAGCATGAAAAATATGCGACCTAGCCGTGACACCAAGGTAACCCTGTTAGAAGCAAGTTGAAAGCTCAATTATTAAAAAATTTAATGTTGACGGGTGGAAATTAAAAAATAAATAAATGAAAAACACAATGAAAAAAAAAACATATCCTGGTCAAGTCGTGTCAACTTGTTAACCCCACGATCATGGGCATAAAATTGAAATAATTCAATAAAAAAGAAAGCTAAAAAAAAAAGTGAAGATCAATTTTCAATAAATCAAACATTGAAGGATGAGATTGAAAAAAAATTTAATAAATAATCTAAAAATAATATTAAGGTCAATCTATGTTAATATTTGAAACCCCATTAAAGATAAACCCAAAAAATAACGAAGTAAAATTTCCCATCATAAAACACTGAAGGATGAAATTTGAAAGAGAAAAAGCAATAAAAAATGGAACCAAAACAAAACAAAGAACAATAAAAAAAAAAACAGATAAAAGTTGATACAAAAAAAATCAAAATGAAATGTGAAGTATGGATGACAATGATTACCTTGTGTGTCGATTTCTTGATATCCAAACTCTATATGTTACCCATTGGATAAGAAATATAAAAATTCATAAACTATAATTGAATCTTCAATAACCACGTGATCAATCATATGCCTATTATTTGTTATTCAATATATATATTAAATTATAAAATTATAATTTTATGTCAATGCTAAGATATGGATATGTCATAGCTAGATTTTTTACCCTTTTTTTTAATTTTTTAAATCCAAAAAATAAAAATAAATAACAAAAATCTAAAAAATATATTTTGATGGATTTGCGTCGTTTCGACATTTTCAACGTCTCTTCTAAAGAATTCAAAAAAAATTTAATACGCTTATTTCAAAATCATTGAAAAATTTTATTGAGTCGATGTTGATATTGTATTTTTAAAAAATATAAAAAAATAAGAAAAATGAAAAACAAAACATATTTGGATAAGGGGACCAAAAATAGAAAAAATAGAAAATGAGGGATCAAAGTTTTTTTTGTTGTTGCTTGGGGACCGAGCAACTGGGAGGAAAAGAAAAAAATTATTTTACCTATAAATATGTGGTTGTACCAAAAAAAAAAAAGAGGAACATATTAGTCAACAAAAAAAAAAGAGTAACAATAAGAAACATAAAAAGACTCATATATTCTCTCATCCTCTCCCACACACGCCAAAAGACACTCAAAAAACCCTAGACCTGATACTCCTACACCCAGCTGTCATCCATAAAGATGATGGAACAAAAAGAAAACATCATGAGGGCCATCTTCTTTAGCATTACCATGACCCTTTCTCAGTCAAAACCATAAAAAAATTAATTTGAATTCCTCACTTTTTTCTACCCTCACATATTTAATATTTGGAACTGTAACCTACACAAGAGATGCTTTTTTGGTATTAAACGAATCGGTTCCCTTCCACAAAAACAACAACAATAAAAAATCTTTCTTTTAAAAATTCAATTTTTATTTTAATTTATATATGGCCAAGCCTTATAAAAATAAATTATATTATCATATTTTAGCATATTAAAAAATCACAAAAATAGTCCTTTTATTTTTACATGCATTTTTGGATTTAGTAACCAGTTTATTAAAGTCTTGAGAGCTTGACCTACATTTTAAAAATACTAAAAGAATTTATTTTGTTTGTCCCAGCATCAAGAATTACGAACTCATATGTAAAATATATTCCTGATATTAAAAGAAAAAACAAAAAAATATTTTTTTACTCTAGAATGATAAAGTTTTAATCTAATAAAATAAAGACCTCCTTATCGAAGAGAACTTTTCTTAAACTTTAGATAAACCAACAACAAGAAAATATACAATAACTTAGTTTATATCAGACAAACAAACAATGCAACTTACCTTAGGTAAGTTGTATTAGGGGTGATACGTCTTTTCTATATATAACAAGTCCTCTTATCCATACTTTGAGAGCAGTTAAAGTTTCTAGTGACCAGAATATTAGGTAGCAACTCCATCCCTTTTTGACTGATAAGAAATAAGAATTCTTTATTCTTTCCCCCCATCACCAGAGAGATCCCGAGCTGAGAGGACAATCCTCACAACGCTACACACGTGCAATAAGATATATCATATTGCATTGAGAAAATAAAAATATTCAACAAATAAATCTATATAATATAAATATACATTTCATGTTAACTTTGAGTGGGTTTCGGTTCGATTTTGATCATATTCATACCTTATCCATTATCTATTGGGCAAAGTAACCACAAAGAAACTATTGACCTGTTCAGGTTGATATCCATCGAGTTCAGATTAAATTGTCATCTCTAACATCGAGAGATGAAATTATTTATCCTTATGAATATTTATTATCTAGCAATTATTTAGTATTAAATAAAAAATAAATTAACTAATATATGAATTTGAAGTGTGTATCAAATTATTAAACTATAAAATAATAAATATTATACATATATAAGTGTTTTATTTCAATATCACTATCAAGATGTGTATATATCACATTGTATTAAAACAATAAAAACACTTATATATTAGTTAATATAAGTGTGTATATATTCTCTCACTCTCTCTCTTATATAATAGATTCGAGCGAGTTTCATGTATGTTTTGATAATATTCATTACTCATTGAGTAAGGTAACCATCCAGAAAACACCAATCAGTTCGGGGCGGGTTGAGGTGATGCTATTGAGTTCAGATTAAATTGTAATCCTTAATATTGAGGGATGAAATTGAAAATAAAATAAAATTAGAAAATTATTAAAAATAAAATAAATAGCAATTAAAAGAATGAGGACTAAATATCAAATAAAAACTAAATGAAGAGAGATAAAATTTTTTAAAAAAACTAACCTACAAAAGGTATAAAAAAAACAAAATAGACAAAAAAAATCAAAAAAATGAGGACCAAATTTGAAATGAAAATCAAATCAAATCAAATCAAATGATAGGGATGAAATTGAAAAAAAAACCTACAAAAATTTTAAAAAAAATAGATGCAAATAAAAAAAATAAGGACCATATTTTATAAACAAAACAAACGAAATGAAACTTATGTCCTTTGCTTAAGAGAGGAGAGAAAATGGGGAGGAGGAGAAAGAAGTCCGCCAGAGCCACACCGTCTGTCTTCTGTCATCACGAGCGTCACCTTTGGAAAGATCTCGATGCACTACTTCAAACACCGTTGTGAAAGGTGGTGTTTGATTGCGGTAGAAGCACACACTGCTTAAAAGGCGCAAATTTCTCCTCGCTAGTGTGTGCAGTGCATATGCTAACAACTTTTTCTTTTTAAATATATATATATATATATATATATATATATATATATATATATATATATATATATATATATATTAAAAGCTCAATCATCTTTAACTCTAACTGACAATTACAGAAAAGCCAAGGAAAAAAAAAAAAACTTTGGACTTAAGCAAAAAAAAAAATAAAATTGCAATGATATTTAAATAATTACATTGTTAAAAAAAAATTAAAAAACCATAAATGTTCCTTTGCCCCGAGATTTTTTTTTTTTAAAAAAAGGGTAGAGTAGCAATTTAATTGCTCAATAAGAATATGAAGAGACCAATTCACCTCTCAAACAATTGGCAATGCCAATTGAACCCATGAAAAAACCATTTTGCCCTTCAAAACTCAGCCCTTTCTTTACAAATATGGAGGGTAAAATCGTCAATGCATTGCATTACTCCACGGTGCACCGAGTCTTGCTTTACGGTGGGTTTATATATATATATAATTTTAATTATCGTGTACAGGCGAGTGAAGATGGGCTTCCACACATTCCAGTGTTAGGCATTCACATCTCCTTTTCCATCTGCAATTTCTCAGATCTCTCTCTCAGGACTCTCTCTCTGCGTGTTTGTAGACGCGTAGAGAGTGCATCGTGTTGACTATGGTTTATTAGATTGTAGGCATGGAAAAGCTGATATATCTCTTGACTGTAGATAGATAGATCATAGATACATTTCATAATGATATGCAAGTTAAGAAATGTCAGTGATGAAATCTTAATTAAATGACAGTGAGCAAACTATGCCTTTGGACATCGCATTATGACCATGTCTGAAGCAGCTCCCCTTCTTTTGCTTGCAATTGGGCATACCTCCAGGCAAGGTTCCTTGAGAGTGCCGTCATCTTCAGGTAGCGGAGGAAGGACCCCAAATTTGAACTGTAACATTCGAATCACAAGATAAATGGCTGTGGAAAATCATATTTGCAAGTAAATAACCAAACACCATTTAGAAGTTGTTGGGAAGCATACAGGAACTATTGCAAGTGGAGCTTTGTTAAATTCTTTCTCGAATTCGATTATAGAATTCTGATGGCAAAGGTGTGATTCCCTGTTGCCTATCTTGATGTTCTGCCTATCTACATCTAAAACCAGAAATTGACGAGTGCTTAAAGGAGTCAGTTTCTATGATACCTGACAGCTATAATCGTTGAAATTTGGTTCCATCAGTAAAGGAATCCCCATGTAATCCTTGAAAAAGGTCTGAAGAACCAAATCACAAGAAGTAGAAGCAAAGAAGTAAGAAATGTTCGCAGAATAGGTACTGTGAAAATGCTTTAGAACTGCCAGAAATTTAACAGTGTAGATCATATACCTGAGTTGGAAGCTTGCAAGTGTTGACACAAATCCCTACACATTTGCTTTCTTCTAAATACTTGCATCTTTCTACAAAAACCTGCAGGAACCAATAGCGGGCTCAGGATTGCCTATATTCATAGCTGAATTTCAGCTTCACTTGAACACACATACACTAGTTAGACTGGGAAATTGGGAGACTTACCCCACTCTCCCAGGAGGATCCATCAGGAAGATCAACAGAATTAACCTTGCATATGCCCATGAGCCACTGACAAGTGATTACAGTCACTCTTGCTTCAGAAATTAAACAACAAGACGGTTATAACTTTGAATTAACAATCCATTCAACAAGCATCGGAAGGAAAAGGAAACAAAATACATGAAAAACAGAAATGGAAAGTAACTCCCAGCTCACCAACCATCATAGCAGCTAGTTTTCCTCCTCCTATAGGTGATACCAGCGATTTATACAGATGGAGTAAAAATGGAGGAAACAAGGACCTCAGTATTCTAACCTGCCCTGCCCAATATTTACTTAGTCTGTCTGTTAAGAAAAATGAGTGATAAATAAAAGAAGAAGAAGGAGGAGGAGGAGGAGGAGGAGAAAACAAACAGCTGCATCTGTAGTATCAGAAGGGGTCCTCCTCAACATGAGACGACTGGCTACTTCAATCAATCCATCATATCCTGCTTTCTCTGAATCCCATCCAACTTCCTGTTAAATCCCTTGAAGAAAATAATTAACATCTACTAACAATTAATTTATTATAATCTACAGGTTGAAATAAAACTGACCTTCACCATTTTGTTACGAAAGAGATCGAGAAACCAATCATCATAGAATTGATACCTGTACTCCTCCGACCTTGGAATAGTACTATCTTCTGCTTTTACCTACAGTCACGTCAGACCGCCCGTTGTAATTAATTATCAAACTGAAATTGATATTTAAAAAGAAAAAATTGCAAGGAGCGAACCGGAGACTCTGTCCTGTGAGAGGAGCATGAGGCAGGAAGATTTGTGCGTTTTGGAAGACAGTAGAAGTGAGGGCGTGAAGGAAATGATGGGATGTAGGGAGGACGAAGAAGAGCCACTGCCTTCATCCTTCTTTTCTTTCTTCTTTTTTTAACCTCTACCTCGTCATATCACAAACTAGAAAAAAAAAAAAAAAAAAACATATCGCAAACTTTAAGACAAAAACGGCGCGTTTTTTATTTTACAAGTCGAAAACTAGAAGCGTTGGGGTTGTTCAGTAATAGAAAAAACACAAATCAATTTACCCTATTTCTATTTTGTCTCGATATTTTTTTTATAAAACAATTATATATACATGTTTTTTTAAATATATTTTTATAGTTTAAAATATTTAAGTATAAATCAGAAATTTTATACATATATAATCAAATAAATCGAGAATTATATATGCTAATAAATAAATAAAAAGTCATTAATGATATCTAAAAATTAAACTTAAAAAATCGAGATACAGATATAAATCAAGATATTTAATCTCGTAAGATGGGTCATTTACACTATTATATTTACTGAATTTTGTTTATTGCAATAGTTTTTTTATTCAATAGTAAACACATTAAATTGATTGAATAAAATAAAAAAAATATTATGCAAGACTACACATATTAGAAATATTATCTGAAAATAAATATTTTTTATTTTAAAAAATATATTTTATCTATACAAAAGATGAATACAAATTATAAATGAATTACAAAAATCACTTCAAAAAATAAATGCATAACCAAAAAATAATCATCATTTACAAGAGAGAAGGGGTATTAATCTTAATATAAATATTAAAAAAAACATATAAAAACAAGCATTAATTGAAAAACAAATTAGGAAAAAAAGAAAAAAAAGACTTGGCTAGCCCGCTTAGCCCATTTCATTAGGGCTCGTGTGACTGGGCCCTTATTTTTTTTTGTTACACCTGGTCCGCCCTAATGTTTTTTGGAAAAAAAATAAACGACACGTTGTCTGATTTTGCCTAGATTCCTGCCACTATGGTGACCGGAAAATCGAGGCTTAATTTTTTTTTCCCTAAAAACCATTTTCAACCTATTTTGACCCAAAACTCTTTGAGAATCATGATAAACCTATTTATGACCTTAAAAAAACCAAAACAATCATCTCAAAAATCAAAATCAATTCAAAACAAAAAATCAACCCGAGCTCAAATTTTTTTCATGAACTTTAAACGTAAAAAAAAACACCTAATATGAACTTTCCTCATCAAAAGGAATAATTTAATATAAATATCGTCTATTTTGGTGGCATAAATCGTTGTCAATAACATGTTTCTCTCTCTATCATCGGAATCCAGCAACCTCTCTCTCTCCTCTTTCAACCAAGGACTAAAAAATAAAAAGAATGAACTTTTGTACCAAAATTAAATCTGAAAGTATTGAGGAACTGAAATTATATAATCTGCATTATTTTTTTAAGTTCGAGGACCAAAGTGCATCTTTTTCAAAACTTATGGCACGCCATCCATGTTTGATACCTGTTTCATTTAGGTCCCTCTTCTTCCAATCTCACCCTTTCATAAGAAATCAAAATCAATTGATCTTCAATTAGAATTAAATTGTCGAAAAAAAGTTTGAGGATCAAAGTGAAAAAATAAAAAAATTTGCACAATCCATCCACAATAATATGTGAGAGAATGAACAGTGAAATCATGCTCAACAAAAAACCCACGCCTTTTAATTTTATACTTAATTTTCTTTCTTTTTTTAGTTTTCTTCTTTTCTTTTAGTTTTTCTTTTCCAATATTTCTTAAAGTTTCATAGCATTTTAAAACTTAAAAAACTAAAAAATATATCCAAATTGTATTGTTTTCTATTTGAAGAAAAATAACAATAGAAATCATGTTCAAATTAACTTGTTTTTCAATATATTCTTTACATTCTTCTTTTCTTCTACTTGTCATAAACACATCTTGTCAACTAGGACTTAATTATGTGATTATAAATTTTAATTTTGATAAGTAAAATCTGATTTAAAAATTCAACCCAATCCATTAACCCAAAAGGTAAAAAAAAAAAAAAAAGCTCAAAGGTTCAATGTTATACAATGACTTCCTTTGAATTAGAGCATGATCTTAGCATTATGCCTCCAATATCTTCGATAATATAGGTACATTGTGTTTGGTGTAAGTTCTTTTGTGTCCGTCTTAATTAAGAGGACTTTGCAACTTAAGATTGGAGTTTTAAGTTAACTGGTTTGAATTATCAATTTAGTTCTAGATCTACTCATGTAATTCTAAATTTATATTACAAAGTTACACGAGCATCAATATGATTAAATCCACTTCCACATAAATAATAGTTCAACTATAAAAGTACCCAGATAATTGAAACAACTCAAATGTAAAGTAAATTCAATAACTTAGGATAGGAAATGAATACTTACATTCATAGAGTGATTCATACTCTAATTACATCCATGAAATGGAACTCTTGGATAATAGAACATCTTTTTGATAATTTTGTTTATGGAATTGAAACTGCAAGCCTACTGATTACAAAGAAAATTCCAAGCCTACTTGATAACGCCTACATAGTTACCGCCTATTGTTTTATCGCCTACAAAGTTATTGCTTACTGGTTTAAGGTTTGAATGGTCATGAGAACCTGATAAAATCGCAATGCAATGATTTTAGTTTTTTGTTGAATTATTGAGTTGTGTTCTTCTTGGTTGCCTTGCCTTCTTCTTTAAATAGGAAAGTTCAAGATAACTTTCAGTAATTATCCATTCATCTTATTCAACGTAACTTCTGGTAACTACCCAGCCACCCTATTCTTAGTTTACAGAACAAAAGAAAATAACAAATTGTTTGGTTGATGAGATTTCATAGTAATCTAAAATTACAAGTTATTGTTGATGATATTGTTGGTGGTGGTGATGGTGCTACTACTACTGTTATTGTTGAGTGTTTCTGGTGATGAATGATGGGTGGAGAATGGAGGAGAAAAACAAAGGATGGAGAAAAATTGAGAGAGTATACTTGTATATGGTATAATTATAATTAAATAAAAAGAGGAAGGTCATTTTTGTCAAAAACATTCATTAAAGATGAAAAAAAACGTTGGAGAAACGTGTTTTCTAGGAGAGAAGAATAATTTTGGAAAACATCTTTTTCCAACTTCAAGCTTTGTGGTGGAAAATGAAAAAAATTCTTTTTTTTCTTTTTCCAATTTATAAAAACACAACATTTAAACATAAAATCTTTTTTCCATGTATCTTTTTCTATTTTTCTTGGAAAAATGGAGTAATACTCCATTACCGGACAACGACTAGCATTTAAACAAATCAATTTTGTGATTGCATAGTTATAAGAAAATGCACATGGATCCCTAAAATTTTAATCACATGGCATAAATCATCATTCCATCAAAATCTATTAGCAATTGTTGTTAAGAGATTAACGAGACGTGTCACGATTCTAAAAAAAAATCTTTAGTCATGTGACATGTTTAAAACACACGTTCTTACAATATTGGACACTAATATATTTTTTAGCCTAAACCTAGATTTTTAATTAAAATTTAATAAAATCTTTGATATAAATTAACTATAGCAGTATTATATTATATAGAGCACAAATCATACAAAAATTATATACAAACCGATGTAATAAATGTTTAATTAAATATTTTTTTATAATATCCACTAATCAACCATTCTTTATCATATATATATATATATATATATATATATATATATATATATATATATATATATATATATATTACTTGGAGTTTAAATAACTAAATATTTTCACCTAAAACTCAATAAATCTATTTTAAAAAAAATATTTAACAATAGAAAGAGTTTCATAATCCAATGATAAATTTTTTTTGTTAATTTGTCTCTTTTATCACCATTTAAACTTTTTCAAATTCGTTGTAATCTTTAGTTTTTTTTTTTTCACCTATATGTGTTAAAAAACTTAATCTAAATTCAATCTTATTTTTATCTATCAATCTAGTATAAAAATAATAGCCATAACAATCCTCAATCTCAAATTTTCATCCACCAATATTTCTCTCTTGTAAAATAGAAGTATAAAAAAAATCTATTTAATATGAAAGATTGATGGGACACTAAACCTAAGACACTGTTCACGAACACGAATGATCATAGATGATGGAAGGTAGCTCAAAATATTGAGAAATTAGGTTTTAGTTTATGTTTTTTGGTTCATATTATTTGAAATTTTAGTTGAGCTTTGTTATTAGATTTGATATTATTTTATTTTGAGTTTCAGTTTAATTTTAGTAGGCCTTTGACCAAATAATTCATTGTTTTAGGATTTATTATTTATATATAATTTTCTTGACACTTCTAATAATTTTATGATGAATTAAAGAAAAGTTGTATAGTTGCAATTCTTCTCTTCCTCCCTCTTTCTCTTTCTTTCTTTTATTTAGCTTATTTCTTCTTCTTTTTTGGCTTATTCTTCTTTTTATTTCTTTCTTAGCTTCAAATCTTTTTTTGTCCCGCATTGCTTTGGTATTAGAGATAAGGTTATTTTAGTTGTTCTCACAATTAAAAGATCCATCACAAAAAAAAAAGTTTCTTTTAGCCTACGGTTTACAATTAAGATTTGAAAAAAAAAATCTCTAGCCAAACACGTCTTTACACCCAAAACCCGCCACCCAACTATCTCAACCCCTTCTGTATAATCAACCATCCAAATTAGACCACCCACCACAACATGCCGCAACCCCCACCACGAGATGAGACCTATTGACTATTATCAAACCCACCCAATATAACAGCAACCTAACATAACACTATAGTAGCTAGCTAAAAAAACATAAATCATACCAAATTCAACCCACCATAGTAGATCATCTTCTCTCAATAGCCATCAACCATTCAACATAGCATACTCTCCTGATCAACCACCATCACAGTCTAGCAATAGTCCTTCCCGATCTCTACCACTAACTATAATAAACTAGTAAACCCAATAACACCAAACGCTTGAGATATTAGGAACAACCATAACTGACGCCTACACCCATTCATCCATCACAGTACCACACTATCTATGATGATGACCAACCACCAGTGTAGGCATCTTCTTCCATTTTTCTCATAACAACATCCAAATTAAACACAATGATTGAGATTTTAAAAACCCTAGCTCGTTAAATGAAGTAGGTTTGCATCAATATAAGTGATTTAGTTTGAATTTAAAGGATTTGAAATTGGGGATTTTGAAACCCTAGATTGCTAGAAGAAAAGGAAAGAAAAAGAAATACCCAAACACCATTATTTTTAGAGAGAAGGGTGAATACAAAAGAAATAAACATAACTTTTTTTGCCACATTCCACAACATGCTTTTTACTTTTTATTATAGTCTTTTTTCTTTTATCATACTTAAGAAAGTAAAAATAGGGGTAAAAAATCAAACCAAAAAAAGTCAAAAGTTACAGTAAAATAAATAAGTGACTATATGAAGAAAAAAACAAAAGCAGGGAAAAAAGTGACAAGTACAAAACTACTTCAGTGGTACTATATTAGTCGACGAGTTAGTCAACACAACATCATGTTAATGTGCTACTTGTGTCAGCAATTGTTTGTGTGATCCAAGTGGTATATCACCATTGTTAAGCATCACGGTCGATAAATTACTCTACCTCTAGATTTGTTGAATTTTACTTCTTTGGTATTGCATTTGTTATTCAAATTATCATTGATAGTACCTTTTATGCCTAAAAAAAATTATTCTTGCATTACAATCTTATATTTTTGCCATTCAAATTTAGTCATTAATACTTTGTATTAATTATGGATCTTATTGAAAATTATGGAATATTGTTACTTTATTTGATTAATCATTTGCACTTAAAGGTTTAGCATTAAATGCTTACATTTCTTATAATGTATTCTAGTCTTGTTTAATCTAAAAAAATAGAATTACTTTTATCTTTACATTTTATTTCACTTGTAAAAATTAAAGTGATCTCATTGCATCTTTACATTAGTGTTACATGGATTTGTGAATATCTTGAAAACACAATAAAGTTTACAATTACCAATTATCATGGATTCGACATTGAGTGATATCTTTAGAACCAATCATGAGCAAAACACTGTAAAGTTTGCAATTATTAGGTTGGGTATAATTAGATATACCTTGACACAACATGAGGGAAATGAATATTAGAAAATAGCTATTATCTTTCACACCTATATCAAGTATGGGATAAAATTTGCAAGAAAATTATTGACAATAAGAGTTGTATCAATGCAATATCTTCTAGTATTATGGCTCGCTTATGACTAAAAATCGCTCTTCATATTAAGTCCTATAGTGTGTCATGAGTTAATAATACCTCCATAGCAATCTTAGATATGCATTTTCCCCATCAAATTTCTAGACAATTATGATGAGATTTGGTGTGATGTTATTCCAATGAATATAAGACATGTTATTTTGGGTAGGGCATGGATATATGATATTGATGTCACCTTTTATGGTGGGTCAAATCATTCTCTTTCACTTTTAAAGGTAGAAAGATCTAGTTCATTGGATTACCACCAAGACCTAGCAATAAGAATAAAGAGAATATAAACGAATAAAGAATTAACATAATAAGTCCAAATGAGTTTAAAAATGAGGTTAAAAAATAACCTATTATGCCTAGTTTAGTTGAAAAGGAAATCTCAATAAACTCTTAAGGGGAACCATATGAGGAGGCAAGTATTGTTAAAATAATAAATCCAAAAGAGTTTGAAAAATATATTAATAAAAAGTCTATTGAGTCTTCTTTAGTTGTAGAAGAATTTTTAGGAGACTTTAATAGAATTGTTTGAAGAGGTAAGTGCAGTGTTGAAAAACTTTCAAGATAGTCGTCCATCTAAGCTCCCTGATTTTTTACCCCATATACTCAGCATCCAATATGTCATAGATTTTGAGCAACCTCCTAAGCTCATTGATGTGTTATCCATATATTTGACATCCAACATGTCATAAATCTTGAGCGGTTTGTTGAGCTCCTTGAATCCTTACCCCTTATTCATGATAAGAAGGATAAAGATGATTTCGATATACTAGGTTATGTCCAATATATATCCACCCAGGATTCAAAAGTCTTTGTTTCATTCCACACTCCTAGTATGATGTTCATAGTCACATACCTGGGATGCTTGTAGGTCTTCTTCTCATGTCTCCCTATACTAGAATGTATGAGTTAACTAAGTTTTTGGCATGTAAAGTTCATGATTTTCATGTTGAGATTATAAAATGAATTCAAGCAAATAACAAACAATATAAATTTAAAGTTGATTTACTTGAGTATAATGACGAATTTAATATTTAAGATTATTTCATTATACAAATTAGACCTAAGCAATGTCCTTTTAAAACCAGTCAAAAATTACAAGCAAATATTGTTAAAACATTTAAAGTGAAATTTAATAATTAAGTATTAATTCAATAATTAATGAATTATTGTAAATTTTATAAAGTGTTAGAAATGGTTGATTCAGATATTTATGTTATTAATCTACCACCAAACTTTGGTATTGGCTTTACTTTTAATATAAAGGACTTAATTATATATAAATTACAACATCTTATCCTTGATGATCCTTTTGAATCTCTTACACCATTAACTTTATCATTTGCACAAAAGGGATATATTGATGTTATTTTAGATGTACAATTTGTTTCTATCAGGGATGATGAAATTCAATGAATCCTAGTTCACGAGCACATTGATTGAGTTAGAGTCTATTAGGGTTATTATAGAGACATTGCCAAAAGTTAGTCTTGATTTTTGGGAGCATTATCAAAGCCTCATTGATCTACACTCGACGAGGTTGAGTTCTTCCAATCCTAGGAAAATTGATAAGGATACCAGACCCGAGATACGGTTCATGCACACATATGATCATAAACTATGAAGGGTAATTCAAATTGTTGAGAGATTAGGCTTTAACTTATGTTTCTGATTTCATATTATTTGAAATTTTAGTTGAGTTTTATTATTAGATTTGATATTATTTTATTTTAGACATCAGTTTAGTTTTAGTAGGCCTTTGGCCAAATAATTAATTGTTTAGGGTTTACTATTTATATTTGATTTTCTTGACATTATAATCAATTTTATGATGAATTAAAGAAAAGTTGCATAGTGCAAAACTCCTCCTCCTCCTCCTCCCTAATGCAAGTGGAAGCTAATACGACAACAACATAGAAAACACAAAACATTTTAATGAGCAAAAATGGTTGTAAATGTAAACTCTAAATTCATAATTTTATTATCTGAAAATTAAATATATAGTGGTTGCTTCCTCAAGAAGCTTACAAGACCTTTAAATAAGTCAGAAAATCCTACATGTATTAGAAAACCACTAGGAATCCAAAAACATATAGAAAATAAACAAAAAAAATCCAAATTAAAACATAGAATCCTAAAAAACATGGGAAAAACAAAACAATTTGCCCAAATAAGGACATTCGGTCCTAAAACCTGATTATAAAAGATCCGACAATCCGATTAAAGACAAAATCGCTAATCGTAGAATCACCTGAAAAGACTTGAACCCGATCCAACAGATGAATATTCTATTATCGCAGCTTTAAGGTGTTTACCTAGTCTAACGCGATCAGATCTCCTCTTAAATCAAGACTTGTCATATTAATTCATAAAAGCATCTGCTAAGTAATCCATATAACTTGTCTGTCTCGTACTCTCATCTAGTAATATCAAATTCTTCCCAATATTGAGAGCCTTTAGTTTCTACAAACCCAACTATATCACACATTTCTCCTCTTCAGCTCCTTTCTTTTCTCTTTGGCTTCTTCTTATTAACTTTTCTTTTTCTTAACTATTTTGTTGCTGTATGTCAAAGATCCAAGCAGAATAGAATGAGATTGAAAGACTTGTGTAAATAAGTCTTAAATGATTTGATTAATAGTTAAAATGAACTCCCTCGAGTAATAAAATTATGAACACATGCCGTATTAGATACCACCAAATCCATTCGTAACGGAACTATACAGAGTCGGATGGAGGAACAAAAATTGAAAGGATCCAATTGCAATTATCTGAACCACTAGGTTAGATTTGACAGAAGTGCTATCGATTAGGGACCAAAAGTAAATAAAAATGGAAAACAAAAATAATAAGTAAAGCCCTACCAAAACCTCTTTCTCCAGAGAGAGAGAGAGAGAGAGAGAGAGCTTTAATTAACACTGAATTTGAGTTAAGTGCATGGCGAAGAGTCCAAGTCGTGTAATCTGGACGGGTTCACGGGCGGTGCGGCATCTTTGCGTGGCGGCAGAGGCGGTGCCAGTAGCGGCGGAAAAACGGAAGAGGATGTACAGGAGGTTATCGGAACTGGGGGCAAGTGGAGGGAGCGTGTCAAAGACGTTAAATGAGCTCATATTGGAGGGTGGGAAAACAAGCAAAATCAATCTCACTACTTGCATCAAAAAGCTCCGCAAGTACGGCAGGTTCGACCATGCCATTGAGGTCCGCCCGTCTATCTCAAATTTCTTGAATTTTTCACACCACGGGTCCTACCCTTAAATCCTCCCTTTGGTGCTCATTTCCTTAAAAACACAATTCTTATTATTATTGTTGTTGTTATGATTACTATAAGCTAGTTGTATGGCCTTCATCGGTTGCCTTTTGTTAATTTTATACTAAGATTTGGGCGTACTACCTCTATGCCAATGCCAGTCACAGTGAGCCAAATTGGAAAAGGAAATTTTCTGGACACAGCTTTTGTTGATGGACAATATGAGTGTTGGGAATATTACTGAATTCGGTAATAAATGTGGCTATAGTCTATGGCTATGAATGCATGGATATTTTGTTCCTAGAGATCCCAATATTAATACTAGTCAAGTGCTTTGGTTTGGCAGTCATGATGACTTGTTACTTGTAATTAAGATTTGGAAAACAAGAAGTGTGTGCTTTCAAGTCGTGTGTCGATTTTTCTGTCTATTTGTACTCCTCAAATTGAGCAAAATTGTTGCTTTGGCTATTGTCTGTTTGGTTAATCGTTGTACTCTAGTTTGTAAGCTATGTGTTTTCTTTCTTTGTTTCCTCTATTGTTTGAGTTGTTTGTGATGACTTTTGATTTTTGTCTTGTAGGTAATGGAGTGGATGCAGAAGAGGAAAATGAACTTTTCCCATGTTGATCATGCAGTTTACCTAGATCTTACAGCAAAAACCAAAGGGATTGCTGCAGCCGAGAATTATTTTGACAACCTCCCACCATCTGTGCAGAATCATGTTACTTATTCAACACTTCTGAACTGTTACTGCAAGGAACGTATGTCTGAAAAGGCACTGACTCTTTTTGAAAAAATGGACAAAATGAAGCTTCTTTCAACTTCTATGCCTTTTAGCAATCTCATGACCCTGCATATGAGATTGGGGCAACCTGAGAAGGTGCTCGACATAGTACAGGAGATGAAGCAGAGGGGCGTATCTCCTGGCACCTTCACTTATAATATCTGGATGCAGAGCTATGGATGTTTGAACGATTTTGAGGGAGTACAGAGAGTTCTAGATGAGATGAAAATGGATGGCAAAGAGAACTTTTCTTGGACTACATACAGTAACCTCGCTACAATCTATGTCAAGGCTGGACTTTTTGACAAAGCTGAATCAGCTCTTAGAAAATTAGAGGAGCAGATAGAATGTGGACGCGATTGTGATTTTCAGAAAAAACGCAGACATGATGCTGACCGTGAAGCTTATCATTTTCTGATTTCCCTTTATGCTGGCACTTCTAATCTAAGTGAGGTCCATCGGGTGTGGAATTCACTGAAGTCAAGCTTCCGCACAACAACCAATATTAGTTATCTTAACGTGCTCCAGGCTCTTGCTAAATTAAAAGATGTCGAGGGTCTACTGAAGTGTTTCAAGGAGTGGGAGTCCAGTTGCCACAGTTATGATATGAGGTTGGCAAATGTCGCTATAAGAGCCTGCCTAGAGCATGATATGTATGAAGAAGCAGCGTCAATATTTGATGAAGCTCTTAAGAGGACCAAAGGACTATTCTTTAAGGCCCGGGAGATGTTCATGGTTTTCTTCTTGAAGAACCATCAACCGGATTTGGCTCTGAAGCACATGAAAGCGGCGTTTTCCGAAGCCAAGGAGATTGAATGGCAACCAGATCAGAAAACAGTAAGTGCTTTTCTGAATTATTTTGAAGATGGGAAAGATGTTGATGGTGCTGAGAGACTGTGCAAGATATGGAAGCAGATTAATCGTCTGAACTCTAATGCTTACATTTTGCTGCTAAAGACTTACACAGCTGCTGGCAGATTGGCTCCAGAGATGCGGCAGAGGTTGGAAGAAGATAATATTGAAATAAACCCTGAGCTTGAGAACTTGCTTGAAAGGGTCTCCCCTAAATAGGCTTAGTTCAGGGAAGCCAGAATTAAGAAATGGCTAGAATTAGCCATTTATGTAACATTGAATCAGATTTTAGAGATGCTTCCCGTGACTAACAAGGTTTAAATTTTATCTTGGAAGCAAATAACTACCAATTACATATTTGATATTTGATTTCCTACCTTCCGCCTATATATATATATATAAAAGAAAAAAACCTTCTAACTACTGATTTTGAATTTAATAGCGTGGATTTTTCAAACAATACCTATCATGTTGTCAATAAGATGAGTTCAATGCGGCAAAATAAGAGTCTTCAATTGTCCCATCCTTTATTCATCGTAAAATTTGTACCATCCAGCCTGAGAAATAAAATCACCAGAACAGAATTGGCTCAGTATTCACGCAAATTTAAACAGCTTGATTCTCAGCAGGTCTCCATATCATGGTTGTGGCCTCTAATGGGATGACTCATCCCAAAATGCACCACTGTCCCTATGGCAAGTTTGAGTGGTAAAAGACAATCCGGAATAAGGCAGCATGGAAAAGCTTCGGATTAGCACAACAGCTTTTAGATTTTCTGCCTCCAAGTCACATCAATGATCCCAGCATGAGATCTAGGTATGTTCTCTTCAATTTCCTGACAAACATTAAAAACTACAATCAACATTGACCAAAAATAAAACTCTTACAACTGAAGGTCTTGCATGAATCAGTAACAAAGTAATTTTTCAAAAAATCATCCAACAGATAATCCATCTGTTTCTGGGCTCTACAGGAGCAGTTAGCCCCCCCACAGTAGTATCTTCAAAATATTGGTCACTACAACTTAGTAAAGTTTCCTGGTAGTATAATGCTTGTTTGGTGAAAAAAGAAGATGCTGATATAAATTCCCAAAAGACAAGTCATGACAGCCAAAAGGATGTTGAAGTCCGTTACTTGAACAACATCTTCTCCTCGGTCATCATGCTTTGTCTTGGAAGCTCCAAACATGAATGCCTCACGTTTCAAACTGATCAAAGAATAACAAATAAACTTAACACCTCAAAAGTTTCGGGAAACAGGCTGTTGAACCATTGAATGAAGAAAAACGAAAGAAAATAAAATTCAAGCTAGTAACCACGTATCAAGTTGACTATAATGCTTCCCTCTCAAAGTCCAGTCTTCTGTATCCCCAAGAAGACCACCATCCCCTGCTTGAATTACATAATGCTTCATTACACGATGGAAAAGGCATCCCCTTGAAGTGCCCCTTTTCACTGCAAAACCAATTAAATCAGAGGTCTGAAACCAGTTTTTTGTTCCAAAAAGTTGTTTATGCACCAGTATTAGATAAATCAAACTATAAAGAAAAGAGAAGAAGATTTCTGATAGAAAATTAAATATCACAAACAATTTCTAATGTGGAGAAAATGTACATTTTTATCCCGAAGTTGCATTACGGAGTAGGGACCATCAAGTTTATACCATATACTCCAAACCTCAACCAAATGGCTTGTCGATGTATCTACTTCATAAATAAAAATATGAACAATTAAACCATAATTACATCATGAGACTATAGACACATTATCAAGCATTCTGTAGCAGGATACCTTAAAAAGCTGTCTTAAATTTCCTTTGGCATAACCGAACCCTCCAAGTTGTCCTACATCACCTTGCAATTCCTTCCATCCCAAACCCCAAAGCATGAACAAAGAGCCAAAAAAATTGACCATTGTGATTTTCAACAGGAATACCAAGCATTACGATTACCCAGCTCTAGAAAATAATAATAACAGACAGAATCCATAAAAAGAAAAGCCAAGAGAGAGCTGGTGAAAGAGCAACCAGGCTGCACCTTGATATGATGGTACAAATACTTATAACAAAGAAACCATATCACAAAGCCACGCAGTGCTTCCATATTACGGTAGGCGTTCAAGATGGCACGAGAAAAATACTCGTAAAAAAAATAGTCCTATGCTCAGTCTCCCAAGTACAAAGTGAATTTCCCAAGTTACGTTCTAACTTACAAGTTGGATGCTTAACCCTCTTAAAGCATAGATGAGTTCCTTATGGAATATATAATTCAAATGCAAGTGCCTCAGCTAAGATGCCTATTGATGAAACCTTATGCATAGATCCAATAAAGAACCTTGTAAGCTTTCAAACTTTACAAATAGGTCTCTCAGTATAATATTTTAAAGAAAAAACTACTTTAACACTCCAGACACTCTGATACTCTAGACATTTGAGCACGATAATACTTTGCCTCCATCTGTTTAAAAATTACATTTTACTTACTGAGCCAATATCAAATTCAGATTTTGATGAAAAGCTTAAAATATGTCTTGACTTCTTCTTTTTTTTGCCTTCTTCCTTTTTCTTTTTCCCCTTTCTTCTCCTTTTGCTTCTTTCTCCTCTCTCTCTCTCTTCGTCTCTTTTCTCTCCCTAAACATCTCCTCTCTTCTCTTTTCTCTCTTTAAAACAATCATCCCTTCTCTCTCTTCAAAACAATTTCTGAATAATAGAACAAATATATTGAAACTCTCTCTTTCATAGGGCAATATAGATCCAAGATTGAAATTCCAAATTCAAATATTGCTACCTTAATTCATTTTTTGTTAGAAAAAAAGAAGATGCATAAATTATGAAAGAACTTTGGATATTAAATCAATTATAATGATATTTTTGTAATATTTTTGAAATTTTTCATTGATTAAGTTCGCTCACACCTCACTTGTAAAGTATTATCAACTATATAAATAGTAGAATGTAAAGTGGAACTTTTGAAAATACAGTGACAAAAAATTATATTGTCATGTTCAAATGTGAGGGTTCCTACTTTAAACAAAAGGCAAATTTCAGGACCATTGATGACATCGACTATAAGAAGAGCTATTCATGAATCTAAAAACTAGAATATTGCCAGTCCATATTTGACAATAGCACTCGCTCAATGGTGCCATTACAAGTTTAAATGGCACTACAGAGTGGGAGTGCTATTATAACAATGAGTAGCATCATCATCACCAGCAGGAACAGTGGTCGTAACTAAGCTGAAACTCATTGACAATGCCATGAAAAACAACGCTGAATCTCCAAGTAAGAACCAGGCACCTATCAATCTAGGTTTTTTACCGGTCTTTCAAAACATACAGCCAGAGTTGTCCAGTTTACCAATATAACTGAGTGAGAAGCATGTTAACTCAGAGCTAGCAAGAATAAAATCTGACCTAACTAAAGATTCCAACTAGCCAAATGAAAACAAAGTTATTTTGTGCATTCTTAAAAAAAGGCTCTTTAGGTGCATTTCTTCTAGAGAATATAAATGTCTAATGTATGTACACCCAGCGGGCATGTTTCATTCATTTTAGGCAAGGAGTTCATTACAGTGCACTACATATCGTCATCTGATGCTACGAAGAAAATTCCAGTGTACTGTTTATTCCAAAGTAAAGGCTATACTGGACTCTATAAGGATAAGCTTTGCAAAACCTTTCGACAAAACAAAGTAGAAAAGTTAAATCGCTCAGCATACAGAGACATACTGCATATCCAGGGAGATCATATTTCTTTGAATCAACAAAAGCATGACCACCCTACAGCAGACAAAACCGGGCAAAATTAGAGTCTGGCAGATTAAAATCAAGCTCTTGCATAAAAATTCTGAAACGCATGCATCAACATGCAAAGTCAGCCAATCTTGCATTATCGTTTTTACAACAATTTACAAATGATTCTGTTGTAAATACCAGTCAAAAATCTGGGATTTAAAGGGCATTATCCAATTATGATCCCACCCCGAAATTAGGTTCTTTGAGGTAAAACTAAGAAACAAACCTTCCACATCTTTTACATGAGGCGGCTGCTCTCAAGGCTCAGACCAACACCATTACAGTAGCAAGCCCAAGAACTTTACCATGCCACAAGAATGGTCCCTATATATTTCAAACTTGTATAGAAACATAGGTAGTAGAGGGGAATAAAAATAAAAAAAAAGACCACGGTAACCATCAAAACAAAAGGTTCTCTACAAAATGTACCCCAAAACCCGATTCAACATTTTCAGTCTGCACACTTGACCTAAACACAAGCCTCAAATACCTTCATTTCCATACAAATAGATACAGGCATTTACCACCTGAGAATTCCCTCAATTAGTAAAACACGCCGAGTATAATAACAGCCAAAGAGAGAGATGCATAATCCAAGTTGACAATCAACACACAATAAACTTGCATCTCCACAATGAGAAATATTTTAAAAAATACAGATCCAGATCCAGCTAGTTTGGCGCATCCAAACTATAAAATTAAGCATAATTTATTACAACACAGAGGATTAAGAATCAATCTGAGGACTTGACAGACCTTAGCGACCAGTGTTTATAGATAGAATACAAGAAAAATAAAGTCAAGAGAAGAATGAGGCAGTATGAAACAATAGAAGTGACGCTCATTCGACTCGGCGCTTTCTTCTTTTTGCTCTGTTGTAAGAGATCTTGAGGTTTGATCCTTGCCATCTTCAACTCCCTATACTCCAAATCGCCACAGGCTGGTTTTGTATATATTTACTGAAAATAAGCAGACTATAGATAAATATTTTCTTTATAAAAAAAAAAGGCAACTATTTAACTTGGATTTTAAAATTGAAACAATTTTCTTCTTTTTTTTTCATCATGGATTGGTCAACAGTAACTAAGATCTAAAGAGATTCATACTATTTTATTTTTATTTTATTTTGAAATAAAAGATTGAAACCATTATGAAAATAATTTAATAAAAAAAATTGAATATATATATAGAGAGAGAGAGAGAGAGAGAAGCGGTACCTGTTTGAGAGGTGAAAGTCTCTCTGCTTTCTAAAAGATGCTCGATTTGGTTTTGAAGTTTTGTTTCAAAGTCTCGGTATTTATTTGAGCCACCAAGCAAAGCAAGAGAGGCTCTGATTGGGCCAAACTAGGAGATGGGCCTGGTTTAATTAATTGTACATGAGCCCGGAATGTTGATCTGTGGTGCGTGACTTTCGAGTTTGGTCTTGTGACTCTGACTCGAACTCTATAGTGTCCTCACGGATTTCTTGCTATGAAGCTGCAAGATGTTGCAGTATCATACCTGATTGGCAAATTAAAAGAGTTCCTGGTATAACTTTTGGAAGTTTGCCAGGTTATTTGAACATATACATTCATGTTTGCTACTTGGTTTAAGCTGGATACACGGGTTGTGATTGCGATAGTTTTTAAAATATTTTTTACTCGAAAATATATCAAAATAATATTTTTTTTATTTTTAATAAGAACTCATCAAAACAATCCAAAATACATAAAAAAAAAATTAATTTTTTTTTTAAAAAATTGATTTTTTAGCAAACCTTCTCCCAAACAGGAGAGGTTTAATTGCATTGCAGAAACTGAACTGGAGTCAGTAGTTCACCGTCGGGCAGTGGACATCTATTGATGAAAACAACACCGTGATGACCAGTATGTTACTCCAGTAAAATTCTCTGTTACCTATAGTTAAGCTAGAGAACAAGATTGATGCATCTTTATGGATATGAAAAACCCACCGGCGGCACCATCTCACAAGAATACCACATCTTCTTCTTCTTGTTCCAGGACTACAGTGGCAAGGGCGAGTCTATATGCAGAAGATCTCAGGTTCCTAACAAGGACATATATTTCCTTCTTCCTTTGCTTCACAGGCATCCCAATCCACTGCTCCTCCCTAAGCTGAGCTAGTAAAACTGCCTCACAAAAAGCCTCAGCCACTAGCTTCTTGCTGCAAGCAAGGTACGAATCTGAGTTAACCACCACAGACAAAACTGCACATTTTATGGAAGAGAAATGTCAATAGATGTGCTGCACAAGAGCTTATCATACTAACCTCCCTCGAACAAATCCAGCAGTGACAAAACCAATAGGCCATCTATGAGATTCTCTTACCACAGGGCCCTGCGGTATCCAGAGTTCCCACTTACTAGAAGGTAGCTCTTTGAAATATGAACCCACAGATGACTGGGAAATTTGAAGTCCACCTTCATTATTTTCTGAACTGCAGCATACAAAAGAAGTGGATGATATTAGCTCACAAGTGTGATGCGCCTTAAGAAATGCCAAACAAGGACTAGTGTTATTTCTCAAGAATTATATCCTTCATGGAGTCAACTTGCTCCATTGGTTCAACATAGATACTAATAAATATTCTTGAAGCTTCACAAATATCTTTAAATCATCTTTTCCAATTATAAATCCACCATTTGTGATACAAAGCTCAAAGAATGATGATGAAATTGTTGATGTCAAAGAGAGTAAAGCAGTTATCATCAGTGAGAAAAGGGAAAAGATGAGAAAAGTTTTGTTAAAATACCTAGAAATCCACATGGATAAATCATTTGGACCAGGAGCGCAAACAACTGCTCCTTCTTCAAAAAAACCTTCCTTGTATGCATGTAGAAGAACTCTAATGAAACACAATCTACGGTTAGAAGTGATTTGGTGGGCACTACATTGACCTTTACTGAGGATGCTTTCATCCTTTATAAACTCTGAAAGCCTTGTCTTCTTATTTGGAATGTGAGGAAACAAAAGCAAATGACTGGCATGGATTTCACTCAAGAAATCAATCAGTATACTGGATGTCCGTCCTACAAATCCATCAAATGAATTACAATGACCAGTGGCTACTGTTTTTGCACAATCCCCATCTTCTGAGCTCAATAATGAATTGTCATCAATGTTATCTTTTCGACCAGAAATTTGAGGATCTTGAACTATAGCAGATCCTTTATCAAGAGCAAGACGGACACTATTCCATGGGAAAGGCATGGGAACTTTCAGAGGTCTTACAGAAGGAGGTAGTCGTTCCACTTTGTGGTCAAGGGCAGCCCTTTCGTTCACCATAAAAGATAAGTGCGCATTACAATCAGGAAAATCAGAAGGAAATTGTGGCAGCCCAACCTGCAAAGGCTAGAAAATTAGCATGCATGGTTTTGCAACATTGTATGGAAAACTGTACAGTTGTCAACTATGCATACTTCACAAGCAATCCATCGCTTTTCTCTCAGACCTATTGCATGTGCTCCTTTGGAGATGAAAGGAATCCAGAAGACCCTAACCCAGCTTAAGGGAAGTATAACAGACCATCTGAAAGAAAAGGAAGTGCTTATCAGATTCTAATAAGGTCTTAAAGCCCATTCACATAAAAAGGCCATGACAGCATATATTTAGAGATGGCAAAGGTAAAAAGGCAATGAGCAAGTAAATCTTATATATTCAGATGTAATTAATGGCAGAGTAGAGAATAATTTTTTTTTAATGATGAGAGCAAGTTCCAAATTGCTTTATCTGAATGGTGTAATTAAGCTATCACAAACCACTTCACAATCTAATCCTGTGTAAAATATTTGCAATTCATTCCAACCTCTCTTGTCGAAAGTGATTCTGATTTGGCCCATGAAGGCATAAACAAGATAAAACTTGAACTACTTTGGCCCTGGGCTTCGATTCAGGGGGCAAAGAGTTGGGCAGGGATAGGAATAAGCTCCTATAGGTTCAAAGTGTGAATTGATGATAAAATACATGAACAAACTCACTGAATAGGGTCAGCCAAGCAGACTTGATGGAATCCATTATAATTAATGGCAATATCAAGGGCAATTTTCTCAATGTATGCATGGGATTTTTTCAGTGCACAGCTTTAGGGATTTAAAATTGTCCCAAAATATAACCAAGATGGGAAAAAGGAGCAAGGAAAAATAAGGGACAGGTTGGGACTCCATTTGGGGGGGGGGGGTGAATTTAATTCCTTAATTCATGACTACTCTGGCACAACAATAACATCAGAATAACAATTTAAAAAGACAACTACCACCAAAAACTTCTCATCATCTTAAGCATTTCTTCATTCTGCTTTGTTCTTAAAAACAAGTGAGCAATTTGATTCTTACTTGCAGGTTACATCTATTGCGATACTTAGCTCACAAGATACCACTTAGAAGGTATCCATATTTGGGAAAAAATACCAAGGTAAAAAAGTGGTACATGAATATGTCCAACCTAGGTTTCAAGGCATAAACTGCAGAAATTAACATAATTGGAACTATGCCAAATGGAAGAATGAACCTGGAAAGTGGAATTACCGCATCAGTGAGTCCATTCCGTTACTGTTTGTAAGAAGCAGAATAGGGCAAGATGTTGAACCCTGCACCTTAGTTGAAGTATTTGGTGTCCTTGATTTACAACCATCAAGGCAGATAAAATCCAAACGCAAATGATGCCTTTCCCAGCAAAGAACATTCTCTTCCACTGGGGGAGTTACTCTGCTGCTTGCATCCCACAAACTCCTATTGTCAGGGACACTGCTACTCCTTTCAGGTTCTGAAAGCGATGAATGAGGATGTTTTTCACCATTTCCAAAATTTACGGTTAAGGCATCATGCTCTTTTGCTTCATCTTCTGGAACATTATTGAGTACACTAGTAGGGGTTGGCTTGGGAATGTCAGCAATATTTACAGGCAGTGAACGAGGATCCTTGACAGCAAGAGATAAAACTGAACAAGGAGAAATGTTCTTGCTTTGAAATATAGATTTCTTCAACTCAGAGTCACCATCAACTTCCAAAACAGAGCAGTTCCTCAATTGCCAAGAATTATCTGAATTACTGCACACGATAAGCATGTTTAACCATTTTTTACTTTTTATCTTGATTCAAAATAATCTAATTGTACTTTTGAGTTGCTCACCAAGAAAAAGGATGTAATGTCTTTTGTAAAAGTTTCGATGCCTGTGATCCCATTACTTCTAACTTTGCAAGCTGGCCTTCGAGTGACAAACAATTGATCAAAATGCCACTCTCATTCATCTGTAGAGAAAAAAAACAGGAAGTTAAGAAGTTAGCATATTAAGAGCACATTAACAAAGCCTTTTTTTTACAGAACCTTATATTCTTCATCCACTAAATGTTTAGAATGATAAGCTGCATCCCAAAGAAACATAGTTTTCCAGTTTAATATATAAAATAAATAAAAAACAGACAAACAGACACAATTTTTACCAAAAACCAGTGAGCTCAAAGGAAAAAGGGTTCCTAAAATCCTTTTGAGGCAGGGTGGTCAAGCCACCAGATAGATATATAATAGGTTTGGCCAGAATGTCACTAAAACACGCAATTTCCTCATGAGAACAGAAGATAGACCATGTACCTGTTTCTGACAAGCGAATTTCAGAGCATCATATCCCTCGCTAAAAGCTGATGCATGTATCCACACCCAAAGTTGACGATGGGAAGAACAAGCATCAGAGATTTGAGTTTCATTAAATCCACCAGAACTATGTTCGTTATTGCCATTTTCTCTATTGCGAAGACAAGAAGGTCGCCACATATAGTTCACAGGAGCTATCGGCTGAGAAACAGGTGCTCCAGCATGATGCAGCTGAGAAAAAATCAAAGAGTTTATATATCCCAATACTTAAGCTATCCTTGTTTCACAATGGTTTGCAATGGGCTAACCTACCATAGCAGTGCCATAGATAACACCAGTAAGAATAGACTTGGCAATATCGCGAGATTGAGCTGATGGAGAAGGCACTAGTACCATATTTAGAATTGAAATTAATGACTCCTGGAGATCACACAACGTATCATCTCTATTTAGATTATGAATTCAACAATGGAGGAATAAAAAATGCGCCACAAAGCTTGATATAGACAATGCTTATTCTCTAACATGTAATGTGGCAAACAAATAAAAAATATTTTGCTAACTTGACAGAAAAGTGAATGCCTGCCTCTGGACCCTTCAACTGGACAGCAGTATGGTAGCTTGCATCATGCACAACCGCTCCGTCTCTGTACCACTTCAATAGAGCCCTGGATCCCCTCCCTCTGCACCACACGAAATACATCATTAATTATTAACTAATTCCCAAAATAATCAGAATAAGTTAGCCTTACTTCCTAATTACCTGCCGTGCAAACCAAGAGGAAGGTGAAATCCCCAAAGCTTAGTCATTGTAAAACGTTTGGCATGCCAGACGTGAGTTCTCAATCTCCTGGTGCCATCGCCGGAAGTAGCAAAACCAGATTCTGGATTCTTTTTCAGCTCAATTCTCCTGCGAACTCGGCGAGGGACTTTCCTTGGCTCTTTATTTTCTGAAGCCGACGACAGGTCATCATTGGCTTTACCGAGGAGGCCTAAATTACGTCTTTTTCGATGTCTCTTTTTCGCAGCTTGATTTTCATAAGCAGTGGTTCTTCTTCTCTTGTTTCTTTGAGACCGGAAATTGTTGTTTAGCCGGTTTGATACGATTGTGTGAAGACTCTCCAGTTCAGATGCCCGGGTTTCTGCAAATTTTTGAACATTGATTTTTCTAGGTGGAGCTGTTGATACTTTAGATTTTTTGCTTCCATCAACAGCCATTGCAGCCTGATTCCCGACAAATAACCTATCTCCCTGCCTGCTACTGTAAGCTTTGGATTGATTATAGTTTGGCTAGCTGTGGTCTTTAGGGTTGGGTTAGCCACTGGTGGTGTTAGAGCGCGCGGCACCTGGACAAAACGAGGAGATGAGCAGAACAAGACTCCCCGTTTGTTTTCTGTGTAAATCTAAAACGCTACCGTTTACTTTTTTCTGTTTAAATCTTAAACGCCGCCGTCTGCACCGTTTCTCCCAGTGGGCAACTTAACACTACTTGCTCTTTTAAGAGTGTATTTAGCAGTGTAGTACGGTTGTATTTTGATTGAAAAATTATTTTTAATTGTAACTAGTTAAATAAAATATATGTTAAACACAAATTATGGTTAAAATTATTATTGATAAAAGGCAGTTTAAATTATAGTTATTAATCTCGACTTAGGTGTTGACCTGGCCAAAGAATCAGGTTTTGGGTCACACTAGTTAACCCTGAATAATCTGGAAAGATTAAAAAAAATATTTGAAATTTTAATATTTAACATGAAAACGATAAGAAACAATCAATGTGAATATAAATTATATATGTTATAAATAATAAAGTTTAAAAGATTATTTTAAAAAATATATATTTCATATTGGAAAGATATTTTTTTATTCTTTTAAGTTGAAAATTTAAATCAAAAATATTTTTTATCCCATGTTGAAAAAATACAACTTTCTTCTTGTAAACATAAAATATATATTAATGAGCTTTCAATCTCACATTGGAAAAATAAAATATTTTTCTAGTGTTTATATAATGAATTTTAATACGGGTTAGTAATCAACAAGGAAATGGTGGTAGGCTCACGCATACAAGGTTAGATTGAGTAAGAGAAAAATCTTTCTTTTAATTTTTCTTATGTAATTACCTTTTGGTGGTTTAGGAAATTTTATATTAGGATTATCAATAGTCTCCAAAAAGAATACATGTATCAAGTGCATCGCTTTCTCATCCTACCAAAACAAATGTAAATTGCATATCAAAGCAACATGCAATCATTATGTTTTGTATTAGTACACCTTTTCTAGTGATAAATGAAATTTGATTTTCTTAAGATATGTAACCATACATATATGTTTTATCAATGGCATCAATGCAATTCTACATGAAAAACAATAAATATCAAATTGAAAATAATTAATAACATTTTGAAAACAATTTATATTCGACACTAATGATTAAGAACGATATTTGCGTTACCGTGAAATGAGGCATATATTTTGGATTCATCGCAATTTCTCATGAAGTGTTTCTAAATTCAGTGTCTTTTAATGTTATGACATTTATAACAACAAATATATCATTTTTAAGATTTTATTAAAACATTTACTAACAAACTTCCTAAACTTCCCTATTTAAAGCACCTATTGTTATTGTACAGAGAAATGTGGTCACCTTTTCAATAACATTCATTCTTCTTGAAGTTTTTAACCTATACTGTGTTTTTAAATCATAGTATAGGCTCATTAATATTATTGTATCCATTCTAAACATGTGGACACATCATTTTCAATGTCCTTTTAAAATTTCAATCAACCATATCATACATGTGTTGCATGAAAACAATACATGGTTTTTTATGCATATAATTAACATAATATATGTTTAAAACTCTAATTACGCATACAAGTATTTTTTAGGATCAAATTGTCGCTTCCAAAACAATTCACCATCCTCACCACTATTATACTTGTGATTTTGAATATGGGCTTTTATACATAAATATTTCTAATACTAACAGTAGTTTATCAATACTTTGAAATTGTAAATGTCATAATAAAGTTATTATTGCTTTATATAGAATATAGCAAAAATTGAATAATAAGACTCAAACAATAAAATATTAGGTGCAAGGTTCAGTTAATAATCACTGCATAACAAGGCTAAATTAAAGCTACTTTAAATGGCATCGTTTAACAGAGAACATAATGCAAGGAAAACAAGGATGGTCTTATATTAACTTACGACTCTCTCATGGCCACCTTTCAACAAAATAATAATTGAGCTTCAAATAATAAGAATTCATAAAAAATCATAAACTATTTTCGGTCATAAAATTTGTTAATGAAAAAGGTGAATGAATAACCTATTAAGCCAGTAAACTAGTCAAAATTTTGCTAATGTGCATAAGCAATTGATTTTAAGAAATGTTGTTAATGAGAAATGAAAATACTAATAATATATTTGTGCTAATATGTTTGAGAAAATTTCATGATTCATAAAAAACCAACAACATTCATTCACACAAATATCCTAAGAAATCACATAGACAACATGAAATTCATAATCAATGAGCATTTATTGCCTTAGGATGATTTCAATGAGATTATGATATTAAATATTAAAAACATGTTAAATATTCAACTAAACCAAATATCCTTAACATAATAAGCCTCATTAACAACTAGAACCAAAACAAATGCTTTTAGAAAGTGACCTTCCTACCATAAGTTCACATCATAATTTCTAAAACTAGATTAACATAAGATATAAAGGCAGCTACCAACACCAGACAAAATTTAAATGACTCCTTACAATAATTCTAGACAACTATAAACAAGACATGATATTTTACGATCATTCTCTATTACATTAATCTTTAATCTTCTACCTCTTCCACAACAAGTAGTAGCAATCACATTAAAGTTAACTCATTAAATCCGTGACTCGGACCATGAACTCAATCGGGTTCAAATTTTTTTTCTTAAATTTATATTCAACCTTAAAAAAAAAAACTCATGACCCAGACCATAAACTCAATCGGGTTCAATATTTTTTTCCCATTAAATTTATAGCAAATGTTAAACAAAAAACACAAACAAAGTGAACAGTGTCGCCCACAGTAAAACATGTGGGGTACACTCATACCATGAACTCAATTGAGTTTAATATTTTTTTTCCTTAAATTTATATTCAACCTTAAAAATAAAAACTCGTAACTCAGAACATGAACTCAATTCCGTTCAATATTGTTTTCCCTTTAAATTTATAACAAACATTAAAAACAAAAGTGAATAGTATAATCCACTGTAAAATATGAGGGGGTGAATAGTGCGACTACACAGTATTCACCCCCATATGTTTTAGTTTATTTAGTAATAAATTATTATATATTATTATATAGGTATATAAGGGGAAAATGGGAAAACATTATGAACTTGCACAGTGTTTTTCCCTTTAGTAATAAATTATTATTATTATTATTATAGGCACTAGATTGATGGCTCGCGCTTTGCCGTAAGCCAAGTCAATTTCTTTGCAGCTAAAAAAAATGATGTCAAATGTTATCCTTGTATTTTAAACAACGAAACAAATTGATGACTTAACATAATAGAAAGAGAACTAAAAATAATAATGATCGTCAAACTCCACGAATCAAACTGTAAAATGATGAAATCGAGAAAAAAATCCATGAAAAAAAAGTCTTAAAAAACAAAACATTAGCAAAACCAAGTGAGGTCATCAAAATTCACGAGTGGTATAATATCAAATCTTAAATATATAAAATATTGAATTGAAATGCAAAATCAAAAAGAAAAATTAGTTCACAAAAGTATCCAAAACATAAAAAATAAAATAAAGGAAATCAATTTTCAACGAACTCAATGATGATTGATGAAATTTTTAAAAATAACTAAAAATAATTGAAACAAACCCAGTCCAACCTTTAAAATTTGTGACACAAATCATGAGGCCATATCACAACGTAAAAGGAAAACAAAAAAAAATAATAATATAAAATTCTAAACCAACCAAAATAATCAGGGATAAACATGAAAAAACAATTTAAAAAATATAGATTTGAAAAGAAAGAGAACCAAATAAAATCAAATTCATAAAAGAATCTAAAACATATAAAAAAGGAAATCAATTTTCAACGAACTCAATGATGATATATGAAAATTTTAAAAATAATTAAAAATGACTGAAGCGAACTCGATCAAACCTTCAAAATTTGTGACACAAATCATGAGGCCGGGTCATAATGTAAAAGGCAAAAAAAATTAACAATGTAAAATTCTAAACCAGCCACAATAATTAGGGATAAACATGAAAAAACAAATTAAAAAAAGAAATTTAAAAAATATAGATTTGAAAAGAAAGAGAACTAAATTTGACACAAAAAGAAAAAAACAAATCATAAGGGATGAAATTGAAAAACAATTTCAATTAAGAAAAAGGATAAGAACAACTAAAAATAACAATTAAAAGAATAAAAACCATAATTAATATAAAAATAAAATGTCAAAAGATGAAATTCAAAGACAAATTAATTCAATAAAGGATTCAAGACCAAAAACATCATAATTAAAAGAATGAAGACCAAATCTAATATAAAAACAAAGTGTAAAGGGATGCAATTGAAAAAATAATTAACTTAATAAATGATCCAAGAACAAATACGTTGCAATTAAAAAAATAAGGATCAAATCTGATAAAAAAAAAGTATCAATAGATGAAATTGAAAAAATAAATTAACTCAATATCTGATTCAAGACCAAATACATTTTAACCAAAAGAATGAGGACCTAACTTAACTTAACAAACAAATAACTAAACTTTTTTGTTTTTTTTTTTGCAATGGCCAACATGTTTTTCTAGGTGGAGAGAGGGAAAAGAGGGAGGAAGGGAAAAACACATTGTTGGCGCCCCTCCGTGCGCGGCCTGTGAACACGTGCTTCACCATCATAACAGGGGTGGTAAGGCGCATTGAATGCCACCCCGAACGATGGCATTCGACGTTGTGTGGGCACTGCACGTGCCACCTGAAGCGTGCGGGTGGGGCCCACTTGCTAACATGTGTTATGCGGGTAACAACCTTTTGAATTTAAAATGAATTTATATATATTAAAATATCAAATCACCTCTAACCCCACATGAGAATTACAAATAAAAAAAACCCAAAAAGCTCCTGAACCAAAGAGAATTTTTTTAAGAGTTATTTGGTAATTACATTATAGAAAAAACGTGAAATTACTAATTAACACCCTTCTTTAACGTAATTACTGATAAGCCCTATGGAAAAGATCCATATATTCCTAAAGCTAACCTTGGCCACAAGAGCAAAATCAGTCTTTCACCGTGGATTTGCATAATGAAAAGTTGATGCCTTTTAGTTATTGTTAGTATAAGGGGAAAATAGGAAAAACACTGTGGACTTGCATATTATTTTTTCTACATGGTTTAGATTATAGGTAATACTAGTATATTGGCTCGTGCTCCGCAGTGGGTCATTATCAATTTTTTTAAAATGTAAAAAAAATTAAAAGTATAAAGAATATTTTAAACGTGTTGGGTTTAGCGGCTATGCGAGATCCAAAAGCCTTGACCGGCGGCCCTTGGGTTTGGCGGCAATGCGAGACCCAAACGACTTGGGTCTAGGGAGCATATGAGAACCAAGTCTGATTATGTGATAATTAAAATGTTGAGACTTATAATTTTTTTATTTTTTATAAAAAAAATATTTAAACTATCATTGAAGTATCCTAAACATAAATGTTATTCCTTCAATAGAAATTATATCTTCTTTGTTCTTTTCTCTCTTTTTTAACTATATATTTTTTTAACTCAATGCCTGGGTATTGCATGATCCAAGTGCCTAGGCCTGACAATCATGCCAAACCCACGTGACTTAGGTCTGAGAAGATAATAATTAAAATGTTGAGACTTATTTTTTTTTATAAAAAATATTTAAACTATACTTGAAGTATCCTAAAAGAAAATCCAAGTCCATAAATTATTTATAAATAACAAATCATCACAAAAATCTAATTTAACGTTTTAGATCTAAAAATTCAAATCATATCTTCCTATTGAAATAATTCATTTTTTATGTTTATGAATTTGTTATTCCTTTAATAGAAATTCTATTTTCTTTATTTTTTCTCTTCTCTTTTTTAACTATATTTTTTTTAATTCAATGCATGGGTCTGGCATGACCCAAGTGTTTGGGCCTGACAACCATGTAAGACCTAAGTGACTTGGGTCTAAGCAGATGATAATTAAAAAATATTGAGACTTATTTTTTTTTTAATTTTGTATAAAAAACATGTAAATTATCCTTGAAGTATTTTTAACAAAAATCTAAGTTCAAAAATTATTTATAAATAACAAATCATCATAAAAATCTAATTTAACGTTTTATATCTAAAAATTCAAATCATATCTTCCGATTGAAATAATTTATTTTTTATGTTTATGAATTTGTTATTCCTTCAATAGAAATTCTATCTTCTATCTTTTTTCTCCTTTTTAATCAAACTCAATGTGAAAAAACATTAATTTAATGGGAGGCCCTTCGTGATTTTTCACCGACGACAACATTATTTTATATATTTTTTTAACAATAATGGACTATGTGTGTTTAGTTTCATTATACATATTTTCATCCATAATGCATATAAAAAAGAAAAGTTTATTTTTGAAGACTTGAAATAAATCATTTAGAACTCAACATTGACCTAGGTGCTTGGGTTTGACATGATTGTTGTAGATCAAAAGACATTTCACTATGGATTATAATAGTACTTTCACTTTCAATAATATAAATAAGTTACTGGACAACTAAACTATATAGTAGTGTTGTTATACTTTATTTCGATTATCAAAAATCTAAAAAGCTTTAAAAAATCAACAAAAAATATAAATATTAAAATTTAAAACTTCAAAACTCATTAGAATAAATTGAACTCTTTATTAATTTTTTTATAGGTTATCTTTTGCTACTGTCTTACGTTGTTTTTACTAATTTAAACAAAAATTGATAGTATCAAATCATTTCTTGGTTGTTGTTTAGAGCGTCTGATTCAATTCTTTCCATGAATTATAAACTAATTTATTTATTTATTCGTTTATTATTAATTTATAATCATGTGGCATATAATTCAATTCCCTCCCTAATTTTTAATTAAGAGCAATTATAAATTTTATTATGTGTTTTAAAAATTAAATAAATCAATTATTATTTGATAAAACAAAAAGGCTAATCTTATAAATATTCAAATTTATTTATTTATAAATAATTCTAAACATTTGGCTGTTAGACCCATGTACCTTAGGTTTTGCAGCCATGCTAGACCCAAGACAGACCCGTGCCTGGATCTGGCAATCATGCCAGACCCAAACATGGTTGTTAGGCCCAAGGTGCTTGTGTCTGACATATTTACTAGACCCAAGATGCTTGAGCCTAGAATGGATTACCAAACTCAAGACTTTTGGGTCTTGAATAATTGTTAGACAATTGATGCTCGTGGACTAAAGTGGCAGAGAAAAAACAATGAATAAGAAGAAAACGAAAACAAAAAAATATCTTATGAAAAGATAAAAAATTAAATAGTTTATTATAATTTATGGTGAAATATTTCTTAAACTAGAATGATTTTCTTGTATCATTTTAATTTTTGTTATAATTTATTATTTCAGGGGGACAAAATTATAGGCAAAATACAGTGCCCAGACTCTGCCCCACCCAAATCAAGCCCAAAACAGATGCCCAAACCGAAACCAAAATGGGATAAGCTCCCGTGTTTTATACTTTAATTTGGCCTGCCTAATTTATATATCGTATTCTAAAAATCTCAAAATCCATAAACCCTCACGTCGGAGGGATATAGATACACTTACGCTCACAGTCGAAATTAATCCCACTAATTTAATCAATCACATGTGAAGTACCCACCACCAGATCTGTTCTCTCAAATCATCGCTAAAAATGAAGATGATCGGAGACTTATTTCTCTGCTTATCGATCGCACTAATTTTCTCAATCTCAGCTGTTTCCGCTGATTTGATTAACGGTTGTGGCGGATTCGTCGAGGTGATTCCCTAAAACATCACTCTTTTTTTTTCCTTCCTAACAAATTTAAAGAAATTAACTTAGCTTAATGAAATATCATTACGGATCTGAGTTAATGGAAACTGCAGGCGAGTTCTTCTCTGGTAAAGTCAAGGAATCCAAGCGCCACAAAATTGGATTATTCTGACATCACGGTAAGTTTTCATATTCAAATTATTTTCACTTATTTGTGTCAACAATTTATCTCATTTAATTTTTGTATCAATGTAAGGGCAGGTAGAGCTTCGTACTGTAGATGGATTGGTAAAGGAGAGAACACAGTGTGCACCCAATGGTTACTACTTCATTCCAGTCTATGACAAGGTAATAATTCGTTAAATCATTTCAGTTTTTTATTTAATAATGATTGATATTGTTTTCATCCTCCCATCCTTTTCGTTTTTTCTTATAAATGATCTGCAGGGCTCATTTGTTATTAAAATCAATGGACCGGAAGGATGGTCGTGGGACCCGGAAAAATTCCCGGTTGTCGTTGATGATATGGGCTGCAACCGCAATGAAGATATTAATTTTCGATTCACAGGGTATGTTTAGAAGAATTGTGTTTGGATAATTTGAGCATAGTCTTGCATAATTCGCGAACTAAGTTAGCTGGTATTAGGACGATTTACTTATCTTAAGCTTGTATACTGTAGATTGAGTTGAGTTCATGTTTTTACGTTACAGGTTCACTATATCTGGTAGAGTTGTGGGAGCAGTTGGTGGACAGAGCTGTTCTGCAAAGAATGGTGGTCCTTCGAATGTTAATGTTGAACTTCTGTCTCCTAACGATGATCTCATTTATTCTATTGTAACCTCACCAGACGGGAGTTACTTGTTCAAAAATGTTATTCCAGGTATGGGGATTCCTTTTTCATTTTGTTTTCAAGGTTTATGTTAGTTTTATGCTTGTATTCCATACAAGAACACACACATTTATTTCGAACTCATCTGAACATTATTAAAACTTGCCAACTATTTGCATGTATCAGTATGAAAATGGAGAATGGTTGTCTTTAAGTCTCCATCAATGAAACGAATGGTATGAATTGGTTATCTTACATTGCACTAAATGTGGTGGCATAATATCCCCTGTTGGGATTCCATGTTTCTTCGTAATTTACATTAACTGAAGTCTCTTTTTCATTATGTTATCTATCCACAAATATGTGGTGAACGGTGTCTTGCAACATCCCTTTCCATTGTTTGGGGGTGAAAGGAGCTGAACCTGGGCAATCCCATCCCTCAGGGCCTTAGTTTTAATTATTCTACTGCTGGATCCATGCCTTGCTGAAATCTCAAAAAATCATTGTATCTGTGCAGGAAAATACAAAGTTCGTGCTTCACATCCTGATTTGAAAGTTGAAGTTAGAGGTTCCACAGAGGTCAGATATGCTGTCTGTCCTTTTCTCAGTGACCTGTAATTTTGTCCTTGCTTGCTGCTGTTTGCTTAATACTGCACTGCTTGCAGGTGGAATTGGGGTTTGAAAATGGCATAGTTGATGACATTTTTTTTGTCCCTGGATATGATCTTCACGGATTTGTGGTTGCTCAGGTAAAACCTTCTGTGAAGAATTTTTTTGACTGTAGCTGCTTTATATATATATTTAAAAAAATTGTGTTGTCAACAACAACAACCAAATCTCATACTAAACCATTCGGAGTCAGCTACATGGATCCTTTTGAACCTTTCTGTAAGATCATGCACCAAATCTGCCCCAATATCGAGAGATTTTAAATACTTTGATGCCACTTCCATCCATGTTAGCATAGGTTCCCCTCTTTCCTTTTTGCCCCCTGCTATGACAACTTATCACGTCTCTGAACCAGGGAATAAGGTGCCCTGTTTTGGACATTGCCAAACCTTCTAAGGCGCCCATTGTGTGCTACACAGACCTTTCGGTGGATGTGTTCGTTTCTTTCATTTGCATTGTCTATCTACTGAAAAATCTATTGAATCTATAGATTCTTACAATTTTTTTCTTTTAAACTGGGTCTTGGAACAGCCTTCTTCTTTTAATTTGCTCTTTTTAGGGCAGACTAGAATGCAAATCTTTCTTTTGATTTGAAGCTAAGAGTCACTATTCCACTTCTGACACAGAAAATTAATGTACAAGAATGTGCATTCATATATTAGACTATATATGCTGCCAGAGCTAGACATTATATCTCTAGTTTACGGCCCCAATAATGCAGCATTTATAATCATGATAACTTTGTGCATGTTTACTATATTTTTCATAATTACAAAGCTTGTTTTCCTCTTTGGTAGGGAAATCCAATTTTGGGAGTTCACATTTATCTATGTTCATGTACAGGAATGTGCATTCTTATTAGACTAAATATGGGACCAGAGATGGACATTATGTTTCTAGTTTATGTTCCCTATAGTGCAATATCTATCATCATGAGAACTTTGTGCGTCTTTACTATTTTTTTTTCACATACACATGGCCTGTTTTCCTCTTTGGTAGGGAAATCCAATTTTGGGAGTTCACATTTATCTGTATTCGGATGATGTTGAAAAAGTAGATTGTCCCCAAGGCTCTGGTGAGGACGTGGGGCAAAGAAAGCCTCTCTGTCATGCTGTAACCAATGCTGATGGAATGTTCAGATTTAAATCACTACCATGCGGTAACACTCTCTAAGACTTTTTTTCATCTCTTCACTGCACTGGCGTGTGCATATAAATGCTTGTACATGTATTTGCCTGGCATCTTTCTTTATGCTTGTTCTGAATGTTATGAACATTTTGTGTTTAGTACTTAGCTGAACCCGATGCTAAACTAAATGGTAGTTGATGAGTTTCATTAACTTGACATCATTTCAGTGTCTGCATGCTATTTTACAGTAGAAAACTGAACCAAGTTTACCACATTCTGTTAGATGTAATAGCATAAGTTTAACTTGTTGAACCCTACTGTAGCTTTGCATTTGTACTTTATTGCATACTTTCTGCCCTGAAGTTACTATTTTTTGCATTTTCTGCTTAAATTGTCTTGGTTACCATCTTGTGTTCATCAAGTCTTGAAATGTTTATTTATGCATTTTGTCCAAATTAATAAAAGGTGCTAATTTCATGCTTCTTGGCGATTGTTCTGCATTGTTGTGATCAATTTATCTAATGCTTTATAGGTCATTATGAGCTTGTTCCATCCTACAAGGGTGAGAATACGGTATTTGATGTTTCACCTCCTCTCATGTTGGTTTCTGTTGAGCATCAGCATGTAACAGTTCCCCGACAGTTTCAGGTAGGACATATTGTAGTTCCCGTAATCAAATAGATAAACTTCTATTCCTTTGTTATCTTTATCAACCATCTTTCTGGTGTCCTTTTTCTACCTTTTATCTTGAAAAGTATTGAGCACTGCATTTATTTTACATGAAGTGTTTTTCTATGGAATAAAAAAATAATAGTTGTAAGCACTATAAACCCGTGAGTCTATGCTGGTATTGGCTGCCCCCCATTAAGCAGCATCAATGGCAAGAAATATGTTCACAATTTATAATTGTATAAGGTTTACTACGTCAAACCAGCAATATTCATTTCCTATGGTGGATGATGAGATCAGTTGCCCCATTTGTTGACTGTTTCTGTTCAGATCTAATATCCATCTCAAAAGCTGTAACCCCTCACAGAAAAATAAAAAGATTGTAATTGTATAATCATCCTGATTTTGGTTGTATTGTCATCCTTAAGGTTAGAGCAACTTAATATCTTGATGGCCAGGCTTAGTATACTTTTCCTTGGTGCCAATCATTTGGTTACTAGCCAGCTGACAGCTAAATAGAGAAGTGAAGAACTAGCATTATGATGTTCTATCTGGCTAGTGAGATTCTTGTCCTTAATGGCATTGGTGTACATTCTTACTTCATAGGCAACAACAGCTCTGTTTACAAGCTCTCTCTGAAGCATCTCAGGAGTCACATCATTGTCATCTTTCTCACATTCTCACTTCCATCTGTTGTCAAAAAGGTCTATTCAGCTATATCATCCTTTGTTACTGTTGGTTTGTGCAGGTCACAGGATTTTCTGTGGGGGGTCGCATAGTTGATGGGAATGGCATGGGAGTTGAGGGTGTCAAAATCATTGTTGATGGTCACGAAAGGTCTGCAACTGATAAAGAAGGCTATTACAAGCTTGACCAGGTATAGTCTTGTGCATGATCTCAACTTTAATAATTATATTTGTCGTTCTTGATCATCTCAGTATTTTTAATGAGTATTTTTTTTGAGTGAGTTCACCCTATATTCTGTTTTTTTTTTTCATGGGGTACATTTCATCTTGCTATTGCATCAGATGTCTTGCTTTATTCCTTTTCTTTTCAGCTGATCAAATAATATCTGCTGGCATCCTACTATGTCTTACCAACCTTTGACGACCCTCTTGGAGCTCTATGAAGCGATTAACAGATACAATAAATTATACAGTAGTCCTGGGCTTAAACTCACTGCGAGTACTAAGCCCGGAACTCTGTCAATTAGATACATGGTTGTTTTTTTCCTAATTCATGGGGACCACTTAGGAGCACATTGGTATAATTTCTTGATGGATATGCTTAGTTCGATTTCAAATTGTGGCAGCATGGTTAGGGGTTAAGTTTCATAGACTTCATATCATAGGCTATAGCCACTTCATAATTTTAGGAGTTGATAACATCTCTGTTTATTAAAGCAAACCATTTACTGTCCTGAAATCTATGTAGTCATTCCTTTTTTCTCTTTATTTGTGGGGCGGGGGATATATTGTGATAGAGTGAATTGATGATACTTGTTCAGCATAAAAAAAGAGTTTACGGCTGTCCTTGTTAGAGTAAAATTTGCATAAGGATCCTTCCATCCATTGATCTCGGCCATGGTTTTCTAAAAAAGAATATTTGCAAGCTTCTATTGTATGCTTTCAAACATTTACTTCTTTTTCTGTCAATCTCCTTCATCAGTCTCATGAATCTAGTACCTCTTAATTATTGATCATGTTAATTGCTGTTCCATTATCACCAATAAAGTATTTAAGCTTAAGCTAGGTAGGAAAACTTTTCGTGGTCATGCAAGTATGTAGTTTCTGACCTTGAAACATGACAGTTCCAAGCCAAAGTCTTAAAGTCAGGCACTTCATCTTTGCTAAATTGCTTGTTTTTAGGTTACATCAAATCGTTATACGATAGAGGCCAAGAAGGAGCATTACAAGTTCAACAAGTTGAAGGAGTATATGGTAAAGTATAACAGAATATTTCTTTAGCATCTTGAATACTCTCTTCGTCTTTTTTAATGGATATAAGAGGTATACACTATAGGTTTAATTATTCTTTTAATTATGAGGCATCCACTTGACCGTTTCTACTTCTTTGATCAGGTTTTGCCAAATATGGCTTCAATTCCAGATATTGCAGCAATCTCCTATGATGTCTGTGGTGTAGTAAGCATGATTGGTTCTGGATACACGGCAAAGGTAATGTTTTTTAATTAAAATATGATAGCATGGTAAAAGTAATTTTGCAGATTTACATTTTTTTCCCTTGGTTATTATAGAATTTGCACATTTACAATTTCAAACTTTGTCGTGTATGACTTCTAGGTAGCCTTGACCCATGGACCTGAGAATGTCAAACCTCAAGTCAAACAGACAGATGGAAATGGCAATTTCTGCTTTGAGGTATGCTTGAGGAAGTGCAATTTGGAAACACTTTTGATCGCTGAAAAAATGACATTTCCCCCCTTATATTAGCTTATTGAACTGTACATTTTAAAAATACAAGCATATATATCCTGCATGTTGCAGCAAAAATATGAAATATTTTGAATGAAGTTGAAGAAATGTGTGGATAAAGAGAGAAAAAAGGCATATCTGATAATCAATTTAGGGTGGTGGGACCTACGCAAATTTTCTTTTTGCTTTTTCATTATACAATCATTATAAACCAGTGCTATTTTGCAGCACCACAAATATTCACAGATACACATGTATATATATGCATTATGAAAACAATAATGGAATGCGCCTTGATGAATAGATTTTTGTTTTAGGTAGTGCAAGCAAAGCAAGCCTTATAAAATCTTTAAGAGTTGTGACTTAAGCCTTGTAAAATCTTCAAGAGTTGTGACTTAAGCCTTGTAAAATCTTCAAGAGTTGTGACTCAGTGAGTTATAAATAGCTAGTTATATGAGGCATTATTTTAATGGATGGCTTGGGATCAATTTTTTTTTTGTTTTCTCAAGGTCTGGCTCATAGGTATCAGGTACTATGCTTCAAAATGTTTTAAAGAATTTAGTTGTTAACGTATGGGTGAAGGTAGATTTTTGCTATGTTGCTCAGGGTTTTTGAACTTGATGAACCATTGAGATATTTGTTTGATGTGGAGAGTATGATTTGCATTGTATTTGAGAAATCTCAGATGCTTCTACTCCTATTTTTTTTTATAGTGTCAGAAAGGAACACAGGATAGATATCTTTTACCTTTCATTGTTTTACACCACAAACATATGATTAAGAAATAAACCACTGTTAAAACAACAGTGTTGAAGTCACTGTTCTAAGAACAGTGTTATGGAATAAAATTTGAGTACATCTATTAAAATATTAATGAATTCTCCTTGATTTTTTTTTTAATTTTTATAAAGAGCTTTTAGGTTCATGGAAATCCATGATCCTTCCTTTCTGTCCCTCAACATGTAGTCATTTATTATTCTATTTATTTTTGCTTGGTATTTTGTGAAACTTGTGTGTGTCGAAAGTACAGAACTCTTCTGGTCCTATGCCCTGGTATGTTTCTGTTCAAGATTGATTATATAAGCAGCTGGCACTGGAATATGCAATTACTGCTCTTAAGTTGATCCATTCAATTATCTGTGTTTGATCTATGAGATCTTTGCTACAGCACTGTGAACTTATGAATATGCATTCTGGAGTGATTTTAAGTGCATGCCATGCAATTTTGATAACTTTTCTTCAAGATTTTATTAAGATGATCACACGGGATGCAAAAATTACCCTTGAGATGATTTAAGAATACTTTGCGAAACTCTATTGCTGTGGATTTCAACCATTTGTTTTCTTCCCTTTATTTTCATCAATCAAGCATTGATGCAATTAGAACTAAATCTGATGAAGTCACATCTTTCTTCTTTATCATCATTTGTCAGGTTTCACCCGGTGAGTATCGCTTATCTGCTTTGGCTGTTACACCTGACAGTGCTCCTGGACTTTTGTTTTCACCATCTTATGCTGATGTTATGGTCAAAAGTCCATTGCTGGATGTACAATTTACTCAGGTAACATGAAATGTTATATGAGAAAGAAATTATGTTTACCTAGTGATGACTTGTTGCAACTTTATTGTTATTGTGTCCAGATGACTTATTGCAACTTTATTGTTATTGTGTCCATCCGATCTCAGAAGTTCAATTCCAAGTCCATGATGTGTTTAGTCTCTTCCCACCACTGCTTTACACATGTAGTTGTTAGATTGGACACAGGAACTGGTTTCAGTAGTATTATCACATGATTTGAGATCGCAATCAATTTATTTCTATCAATTAGAGGAGAAATGTTATACTTGGTCTGTGTTTTTGTTTTCTTTCTTTTAGATCATGGAAATTGGCATGGATGAACTACCTCGGATTTCTAATAGTAATTGTGCATTCTTTCCTTGGTGAAAATACTTCTTACTGATGTTTATCTTCCTTTTCATGAAGGTTCTTGTCAATGTTCATGGTTCTGTTACTTGCAAGGAGAAGTGTGGTCCATCAGTTTCTATCGCCCTTGTGAGATTGGCTGGTAAACATACAGAAGAAAGAAAGTCTGTTAGTTTGACAAATGATAGTGATGAATTTCTCTTTCAGAATGTCGCGCCTGGAAAATACAGGCTTGAGGTAAAGTGTGTTCAAGGAAAGTTTTTTTATCTGAAAGATATAATTTTTGTTTTTACATGAATCACTACACTCATTTAGTAATAAATTGCACTTGTACCCCTACCTTATTATTTTCTTTTCCCAAAGCCAGCTGATTGTAAGTGCTTTTTGTGTTTTTAATGAATGTGATTTCTTAGGTTAAACATGGTTCCTCAAAAGCTGTGCCCAATGAAGATAATTGGTGCTGGGAACAGAGATTCATCAATGTGGATGTTGGTGCTGAGGATGTTGCAGGAATTGCTTTTGTTCAAAAAGGTTACTGGATAAATGTTATCTCAACCCATGATGTGGATGCTTCCATGATTAAGCCAGATGGTTCGCCCATTGATTTGAAAATCAAGGTAGTTTTCCCCTTAAAATGCGTGCTTGAAATTTGTTTGATTGCATCAGATGCCACACACAACTTCTGCTATATTGATATTCAATTATAATGTGAACTGCAGAAAGGTTCACAGAATTTATGCATGGAATCTCCTGGAGTACATGAGCTGCACTTTGTTAACTCCTGTATTTTCTTTGGGAGCTCGCCAATAAAAATTGATACATCAAACCTGCTGGTAAGCTATCAAACAGTGCCAGCTTTTGTTTCTCCTTTACCTTTTCTTTCTTGAATTTTCCACTTAAAAAAATCTCTTTAAGTTATTTCACTTTTATGTTTTTTGTCTGTAGCCTATCTATCTGAAAGGAGAGAAGTATCTTCTTAAAGGACAAATCAGTGTCGAGTTAGGCTCAGCTGATGGTGGATATGAATTACCTAATAATATCATTGTAGACATCCTTAATAGTGAGGGCAATCTTTTTGATGGTACCGCTGCCATCCTTGTATCACATGAAGATGATCAAACTGGATCTGCCTTGTTTGAGTACTCTGTGTGGGCTAATCTTGGAGAGAAACTTACCTTTGTTCCTCGGGACCCTAGGTATACAAATTATTTGTAATTGTTTTCCTTTTTTCCGTTGTAATATCATGATATTCTCAATGCTGGCAAGTGTTTGGTACAAGCTAGCATGTATTATCAGATTTTGCAACTGGTCTTTCACAATATTTTACTTTTGTATTCTGGAAATCAGATTTGTTCTGTGTGAATTGGTTACTAAAATCTATACATTAATGTGAATTGCATTTCCTTTTTTACTCGTAGATATTTATACATAGTTGAGAGAAAAGTTTGTGAACAATGCACCATGCTAGTTAAAGACAGAAGAGTTGCAATTTCTTTTTTTCATTCCTTCTGTGTCTATATGCATAAGCTCCCTTTCTCAATGATCTTATTGAGTTTTGTTCATGTTAAATTGAAGGGGCTGCAGCTCATTTGTTGTGTTTTTTCTTTTTGGTCTATTCTTAGAATGATACATAGTTTCCTTCATTTTTCTTCGTTCATGGTGTGCAATTTCATTTTTCTGGTTTCGTGTTCAAATGTCTAGAAATTCTGTTTCAACGTCATAAATTTTACACCTTGGCATAACCATCCTATCAAAGTAGTTAACTTGAGCTTTGATGTCTTTCAGGAACAATGGAGAGAAGAAGATCTTGTTTTACCCCAGAGAACAAAATGTAATTATCAATAATGTGTTTCGCCTTCTGAATTCTTCCTAAGATGCACGATTAAGTTTAATGCTTTAAATATTTTTCTTTGTTGTGTAGGTTTTGGTGGCAAATGATGGTTGCCAATCTCCAATCCCCCCATCATCTGGCCGAATGGGGCTGTACATAGAAGGATCAGTTTCTCCCCCTCTTTCTGGTGTTCACATAAAGATTATTGCTTCCGAAGACAGCAAAATTACTCCACTCAAGAAAGATGAAATAGCATTTCAAACTGCTACAGGAGTGGATGGTTCTTTTCTTGGGGGCCCTCTATACGATGATATAACTTACAGAGTTGAGGCTTCAAAGGTATTGTTCTCTTACATAACGCAGCAAGTAAATTTAAGCACAAGGTTTCTATGTTTCTTTCCTGTTAGACGGGGATTTTTTTTTTGCTTTTATATCTCAACTTATATTTCATATTTTATGTTATGTGATATTTCTTTCTATTCTTGCAGCCTGGCTATCATCTTAAACGTGTAGGGCCTCATTCCTTTTCTTGCCAGAAGCTAGGTCAAATTTCTGTACACATATACTCCAAAGATGATTCTAATGAACCCATTCCTTCTGTGCTATTGTCATTGAGCGGTGATGATGGTTATAGGAACAACTCAATATCTGGGGCTGGTGGAACTTTCCACTTTGATAACTTATTTCCTGGCACTTTCTATTTGCGTCCTCTACTGAAGGTAAATTACCGAGACCTCTTATATTATCCGTAACTTAACTCAACTAGGCTGCAATCTTATCTAGTTGAGATTGATTTCATTAATCCTCTTCCTTGCTTTAGGTTTCATGCTCATATGATGTAATTGTTGATTTAAGCTAGCCATATACATTGCAACACTCCTTTACCAGTTCTAAAACCAGCTCAAGTTTGTTAACTATGTTTCTTCTGATGAGCATTCCCCCCCTCACCAAAAAAAGAAAAGAAAAGAAAACTCTCCTTCTCAAGTCACCAATCAACATGCCTTGACACAGATGTTTAATTGGTTTGAATTTTATTTTGAAGTGAGGCTAAAAGTTCTTTCAACGAGTGCAAACTTTGCTTATCCAGCTGAAGGTTCTGAAGCTCTCATTTACTGTACGAAGCATTAATGCATATCATTAAGTTTTGAGCTCTCCAGCTTTTGATCAACATCATTGCACGTGCTTTATTTTTTTCAAATCACTGTTTAAAATATGATCATGTCATGTTAGTCACCTTTGGCTTTGAACCTCTGCCAAGAGGGAATTACAGAATACCTAAACCCTCACAGATTATTTGCTTATCATCTCATCCAATGATTTGATGTTTTTGCAGGAGTATGCTTTCTCGCCATCAGCTCAAGTAATAGAACTTGGTTCTGGGGAGTCTAGAGAAGTCACTTTCCATGCCACCCGTGTTGCTTACAGGTCTTATACAGTCTTCATTTCCTGCTAGAGATTTCTGTTATTTCAGCAAATCAAGTAGATAATGCCATAATCAAATGTATAACATTTTTATTCCATTTCTCCAGTACAAAATCACATTCCCAAGTCTTAAATCTCATTAAAAAAGAATTTTGAATCCTCCAATTTTTCCAAAGTTCAAATTGAATATTATTATGATACTAGTTTATAATTTCCTAGCATCATGTACTGCTCTGCTACACATTCTCCTTTATTTGCAAATATGCCGCATGAATTCTTTAACATTGCTACATTTTCATTTGATCCCAATCTTACTGAAATTAAGATAACCTTTCCAATGTTTATATTTGGATATCTTACTTTACTTAAAGACTAATATGGGTTCTGCTTTTCACAGTGCTACAGGTACTGTCACACTATTGTCTGGCCAGCCAAAAGAAGGTGTCTCAGTTGAAGCTCGGTCTGTGTCAAAAGGTTACTATGAGGAGACAGTAACTGATTCGTCTGGAAGTTATAGGCTGAGAGGGCTTGTACCTGAGGCAACCTATGTAATTAAAGTAGTAAAAAAGGATGGCTTGGGTACCAATAGAATTGAGCGTGCATCACCTGAATCTGTTACTATTCAGGTTATGCTTTTTGGTGTTCTTTTTTTTCTTTTCCTTTTTGTTCCGGTGAAACAAGGAAAAAAAGCTTAGGTTTATTCTTAGATTAAAACCTACCCTTATTGGGATTTTAGCTTCATCTTATTGGGCTCCATGTTTAACACCCATGTATAATCTCTTTTTGCTGCAAATATGTGAAGTCTGATGTGTATCCATTGATTTTGTAGGTTGGATCAGGGGATATAAGGGATTTGGATTTTGTGGTCTTTGAACAGCCAGAAGTGACCATTTTAAGTTGCCACGTGGAAGGACAGAGAATGAAAGAACCACAGTCACAGCTATTGGTTGAGATCAAGTCGGCAAGTGATTCATCCAAGACTGAGACTGTCTTTGAGCTCCCAGTGTCCAACTTCTTTCAAGTGAAGAATTTACCCAAGACTAAACACCTCCTGCAGCTTCGAACAAGTCTGCAGTCAAGAACCCATAAATTTGAGTCGGAGATTATTGAGGTTGACCTTGAGAGGACAGCCCAGATCCATGTGGGCCCACTGCGATATAGTTTTGAGGAGGATCACCAGAAACAGGTTTGTTTTACATTCATTCAAAGAGAGTTCTCTAGAACTAATCTTACAACAGTTCTAAATAGTAGTGATCTAGAGATAACTCTCAAATTATTATTTTTTTTGGGGGGAGATTGTACAGACAAAATCAGTTTGATTAATTGGGACAATAGAGCTGTAGTGCAGTGGCTCCCAAAAAATTCAGTTGATTTGGTCTACACATACCGAGTCTATTGAACAATTTTTCTGTTAGGTCATTAGTCGACTCAATAATCATTGGAATAAAAAAAACACCTCTATTGGTGGCTATCCCTTCCAAAATCTACTTGTGAATGTTCCCTAGAAAATAGTCTGATGGGTAAATTAGATTCGATATCATTAAATGATGACATAAGTCTCCCTCTCTATCTTTCTAATGTGTCCTTTTCCTCTTCCATGGCTGCAGGAATTAACTCCAGCACCAGTGTTCCCTCTCATAGTTGGTGTTTCTGTAATTGCCCTTTTCATTAGCATGCCAAGGTAACCATAATATAGTTACCCAAACAGAACACTTTTAAATGCTTCAAGACATGAAATATTCTAATGCATTTGGCTGACACCTGACAATTGTTTTCTGAATGTTCTTAAAGATTGAAGGATCTGTATCAAGCCACTGTGGGAATACCGACACCAGGATTTATGACAATTGCTAAGAGGGAACCCCGAAAGCCAGCTGTGAGAAAAAAGGCATACTGAAGATCCCTTTTGTGCCTATGGAAAGCACGATGGTAGAGTTGAATATGAGCCATTCTCAATTCTCCGTTTAGTAACGCAGAACACAGAGTTAACTTGTGTGAGAACACTAGCACTTACACAGACTGGAGTTTCTTTCTTTTTTTCTTTCTTTCAGAATCCCTAGAATGCAAGTTCTCTGATTTGTAGAAGCGAAAAAAGCAGATCTAGTAACACACACTTTAGTTATTTTTCCTCTTCTTTCTGTTCTTTCCATTTTTGTTTATGTTGTTGTATTTTGAATTAGCTTTCAGCAAATAGAACAATAATTCCAGTAGAATGCCACCAATTTTGTTTTTTTTTGTTTTAATATAACGTTGCAGTAAGTCATGTTACATGCATGTAGTGAAGTGTGAAGACCAATGATTCACATACTGTTGTGTATGAGTTCTTTACAGCCATGAAAATGGTTGTGATGTCTTGAACCAAAAAGAAACTGTATGGTTCTTTTGGCATACCTAGCCATACACTAGCAGCTGTTTTTGGGGGTCACATGATCACTCGTGGGACTTGGGTTGGAAAATTCTTTTCTGGTTAAGTTACTACTTCTACATAGAATGAGACGAGTAGGCAATTTGGCTGAGTTATATTCTTTTCTGGTTAAAAATATTCTTAGAATACAAAAACACGCATGCTTTCTTTAATAGGGTGAAATAGAGTAGGCAATTTGGCTGAGTTATATTATAATATTTCTTGTTTTTTTCTTCTTTTAATTTTTAATTTTTTAGTCAACATTTTACAAGAAGGTGCCATTTCTGACGTCTTTTAAGATTTTTAAAGTCAAAAGCCTGCCTGTTGTCGTTTCTTGGTAAATAAGCTGAATACGACAGGCTTGTCGCTTATCGTGAAAGAAACTGACATCGCTGAGAGCCATCCTCCACGCTATTGAAAATGGGGAGGGGGTGCTTTAAAGCTTGAAGAGGTGAGTAAATTAATCACATTATTTGAAATATTCATAAAACTTTAACTAAGTAGAAAGGTTATTTGGTTTTTTTTAGATAATATTGGTTATAATTTTTTAAATTAATTCAGTTTATTTTTTATTTTAAATTTCAAAAATTAAATTAAATTGAATCGAACCAAACAAAAACAAATCATTATAAACTTGATTTTGCAACAAATTATTATCAAACAGTTAGAAATTGATGCCATCGTATTTCAACACAATGAGACTAATAAATTGTTTAGGATTATGATAGTGGTTGCGGTTTAAAATGTTTTTGTTTAAAATTATATCAAAATATTTTTTTTTATTTTATAAAAATTATTTTTGACATCAGCACTGAAAACATAATTTTTTTTTAATTTTAATTTTTTTAAAAAATTTAAAAGAACACAGTTTGTACCGTGTTTTCAAACTAAATCAAACACATGCATTAGATTGAATCCTCTCCTCCCATGAATTTCCATTTTTTTGTCTACTCTTTAAGATAATATGATCTCACCATCTTTTATAATTATTTTTTTTTATTAACTCAAGCTATCACATACAAATTTAATAATACTACACCAACACATACAAACCAATTTCATATATTTTTTTCTTTTTGGCCGGATGGCCCTATTAAGTTACCCATGTCAAATTTTTCATGTTCCTAAAAAGGGTCTGTCACCCACTTTTTCTTTGTTCTAACCAACAACACAACTCTATTTATAAAATCATCATAATTCAATCAAACAACTCCACACTTTTGCCTCTCATCTTGGCCGAATTATCCATCCATGGAGGGGGTAAGTTTTCTTTTTAATTATGTCATTAATCCTTTTCCCACGTCTAAAAACATGATTATACAAAATCAAGTAAAAATCAACACAAAATCAACCTCTTTCTTAAGCAATGACTTCTTTGAGAAGCCATGCACGTGTTTTTATATGGTCAATTTCTCTTTTATTACACCTTTGCCCCAAGTTTTCTATAGTTTCAACTTGATCCCCACGTAATTTTTATGTTTTTCATTTTTCTAAATATTAACCCCCTTTTTTTTTACTCGGGTGTGCAAAACAATGTTTTCCCACGCCCCTTGGTTTTTTTTATTTTATTATTTTAATCCCCAGCCCCCACGGTACCATTGCCAGGTTGAGTTGACATCCATTGGAGTCCAATCCAATTCAAAAGGTTTCCTTTATCTAAATAATAGTAGCAGTAGTAACTTCCAAAGTATGACAAGGCTACTTTCGTAAATCAATCTACGAAAGGAGGTGACGTCCAGCACAGCTTCCTGTTTGGGTTGGTCAGCCCTTCAGTTATTTGTTGAGTGACAAAAAAACACCAACAATTCAATCTCCGCCGTTTATTTCAGTTCAATCCACCACCTCCTCCTCCTGGGTCCCACAGATTTAGCGGTGGAGCCTTTAAGTTCAGATCTCCAGCAATTTAGACAACATCCCACCTAATCCTCACCAATTTGGGTAAAAGTCAAAAAGAAAAAAACGCCAAGAAAATTACGACGGAATCCGTACTTATTACAAAACAAAAAAACCCTGTGAAGATTCCAATGGCGACCCCGAAAACCTGTGAAGTCTCAGCTGAATAACAGTGGAGTGGACGAGCTGGAATCTCTCTCTCACTCTCTCTCTCTCTCTCTCTCATCTCTAAACTTTACCCCTAAAACGCTTCACTTTCTCCCTCTAAAATCTTCTCCACAACCACAACCACAACCACAACCATGACCGCCGCTTCACCTCCTCCCTCTCCTGCTCCTGCCCCTCCTCCCATCTAGCCTCAACCTCCCACACCCACCCGGTCTCCCTTTCCAACCACCACGTAATATATACATACCTCTTCCTACTACCCAGCCGGTATCTATATCTAACCGAATTGAATGGCGTCAACGCCACCGCACTGTTCAATCACAGCAACGACTAAGCATTATCAAAACCACCCCTATCCACACAACCAGTTAAAAAACCACCGTCAAACCCACAACCAAAACCCCCACCAAAGATGGACTTCTAATCAAAGAGTCTCTCTTGCCAAACCCCCTCTTCCTCCTTCTCGCAATGCACCAAAACCCGCCGCCACCACCACCACCACCACCACCCAACACCCCCAAATCCACCCCACCTTCTCTTCCTTTCAACCCCCCAAATCCGAACTTGTCTCCGATTTCCCAGGTCGCCGCTCCACCCGCTTCGTTTCTAAGCTCCACTTCGGGCGCCCCAGAACAACCATGGGCACTCGCCACACCTCAGTCGCCCAAGAAGCTCTCCAGAACGTAATTGAGTATGGGAAAGACGAGAGGGCCCTTGAAAATGTGCTGCTTAATTTCGAGTCTCGTCTTTCTGGGTCGGATGATTATGTTTTCTTGCTTCGGGAGCTTGGTAATCGAGGAGACTGTAAAAAAGCCATTTGTTGCTTTGAATTTGCAGTGAAAAGGGAGAGGAAGAAGAATGAACAAGGTAAGTTGGCGAGTGCCATGATTAGTACTCTTGGTAGGTTAGGTAAAGTAGAGATGGCTAAGACCGTTTTTAAGGCTGCTCTTACTGAAGGCTATGGTAATACTGTTTATGCTTTCTCTGCTATAATCAGTGCTTATGGTAGAAGCGGTTATTGTAATGAGGCTATCAAGATTTTTTATTCGATGAAAGATTACGGATTGAAGCCCAATTTGGTTACTTATAATGCTGTTATTGATGGGTGTGGGAAAGGGGGTGTGGAGTTTAAGCGAGTATTGGAGATTTTCGACGAGATGTTGAGAAATGGAATGCAGCCAGATCGAATTACGTTCAACTCGCTTCTTGCTGTGTGTAGTAAAGGAGGGTTGTGGGAAGCGGCGAGGAGCTTGTCTTGTGAGATGGTGAATAGAGGGATTGATCAAGATATTTTTACTTATAATACGCTTCTGGATGCTGTTTGTAAAGGTGGGCAACTTGACATGGCTTTTGAGATCATGTCTGAGATGCCCGCCAAAAATATATTGCCTAATGTCGTGACTTATAGTACCATGATTGATGGATATGCTAAGGCTGGTAGATTAGATGATGCGCGCAATTTGTTTAACGAAATGAAGTTTCTGGGTATAAGTTTGGATAGAGTTTCTTATAACACCTTGCTTTCTATTTATGCTAAGCTTGGTAGGTTTGAGGAAGCTATGGATGTTTGCAGGGAGATGGAAAATTCTGGGATTAGGAAAGATGTTGTGACTTATAATGCGCTTTTGGGTGGGTATGGGAAACAATACAAGTATGACGTGGTTAGAAAAGTGTTTGAAGAGATGAAAGCCAGGCATGTATCACCCAATCTATTAACTTACTCAACTTTGATTGATGTGTATTCAAAAGGTGGTTTGTATAGGGAAGCAATGGATGTTTTTAGGGAGTTTAAGAAGGCTGGGTTGAAGGCTGATGTTGTTCTTTATAGTGCATTGATAGATGCCTTGTGCAAGAATGGGTTGGTGGAGTCTGCTGTGTCTTTGCTTGATGAGATGACCAAGGAGGGAATTAGGCCTAATGTGGTCACTTACAATTCCATTATAGATGCATTTGGCCGGCCAGCAACCACAGAATCTGTGGTTGATGATGCTGGCCAGACCAGTGAGTTGCAAATTGATTCTCTATCTTCAAGTGCTGTTGAGAAGGCCACTAAAAGTCTGGTGGCTGACAGGGAGGACAACCGGATCATAAAGATTTTTGGGCAGCTTGCTGCTGAAAAGGCAGGTCAAGCAAAGAACAGTGGCGGGCAGGAAATGATGTGCATTTTGGGAGTCTTTCACAAGATGCACGAGCTGGAAATCAAGCCAAATGTGGTCACATTTTCAGCCATTTTGAATGCTTGCAGGTAATTTTTGTTGTGCTGTTATTTCCTTTTTATTTGTTTAACAAAATCGAGGATGTTGTCCTTAAAGGGATTTTTTTAATTAATGTGAACACAGCATGTTTTGAACCTGTCTCTTTGGGATAGCCACACATGAATGAGGATACTTAAAAGATGTTGAAATTTATCATTAGACAAAGGATAATTGTATATACTGCTCATTCTACCATAACTGAAAAGGTAGGGTGTTGTTGACGAGATAATTCAAAACTGCATAATCATACATGGATTGTGAAAAATCTCACAAGGCCCCCGGGATTGTGGAACATGTGTGCAATTTATTTTGCTCTTTGTTCATTCATACCTCAGTAATCGTTCATCTTCAGCAAAAATAGATCAAGCAGATGAGACTGTGCCAGTATTTCTTTCCAGTAAAGATGAGCAGAATTGCGAGTTTTCTGTTTTGGACTTTTGATAAAATTCCTTGTCCTTCTTATGTGCTAGTGTGATGTATTAGTTCAGTTTATTGTTCGATTTCAGGGTGAGAAAACATGTTTGTCCATGTTTGATCTTATACGTGCATGTTCGTCTATGCATGCATGTTTGCATGTATACATAAAGGAGATTCAGCTTCAAATAAAACATGGTTTAAATTCATTTTTATATTCTCTTGATACAGTCGTTGCAATTCCTTTGAAGAGGCTTCAATGTTACTGGAGGAGCTCCGGTTATTTGATAACCAGGTTTATGGCGTGGCCCATGGACTTCTTATGGGTTATAGAGAAAATGTTTGGGAGCAAGCACAATCTCTCTTTGATGAAGTAAAATTGATGGACTCTTCGACAGCATCTGCCTTTTACAATGCCTTGACTGACATGTTATGGCACTTCGGTCAGGTCAGTTTGAGCCATAGCTATTACTGATTAAAAGTATATATTTTGTGGTTACACATTTATATAACTGGATTAGTTCTGAATGCACAACACTATTTCTTTTCTCAGAAAAGGGGTGCACAACTGGTTGTGCTTGAAGGGAAACGTCGCCAAGTGTGGGAGAATGTGTGGTCTGAGTCTTGCTTAGATTTGCATCTAATGTCTTCTGGGGCTGCTCGGGCAATGGTGCATGCATGGTTGCTGAATGTACGTGCTATTGTGTTTGAGGGTCATGAGGTGCCAAAATTATTGAGGTATGCCATTGTATGTAGTTGTATTTGTTAACCAATACCATCTCTTTTATTCAACCATTTCAAGAGAAAGTTCTGAACCCATAGTTGTTTCAGCATTTTGACTGGATGGGGCAAACACAGCAAAGTAGTTGGTGACAGTACGCTAAGGCGAGCTGTTGAGGCCCTTCTCATGGGCATGGGTGCACCCTTTAGGTCAGCCAAATGCAACTTAGGTCGACTTATATCAACAGGATCTGTTGTTGCTTCCTGGTTAAGAGAATCTGGAACGCTAAAAGTTCTTGTACTTCATGATGACAGAACGCATCAAGAAAATTTGAGGTTTGGTCAAATCTCTAATTTGCAAATGCTTCAATTGTAGCTAATTGGATCGTGTTGTGCATTTTGTCTCCCCTTTGTAAGTTATTGAAATAGAGATACAGTTGCTTGTGTGTGTGTGTGTTGAATGGATGCGGAGCTAAACATTAGAAGTTTCTCAAGTCGCGTGGGAGAATGTGTTCATTTTGCCATTTTAAGTTCACAAAAAGAACGAGGCTTGAGGGTTATCTTGTTTGATTTTTGTGACGGCCATGGACTGTAAAAAGAAAGTGGCGTTTCTTTTCATCTAAGGACAAGATTTTAAGGCATATATGATAAAATCTTGAGTTGATATGATTTTACGAGTCATATAATGTTAAATAGTCGGTAAAATCGTTTTGGTTTTGTTTTTACATTTTCAGTTGAAATATAAAATTCTCACCAAACTCACCCCCTAGCCCTCTGCATCATAAGTCATACCCTAGAATCTCTTTCTCTCTGTCATTCCAACAACCACCTATATAAAACAACCCAAAATCAGATTGATCCACAAGCTGTCGTCTCTTCCATGATGACCTGATGATCCATAGCCGCCACCAGCAGCAACAATATACTCAGGGAAAGGAGGAAGGAGGAAGTTTGGTATACTAATAAGGTTTGAATCTTTTTCAGTACCATGGAGATTGAAACTTTTACTCTTTTTTTCTTGTTTTGTTGAGATGTGTATATAATGGGAACTACCCATTGGGTAGCATTAATGGTAGTTTACCTAGGAATTGGATTTAAAGTGTGGAAAGTTGGTATACACTATACCTAGTGCTTTTTGCAACATGAATATGATAGGAGGGGAATTTATATTTTTGTTTTTGAAAAAATTATGTTTGCTTGAATGCAAATGAAACCAATTTCATTCATTCAATATAACAATTTTTGCAGGAATCAGTAATCTTGATTCATTCATGGGTTTTGCTTGTAGATTATTTTTTAAATTAGGTAATTGTTAGTTAATGAAAATTTATAGACATGAATAATTGTATTGTATTTTTAAGTTACTGAAATGATGTATGAATTTTTATTTGAACCATGTATTTTTAGGTGCTTGAATTATGTATGAAAAAAAAACTTTCTTATGATTTTATGATTTTACGATCTGTTTTAACAATCTGAATTTATATTGTATTTTTTGTATCATGTTATGTGTTTTTGACAACTTTGAATAGATGACATGCTTATGGGACAATGACAAATTTTCTTGTGTGCATATTGAATAAGTTATAGTAACAGCATGCATGTCCTTAGATTTAATAAAGTTTTTACTCGGAGGTTATTTTTCATAGATTATTTTTTATTTAATTATACAATAATAAAATGCATGATATTTTTTTTTTCTATATGAAACAACAATTTTTTTAGAAGTAAAAAAACCATGATAGGAACATGGGACTGAGATACTAAAAGTAATTTATTGATAACAAATAGTGAAATTATATTATTTTATGTTTGAGTTTAATTAAAAAACAGATCATCGATTAAAAAAGAAGAAGGTGAAATTGTATTATTTTTTAAATTGAGGGACGAACAAATCATTAAACCAAAAAAAAGAAAAAGAAAAACAAATAAGAGTCCAAATATTGTGGATTAACTCGTTAAGCCTGCTAGTTGGATAATAGACTTAATTGGGTTCATTGATTTGTTCTATCAATTTTTTTTTTAAATCAAATATAACTAAAAAAAAAACCAAAATGAGCCTAGTCGTGTGGGTCTAGTATTAAAAGAAGCAGCCCAGACACGTGGGCCTTCTAGCTGAGTTCACGTGCTTGGGTCTGTTTTATTTTTTTTAAAGAGGCAAATGATTCATTATCTTTTTTTTTTTATAAAAAAAAGTAGCAAATGACACGCCTTCTGCTTTCTGTAGATTCCAGCAACTAGGGCCCGTCAGACAATTATGGGTTATCGATGAAAAACCAATCTTCAACATATTTTTTTACCCAAACACCCAGAAAATATCCAAAATATTGTGAGAAACCTATTCATGGCCATAAAAACCTAAAAAACAATTCAAAAAATCAAAATCAACTTGAAGCCAAAATTATTTCCATGGTCAAATCTACCATCTTCCTTGATGAAATGGAACTCATTGACATAAAAATTCACTATTCTTGCTATCAGAATTGTTGACAACGATAAATTTCTCTCTCTACTTCAGAACCCTGCGAGTCTCTCTCTCATCTAAAATTGAAAGACTGAAAAATAAGAGAAATAATAGAATTAAATTTCAGAAAACTAAAGGGACCAGTTACCTAATAGTTAAAAAAAATAAAGGACTAAAATGTACTTTTCAAATGAAATTTTATAACACCATCTATTTTATTTGTCCTTTGCACTTTAGTTCTTTGTCTTTCAATTTAACTCTTTTTTTCAAAAAAATATGTAATTGGGTGGTGATTTGGGTTTAAAAGTGCTGAACTGTGAAAAAAAAAATATTTCGAGAATCAATTTAATATTTTTTTGAAAATTTTATTATTCTAACCCAAAATGAGAGAATAAACAGTGAAAAAGTTCTATAATCTCAGTCAATATTGCCATTATGTTTTTGTCTCTTGATTTGCTTCAAGAGGCTGTACCACTATTATGTTTTGCTCTCTTGATTTGCTTCAAGAGGCTGTTTGTACAGAATCCAAGAAGTCTCTTCAGGCTCGAGTAGTTGGAAGAATTGATAACGTGACCTATTTTTGTATTTTAGCATTAATTTCAAACTGTTAAAGAAAAGTGAAAACTAGATTATGCGGCCATGAGTGTGTTAAACTAGAATAATTAATAAAAAATTAGAATAAGAAATTGACCCAATAAAAAATAAATCTTACTATTTCTTCTAGAATGGATTGATTGTTTGGGTTTTTTTATCTTTGTTTTTTTTGCATAGCCATAAATTTTTTCTTTACATTCAAATCCTTTCATAATTGTTTTTTAGAATTGGCTTTATAGTTTGCTTTAATTAACTTTTTATTGGGTTTTTGTTATGTCGGGTTAACATCCCGATATGAGGTTGATGATCGAATTGCAAGAATTAGTTAGGATTTTTTGTTTGTCAAATGATTATAAATATAGGGATTGAAGTTGACTTTGGAACAAATAAGAGAAGAAAGACAGAAAAGAAAAAATGGTTGTTGGAGACATAATGAGCGTGTATAGATTACACGTGTTGCCTTAGAAGAAAAGTAAAATTGTTAAGAGAGAAAAAAAAGTTACAAAACTAATTACGTGGTCATCTACACCTGAAAATAATTGCATGACTATTGATTTTTTTTATTAACGTGGGTATCCGGGCCAGCTTGCACGTACCTCGACTAATCTCATGAGTTGTGAAGTTAACAACCATGTAAGCCTCCAGTGACCCTGAGGTTTGTGGAACTCGAACTGGTGACCTCTAGGGAGCAAACCTATGGCCTGATCAGTTGAGCTACACCCCTCAGGGTTAATGATTCCTTGCGTGTATTAGTGGTGGTTGCTCTTGTGTCACTATTATAGAACCCATACTGACCTGATAAATCAACTTGGTACGTGGTCAACTCGAGGCCTGAACAGGTTTGGATTGAAAAAAAATAGGGCCATGTATTGACCCTGTAAAAAACTAGATCGACTAGTGAACTAGTCAACCCGAGATAAAATTCGATCAAAACTCGAGTTTTTGTATTTTTTTAAACTAAGACTTTTCTGACCTGTAAAATTCAGCTTCTTTGCTACTTTCCTATTAGCGACAATAACCGAATCAACAACAACATTTTTAATGAAAATCTCAACTGGGTTTTTTTTTAAAATAAATTTTTGTAACTAATTCATTAGAGGTCAAGTTAAAATCTTAACCTGAGAAGAAGGTTAATGACATAAACCTTAACTAAGAAGGTTCTTTAAAGGTAATATATATATATATATATATATATATATATATATATATATATATATATATATATATTAAAGGACATAATCCATAAAGAAAAGGATTTATTGTTGTTTTTCTTTTGTATAGCCATAATTTTTTCTTTTCACTTAAGTCCTTTCACAATTGTTTTTTAGAGTTGGTTTATATTTTGCTAAAACTAACTTATTATTGGTTTTCACTGTGCCAGATTAACATCCCGATGTTGGGTTGACACTTGATTTGCAAGAATTAGTTTGGATTTTTTGTTTGACAAATGATTAGAAATATAAGGACTAAAATTGACATTGGGAGAAAGAAAAGAAGAAAAAAAGGAAAAAGAGAAAATGGTTGTTGGAGGCACAACAAACGTTTCTATATTACACGCGTTGCCTGAGGAGAAAAGTCATGCCTTCAATAGAATAAAAAGTCACGAAACTAATTACATGGTCATCTACACTTAAAAAAGATTGAATGGCTATTGCTTTTTTTTTTATTATTATTAACATGGGTGTCCGGGTCAACTTGCATGCACCTCGACTAATTCCATGGGTCCTGAAGTTAATGATCATGTAAGCCTCTAGTGGCCCTGAGGTTTGTGAGATTCGAACTGGTGACCTCTAAGGAGCAAACTTAAGGCCTGACTAGTTGAGCTATATCCCTTAGGATTCCCAACCAATAGCTCATTGCTCTACAAAGAGGTGAGACAAACAAATCTTTTCACTACTCTAGCTCTATTCCTAGGCCTTTTAGAACGAAACAAATGTTGGAATAATGTTCATAAAATTGCCTCTATTAGTGGACATGAATTCGAGAAGATGAAGGAGAAAGCCTATGACAGCTTCAGGTTGGACTTTGCAGGAAGTAGAGAGCAAATTAATGATAAATGTGAAAAGATGTACATTCAAACCCGAATGATAGAATATGCAGAAGAGCTATGGGGATTACTAAAGAAAGAAAACATTGATTATAGATAGGTAATGTGAGTTGTTGTAATTTTTGGCTAAAAATTCTTTTCTTTATTTTATGAAGGAAGGGGATGTATTATTATGGAATTTGCAAACAAGATTTATTATTTGTTAAGAAATCATGGTATGTAAAACATATATGCATGAGTCAAATTCTATGATCTCTATTGAATGGATATTATAATTTCTTTAGAATTTGTTAGTTTCAAGCACACTTTATGTTAGTGAGTTTATGATACCTATGTTTTGGGCACAATAAAATGAGTACAATTACCTTTAGAAGTAAAGAACTTAAAACTTGCATCAATGTGATTTTTAGTCTTTTCATCCTTATTTCTTTCATTAATATCAAGTGGAGTAAGGAATATGGTCTTTTAACATGTGAAAAAAATAAAAAAAAATTGTTGGTGTATGTAGCACATGAGCCAACAAGTTGGGGGTTCTTGCGCCCTTCGACAAACTTATTTATTTGTAACTTACTTATTTTTATAAGGGTAAAAAATTGGGTTATGACAGTGATAACAATTATAATTCAAAAAATAAAAAGTGTAACTTACTTATTTGTATAGGTTAAAAGAGAATATTATACAACAAACTTCAAACCAACTTCTACATGGTTTACTTATGAATATGAAACAATAATTTTGAAAGTGACATTGCAACTACTCTTAAAACTCAAATTTATATACAAATGGATGCATGAGTAAATATAGTTGAATATCAGTTTTTGAAATTATCAAACTAACTTTTAAAGTTTACTATTTTCACCTAAAGTTCTTCTCGAACACTCCTCAAATGCAATAACACTAGAAATTCTACAATTCTAACCATTAAAATGTTAGGTAATCAAGTTCTTATACACACACAATAATAAGACAATTACATTAATGTTACAACAACTATATTAAGGAAATTGAAATCGTAGTGCACACAATGAAAGATTGGCTTAACTATAACAAAGAAAAATTAACGCAACAGCTACAACATATTCACAATGCAATGCGATAACTATGATTTACTCCAGCCATGGCTCTCTTATTAAAAGTATACAGTAAACAACAACACTATGTTTTATCCAAACTATTTTTTTTATAAAAGAATTAACATTAAGATATGGTTTATAAAGCATATCAAACATACATTAATACCTAATGTTATCAGCATAATAAAGACATTGTAATCACTTATTGCACAAATACATGATTCAAATATCATAGTTAAAACACACATTGTACAAGCAAATGAGAAATATATGTACATAGAAACAACTCATATTATGTAATAAAAGTCAGTTCTAACATTATCTAAGAAAAATACAATGACATAAGTAAGTTAAAAAGACAGAACTACACCTCTTGGTCTAACTCTTTGATCTTCATTCAAAATTCATTTTAGTTAAGAGAACTTTTTATCAATATCTTTCATTGATGATCATATCTTCTTTTTGCTTCTTATACAAAAACATCAGTAGCAAAAATGTGCAATTCACTACCAATGTGAACTCCATCTATGGAGTGAACCTTTTTCATCACCTTTTGATGCTATACCCTTTTCTTATCCTTAAAAGTGGATGTGCAATCACTTTTTGTTGAAACGTTATCAACCAGTCGATCCTAACATAAAAATAATTGTGCTCCCATTTCAAAACCCTTTATTTTCCACCTTGAGGTTTAAGATATTGTGTTTCTCTTCTCTTGCCAATACTATGGTTGTTACTGCTATTTGCAACATTAAAACAAGCTACCATGTTACTCACATCATCAACAAAATTAGAAATATTATTCTCCTCTAAATCACCAGTTCTTTATCTAGATTGATATCATCATTATTAGTGCTCGACAATCCATAATCTCCACCATCTTCATCAAACAACATTCATTGAGAGGGAGCCCAAACAAATTGTTTAGTAGCCATAATGTTACTAAACATTAAGTCATATTTTCCACACAATGATGGCTCAATAATAGCATACCTAAACTTTCTTGCTCCTCTGATTTTCTACGTAAGAAAAATTAAATATAATTAATGAAACTTAATGTATTAATGAAATACTTTAACACAACAAATGAAATTGAAAAGATGAAGATGCTAACAACTGACCTAGATTTTTGTTTTCCACCGCTCATCAGTTGCAGAAATAGACTCTAAATTCACTAATCCAACCAACTTTAGTTTTAGATATTAATTTTTTCATATCCTCCAATACTTTTTTATTCCATCCCATTTTTTCTACAATTGTGATTTGGTGAAAGCATGCTCAGTCTACTCTTTGAAGGCAATTATCATAAATTTTCATCCAACTTTGTCAAAATAAGTGTTTGGTATCATGCCTTTCTTAATAGTTTTGATGCAAATATCATAGAAAATGTGTAACATTTCTCTAGTCCAAGAAGCTTTATCTTGACTTCAAGAACCTTTCATTGCTTTGTTTGATAAACTACTTCTAAACATACAATTAAGCAGTTAATATCATAAGTGTAATCTAATCATTAACTAGAAGAGTAAACAATGTTTGATTGTATTGTATAATTTAGACTTTGTGAAGTACGGATTATTATTGACAATAGTTCTATTTTTGAATACAATGCCTAATAAAGAGATAAATAGTATGAATAAAAAAAATCTATTTATACAACAATGGAATAATAATGAATGTTTTGTTGATTTACATAATAATTTCAAAGTAAATAAGAAGTATTAAGAATTAAAATAATCTATTATAATAGCCTATGTTCTTGATCCTAGTTTCATTAGTTTTTTACTTCATAATACAAAAATTCAATTATTGTTAAATATAATTAAGGTTGTTAATAGAGGAGATGTAGTTTAGTATTGTCAAATCATTAAAAGACACAATAATATAATAAATAGGGGAAAGGCTCACACAAATTAGCACAATAGATTAAAAAAGCAGTACGCTAAAGACAACCAAATATATTGCAGTCTAAGCATAAAAAAGAGAAACACCAGTAATGAACATATAGTTCCTCCAAAGAGCATGAAATAAGCCTATAACAAGTAGGGAAATGTCATCTGAAATTATCACTAGAAAAGCATTTGAGATTGAAACAATCAAGAACTACATCTAGCTTTAGCAAACACAAAGAAAGAATATCATTATTAGAGAATAGAATCTAAGGTAAACAAGCCTAAAAACCTAAAGTAAACCAAGCAATCAAGAACACCATATGATTGAATTCATTAAAAAATATAACTATGAATTAAGGATCCATGAAGAAAAAAATTGATCACTCGTCTGACAATCCCTTATCTATTGTTTCTATTCACTCTTTGGGTTCTTCTTCTTCTTACTTTACCATAGAAAAAAAGGGAGCAACTTTCGTTCATGCAATCACATAAATTAAAAGTTTAAAGGATAAATACAATGTAACTAACACACATGCATAAAAACCAAAAAATATAATAAATTTTTATTGTTGATTTTAAAGAGATAGAAAAAGATGATAGATCTTTGATTTTTATTGTGAAGAAATTGTTAAGAAGAAGATGATCATTTCAGCATGAGAAACAATAACTAAACATCTGAGATAAGTGAAATAAAAAAGGCAAAAATTACTTCACAATGTTTACTTACCAAGATCTATTGACATAAATGACAATGTAATTGATAGGTTTGTCTAACACAAGAGAAGAAGAGAAAAGTGAAGCAAATTTAATGAAAAACATACGAGGGTTATTAGAAAAAGATGAGGCTAATTTGATCTAGTTTTTTAACAATGGTTTTTTCTCACTCTTTTTTTTCTTTTGCCAAAGTTTTTGGTTGGTAGAGAATAAACTGAAGTTTGATCTCAAGATTTCATTCTACACACTAAAATAGAAGAAACATGATAGACAAATCTGATGGCCTTAGGACTTCAAATAGATACAATAGAGAAAACAAGGGTTCTTGGGAAGAATATGAGGGTATTTTATTCTGTCTCCTATCACAACAGTTCTTTCACTTTTTTTTTTCAATAGTTGTTGGTAGAGAGAGGAATAATTGAGGCATGACCTTAGGAAAAGCTGAAGCAAGATGCTTCATGTGAAACTATGGTTCGACCTTAATGGGTCATACACTCTAAAATTGTGTTTTAGTTGGAACCAAATAATTAATTTTGGTGGTTTGGAGGAAACATAACAACTGTCACACTACCAAACACAATCTCTGTATAACACTTGTAAACCAAATGGCCAATGAACATGATACTAATTAAACAAATGATTTGTTAATATAGGGAACTTAAGTTTATTTTTTCCTTTTGGTTTATACACGAGAATGGGCTTACAAGTAGGGGAGGCAATGAGTACCCATAAGTCGAATTTCTTGATATCCATACCCTATTCATTACCCATCGAATAAAAAATTTAGATATTCATAAATTATCAATTGAGTTTTGGGTATCTATATGAGTATCTATTATTTGACTATTATTTATGAATCAACAAAAAATAAAATGGTGTACGCACATATCAAACATAGAGTGAAACACTAACTTACAATTTACACACACACAGATCTTCAATGATAAATTTATTTTTGTTTATTACAATAAAAAGGCGTAAAATGCAATGATAAATGTTAAGTTTTTCTAATAAAAGATTTCTTGCTATGGAAAACAATCAACATCTAATATATGAAGGAAGCTAGAATTACTCTTTAAAAGAGGCAAACAACATTTTGAACTAACTATTTACATAAAAATATACACAGTCAAATTCAACAATGAGTATCAAGAATTAATACATAAACATGAAATTGAAATACAGGTATTAAAATACGATAATTATAAGAAATTAAAATATAAAACTACTTTTAAAATAAAACTTGAAATCTTTGATATTATATAGACAAATAAATACATTGGCACACACCGAGATTGATTGAATCTTTGACTTATTCGAGTTTTATTAATAAACAATCTCTCACGTTAATGGCAAAAATCTTTGATATCTATCTCCCCGCCGAATCTTTCAACTTCAATTATTGGATAATATCTCCTGTGGTCGTTGCGTACTTCAAACGACATCGTCTCCTCGATTGATCCAGCTTCAGGGATTGGATGGTCACCCGTTCCAATCATGGTTTTGTCCTTGCTCGTGTCCCTCCTAGGCCATTTATTTAAATGCTCATAGTAAATCACTCATTGTAAATCATCTCTACTTGGGATTTTCTGAAGGTTGCCGTAAATCAGCAATCCAAGAGAAGTCAACTATAGTTCTGCAACTTAATTCTCGATATAAACAGAGAAGAGGGACGGACGGACGGACAAATAGCAGTATCAGACATGGCAACCTTAGAAGAGAAGCAAGTGATGGTTGTTGGGATTGATGATAGCCAGCACAGTACATACGCTTTAGAGTGGACATTTGATCACTTCTTCACTCCCCCTCTGGCTTCCAATTCACCTTTCAAGGTCGTTGTTGTCCATGCCAAAACTCCCGCTACCTCCGTCGTCGCCAGTCTCGCTGAACCTGGTACCTATTTGTTTTCCGCTTTATTAATTCTGTACGTATCCTCAGCTTTCTCCTCTTCTCTCTCCACTTCTATAGCAGTGTAGCATGTGCGTCTTTTAGTCGTTCTTCTTTGTTTTCAGGGATTGCTGAAGTTTTGCCACAAGTGAAATCGGACTTGAAGAAGATAGCTGCAAGAGACATCGAAAAGGCTAAGGAAATTTGCATCATTAAATCGGTACTCACAATCTCTTGTAATCAATTCATTCCTTAATTACTTAAAATCATTCATATAATTAATAAATATTCAACGTTCTGTCTGATATATACTAGACGCGTCGTCCTTGCAAAAGAAACAAAAACGAATTTGCAATCGTTATTTTTTTTGTTAATTAATACTATGACTATATCTAATCTAATGGGGGCAATGCGTGTTTTATTGTTATGACCTCGATCGTTCCTCTTGTAACCACTGTTAAAATCTTGAAAGAAATTTAGCGTGATTAACGAAAAACACTAGTGCTTAAATAAGCTCCAGTGCATTGTAAGATGATGCTTTCCGGTCCCAAAGAGAAAGAGAGAAATGGGGGCTAATTTGTTCTTCCCGTTGCCTTCGCTCTTAGTGAAAGCAGATGATGAATTGACCGGGTCATTCATCTGACATCTAGCAAATGAACATTGAACTAAATGAGTGGATTTTGCGTTGGCTGTTTTCCTGATCATTTCAGCTTCTCTGCAGGTGAGTGATGTGATCTTTGAAGTGGTGGAAGGTGATCCTAGAAATGTTCTTTGCGAGGCTGTAGAGAAGCACCATGCTTCAGTGCTCGTTGTAGGAAGTCATGGTTATGGAGCTATTAAAAGGTATTTGATTTTATCTTCTCTTTTTGCCCCCCCAATGACCCAATGTATCTTATTTTGTTTTCAAATCTAGTACATTAATGTAGTTAGATCCACTGGACTCCTGTTAGATATCCAGTAAATACTGTTGAAAGGCTCTTAGGAAGCTCCACGACAGCTACTTCGCAGTTTACGCATGGTTGCATAATGTCCAAATCACTTAGTTATCTGCAGAAAGTTCGTGCTCACAGGTTTTCACATTTCTCTTGCAGGGCAGTTTTAGGTAGCGTGAGTGACTATTGCGTTCATAATGCTCGCTGCACTGTGATGATAGTGAAGAGGCCTAAGATGCCTTGACTGCTTCTGAGTTGACAATATTATTGAAAAACATGTAATATATTCCTGTCGTCAAAAAAACATGATGGAATCTACAGTCATTTCCAGATCCGAGCAATTCTCATGCTGCATAGAATTGTGATAGGAGTATTTTGTGTACTCTAGTGCTAGAACTTGCTATGTATCCATGTTTACTTGTAGAAAACAAACCCGCACCACCATCTTCAAGTTCTTGATAATTGATTCTTGGATTGATTACAACATCTATATGATTATTATCAGTGTTGCCCTTTACCGATAACAGCAAAAAATTACTTACCTGTTGAAACTAGTGTTTTCATGCCCGGAATTTATCTCATCGAGAATCTTTTTTTATTATCAGAATCCAATAATTTTTTCTTCTCTTTCATACCGGTGATAAAAAAAAAAATTTTGAATCAAAATTAAATGTTTTAAATTGATAGGAACTAAAAATTTATAATTTAAAAATTTATAGGACCAAAGTGTGTGATTAACTCCAAATTTAGAAAAAAAAAAAATTTTATCCTAGTTTTCTATCTTTGAATCTTTCTCTACCTTAGTAATAATATGTTTTAATTGGATATTAATTTGAACTTATAAAATTAAAAAAAAAGGGACAAATCCTTGGTGTATAGTATTAAACAATATTTTCCCAAGTTTTTTTAATTAGAGTACGTAGTTCTTAATATAATAATAATATAATAACAATAATATATAATCAGAAACTTGGCAGGGCGAAACTTCGGTTTACAGCTTGCAGCTCGCATCTCTTCCTGCATCATTCTAGAAAATTCCGTAACCAACAACGTCCCACTAAAATTCACTTCTCTTGGCAAAAGATAAGCATAACCCAAACGTCTTTCTCGACTAATATTTTATGTTATATAATGTTACAGTGTGCTGCGAATCTGCCTTTATTCTATCGGACAAAAACTTTAAAATATCAGCTTTATCACTAAATGATTTTTTATATCAATTTTATCTTTAAAATTATATAAATTCTCAAATTAAATCTATTTTTAAAATTTTCCATCCCTATTTCCATCTAAATTATATCTTTTTTTTAAAGAAAAACAATGTCATCATGTAAGAAATTTAATGTTTTTTATTGAGTCGTTCTAACATAAGTCTTTATTGAGAAATAAAAATACTATAGTGGTAAAATTGATATAAAAAAAATATTTTAACACAAAATTAAGACAAGCACAATTGCTGGGGATATGTTTGAGATTTTCCATCCCTGTTTTTTTTTTGGTTAACCTAAAAACATTAACAAATCTCTCACCAAGCTCAAATGACTATAAAGATCATATACAGAGAAGAACATACAAATCTTAATGGATAGTGACTTGAACAAGAATGAATCTCTCCATTTTTGCTTGAAGCTCATAAAAAATTTAATTTTCTCTCAAAATTATCTCTAATATATACGGTGGCTGCACATCTAAAATGACTGATCATCTCACTCTATTAACAAAAAAAAAAAAAAAGTTGAAGGTCAGTTTCACTGTTCATATGAACAGTGAAACACCAGCCGAGTTATGCCTCCCTCAGCTAACTAGCATAAAGTTAACCATTTATTCTTTTACTTCTAGAATCTCCAAGACTAACCCAGTCCACCGCCACCCCTGCAAAAAACTAAGCACTGCGCCGCCACCGTACCCCTACAAAAAACCAAGCTTTCAACCCCGTATAATTGGTGATCCCTCTCGAGTCATCTTCCACATTAATCGATCCACGCATCTCAGTACCACCCACCAATAATGTATTTTTATATATCAAAGCCCATGAGTCCTGTTTAAAAACTACACCTACAAGTCAAATAAACATAATGTAAGGTGTAATCTCACCTGGAACTTTCCAGGTCTCTAATGCCAAACAGTTGTCACCATCATTTTTTAGCAGTCCAATCCACAAAGATTAATCTGGAGTATATATTCTATCAGCCTCAGAGGCACTGCTACTTTACTTTACCCTACAACACTGCTTTAAGAAATTGCTGGTAAATTACTTCGCATGCATGTGCCATGCATACAGAGATTTAATTCTCCTCTGGGTTTCTATTCGGACTTTACATTCCTTCAAATGTTTCAGAATCTAACAACTACTTCAAAGCCACTACCCGAATGGAACACATTCTCTTTTGTTGTTTCATGTAAAATGTTTCTCAAATCTCATCACTAATATTTACAAGGGAGAAAATAAAAAGCAGAATATCAAATCTCATCACTAATATTTACAAGGGAGAAAATGAAAAGCAGAATAAAGTAGAAAAAACCAACCATCACCTGCACGCGTCCAATCTTCTTATCTGGACTACTGTTTACAAACATAACTCTATGTTTCAATTTATATACTTGTTAACTGTATATTAAGTTGGGAAAAGACATCAATATAACAAAACTCACAATCCATAAATTCCAATTCTTTTTTCTTTTTGTGCAATTAAAATGAGGGTCAACCAATCAACAAACTAAGTAATCAATCATAATAAATCAACACAAAGATTGGAAAACCCTGATGAGAGAAAAAACTACGAGACCATAGTCCACCTAAAAATTTTCGATATCATGGGTACACAAGTGTTCTTTCTTGGTTAAAACTAAAATCTACAACATAAATCATCAATAACAACATATTATTAGAATACATCAACAATAAAGAGAAACAATCGAGAAGAATCTCACAAAACTGACAACCACGCTTCTGTGAAGAACAAACCAACTTAGACACCTCCGATCTTTAATCAAACCGTAAGATTTAGGTGTTCAAAATATCATGTCAAAACTTCTTCTTGAGCCAACGGTCAATTAACTACTTATCAAAGTTTTAATCAAGTTGCCATGCTCTCTCCTTCTCTTTGTATATGGTATTCACTAACTTGAAAATAAATCAAAATTGACTTTTTATGCCTAGTCATCTATATGGCCTAAAAGGCTTTAAGCATTTGTCCCTTTTTTCCTTCGTTTACATGTGTTATGCCTTAAAGCCCTAAAGCAGGAGTGATCAAATCCAACAATTCCCTTCCTCCCAACTTATCTAGAAGGCTCCACCAAGTCTTCTTGCCTTTTATAAAACATAAATTTTTCTCTTGGTAAAGGCTTGATCATCATATCTGACACATTGTCATTAATATGAATCTTTTCAAAAAAAAAAAAATGACTTCATCTCTTTAACATCTCGTCTCCATTGGTATCTAACCTCAACGTGTTTTGATTAAGAATGAAAAAAAGAATGCTTACTAAGATGGATTGCACTCTGACTGTCACCATGCAACACAAATTTCTCTTGCACTATGCCAAGATAAAGTAAGAACTTTTTCATTCATAGTAACTTTTTAACCCCTTCAGTAAAAGCATGTATTCATCTTTTATAGTGGATAATGCAATATATTTTGTAACCTCCATTGCCATGAAACTGCTCCCTTGCAAAGGTCATTAAATATCCTAATATGGACTTTTTAGAATCACCATTATCAACTATATCTGTATTTGTGTATCCATCAAGCACATGTTTACTATTTTCAAAACATAATATGAAAGTACATTTGAGATACTTGAATATCCATTTCATTGTTGACTAGTGTTCTTTATTAGGATTGAAAAGAAATCATTTGATCACACCAATAACATGAGTTATATTTGGCCTTGTATAAACCATAACATACATCAAGTAACCAATTGTTGATGCATAAAGAACCTTATTCATCTCATTTCTTTCTTTGTCACTTGAAGAACACTATTTAGAACTTACCATAAAATGGTTTACAAGTGGAGAACAAATAGCTTTTGTCTTGCTCATGTTGAATCTCTTAAGTACTATTTGAATATATCTCTTTTTAAGATGGTCAAATCTTCATATTATTCATGTCACGAGTAATGTTCTTGCTAAGAATTTATTTTGTCAGTTCTAAGTTTTTCATTGCAAAAGACATGCTTAACTCTTCCTTCAAACTCTAGATTTTCTTAACATTATGGCTAACAATTAGCATATCATCCATATATAGCAAGATAATAATGAAGTTACCATTATGAAACCTTTTTATAAACACACTAAGATCATAAGTTGCCCTACCATAACCATACTCCACCATGAAAGAATTAAACTTTTTGTACCACTGCATGTTGTCTTTGAGTTAGTTTTAACTTGTATAAATTCTTTTTCTTGTAAATTAGTTGTTTTTCCTTTCACTTCAAACCCTTCAAGCTACTCTATATAGATATGATTTATATAATTCTCTAACAATGAGCAATTTTTTTTTTTAAAATTTTCAACCTGAACACCCGTTTGTTTTTGAGTGCTCTGTTTCCTTTAGAAAGCTTCACTAACTTGAAGATGTGGTTCTCATGCAAGCATTTCATCTCTTCTTACATGGCTTTCATGTAACATAGCTTCATAAAAGCATTTTGGCTCTCTCTTATTAGTGACTAACACATACTCATAAGGAGAATATCTGGTGGAGACTTGGCGAGGTCTAGTGGACCTCCTTAATTGTGGCTCATTTAGAGCTTCTTGAATAACTTATTTAGGGTAACATAATTATCATCATCATTAACTGGTTTAGAATCATTAATTAATGGATCAAAAGGCAAACTGCCATTATCATCCTTTCAAGTTCCAATTCCTTTTCCTCTTTATGCAATTAAAAATAGGTTAAATCAATCAACAAACTAAGCAAGTGATCACAATAAATCAACAGCAATATTTTTTTTATGTGGAAAACCCCTATGTGAGGAAAAACCATTGGATGGTAGTCCACCTAAAAACTTCACTATCAATTATAATAAAGGGTACACAAATGTTATTCCTCAATTAAAACTAATAACTATAACATAAATCATCAAGAACAACATATTTTTAGATTACATCAAAATTAAAAAGAAAGAATTCTAAAGAATATCACAAAACTGAGGGTCATGATTCTATCAAGAGCAAACTAACATAGACACCTCCAATATTTGATCCAACTGTAAGATTTATCTGTCAAAACTTCAACTCGATCCAATAATAAATCAAGTATTTATTAAAGTTTCAAGAGAGATTGCTCAAGCTACCATCTTCTCTCTTTTTTTTCTTTATATGTGTCGGTCTCTTTTTTTTTTCTTTCTATGTGTCGGCCACTAACTCGAAAATAAGCCAAAATTGACTTTTTATATCTAGTAACCTATATTAACTAAAAGATTTTAAGCCTTATTTCTCTTTTTTTTTTTTTTTGATAACTATAGATGTCCGAGCCAGCTTACGTGCACCTCAACTAATCTCCTGAGGCCTTGAAGTTAACGACTATATAAACCTCCGGTGGCTATAAAATTTGTGACACTTGAACTAGTAATTTCTAAAAAACAAATTCAAAATCTGACTAGTTATACTATACCCCTCTTGTTCTTATTCTTTTTTTCTTAGATTATTTGGTTATGGCACGAAAGAGTGACCAAACCATAATGATTGCACTTTCTAATTCCGTGCAGTGATATGCTTGGAGCTCAAAGTTATGCATATTCTAGAGGATATATACTACCCTTTCGTAATTTCATTAACAAAAGTTTTCAGTAATTTTTCTTCCATATACAGTGCCTTATAAAACTCTATAAAATCCTCAATATAGTTATCCTCCATAACATTGTATTCTTCTTTTAGCTCTCTGTTTTTGGCTCTGTTTTCCTCTGCCATGGTTGCCCCAAATGATCCTTCTAGTCTGCCTCTTAGAATTTGTAAACCGGAAAGTCTAGACAAATACTTCGAATTGTTGGATGGGAAATTCAGTGTAAAAGGTTTTCCATTGCTTTCTGAAGTTCCAAGCAACGTGGTTTTTGCTCCCTTTTTGTCTATTTATAAATCCTCTGATGCTCCGCTTGCTCTGCTCCAACGTGTCCAAGCTCTGTCGCACAAGGGCGGATTCCTTGGGTTCCACAAAGAGGCTCCGTCAGATCGCTTAATGAACTCCATCGGTAAGTTTACTGGTAGGGAATTTTTGTCCATCTTTAGATTCAAAACTTGGTGGTCTACCATGTGGATGGGTAGCTCTGGGTCTGATTTGCAAATGGAAACCCAATGGGTTCTCCTTAATGTTCCCGAAATAAGGTCTTATGTCATAATCATACCTGTCATTGATGGGAGATTTAGGTCTGCTTTCCATCCTGGAACTGATGGTCATGTCATGATTTGTGCTGAGAGTGGTTCTACTAAGGTGACAGCATCATCTTTTGATGCTATCGCTTATGTTCATTTGTCTGAAAATCCTTACAATATCATGAAAGAGGCCTTTAGTGCACTTAGGGTCCACCTCAATACCTTCAAGCTTCTGGAAGAGAAAACTGTCCCTTCTCTTGTTGATAAATTTGGGTGGTGCACTTGGGATGCATTTTATTTAGCTGTAGAGCCTGCTGGTATATGGCATGGTGTGAATGATTTTGTCGAGGGTGGTGTCTCTCCGAGGTTTCTCATCATTGATGATGGCTGGCAAAGCATCAATACTGATGATGAGAATCCGAACGAGGATGCTAAAAACCTAGTTCTTGGTGGAACTCAAATGACTGCCAGGCTTCACAGGCTTGATGAATGTGACAAGTTTAGGAAGTACAAGGGAGGGTCTCTGTTGGGACCTAACCCTACTTCATTTGATCCAAAGAAGCCAAAGATGCTTATCTTAAAGGCAATTGAAATCGAGCATGCTGAGAATGATCGCGATAAGGCAATCCAATCTCGTGTAACTGACTTGTCTCCTTTTGAAACTAAAATTCAAAAGTTGAAACAAGAACTGGATGTTATTTTTGGTGGAGAAGAAAAGAGTGTTTCCAGTGGGAGTGGTGGAAGTCGTTCTTGCAAGGCTGAAAGTTATGGCATGAAAGCTTTCACGAGAGATTTGAGGACAAAGTTTAAGGGTTTGGACGATATTTATGTGTGGCATGCTCTCTGTGGTGCCTGGGGTGGTGTCAGGCCAGATTCTACTAATCTGAATTCAAAGATCATTTCTTGCAAACTGTCTCCTGGTCTGGATGGGACAATGGCTGATCTTGCTGTGGTTAAGATCGTTGAAGGTGGTATTGGTCTTGTTCACCCTGACCAAGCAGGCGATTTCTATGATTCTATGCACTCCTACCTTGCCGACGCTGGCATTACAGGAGTGAAAGTAGATGTCATTCATGTAAGACTTCTTTTCATAGATATCATCTATTTTGTTCTTTTCTGAGTATTTGGATATTCTATATTAGATTGACTTAATTGTTTTGTGTATCTAAGTCTCAATTGGCAAATGCAGAGCCTTGAGTATGTTTCTGAAGATTATGGAGGCCGTGTTGAGCTTGCAAAGGGCTACTACAAGGGCCTGTCAGATTCCCTGTCAAAGAATTTCAAAGGATCTGGACTCATTTCCAGCATGCAACAATGCAATGATTTCTTCTTCCTTGGAACAAAGCAGATATCCATGGGAAGAGTAGGCATGAAAGTCTAACCAAATGATCTCCTTTGTTCTTTTATATCCGCTAGAAAGTTGTTATTTTTACCATGGAGCTTGACACCTTTTTGCTACAGGTGATGACTTCTGGTTCCAGGATCCAAACGGAGATCCGATGGGAGTTTACTGGCTGCAAGGGGTCCATATGATCCATTGCGCCTACAACAGCATGTGGATTGGTCAGATTATAAAACCTGACTGGGATATGTTCCAATCTGACCATCTGTGCGCCAAATTTCATGCTGGATCAAGAGCTATTTGTGGAGGACCTGTATATGTGAGTGACTCGGTGGGTGGGCATGATTTTGAACTCCTCAAGAAACTTGTTTACCCTGATGGTACCATTCCCAAGTGCCAAGATTTTGCCCTGCCGACAAGGGACTGCCTCTTCAGGAACCCTTTATTTGACAAGAAAACAATTCTCAAGATTTGGAACTTCAACAAGGTATTCATTTATTTTGTCTACAAGGACTTGGATAAAACAATCTTTTATTATTTTGGATATATAGTGGCTGTCTATATATTTTTTATTTTTCTTGTAGTTTGTAAATAAATAAAAAAAATAAAAAATATTTATTTTATATTAAAAAAAACATTAATTAATGTTTATAAGTGTAAGTTTCAATTGTATAATAAATTAAGTGAAAATTATGATGGATTGACTTTTCTAGTGAGTTTTTTAATATTATTTTATGAATATTTATAATATTAAAAGATGAAACTTGGAATTTAATATGTTAATGAGATTAATTTGTTTTTTAAATTTATTTCTTTAATTTTTAAAATTAATTTTGATATTTATGATTTTTAAAATAAAATTAAATAATAATTATTCAGTTTAATTTGAAATATAATTATTTCTTTAACAGTAGTAATATTAAGAAACATAATATTTCATTATAATTTTTTAAGTCTAAATAAACTTATTACTACACAGAGAACATAAAAGTATAAATGTATTTTTTTATTTGCTTTCTCTTTTTATTTTTTTGTATAGTTATATTTTCGAGATGTTTTCTAACACCTTAATTACAATTTTAATTACAGTATTTTCACACCTGAAAACAACTCTTTATTTCTTTCTATTTATAAACAATTATTTTAACACTGTTTCCATACCCAACATGTCTCAAATAAACAACGATATTTCTTTATATGGTGTTCGCCAAATTGTTTATTAAGGATAAGGTTATTGATGAAGTCAAATGGAACTAAAATGGCATGTTGGACTTCGCAGTATGGAGGTGTGATTGGAGCTTTCAACTGCCAAGGAGCTGGATGGGACCCCAAGGAGCAAAGGATCAAGGGCTACTCAGAATGCTACAAGCCACTGTCTGTTTCTGTTCATGTTACCGACATTGAATGGGACCAGAAGAAAGAGGCTGCTCAAATGAGTGAGGCTGACGAGTTCATCGTCTATCTCAACCAGGCAGAGGAGCTGCTACTTGTATCGCCAGAATCTGACGCAGTTCAAATTACCATCCAACCATCTACATTTGAGATCTTCAGCTTTGTGCCCATCAAGAAGCTAGGCGGCACCAGTATCAGTTTTGCTCCTGTTGGGCTGGCCAACATGTTTAATAGCGGCGGCACAATTCAAGAAGTGGAGTATTTTGATTCTGAAGCGGAGACTTGTGTAAAGATTGAGGTTAAAGGCGGAGGGAGTTTCTTATCTTACTCAAATGCATCTCCAAAGAAGGGTTTCTTGAATGGGGCTGAGGCGGCTTTTGAGTGGCTGGATAACGGCAAACTGGCCTTGAATCTCCCTTGGACGGAAACCGCTGGTGGCGTATCTAATGTTGCTTTTCTTTTTTGAAGTCTCACAACTTGTTTAGTCGTAGAAGTTTGAAGCCATGTCGACTAAGCATCTAAAATAAACCAGATTTTGAGTGTAGTAATTTGATTTTAAAGAGTTTTTTTTTTATTTGAAAATATATATTTAAAATATTTTTAAAACATAAAAATAAACAGATTTTTCATCAATAAGAGAATCTGTATTACTAGACAATCCCTCTACTTTTTAGGCTCTTAATCCACCCTCACATGGATATAAATCTTATTAACTTGATGACTTAATGCTCACTAAATAAATTAATTTCAATGAATTTTACTACTTTTTAAATATAGAAACCATAAAAAATAAAACTAAATGGCAAGATTTATTATGATATTAGTGTTATCTTATGAAAGGAAAATATAAACGCCCTAATTCTAATCTTCCATTGCATTCCTAGCAATGCATAAATAAATTAATAAAAAAAAAAATCTATAAAAGTCATGTCCATGGTAGTAGGGTTAGCAAGTAACTTGATTTAAGATGGAATTTTTTTTATTTTAATTATTATTTTTTCAGTTTGTTCTTCAACATTGGGTTGTTTGATAATTAAACTTTATAATTTTAATCAATTTACTTTTGATAGGGTTATCTCGGTATCACAACCAGATCGTAAACTTTGTATGCTAATCTAGATGGGCTCGGGTCAAGTTTTCTTAATCTTTTTTTAATTATATTTTTTCTTTAATTTCATCCATCAATATTTTATTTGCTAGAAATTGAGTTTTGAATTTTTTTTATTTTTATTTATATAAAGTGATCAGGTTTTCATTTAATTTATACTTTATTATCAAATAAGATTCTTCATCATTTAATTTTTTTAAAATGATTTTTTTTAATTTTATCTTTCAGCATTTGATTTGTTAGAAATTGGTTTCTGTGAACTTATTTTTTTTACTTTTCTTACTATGACGTTATTGTCCATAATCACGGGTTACTAAGTTTAGTTTAATTCAAGTCTTTTTTGTTGTTTTTTTTAAATTATTTTTTTTTAGTTTTACTCTTCAACATTGAGTTATTTGAAAATTAAATTTTATAATTTATTTTTAACAAGGTTACTCTAATATCTAATATCACGACTAGATCACATATTTAACATGCTAAGTCGGATATATCCAAGTCAAGTTTTCTAATTTTTTTCATTAATAATTTTTTTATTTATATTATTAAAATTAATCAAATTTATTAAACTCATCAAAACAAGCAACTTATATCTCAATTTTTTTAAAAAAATGTTTGCATCATCGGACTCCGTCCATCTAGTCTTTTCTATAAATGAACAAATTGTCACTTCTGACGTCTCTACCGCGCCCGTCCGCAGAAGAGGTTAATAAGTACACTTTCGAAGCTGTAGATATTTTCAGTGAATGATGACTGAATTGGAACTTTTAAGTACACAATTTTACCTGGCCAATATCTATTTGCCCTATTTGTTAAGACAGTATTTGCTCGGATCATAGTCCGACAACATTGTTTAGACATCATCATACTATCGTGCCGGCATCCTTGACATCCTTAACAAATGCAATTGGGCAATCGAGGAAACAATCAACGTGGGGGGCACTTGATTAGAATGAGAAAAAAAATATATCCTAATGTTTTATAAAGAACGAGATTGAATGGATAAAAATTCAGATTGGATCAAAACATAATAAAATTTAAGTATAATACTCGCAACAACTCGTAATTTCTTCCATATGTTAATAATATTTTTTTACAAAATTAATTTTAAACTTTAAAAATAATAAAAATATATCTTGCTATTATTTGGAAGAATAGTAATAGTTATTAGGTACTCAAAATAAATTAAATTAAAAAAAAATTAAGGACACACCTAACTATGCCTATTCACTTTGATACCTTAATTTGTTTTTATTTTTTAATTTTATCCTTTAATACTATATTTTTTAGAAATTGGTTATGGTAATTTATTTTTATGCTTGCATATGGGTGCCTTGCAATATAGAGGGATATTTTGTCACTCGGTTTAGCAAAAAAAGATTCAATTTTATTAATTTATAAAAATTGGAGCTTTATGGACCAATTTTGAAGCTTAAACAAATACTAAGTCCCTTATTTTGCTAACATCAAGGACTAATTTGCACGGTCAAGCGAAGGTATTTTTTCAATCACTCCATTTTTTTTTTCTAATTTGATCTTTCAAATTAAATTTATTTGATATTTGACTTGGTAGTTTATTTTAAATGCCTAGATATGAGGTTCTTACAATGTCAATGATAAATTTTAGTGTACGGTTTGATAAAATAAAATATATTATATTTATGTTAAGCAATTAAGAGGGACCAAAATTGAAGCCCAAACAAATATGGTAGACTAGGATAAACGGGTAAGGTAACTTGGTTGGTGCATGCATATGCTAGCGCAGGGGGATTATCCACCACAAACAAGTGGTGTGTGAGGTTTATTTTGGTGGCCGAATACAACTATTCACCAATGAGTTTGATTCGTCATGGCACAAACTTCATAATGAGGTAGCGCATGTAACATCTTGAATGGTGGCCTATTTGTTTTCGTTCATCCTCCCTCTTTTCTCTCTCATCTACTCGGAACTCACACTACTCTAAAAAACATAAAAGTGTCCTGACATTTTATTTTTTTCATTCTTTTGATTGATTTTATTTTTTAATTTCTCCCCTCAGTATTTGGTTTTATTTATTTCTTATATTAATTTTGGATCTTATTCTTTTGATTGCTATTTTTTATTTGAATTATTTTCTTAATTGATTTTTTTTTTAATTTCATCCCTTAACATTAAGTACTTTTTTTTTTGTTAAATTTGGTCTCTATTTTTTATTGCTATTTGTTTTATTTTAATTTTTTTTCTTGAATTTGTTTTTTTTTAATTTTACCCATCAGTATTTGGTTGAATGAGAATTTGACTTTATTATTTTTGCAGGTTTACCTTTCAAGAGATAATTGTAGCCTTATGACCTAAGTTACGTGTTTGAAAGATTACTCGAGTTGACTATCAACAAGAAATTAGACATCATGCATCTCATTTTTAATTAATTAATACTTTTTTTCGAGTTTTCCCCAAATTAACACAGTGGGAAAACTTATTTCTCAAATCAATACAATTGAGAAAATAATTCTCACTCTAGCACACAAATAATAGTTGCACTTGCACATGTATTAAATGGGAAAACTTATAGGACACACATATACCACATGTGCGTTAAAATACTAGCCACTCTCGTCTCAACCATTTCAGCTCCCTATCCAGCAAACACACAATTTAACATAGACACGAAAACAACAACAATAGTTGAAGCCAACATTTCACAGAATCATAAAAACAACAACAATAGCCAATAACCAACATAAACACCTAATTTCTATAGCAAGTAAATTTATAATTAAAAAAATTAATCTCAACATCAAAATAATTCATTGCAATAAAGAATATCAATTAAATTACATGGTTAAACATCTGACAAATTAACATGTCGATGGGCTTACACCATCAAAATCACGAGCATGACATCATGATGCATGAACACGGTCATCCTCTTCTACTATATTGTCGAAATGATGAGCCTCCACAACCTCGTCAAGTGAAGAACAACACGATGAGAACCAAGTATTGAAAACATTGTGCACATCATCGTCGGTATCGTCATGAAATGTGGTTGCAGCTCTCTGGCCCTCGTGTATTAAAAAAGTCACCTAATATATTAGAAAAGAACATACTATCATTTTTAAGATATAAATAAGAATTTTATTACATGTTAAAAAAATTAATCCATACATACCAATCTATTATATCTTGGTGCAAGAGGCTTATAATTCTCCGGATTATGTGTTGGTTGACACGCAGTGTCAGATGGACTTCTAGTAACACGCTCATATGATGATGTTATGAATCACTTTGTTATGTTCATATACCAAGACATGTAAAGATATAACTCAATAAGAAGATACAACTCTGTAAATATGTGATATCTCATTGCATGCCACAAATTGATATATTGTGCATGAACCATTGACCAATCATCTTCCTCTTTACCCCAATGATTAACAACATGCAAGTCATCAAGTGTGTCAACATCATTAGGTATGTGTTGATGTAATCCAAACTAACGCATTACCCGATTAGGATAATGCACCTTAACTTTGATAAAATAATGTATAGGGACCATTGATAGCCATAAATCACTTCCCTCCATGTATAATAGAGATGCTCTTCCAATCAAATTATTAGTTTAAGGTGTCTATATCACCTATGAAACCATAAAAAATATTTATCAAAAACATTCACACAAAAAATAAAGTTAAATAAGAAAATGAATAATTGACTTTAAACATACCCGGTGAGGCTCATGTGAATCCAACTCGTCCTGATAAAACTCAAGAATATGAGTGGGATTTTGTGTAAAACTCTTAGACTTCTCTTAACCTAAGTAACATGTTCAAGACAATTAAGATAGATAATTTTTTTTATAGAAAACTTAAATTTAATAATGTGTTTATAATAATAATAATAATTATTATTATTATCAAGCTCCAATTAACATTCATCTTCCTGTAATCGTGTCAAGCATCTAATTTCTTCAAAAATCAAGATGACCAATATGAAGATGCTTTCACGATCATAACTTTATATTAACAATAAAAAAATTTAGTAAATATGTAAATTAACTATATTTAATTAATATAATATCAAATTATACCTATAGAAATAGTAAATATCCGCCGATTTGTTTCCTTTCTGACATGCATGCATGGTAAAGCTAACGATACAAATATGCAACTATCGTCAATCCCTAACTATAGTTACAGATGCCAAAAACATTTTCTAAAAGTGGTAGAAAGTAACATGAAACTGCATTACCTATCAAACCGGTGAAGATCATGGCCCGAAGCATATGCATTATGCATGCTCTAGTATAATAATGCATTACAATCTCTATAGTGCCCTCTGGTGGGGTCTCAAGACTCTCATTTGACCATGTCAACCTAATATAATTCCCTTTATATCCTTCAGAAGGAGGCACTTTTCCAAATAGAGGAAGACATAAATCTTCATATAACAGGAGTTCCATTTATCAGAAGGTTAAATAACATGGCAACATCTTGTAATGTCGGTGTCATCTTTCTAACATAAAAATAAAATGCGTGGGTCTCTCGCTTTCACTGCTACACTAATGCTACAATCAAATTGTGATCAATATTTATACCTCATAGGTGGTTGATCTATAAAAATCCAGCCTTGATGACATATAGATGAACACAGTCATCTAGATCCATCGAGGCATGATGACGAGGTTTCATCAGACCACCCTGAGATTCTCATGAAACAAATATGAACATAAGTATTAACAACATTTATAATTTATTATATGACCATGTTATATATATAAAAAATTAACTTACTTGTTGAGCCCAAATACCCTCAGATCAATGCTTATGTTGCAATCGCATAATAAAAAAATCATCAAGACCTGAAAATAATAAGGGCTCCTTCTCTCATATGCTACGACATTTTGTCATAGATCTACCTCCCCTAGTTCATACCATGACATGTACTTGTGTTGAAATGTTAAAAGATATGGAGTTAAAGGATAAAAAAAATAACTTAACATGGAGATATAAAATAAAAAGTCTCAATTCAAAACAAAAGTTTTCATTTACGTTATCCACTTTGACATGTTTTTCTATTATGATCAATTACATCACACAAGACAAATCTATTTTATGTATGCCACTCTCTAACATCCATCTCGTTATACAAATGAGTGGATATGCGTTAACCCTTTTCAACTCTCCATCTAGTTAGACATCCTTCTACTCGTGGCCTAATATAACCAGACGTTGATGGAATATCAAGTAAGGGTTCAAAATAAAAACCATATGAATTTTTATAAATGGTGTTAGAAAATAAAAGGTTAATAAATTTTTCAAAGTCAACATGTCGCATTGTACAACATGCAATGAAGTGTGAACATGGTCAATGATACAACTGTCATTTACCATAATTACACGTTCTTTGATTAAATCAAACCATTCATCGAAACTTTCTTTGACTACCAATTATTATGGGCGTCTCAACTTCAAAAACACCATCTCAAATATTAAATATACCTGGATCATGTGATCTTGATTTTAATGCATTAACAATAAGTTCAACAAGCACTTATAGAGGCCACAGTACATCACAACTAATGAAATCATTAACTATAGCTCTTCGATCAACAAAATAGGTATTGGTAATAAAAAAAAGTTATTTGCATTATAACCATTGCAAGCAAACCATGAACAATTTTCAAGACAATTTTGAAAATCTTTGACAAATTAATGGTCATATATTCATAACGATAACCACCATCATATAAGAGAGCCAATCTTTTTGGTTCAATAAGCCATTCTTTGATTTGATTATTTCTGTCAACCATATCATCACACATAGTAACAAATTTCCATCTTGAAGGCTCTTGACACATTTTATTTAATAGTTTTTTCAATGCCACACCTTGAATCTTTTGTTGAAATTACTCATAAAGTGGTGAGAACAATAATGATACTACCCATCTGGCTTGGTTCATATTCGTGACATAGCATTCTTAATTGCCACATGTCTATCTAAAATTATACATATTCCAATACATCTACCCATGACATGTCGGTGAATTAAATCTAAAAACCATGTCTAGTTACTATCATTTCTTCTTCAACCAAAGCATAACACAACAAAAAAAAAATCCTATTATTTGCATCATAAGAAACTGCAATCAAGATTTTTGCCTTATACTTTCCATATAAATGAGTCTCGTTAATATTTACTAGTGGATGAAAATATTGAAACACTTGAATTAAAGGTCAAAATGCCCAGAATACTCTCTCAAATATTGTTGTATCATCATTAACCATCTTATGATCTCATTCAACAACTGTACCAGGATTTGATTCTTTCAAAGCTAATAGCATCCTGGGCAATATTTGAAAAGAATCCTCATTTGATCCAAACAACCTCTCAAATATTTTCTATTTAACCAACCAAGCTTTTTCATACGATATATCACACAAAAACTCTCTATGGATAGTTGCTTGAATGGTTGCAATTTTAATATTTATTTCATCTTTGACAATGTTTAACATCATATTAGCAGCAAAATTAGAGTCAATCTGAAGGTGGGCTTGCATAACTATTGGATTGTAACATGTGTGGGGCTCTTTCAATTTTTAAATCTCAAATGAATCATAATTCTTGTGATATCCCCCACACAAATACCATTGATATGATGGTTTATGCTTACGCTATAACTACACATAAGTGATGGTTGAACGTTGCATTTTGTATTGAAATGAATTTTTTACATGCTACCGTTTAACTGCATTGGTTAAATCAACCTTGGTTTTGAACATTTGTCTAACCTCCAACTTAGTACTTAATCCTGAATTCCTACAACTTAAAGCCCAATCAAAGTTAATCATACGAGCAGACCCATTAACATCTTTAAATTAAAAAACAAAGGGTCTCATTGTTTAGTTTATTGACTCACCTTGCTTATTTTCCTCAACTATATAATCGATATGACCATCATTTTTCTCATTACTCAATTCAAATTCATCATAATAATATGGAGTTGCTACCATACCCAACCGAGGTTCATTACATCACCAATTGTCCTAGACGGACAAGCTGCATGTGATGATTTTGTGGTCCTTTGACTATAACCTAGGACCCGAGTCAACTCCGAACACAAAGGGTTTTCTACTCAAATAGAACTCTATCATTTGCAACCCTTTTACAGTGATCAACCTAATTATTGCATTAAAACTCATATCACTAGTAATGGCCACATCGACATAACGTTTTGGATGACCCCCACCCAACATCCTTCAAGTAACATCAATATCAAATTCGGCCAAATTTGTCAAATGAACTGTCTAATCTCAAACTACATAATTTGATACTTTCTCCATGATAAATGATACTATTATCACTATTAATAATTTTACCACCGTAACTAACATAAAATTTCCACAATAGAGGATATGATTTGTGAAAATCACAACAAAACACAATGTTGATTTATCAATATAGAAAATTATTCAAGTTACATTAAAAAATTCAAAATTAACAAAAATCATAAACTAAACCCTAAACAACATAATCAACACAACATAATTCATTGATTTTTCTTACTAAATAAAATAATGTATACACTTACTAAATTAGTATTTACGTAATTATTGTTTGTGTGCTTAGAATAAGAATTATTTTTAAAATTATACTAATTTTAAAAATAAGTTTTTTCACTGTAATAACTTTGGGAATTTTTTTTTCTTGATCTGTTTCCAAAACAACGTTCGTTATGTTTTCTATAAATGAACAAATTGTCACTGCTGATGTCTCTACCGCGCGCCCGCCTGCAGAAGAGGTTAAAGCGAGTGCACTTTCGAAGCTGTTGATATTTTCAGTGAATGATGACTGATTTGGAACTTTTAAGTCCAAATCCACAGAATTTTACTTGGCCAATATCTATTTGCCCTCTTTGTTAAGACAGTATTTGTCTCGAATCTCGAAAAGTCTAAAATCATAGTCCTACAACATTGTTTTGACCTCATCATATTATCGTGTCGGTATCCTTGACATTCTTGGAATTAGACTCGTACGAAGCATCCTTAAATGCATCGAATATGTATATTTCCTATAGTTTTGAAACCCGACCTGGTCATCGACCCGGTCAAGTGATCGGGTCACAGGTCAAATAGGTTGACCCGGGTTGATCCGGGTTGACCAAAAAAAAAAACGTTCAGCGCTTGATCAACAATAGAATCCACAAATTTGATCAACAATTTAACAAGGGTGCTGGATCAACAAAATTTTAATCAACCAAAATAAAAAGCCCTCTGTATTGGAAGCCTGTCATACACACTTTTCTGACAAAATTGAAAATCAGACAAAAAAAAAAAGGTTCAGCGCTTTTTTAAGAGCTCCAAGCCTCCAACTCTTTCTGTGACTTGTGCAGACATGATAAACTTTTTCAATGAGGAATCATATAATGTCATGGATTTTCTTCTAGCAATTAGTTCAAGAAAAAGAAAGAAGCTTCAGCATAATAATGTCATGGATTTTCTTCTAGCAATTAGTTCAAGAAAAAGAAAGAAGCTTCAGCATAGAAATGAGATTTTATGAACAACAACAATACATGTGATTTGAACCCCCACTAGGATCTTGGAAAAGAAAAGAAGAACAAAAACATTAAGAAAACAATCTGCTTCTATGTATCCTTGAGTGTTTTCTTAACATTTCTCATTCTTACCTGCAGCTTGATTTTTTTTTCTTATCAGGAATTTGGCACAGAGATATTAGAAAAAGAAAGCCTCCAAGCTCCTGCAGAAGCCAATGAAACCACACAAGACATTCATCAGGGAGAGAGAGACTCTGATTCAACTTCTAAAAAGCCAATTCCAATAGAAGCAGAACCCCAAGAAACCACAGAGAGGAAGAAAGATGCTCCACAAGTGCTGCTGCAGGAGCCGATTGCTGAAGCCACGGAGAATCGGAACCTAGAAAAGCTACAGGAATCGTTGATGCACAAGGATTCGAGCACAAAGTAGAGAGAAGTATTGATGCGGAGAATATAAGAGGGAATGATGAGAGTATGTCAGCAAAGACTTCTTTATTTGACATGATGTAGAGCTCCACAAGAGAAAGGCAAGTGGGGGGAGACCTGACAGAAGAAAGAAGAGTTGAAGGAGAGAAGGAAAAATCAGACGAATAAAAGGAAGAGGAGGAGGCAGCCGGTGCAATTGGCCGGGACTAAATTAGGTTTGCCAATTGTAAATGATTTTGCTTCATTTTTCTTCTGTTCTTCACATTGTCTTCAACATTTTGGCATTTAGAAGGATAAAAACGACGTCGTTTAATGACTGGCAATAAAAAAAATAAAATTGACCAGGTCTCACCCGGGTTTGACCGGGTGGACCGGGTCCCGGGTCGGCCCTCCGGGTCGACCGGGTTTCGCCGGGCCAATTCCCGAGCGGGTTTTTGCCTTCACCCGGACCGGTCCCAGGCCCGGGTCGGCCGGGTCCCGGGTCGACCCGTCGGGCCGGTCCGGGTTTTAAAACACTGATATTTCCTCGGTGAAAAGAAATTGACCTCTTTTGTTTTCTTCAAAATCCATCCTATCATCATAATTAGCTCGAAATTAAGCTCAGATTGAACTTCGTGCTATTTTGCAAAGGAAAACAATTCTCGATCGGTTACCTCACTGTTAAGGCTTTCAAACCACATAAACAAAGGGAAAAAATATTAGTCATTGGACAAAGGAAATAAGTTATTGACATCAAATTGAAGGTGGTCTGGGATTGAAAATCATTTCTTTTAAACGGGCAGTGTCGTTCAACTTTGAATTGAATAATTGGTATAAAAGTATAAACTTTAACTAACTTCCCCAGAGAGTTATTGATAAAAAAAAAAAATTAAGAAAATAGTTCTATTATTTTGGGTAAGATCTAACAAAAATATCTTTCCATTTGATGTTCATTAAAAGATCCAGGCTGACAGAAATTGATGTTCAACAACGGTGTCCAAGCAAGTCAAAACTCTACAAACAGCTAGGAGAAATTGCTTTAGACGTCACTCCAAATTCCACAGCCAAATTGACCGGTAGAGCAGCATATATTCGTTTCCGTCATAGCATACACCTGTAGTCATGTGGACAAACCATAATTTGAACTTAGTTTTCCTAAACAACAAAGATGGGATTTTTCAAAATTATCCATACACAGAAAAATCCCACCGAACCTTGAAACCAGGAAAGTGGATGTGTAATTTCCTTGCAAAGACAATACACCTGTAGTCACGCTCAAATAATTTTTATTTATTTATTTGAATCTATCCATTAAGCACTTTTTGGGTTTGCTGGACATGCTTTCACGTAACTCCTGCGTATTAATCCCTCAAATTCATATATCCTTGTGATGTGAATAAATATAGAAAACTGGTAAGCATAATGATTATATATGACGTAAAATCTGAATGAAGTTGAAATTCCAAGTCCTATGCCCTCTCCTCTGCATCGCAGGAATGAATAGTGAGTATTACCAGGCTTAATACTGCTTTTTTAAAATAATAATACATGTTTATTTTTATTAACGTGGATGTCCGGGCAGTTTGTGCGTATCTCGACTAATTTTACGAGTCCTGAAGTTAATGATCATATAAGTTTCCAGTGACCTTAAGATTTGTGAAAGTCAAACTAATAACTTCTAAAAAACAAATTTATAGAATTTGATCAATTAAACTACACCTATCAAGATTAATAATACTCATTTATTAGAAATATGTACTGTGCCGTCTGATGTGAATAACATAGCATGAAAAGAGATTAAAGGGATGCTCCAAATATATAAGCACCACAACAATCAGTCCATCACAATCGCGGAAAGGGTATGATATGCTCGGTGTCATGATCACAACAATAAGTCATCACAGTTTTAAGCCTCATAACGTTTCGTTTTGCATGCTATTTCATATTTATAATGTCAAAAAAAAATAATCTGATATGATTTGACTCTCAATTTCATTCAACAATGTTTAATTTTTTTAAGATTTAACAGAAAAACAAAAAAAAAAACTATCTTTTTTTATTGTCCATGAGATATGAAAAACTACAATTTAATCCTTAAAGTTTTTTTTTTAATTATTATCTTTATATTTTGAGAGTTTCACGTTTCAATTCTAAACTTTATTTACTCTATGTTTTAGTCTCTAAAACTTAAAAAATTTAAAGATAGTGTAAAAAAAGGGGAGATACAAAATAGTTAGTTGGCCACGTTTTTATTATCAAAAAGGTTAATATTGATCACAATAAATTCCTCTTAAAAAGAAAAGTTGCATTGAGGTGATTTTTTTTTTATGATTCATGTCACCAAAAAAAGTATATTAAGACTAGGGAGATTCTGTCTGACTTACTTTAATTTTGGAATTTTTTTTAAATATTTAAGGGTGTTTTGATGTTGAAAATGACTTTAGTGAGAAGTTTATAATGCTTTATTAGTGTTTTTAGGTGAAAATATGGTTGAAAATAAATTTTTGATGTCAAAAAACTGAAACATTTTTTCGACACCCTCTAGTGATTGGAAACTTTAGCAATAGCATATGTATCATATGCTACTTCAAATGTCATCTTCCCTATTAAGAAAAAAAAAAAAAAAAAAGAACAGAAAGCTAGGTGCACGGGCTTGGACTTGCAAGACCATGCGGGCTTGCCTTTCTTTCTATTGGGCCTAGCATCTAGATCTAGGCGCCTAGCCTCTTTCTATATTCTTTTAGTCTTTTTTTTTCCTTAGGTTTCTATTGAAATGCACTATAAATAAAATAATTAAATTTTTATTTTTATTTATTTTTTCATTGTTTTTAAATAATATCGTAGGTTTTTATGGTAATACTAGCAATTGTTTAATTATTATATACCTGAAAAGCAACAAAATTCAAAAATTCGCTTATTAATATCCATGAAAATAAAGTTTCTTTCTTTCTTTTTTTTAATACATTTTCTTGCATGATTTTATAAGATTAATTAATTCTTTTTCTTTAATCATGTACAAAAAATCGAGGCATGATTTTAATGCTTTTAAAAAAATTTTCTTTTCAAATTAGTGTAACTTTTTATTTAAACAATTGGTGCTTCTGATTATAAAACAAGCTTTTATTAAAAAATTTTAAAAATACATTCATAAATAAATGGGGTTTAGATAGAAGAATTACATATTTCCTACCATTTTTTTGGAGCTAATAAAAATATAATTTTATTCAAACAAAAAAATACATGAATAAGTAAAGAATCATTCATATAATAAAATGTATTTTTTTTATTTAGTGTTTAAATTATTGTCTTCATACACATGTCTATTTTAATTCTAAAAAAACTAAATGAAAAGATATCTGATTATACCATCGTGCGAGAAAATAAAAGGTAAAAAAAAAAACTAATTCTTGAGAGTTTAAAAGGTGTATGATTATAATGAGCTGCTTAGTGTGTTTCTTGAGAATTTTAAAGTAAAAAACAAGTTGAAATATGGGTTTTTAGATTCTAAAAAAAGTCAGACACCAACTTGTTGGCTAGAATCTTAACCAGTCAATGGCACGTCATATTTTTTTTTCTTTAGAAAAATAGGGCAAGTGATATATTGTTTGCCTATTTTTTTTTTAAAAAAGAAAAAAGTCAAGTGTATAGACCTAACCTTCTACGTGCATCTAACTTCTTTGTCTTGGCTCAAAAATGCTCGAAAAAAAAACATTTGCTAGCCAACAACTTTTAAGCCCATACACCTTATGTCTCTGTATATTGCCTTTAAGTATTTTTTTTTAATTTGTTTTTTTCTTTAGACTTTGAATAAAATTCACTATAAGTAAAATAATAAAAATTATATTTAAAATATTATTCAATTAAATATCATTCTTTTTTTTCATGGTTTCCATATAAGATTTGTCATAACCCAATTTTTTGACCATTTTATTTTAATTATTATTATTATTATTTTATTTATTAAAAAGAAAAAATGATGAAAAAAAATAATGTTGGAAAAACAAGTAAATGAAGAATGAATTAAAATTTGGGTTAAGGACAAAATGATTGGAAGTTTTGGGGTTTAATTAAACTTTGGAATTAATCCAATTAAGCTTGGAATTAATTTAATTAATCCAATTAAGAGTTTAATTGGAGAATTGATAAGTTTTGAGACTTAATTAAGCTTGAAATTAATTTAATTCATCCAATTAAGAGTTTAATTGGAGAATTGATAAGTTTTGAGACCCAATTAAGCTTGAAATTAATTTAATTCATCCAATTAAGAGTTTAATTGGAGAATTGATAAGTTTTGAGACTTAATTAAGCTTGAAATTAATTTAATTCATCCAATCAAGGGTTTAATTAGAGAATTGATAAGTTTTAGACTTAATTGGACTTTGGATTTAATTAAATTAATGAAATCAGGGACTTAATTGAAGAAATAGCAAAGTTTGGGGTTTAATTGGGGGTCCGAATTGCGAAATTAAAATCCAAGGACTACATTGAAAAATGCGCGCAAATGCAGGGGGCCAATTACAGTTTAAACCAGGGGTTTAATTACAAGACTTTCAAAACTGCATGGATCGAAACGAAAAATTGCTGAACGACGTCGTTTTGAAGACGCTGTTCATCTTCTTCTCCTTTAAGCCCGTGACCGTTTTCTACAGTGAAGGAGGCCGAACGTTGCAGCAGTAATCGTCGTCCGTTAGCTTCAGTTATGAGCGCCTTAGTGGTGGCCGACCGTTGGCCTACCGTCCGTTATCAACCCGCCTAGCCCTATATAAACCGAGCAGCACCGAAGAACAAGGGGTGGGAGAGAGGGATAGAGAAAGAAACAGAGGGGGGAGAAAAGAAAGAAAGCCATGCACGGCAGGGAGAGAGACTAAAACCAAAGGAAAACCGGGGAGGGACAGAACCAAGGGGCAGTGTTGGTGGGATAGCCCTTCTACACTTTCATCGTCTTCTGCAACTACCAGGAACAGGAACCACAGCGTTTCTTTCTTTCTTTGAGAACGGAGGCAGAGAGAAACGGAGAGAAAAACAGAACCGAGAGACTGAAAAAACCCGGGGAAAACTGAGAGAAGAGGAGACCCAGAACCAGGGAGAAGAAAAAGCCACGAAGGGCAGGGGAGACTAAAAAACGGGGAAAACAGAAACAGAGGAAGAACTGAAAAAATGGAGGAACAGACCAAGAACCACAGAAAAATGAAGGACGAACAGTGACCAGAAAAAGAAGAACCACCCGAGAGAACCGGCTTTGTCTTCATCTTCAGGAGCAGCGTCTTCATCTTCAGGAGCAGCAGACCAGGTAAGTAAACTTCTCTTTCCCTGCTTTTCATTTTAATTCACCGGCTACTGTTTACTTTGAATTTTAATTCACACATTCTAACTCATTTCCTCTATTCTGCTCATGCACGCGTGAAATCACTTCACGCGTGTTTTCTTTGATTTTTGCCCAGCCGGATCACTGGCTTGGGCCAGTGACCGGGCCGGGCTGGCTGGGTCCAGCCCAACCCATGTGGGCTGAGCTGGGCCCAGCCCCCAAAATAATAAAAAATAAAAAAATAGGAGAAATAGAAAAATAGAAAAATATATGTATGCATGAATAAAAATAATATAAATTTACCGGTTTATTCACCAACGCCAGAGTCGGGAGTAAAATACTGGTTTAAGTTTATATTATTTTTATTCGTTATATTTTATTTTATTTAGCAAGAAAAAATATATGTGCATGTATGAAAAATAAATTTATTTATTTATTTATTTATTTATTCACTGACGCCAGAGTCAGGAATAAAAACATTGATTTAATTTTTTTTTTAACTACATAAGAAAAAATAGAAAAATATGTGAATGCGTAATAAAATGAATTTAGTTTATTTGTTTATTCACTAGCGTTAGAGTTAGGAATAAAAAAATATTAATCTAAATTTATTTTATAGCTACGTAATAATTACCAACGCCAGAGTTGGAATTATCCGTAGTCGAATATTCACTGACGCCAGAGTCAGGAATATCGTGAATAAATCATCAGAATGTAAACCAATAAATGTTTAGCAATTTAAGACAAAACCAACAATGCAGTCTGCCTCAGGCAGAACGTTTAAGGGGTGATAATATCTTCCCTTTTACGTAACCAATCCCGTACCATAGAATCTTTGTTGACCAGTTAGGGTTCCTAGTAACCATAATACTAGGTGGCGACTCCTTAAACAAGGCCTTTTTCCTAAAAGAACAAGATGCCAGAAATCTGTTCTTTTTCCATAAATCAAGAATTATTTTTAGGGCCGCCGCGATGTCGGGTGCGACAGAATGGCGACTCCACTGGGGACTTAGGATTAAGCTTTGTCATTTGTCTTATTATTGCTATTTTTTCTGTTGTTGTGTTTATTTGTTTTTTTTTTCCTGCATTTAGTGCTTTAGCATGCATCCTTATTTATGTTGTCATGCATCACTTTGGAAGCACACACTTTACATCCTAGGATAAGTGGGGGAGTAACGGTACCCCAATGGCTTTAGCCTGGGTAAGACTCGTGAAACCATCCAACTCTCGCTTGATTGTTTACTTGGAAGTGGTTGATATGCCAAACTGATATTACTCAGGGCCTCTATTTTCACACTACTTGTAAGCCTCATATCGACCTTTCATGGACGATCACTGAGCATGCGAGAGACCCTTTGAAACTAGATAATGACTAACCCTTTAATGCACTCAATAATTAGGAACTTCCTATTAGGTTGTCATCCCGTGTAGGGCAAGTCCGCATTTCATACGCATTTTTTTAATTGCTTTAGCATTTTTTGCATAATTACATGATTTACATTTAGCAGGTTGAAATATAGGTTCCCCATTGAAACCCATCTATAGCCCTCGTTCGAGAAAAAGACAAATGGAAAATGAAGAAAGAGCCTAGTTGGAAGCCCAACATCAAAAAGAGGTGGATAATCTTAAAGAAGAAGTCGCAAGGCTTACTAGTCTACTCGAGCAGGCCTTGAGAGATAAATCTGGAAAAGCAACACTTATAGCTCAGCCTGAAGATATGCATGTAACTCATTTCGATCCACAAAATCTGGGGGCAAATAGGTTGTCATCTGAATTTCAATAAGCTATACATTTCCAGCCAGCATACCCCAGGAGAATGTCGTTTACCATTGATTCTACCGAGAAAGAATCTCAAAAGGGCAAGATGGTGAAAGAAGAGGACTTGGAAAAATGGACTGCCTTAGAAGAAAGGATAAGGGCAGTTGAGGGAGACCATTTGTGTGACCTGGTGAAAGCTGTCAATATGTGTTTGGTACCTAACATAGTCATTCCTAAGAAGTTTAGGGTGCCAAAATTCATTAAATATACGGGAACTCAATGCCCTATAACTCATCTCAAAGCATACTGCAACAAAATGGCTGAGGTGGTTGATGATGAGAAATTGCTAATTCATTTCTTCCAAGACAGCTTGAGTGACGCTGCCCTCACTTGGTATATGCGGTTGGACAATACCAAGGTTAAAAAATGGAAGGACTTAGTTGATGCCTTCATGAGGCAATATAAGTTCAATATAGACGTGGGCCCTGATCGTTTAAGCTTGCAAGCTATGGAGAAGAACAACAAGGAGTCCATAAGAGAATACGCCCGGAGATGGAGTGAGGTAGCTGCACAAGTTAATCCTCCCATGTTGGAAAAAGAGATGATCAGTTTATTTTCCAACACCTTTAAAGCTCCATACTTTGAATTCTTGGTTAGAAGCTCTGCACAACATTTTACTGACCTGGTTATTATAGCTGAGAGGATTGAACAAGCCATTGGGTTAGGTAAAATTGCTGATCCGACTGAAAAGAACGGTTTCACCGAAAAAGGAAAGGACACTGAAGGGGGTTGCCAAGGCACTTACCATTCCTATAGTTAATTTCTTCGCACCGACTCCCAGAAATCAACTATTTTGAAGATAAATCTATGGTGACAGTAGGTCGAGGATGGTCTGCATATGGCTTCAACTATCTGCTGAAAAGATACCCTTGTCAAGAAGAATAAGTGATTGAAAGATTCTAAAAATTCCAATCAATGATCACTAAATATTTAGCCCCTTTATGTGATATCATGCTAGTATTCATGTTGGTATAAGATCTTTGTTATTGAACTTATTTTCCTAAGCTTCAATGAAATAATGAGTTTGTCATTCAATCGTGTTCACGACCAAGCATTATTCATCTGATTAAGAGAGTTTCTTATAAGAACTCATGAATACACTTTTGAAGCCTCGCGTGATCACATAGACTCAATTCATCCCTTTTACCACAATCAGTTTCTCTATTGGAGTTTTGAAAAATTGATCTGGTATTTTGATTTCAAAAAAATAATTTGATGTTCTTTCAAAAATGATATTTTTAACATTCTACTTGTAGAATGATAATTGAATCAAGCAACTCCATCATTGAGGTGACTATTATAAACCAAAAAGAAAATAAAAAAAAGAGAGAGAAAAAAGAAGAAAAAGAAATGAATAACCCTTACCCCATGACTCTTGAATCATGTGTTTTTAAATGTATGAATAATGGTATGTAGTAAACTCGTTGCTCATGACCCATGAAATGCATCTTTGCAAAGACCAAACCATCACACTAGATGAGGTCAAAGTTTATTGATCATAGCTGCTTGCGCTTGAAATGAGGAAAGGTCATCTTTGTTATTCCTTTCACGTTCTGAAATAAGTACATCCCTTGCGATCCCCTTTTGAGCCTGAATAATTTTTCTTTCATGAAAAAAATCCCGACTAGGATCGCACCCGACACTGGGGGGCAAGTGAAATTTCAATGATCAAGAAAGATGATAAAGCCGTGAAAAAGCCAAAAGGCAAAAGAGCCCAAGAAACTCAAATGCTAGGGGGCATGCCCAAATCACAAGAAAAAAGTGATAACCAAGATAAAGTGAGTATGCTCTAGCAAAGCAATGAAAAAGAAAAAAGAAAAAAAAAGGGCAAATCAAAGAAGAGCGGCAAAAGAAAATATGAATGACGTCAAGAGTCAAACTATTGATAGTGATCCTCAGTCTTTGAAACCCTGAAACACTCTTTGAGCCTTATGAATCCTTTTCTTTCATAGCCAAAAACCACAGCCTACGTTACGTGCCTGTAAAAAATCCTTTCTAATCAAGCAAGCAAGCAACCTAGAACAATAAACAATGCTCTCAAAATGCAAAGAATACTTTTCATGACATCAAGAATAAACTACTCATTATTATTCATGCTAATAAAGATGAATGTTCAAAAAGAGACAAGTTTTTCTGAAACAAAACCTCGAGCTTTTTCTCGAGCCCTTCACTTTGAAAACCTAAAAAAAAAAAAAAAAAACACAAAAGGTCACCTCATGATGTATTTTCACCGAAGACCTCATTGCCAAACACAAGAGCACATAATCTCTTTTACAAGAAAGAAAATAACCAAGGAGTTGCAAGATTTCAAAAGCAAATTGTTTCAGATTCACATCGAAATAATTTTTGTTTTCAAAATGCAAGATCAAGATTTCAAGATTCATTCTGGACCTATATTCCTTCACCAAACTGAAAAGGAGAGAAATGAGAGAATGGTTTTTTAAAACCATTATTTGTCTAAGTCGCTGGCAAAGCATACTTAGGGGCAATGACCAGTACAAGGGGGGCAATTTTGTGTTTAGAAGGAGAATCGATCCCTTCCAGGAAAAAGAGAGGAATATTTCCTACAACAAGACAAGGGGGCATTTTGGTTTACAAAACACAGCTTGATCCTTTCAGCAAGTGACATCGAATGTTTCTAACGGTGAAATGAGGAGTAATGAGTGGTCCCCTCAAATTATTTGACGAGTCAGAAAATCTTTAGCAAGCAAGTCGGTCACGATGGGCACCACAAAAGCTGAGTTGTGCAAACAAATCTGGAAATAGACTTACATGGGCCAACTCGAGTGGACTAGAAGCCAAACAATGAAGATGACCCAAATCAGAGATAGCAAGTCCTCATCAATCAAGCAACAAGAAGACAAAGAAGAAATGGGGGGCCTATATTTCAAATCAGGTAAAGATGCATGCATATCATCTAAACTTTGAGAAATTGGACAATGAGTTTTGCAAATCTCATTAGAGAAAATTCCAACGGAATCCATCAAGTGGAAGGCCAACTTGAAATGGCCAGGATTGAAATTGCTTTTGAAAAATTTTCACTTTTGAGAATTTTTCAACCTGGGCAGGCCGCCCACGAGAATTAGGCCCTCTGAAAAATCTCTATGTTTTCCACCTCCTTAAAATGCGCCTTCGAGCCTTTGATCATCATTTTTAGGGCGCTTTCAAGTCCTTATCTCCTTTCAAGTGTGCTTTCGAGCCCTTGACCATCCAAGGTATAGCGTTTCTTAACCCTACCTCCCTTTTCGAGAACACCTTCGAGCCTTACCTCCCTTCAAATACACCCTCGAGCCTTTGATCATCATTTTTAGGGCGCTTTCAAGCCCTCGGTTTCCTCTTCGAGCGCCTTTGAGCCCTCGCTTTCCTCTTGGAGTGCCTTTGAGCACTCGCTTTTCTCTTCGAGAGCGCCTTTGAGCCCTCGCTTCTCTTTGAGTGCCTTTGAGCACTTGCTTTTCTCTTCGAGCGCGCCTTTGAGCCTCGCTTCTCTTTGAGCGCGCCTTTGAGCCCTCGCTTTCCTCTTCGAGTGCCTTTGAGCACTTGCTTTCCTCTTCGAATGCCTTTGAGTACTTGCTTTTCTCTTCGAGCGCGCCTTTGAGGCCTCACTTTCCTCTTCAAGTGCCTTTGAGCACTTGCTTTTCTCTTCGAGCGCGCCTTTGAGCCCTCGCTTTCCTTTTCTCTTCGAGCGCGCCTTTGAGCCCTCGCTTCCCTTCGAGCGCGCCTTCGAGCCCTCGCTTTCTCCCTTCGAGCGCGCCTTTGAGCCCTCGCTTCCCTTCGAGCGCGCCTTCGAGCCCTCGCTTTCTCCCTTCGAGCGCGCCTTTGAGCCCTCGCTTCCCTTCGAGCGCGCCTTCGAGCCCTCGCTTTCTCCCTTCGAGCGCGCCTTTGAGTCCTCGCTTCCCTTCGAGCGCGCCTTTGAGCCCTCGCTTTCCTCTTCGGGCGCGCCTTTGAGCCCTCGTTGTTCTCTTCGAGCGCGCCTTTGAGCCCTCGCTTCTCTTCGAGCGCGCCTTCGAGCCCTCGCTTTCCTACTTGCTTTCCTCTTTGAGTGCCTTTGAGCACTTGCTTTTCTCTTCGAGCGCGCCTTTGAGCCCTCGCTTTTCCCTTTGAGCGCCTTTGAGCCCTCGCTTTCCTCTTCGAGCGAGCCATTGAGCACTCGCTTTCTTCTTGCATTCTTTTGAGTGCGCCTTCGAGCCTCTCATTTTCCTTTTTTATATACTTGGATAGGTCACCCATCACAATGAAACCACTAAAAAAACAAAAACAAAAACAAACAAAATGAAACAAAAAAAAAACAAAAAAACAAAAAAGGTGGGTCGTCTTCCATATGACTTGTTTCTTGATTTCTACATCTCTCGGTAAAAGTCGTGTGTCAATCTGCTGTTTTCAAAGTTTTTAAGACAAAAAAAAAAGCAAAGGTTCTTTCTGTATCTACTTTTCTTTATAAATTTACTACACAAAGCTAAAGGAAAATGAAATTTTCCAATATCTTTGCATAGTAAATATTATAAAGAGGGGGCAACTGTCATAACCCAATTTTTTGACCATTTTATTTTAATTATTATTATTATTATTTTATTTATTAAAAAGAAAAAATGATGAAAAAAAATAATGTTGGAAAAACAAGTAAATGAAGAATGAATTAAAATTTGGGTTAAGGACAAAATGATTGGAAGTTTTGGGGTTTAATTAAACTTTGGAATTAATCCAATTAAGCTTGGAATTAATTTAATTAATCCAATTAAGAGTTTAATTGGAGAATTGATAAGTTTTGAGACTTAATTAAGCTTGAAATTAATTTAATTCATCCAATTAAGAGTTTAATTGGAGAATTGATAAGTTTTGAGACTGAATTAAGCTTGAAATTAATTTAATTCATCCAATCAAGGGTTTAATTGGAGAATTGATAAGTTTTGACACTTAATCAAGCTTGGAAATAATCTAATTAATCCAATCAGGGGCTTAATTAGAGAATTGATAAGTTTTAGACTTAATTGGACTTTGGATTTAATTAAATTAATGAAATCAGGGACTTAATTGAAGAAATAGCAAAGTTTGGGGTTTAATTGGGGGTCCGAATTGCGAAATTAAAATCCAAGGACTACATTGAAAAATGCGCGCAAATGCAGGGGGCCAATTACAGTTTAAACCAGGGGTTTAATTACAAGACTTTCAAAACTGCATGGATCGAAACAAAAAATTGCTGAACGACGTCGTTTTGAAGACGCTGTTCATCTTCTTCTCCTTTAAGCCCGTGACCGTTTTCTACAGTGAAGGAGGCCGAACGTTGCAGCAGTAATCGTCGTCCGTTAGCTTCAGTTATGAGCGCCTTAGTGGTGGCCGACCGTTGGCCTACCGTCCGTTATCAACCCGCCTAGCCCTATATAAACCGAGCAGCACCGAAGAACAAGGGGTGGGAGAGAGGGATAGAGAAAGAAACAGAGGGGGGAGAAAAGAAAGAAAGCCATGCACGGCAGGGAGAGAGACTAAAACCAAAGGAAAACCGGGGAGGGACAGAACCAAGGGGCAGTGTTGGTGGGATAGCCCTTCTACACTTTCATCGTCTTCTGCAACTACCAGGAACAGGAACCACAGCGTTTCTTTCTTTCTTTGAGAACGGAGGCAGAGAGAAACGGAGAGAAAAACAGAACCGAGAGACTGAAAAAACCCGGGGAAAACTGAGAGAAGAGGAGACCCAGAACCAGGGAGAAGAAAAAGCCACGAAGGGCAGGGGAGACTAAAAAACGGGGAAAACAGAAACAGAGGAAGAACTGAAAAAATGGAGGAACAGACCAAGAACCACAGAAAAATGAAGGACGAACAGTGACCAGAAAAAGAAGAACCACCCGAGAGAACCGGCTTTGTCTTCATCTTCAGGAGCAGCGTCTTCATCTTCAGGAGCAGCAGACCAGGTAAGTAAACTTCTCTTTCCCTGCTTTTCATTTTAATTCACCGGCTACTGTTTACTTTGAATTTTAATTCACACATTCTAACTCATTTCCTCTATTCTGCTCATGCACGCGTGAAATCACTTCACGCGTGTTTTCTTTGATTTTTGCCCAGCCGGATCACTGGCTTGGGCCAGTGACCGGGCCGGGCTGGCTGGGTCCAGCCCAACCCATGTGGGCTGAGCTGGGCCCAGCCCCCAAAATAATAAAAAATAAAAAAATAGGAGAAATAGAAAAATAGAAAAATATATGTATGCATGAATAAAAATAATATAAATTTACCGGTTTATTCACCAACGCCAGAGTCGGGAGTAAAATACTGGTTTAAGTTTATATTATTTTTATTCGTTATATTTTATTTTATTTAGCAAGAAAAAATATATGTGCATGTATGAAAAATAAATTTATTTATTTATTTATTTATTTATTCACTGACGCCAGAGTCAGGAATAAAAACATTGATTTAATTTTTTTTTTAACTACATAAGAAAAAATAGAAAAATATGTGAATGCGTAATAAAATGAATTTAGTTTATTTGTTTATTCACTAGCGTTAGAGTTAGGAATAAAAAAATATTAATCTAAATTTATTTTATAGCTACGTAATAATTACCAACGCCAGAGTTGGAATTATCCGTAGTCGAATATTCACTGACGCCAGAGTCAGGAATATCGTGAATAAATCATCAGAATGTAAACCAATAAATGTTTAGCAATTTAAGACAAAACCAACAATGCAGTCTGCCTCAGGCAGAACGTTTAAGGGGTGATAATATCTTCCCTTTTACGTAACCAATCCCGTACCATAGAATCTTTGTTGACCAGTTAGGGTTCCTAGTAACCATAATACTAGGTGGCGACTCCTTAAACAAGGCCTTTTTCCTAAAAGAACAAGATGCCAGAAATCTGTTCTTTTTCCATAAATCAAGAATTATTTTTAGGGTCGCCGCGATGTCGGGTGCGACAAGATTATAAACTTTTTTTTGGTAATAGTAGCAATCATTTTGCTAGTTGATTGTTATATGTGAATTTATAAAAAAATTTAAAATATGATAATGAATATTCAATGAAAGTGAAATTTCAATTTTGTTATTTTAATTTTTTTACATAGTTTTCTTAGATTAATTATTATTCTTTTCCCTTCAATTAAATACAAAATATCTTCACATAATTTTTTATTTTTTAATTAAGATTTGCTTTCATGATCGTTTTATTTTTTTCTTAAACTGATTTTTCACAAAAAAAAAACATGTTTTTTCATAAAACAATCATGAATAATAAAATTAGATATTTTAATTAAAAATATACATTTTATTTTTTTAGTTCAAATCATTATAATCTTTGTGGTATTACTTTTTATTCAATAAACTATGCTATTAATAAAAAACTATTTTTGATCTAAAATAAAGATAAAAATTATATAAATTAAAAAAGACAATTTTAACTAAAGAAATTCTTCCTAATTTTATTTGTTGTCCTATCTATAAATATCTATTTTTATTATTAAAAATTAAAAAAAAATAAATTCTAAAAATTTCCCACAAAAACAAGCAAGCAACTATGCTATCTTGATCTATAATCCAAATGTCTCTAACAAACCCTGAATTTCACTCTCAATTTAAATTTCAGATAAAAAAATATTTTTTCATCAAAGAAGAAAAGAAAGAGGAAGATCAATAGCAACAAAAACATATCATGTTGTGATCCGATGCAGGTTTATCAAATACAATGGCTTGTGTGATGTGAAACTGTGATAATCAGAGTTGAATAAGAAAGGTTTGGACTCAGGTACTAAGCCAGGCCAACTATCAAGGTTGAGATCTAACAGATTTTATTATTGAGTGATCATTCTTAATATCACCTATACTAGAATAACACATACCAATCAAGTCAAACTTGAATTCAAAGCCTTATATAGATGAATCCTCAAACATCAATGGGAGTGAAGCAGGAATTGTGTTGACAAACCTTAAAGGGTAGATTTTTTATTATGGGTTATTTATTTTGGTTTAATTCCTCCAATAATATGGTAGATTATGAGGCACTATTGGTTGGTATCAGCTTGATTTAAAGTATTACCATTTACCCTCGTTATATATTTAGTGATTCCTAACTAGTGGTGGAGTAATTCAAGTAATAATTTGAAGACAATGAACTTTTAATGATTAAATACCAACATAAAATGTTAGCACATCTAAACTTAAAAAAGGAAATAAGACAAAGAAATTTTCATAAAAAAATTACACTAAAAAAAAAAGGTTTACCTCCTCTCTAGGGTTTCTAGCAATAACCCAATAAAATCACCTCATGATGTTTGGATGTTTGGATTGAGGTATTAGAGAGGTTAAACATAAAAGATAAGAAAACAAATATAGTAATTGTTATATAAGTTATATCTAGGAAAGATTAGAGGACTCTAATTAAACAATATCTGCTTATATGAGAACTACCATGAGACATGATACTAATATTAGATTAGTAGGACGTGCAATACGATATTATCTCCTAAATTGTGAATTGTATAGAAAGTCAACCACTGCTCATCTATTTAAATATATATGTTCACAAGAAAATTGACATGTGTCGAAGGAGATTCATAAAAGGGATTTATGGAATTTATATGGGAGCTAAGGTTCTAGCTACCCAAATTAAATAGACAGACTTGTGTTGGCCTACTATATTAAAGGGTGCCACTGACTTGGTAATGAAATGTCATAAAATTCAGATATTTGTTGTTGTGCCCCGCTAACCTTCAATTGAACTGATTATCATTGCATCTCCATAGCCTTTTACTCTATGAAGAATGGACATATTATAACCATTCCCTAAAACCTCAATAAAAAGATAAATTATATTGGTAGATGTTGAGTATTTTATAATATGGATAGAAGCATAAGCTCTAACATAGATAAATATAAACAAGGTCTTTTTATTCCTAAAATAAATAATATTTTCAGGTTTGACCTCCCTAGAGTTTTGATCATAGACAATGGAACCCAATTTAATAATAGGAATATGAGAGAAAAGTGTTACAAGCTCAACATTGAACACCAATTCTCCTTAGTGTCACACCTAGACTAATAGACAGGTAGAGCTTATTATTGTTGAACAAGAGGATAAAATAAACTAAATGTGAATGGGCCAACCTCATTGACAAAAATTTATGGGCCTGTAGGACCACAAAAAAAACTTTTACAAAAAAACACAATTTATTCTCATATATGATATTGAAGCCATCATTCACATAGAGATAGGATGCCCTAGCTTTAGGATATTACACTTCTCCCTCGAAAAAAATTGAGAAAGAACTAAGAACTAACCTGGATCTACTAGAAAAAAGCCTGGTTCATAGTAGCAATAAGGAATGAAGACTTTAGATATAATGTAATCCAGTACCATAATATCAAGGTTAAAAAAAGAAGTTGAAATTGAGAGACCTGGTATTGAGAAAAATAGAAGCAACATTTAATGCTAAAGTGAAAGGGAAATTAGCTCCAAAATAGGATGGTAATTTCAAGGTACTAAAAGTGATAAAAATCAATACGACCACCTACAAGAAAATGAAGGGAAAAAATCTCCCTTGAGCCTGACAATCTGATCACTTCATAATATACTTCTAATGAAATATCTGTACTTCTTGAATGATTTAAATGAATAAATTTTCTTTGTGTTTTCATTGTTGTTTATCTTGAGTTTTATCTCAATTGGAACCGGTTTTTATCCATTTAATGCCTTCATTAAATTTTCTCCATCAAGTAACAATTAAAATGTTTTCACAAAATATTATAAGATGAACAATCCATAGTTCATTTTGTTACAATAAAAACATAAAGTTCAATAAGATAAATACAAGCATAAGATAAAATGCAAACATAAAGAAAATCTAGGCTCTACCATCCTCCTTGTTGGGCTTTTAAAAAATATTTTCCCTATAAACACTAGCCTTTGCATGCCGATGAAATGCCATTGAAATTAAAAGGATCATTTGGAAGAAAACCTCGACTAAAATTAACATTAATGTTCTTAATTAGCCCTATTATTGAAATAGAGGTCACTCAATAAATCTACAATCTCATCATCTACAACTACTTGAAAGGTAGTAGAGTTTCTATATATTGCCCAAAGCTCATTAGGGTCATTCCTAAGCTCCCCCATATAGTATACCTTTGCTTGAGTAGCTTCAAAAGTAAATCGTATGCGACCCCACTCAGTTTGGGTATTACCCAAGGTGGATTCCAATTCCTCAGTCTTTCTCAGATAAAAAAAAACTATCTATTGTTTAACAAAGCAATAATAAGTCAAAAAAATATGAATCTTTTTCTCTAACCACATACTAGTACAATGTTCTGGCCTACTAAAGTTGAGCCTCAACACTTATATAGACAGATCTAAAATTCTCTAGTTCTTTTAACTGCTAAGGGCCCCTTTCAGCCTCACATTTTTTTGTTAATAATGTTTGCATTTAAAAGGACTAAAAATGTAAAAAAAAAAAAGATCTTCTCATTTCAAAAGATAGTTTTTATGAGGTATTAAAATATCTAGTAAAGTTATTTCTCTGTATAGTACCCATGTCTTTTAGGAATTGAGACATTCATGATATGACACTCATGGTCACCATATTGTCATCTCTAGTAAAAATAGGTTACCACCAAGTAACACTCTCATGGCTTCACCTTTTCCCTTCTTTATATAAGGTCTGCAAAACCAACTAATAGTAGGTATTCTTGAGATGGAATACCTGAACTAGAACCAATCCGAGTATAAAAAGGTGGGAGGCAAAGGCAGAGCTGAGAATTTTTTCTACCCTAGGCTACTAAACAAATTCACATAATTTTTTTTAAGATCAATCATTAACTCATGTACATGAATTTTTCAAGTTAACAATAAAGTTTCAATCCAAATACACAACCTAAAATATTAAAATATAAAGTTTAAAGTATATAAAACTAAAGTGAAAGTGAAAATAAACTACAATATTGAAGTTGTGTCATTTGATGTTTTGTAGAATATAATTCATGTATGATCAAATCTGAATCGATATCTTTAGCAAGCTCTCATTCAATATAAATCATTATAGAATATGCTAAGAACTCTTCTTTTATTTTATTACAAAGCACAATTTTAACATGCTTCATGGCTAAAAATGCTTGCTTTGTGGTGGCAGTGGAAACAAGCAAAGTCAAAATAAGACGAATCAACCTGTCAATCAAATGATAGTGTTGTAATTTATTTGTTACAACTAATCCTCGATATAATTTGAAAATGATAGACATATTTTGAAAGCTCTAATGATGAGTCACGTCAATCTGATAATGCTCTCGCTAAAATCTCAAATAATGCATCTCTTATTTGTTGAAATCTTTAGGATAAAAATTCTCAACAAACTTGCAAATAACATCAACTTTAAATGATTTAATGTTGTCCTTAGGTTTTGAAGTAGAGCTAAGTGCAAGGAGTTCCATTATCCCATCACTAAATCTAGAATTTGACTCTTCCAGCTGAAAATTTATTACTAGGTTAAATATATCATAATGATAATGCTGGTAAACTGTCACCAATCCTTGTTGCTTACATGAACGACCTGTAGTATTTTTATATAAAGCATTCATATGTTGTATGTCAATCTTATATTATATACAAATAGATTGCACATGTGCAAAGAGAAGATCAAATCTAACATCTTTTAAAGTTTAAAACAATGCTTTAGTAGTTGAAATAAAATTAGATGGAATTTGTGTGTTGGGTAGTACTATATGATAAATGGAACAAGGAAAGGTGTGTTGCTTTTCTTAACTTTTATAAGCTGAGTATATAAGGAAACAAGATGTGATCTAACATGAGGGGGGATATGATTTTTTACTTTAGCTTTCTTAGCTTAGGAAGATAAATATTTTAATGAAAAAAAAGGTGGCTAATTTGGTGGAAAAAACATGTTTTTGTGGGCTAATTTAGTTAAGTGTAACTTGAATTGATTTAATATTAGTACAATTTTTTTTTTACAATAATTTTACTTGGGCTACAACTCACCCAAGCCTTCAATGTGGCTCCGCCCTTGGTTGGGGGGAGGCAATCAACCACAACAATGTTTAAGGGAGAAGTGGTCATTACAGGAAAGCGTGAAGCCTCGAATACACTTCAATAAAATGTCATTCTAGAAGTGACAAATCTAAAGTCTTGTTGGTGTCGACACTCCATCTCCTCAAAATCTTCTTTTGTTTCCTTAATTATCTCCTCGATTGATTCAGATTCCTCTTTCTCGTGCTCGTCTACTAATGATTTCTCTTCGACTATCTGATAGAGCCTGGTCTACCTAACATAACAATAAAGCATGATGTCAATAATGAGAAAATGGCAAAAAATGTATATAAAAAAGAGATATCTCCCTACCTCATTGTCTTTCTTGAAAGGAATACCTCTCAACTAATAATGTAACATTATATCTAATAGTGCTACTTCTATATAATAGTTTTTCTTGTATTAGTAAGGGAAGATATCGCATTACGATTAGAAAAAGAACCTCTCTAAGAGGTAGTACACCTCTATTTTTTGCATTCTCTATTAACAATGTGGGTTTAGTGTATTTAAAAATGACCCATTCTTTTCTCCACTCGTGGATGGTTTCTAGTCTCCCCTTAAACATTTCTTTAAGAGGACTATTATGACGATGTTGAAAAGTAAAAAACCAAGCAATATCCTAACACCCTTATATGTATTCTGTCAACTCAAAACAATATTTTTAAAATCTAATTAAAGGAATCTCTCCAAGAAGTCTCATAAATTTATCAAAACAAAGAGTCACACCACCAACCATTTAGGTGAAGCAGGCTCAAACATATTTCATGTATAAGGAATATGTCCATGGCAAAATCATAAATAGAAACCCTATACCTATATCTAAACAAACATATAAGAACAATAATCTTTGATTTTTTTTTTATAAATGGTGCTCCTAAGAGGTTTGTTGATTCTATTGTATGGAATACGGAGTCTTGTATGTTAACCCACTCATACCATTCTATTTAAGCCCTATTTGTTTGCTGAAAAGTAGTTTTTTTTTGGAAAGTGATTTCTTTAGAAAATAGATTCCTGAAAAGTGAATTATTTTTTAATATTTGGTAGTATCATGGAAAATAAGTTGGAAAACAATTTCCAATGTTTGGCTATGTCATGGAAAATGAGTTGGAAATAAATTGTTAATATTTTTTTCAAGTTTATTAAAATAACGATGAACAAATCTTACAAATTAAAAAGTTGAACGAGATAAAATTAAAAAAATATAATTTCATAAATTATCTCAAATAAAATAAATAATAATCAAAATAATAGAGATCAAATCTAACAGATAAAAAAGTTGAAAGATGATGAAATTAAAAAAAAATTACAATTTCATAAATTATTTCAAATAAAATAAATAACAATGAAACGAATAAGGATCAAATATGATAGATAAACAATTTCAATTAAAAAAATGATAAGAGAAAAGCAAATAACAATCATTAAAATGAGGATCAAAGTTGATATAAAAATAAAATTAAATCAAATTCTAAGGGATGAAATTGAAAAAAAAATATTCAAAACAAAATATATAGCAATTAAATGTTTGAGGACCAAATTTGATATAATTAGTAAATAACATGACATTTCTAAATTTTTCACAACTTCTGAAAAATGTTTTCCATCCAAAATAAAATGAAAACACTTTTCTGGAAACTAAAAAAAATATTTCTTTGACTGGAAAGTGTTTTCTATTGACCAACTTTTCTAATGACAAACAAACATAGAAAAGTTTGGAAAATTGTTTTCAAGAAACCACTTTTCGTGAAACAAACGGGGCCTTAGTCTATTAACCATTGATATTGTCACTATGCCAGGACAATTACTTTCCCTACCACCGCTCCTCTCACTATTAAGGTAGTGTTTGAAATTATGATAATGATTGTTTTTCAAAGTGTTTTTTTATATTGAAATGCATTAAAATGGTATTTTTAAAAAAATATTAATTTTGATGTCAGCACATATAAATGATCCAAAAACATCAAAAAAAAATAATTGAAAGCAAAAAAATTCATGTTATTTTAAAAGCACGGTCATGCTACGATAACAAACTAAGTGTCATATTGAAAAGCATAAAAAATAGTAATTTTTTTTAAAAAAATATTTTTAATATAAACACATCAAAATGACACAAAAATACTAAAAAAAAATAATTGAAAGGAAAACAATTAATGTTGTTTTAAAAACATGTTCACGCCACGATAACACGAGTATATATGTTTGGGAATGTAGTAGCGGTTGCGGTTTAAAGTGTTTTTTTTAATACATTAAAATAATATTTTTTTATTTTTTTAAAAAATATTTTTGAAATCAGCACATCAAAAAGATATAAAAATATAAAAAAATAAATTTTAAAAAAAATAAATTTTAAAAAAACATGATTTGCACTGCGTTTCTAAACACACCTGCTTATGAACCACTGAGCTTGTATAAAAATTAATGAAAAGTTTTTCTACCTTATAACCTCGATAAAATCAAATTCGCTAGTCGGAACGGTCACAGAAAAATGGAGGAGTGGTCATTGGAAACGAAGAGACTTGGAAGGTTAATAAGCTGGAAGATAAATACTCCAGCTGATACAAGTAGAGGGGTAGATTTGGCATACAAACTAGCCTTGAAGAGTGACTGAAGCTGGGAATGCGTAAGCATATACACCCACTTACACGCCTTTAAAAAAAAATCTCTGTCAATGTGCATGCATGTAATTTCATATCACTCCTCACCTCAAGCCATGCGTTCGCCACTCTACCACACTCTTCTCACCTTACACCACGTGGCAGCCAACCATGCCTTTCGATAAATCACAAAACCCAAGTTTCCATAATTACGTGCATGCAAACAAAACCCAAGTTTCCATCAACTGTCCGTTCAGCTCACGGGTTCATAAGCACCAATCCCCACCACTACCAACTGTTGCGACAATGACAGTAAGCTGCCACCATTGCCAACTGCTTCGACATTACAATACACTGTACATGATGTAAGTATTATGCATAAAGTCATTCTTAACATTAAAATGTTAAAAATGACTGATGGCAAATGGTATGGTACGGTATTATTATGGAATGTCATTTATTATAGGAAATATTGTATTTATTTTATATCAATTTATTTTGTGTAGTATTTCTTTATATATATATATATATATATAAAGGGAGAGAGAGATGGTGGCTATCATATTATGCAAGCCTCCTAATTTACAAAAAAACACTACTTTAATTTGGTATCAAGCTTATCTATCTTAACATATTTATTTTTTTCTTCCTATGCAGCTGTTGGTTTCTTTGTTGCCGAACCTGGTGCTGACTTGTTTCTTATTTCTTTTGTTGACGATTCTGTCAGATTTCCTCCATCTATAGATCCCTCCAATTACTGTTGTTATTGGCATCAATGTCAGCTCTTCTTCTCCTGCTTCATCTTTCCTGGTAACACCGCTGCCTGTGCTCTCCTCTGCATCTGCTGTGACAGCAACTGTTAGTTCTTTGGCAGCCATTATTCCCATCTCCAAGACACAATAAGTAATTAATCTCAAGCTTACCAACATGAACTATCTATATTGGTGTATGCAGATGAAACCATATTTGATTGGTCAAGATGTTTTCTCGTTTGTCGATGACTCATTTCCATGTCCTTCTCCCCACGTCCTGCCAAGTGATACTTTTGTTGCCTCTATCACCTTCAGTTCTGGTATTAATCAAGCTTTTCTGACATGGAAATAACAAGATCAACTCATCCTTAGTGCTCCTCTCTTTCTATGAATGTCCTCCATCTTGTGATTGATTGTCTAACTTTTGCTAGTGTTTAGAGCATACTAGAACACGCCCTTGTTTCACCATCCAACTCTCAGAATATGTAATTACATGGTTCTCTTCAAGATCTTCATCAAGGTGATGATACTGTCACCATTTATTTCTAGAAAGCTAAGGGATTATTTGATGAATTAGTAGCAGTAGGCAGGCCTATCTCCCTTACTAATTTCAATTTATATGTTTTTTGGGGCTTTTATAATGAATTTCATGATTTGGTTACAAGTTTGTTGACCAAGGTTGAGCCTCTTCCCTACTCTTAAGTTTTTTACCTATGAATTTTTACATAGGAGCTCTCTTTAATTTATTCTTACTGTTGCACCATTGTTGTCTCCCCTTGTTGAGCCTCCCTTTGCTTTCGTTGCTCAACGTGGCTTTTTTATTTTTAATGGCAATGGTTCCTCTTATAATCGAGGCAAAGGAAGACGTAGTGGTTGGAGGAATACTCACAGCTTCTTCAACTAGTCCGGTGGTCAGAATTAACGTCGTAAAAGTAATGGTTCTTGGCAGCAAAATCGTGGTTATGGGGGCAATTGAGAGCAACAGTCTAACTGAACATCACCCAATCAGTGGCCTTATACACGACAGGTCCGGTGTCAGTTATGCAATTTTTTTGGTCACTCAGAGCAGCAATATTCACAACTAATTACCTATGGAAATCAAGCATCACCTTCTCTTTTAGTGATGTTTCAGCAACAAACTCTGTCGTTTAGTTTCCTGACACAAATGCAAATTAGCATGCTACTCCAGACATTGCAAGTATGACAAATATGGAACCCTATTTGGTAATGATCAATTGCATATCGGTGATGGTAAGGAACTTGTCATATCTAATAAAACTCATACTACCTTACATACTCTAAAACGATTCTTTACTTTATCTAATATCTTACATATTTTTCAAATTAAAAAATGACTCCTATCTATTCAACAATTTTATCATGAAAACATGAAAACGGTTTTTTTTTTAATTTCACTCCTTTGTTTTTTATGTCAAGGATCTTATAACCAAGAAAATTCTTTTTTCCAATTAGAGTAAAGATAACCTTTATGTCCTCTTAGAGTCTTCTGCCACTTTGCTACACAATGCACATTCATCCTCTGGACCAGCAAAAAATTGGCACCATTGGCAAACCTTATAGCAATTAGCAAGGTAAAAATTGTTCCTCCTTTCCTTATTATTTTTGTTCATGTGGTTGTGAAGTGAATTTATTTTGTAAATTCTGTATTTATTCTTTGAATGATGTACTCAATATGTTTGAAAAATTATGAATGCATTTTGATTTTTTCTTAATTAATTTAGATCATAACAAGATTTTAACTTGATTGATTTTTTTTACATGTATTTTTTTTATAGACTACATATTTTGGATGTTCATTTGGGATTCCAACTCAAATAGCTTATTGGATTGATTTTGGTTTAGAAAGCAACAAATTAAGGTATTTATAATTTGCTAAAATCTTACTGGTTTGAATTGCTTGGAATGGTTATTGAAAATTAAAATTGTTGTTTGTTAATTGCTGTAATATTTTTAATTTTTATTATATTAATGATTGGGTATAACTTTTATTACATTCAGGATCTTTATGATATCGAGTAGTGATCAAAACTCAAATAAGTACAGAGGTATTGGTTTATTTTTTAAGAAAGTAAGTGATGAATCATCAAGTGGGTCGAGCACAACAAATTCTAAACCTTTTAGTTGTGAAAAATATGGTGTCTCAAGGATTTCTTCAGTCTCCAAAAGAGAATTGTGGTCAAGAATTTGACACTGCAACTCTTTAACATGATCCAGGATTACATCGGCAAATATGTGAATTTTCAGTTAATGACGTCGACAATATTCAAAAAGCATACATTAATCTTGGGTTATATCAACCTCAACGAAGTGTGTATCCTAGTCACGTAGATAGGGCACAATCTTGATGGTTTCAATATAAGTGGTTTAAGCACAATTCTTTGCTTGAGTATTCTATTGCAAAAGATATGATATTTTGTTTTTCTTGCTTTCTTTTTAATAATGAACAACATAAAACTTTCATTGTTGATGGTTTCAGAAGTTGGAAGAGGGTTGGTGGAAAACAATGTGTCTTTTTTATTCATAATCTATCTTCAGCTCATCAACGTGCCATGATAGTGCTTAAAGAACTCATCTCAACAAATTCATACAGTTATGAATACGCAATCTTCTTAACAAATAGTTCAAAATCAATTACGACTAAACATTACAATTGAAAGTGTTAGATTGTTAGCAAGTCAAGGATTGACTCTTAGAGGTAATCATGGATCTCATAATTCATCCAATCGAGGGAACTTTATTGAGTTTATACAAGCTTTTGGAAGATGTAACATTGAAATTGCCAATGGTTTCCTTAATAATGCTCCTAGAAATGCCATGTATATTGCATCATCAATACAAAAGGAGATATTGCATATATTTGCTAATAAGGTGAGGAAATTGATTTATGAGGAAGTTGAATAGAAAATTTTGTATTATTATTGATGAAGCAATTGAAGTAGCTAACAGAGAGCAAATGGCTATTATTTTAAGATATATAGATTATTTTGGATTCATTAGAGAAATATTTTTTGATATTGTGAGTGTTATTGGCATAACTACTTTAACTCTAAAAAATAGGATCTCCAATGTTCTTAGTCAACACAGGCTTCTAGTTGAAAATTTGTGTGGTAAAAAATATGATGTTGCTAGCAAAATAAATGGTGCATGTAATAGGTTACAAGCATTGTTTTTGTAACCATATGCATATTATGTGCATTGGTTTACTTATCGCTTACAATTAGTTTTTAGTTGGTGCAACTAAAGAAGTAAAGTATGTTTGGCTATTTTTTTCAATATTGAATGATATTATGAATTTTATTTCTACTTCTGTCAAATGTCATTACGAGTTAAATTGAATATGTAAGTCATAAGTTGATAATAACTGGAGAACTTGAGACAAGTACATGGGAAAATCAAGCTTTTACTTTGCATCGACCTGGAATAACTCATTTAGGTTCTCATTTTGGTTCAATAAAGAGTTTACTTGAGATTTTTAGAACAACAAGAACATTGCTTTCAAAGATTGATAAAAATAGACCAAACTCTCAACTTCGCGCCGATATTTTCAAATATTATCTTGCCATTACATCTTTTGACTTTGTCTTACTTATGATGAACAAGTTATGTGAGTTACTAATTTTCTTTGCCAAACGCTCTAAAGAAAAGATCAAGATATTGTAAATGCCTTAAATTTTGTTTCACATATAAAATTTCAACTTCAATGTTTGAGAGATAATGGTTGGGATGATCCATTTGAAAGTTTAGTATCTTTATATGAACAACATGATATTGAGATTCCTGATATGAGTGCTCTTTATAAGGTTGGTACAGGTTGTTCTTGTCAACACATAAATTTTATTATAGTTAAGCATCATTATCGATATGATATATTTAATATTGTAATAAATTTTCAATTGATGAAGTTAAATTATATATTTCTAGATAACACAGTGAAGTTGCTTTATCTTAGCTCAACATTGGATCCTTCTCATGCTTTCACATAATTTAAAGTTGATGATATATGTAAGCTTGCTAGGAAATTCTATCACAAAGACTTTGCTTATATGAATTTACATGATTTAAAAATATAGTTTGAGTATTATAAGCTTTCAATAAATCATCCAAACTTCTAGAATATTAATTCTTTTACTACATTGTATCATTAATTAGTTGACATAGGCTAGACAAATGATTTTGACTTGATTAGTAGATTAATTTGATTGGTATTAACTCTTCTTGTTTCTACATCAATGGCAGAACGATCCTTCCATCTATGAAGTTTATTAAAAATTAGCTTTGAAACAAGATAAATAATGAGTTTTTTACTAATTGTTTGATTATTCATATAAAAAGATACTTTGCAAATAATACAGATAATGAATCAATAATTAAAGAATTTTATTCGATAAAGAAACGTAGAGCCCAACTTAGATAATAGTTTATTTTATTTTTATTATAAGTGTAATATGTATAATGATGGTAAGACTTATTATGTCATCTCACCTTGTGTACTTATTTTTTTTTAATATAACAATAGCCCATCCAGTTTTTAAATCATGGATTCATCCCTACTACTCACCATATTTGTTTTCTTCTTCTTTGCATTTATAGTTATTTATTTAAATATACTATTTAAATGGGAAGTTAGGAGAGAAAACTAAAAATAAAACTCGAGTCTCTCTACCCTTTAGGATATTAAAGACACATTTTGTCCTTATCTAGATTATGTTAAGATGTTTATCTTTCCATCTTATTCTATTACATTTGGTGTCACGTGTCAAGTGTGTGTGTGTGTGTGTATATTAATTCATAAGAATATTACACATGAAAACCCAAAAAAATAGTATAAAAAAAAATTAAAAAGAAAATCCCAAATTTGAATATAAAAGAGATTAAATTATTTAAATTATTGTATAAAGGTTTATTTAATTAGAAGCTGAAATAATATTAAATAAATTAAATTGATAAAGTATGATATTGTTTCTTTTTTCCTATGAGAAGAAAAAAAAATAGGTTGGGGTTTTTAAAGTAAATTAATACTGAAGAAATATTATTGGAATCATATTAAAATAATATTCATGAAATTAATTTAAAATTATTTAATAAAGCATCCATATTTTTTTGCTATGATTTTAATTTAATTTCTTTAATATATAAATATGAGTTTTTTTTTTCTTGTTTGAACATTTGTTACATTTTCAAATGTAATTTTCTTATGCTTCAAAGAATTTAGATAATAGAATTAACTAAAGAATTAAATATCTAGGACTTTTTTCCAAGATACGTCTCTGTTCTTATAAACAATAAAGCATCATCAAGGTTGTTTTATATTCAAATTTTATTTTTTCTCCTTTTAATTGAATTATTATTGAATATAATTAGATAAAATTATATTTGAAATTATGATAAAAATACCAAATTAAAACACATATGACTAAAATATCAAAACACATAGAAAAGACATGGCTCACCCAAATTTATGACAAATCTCATTTTGGTTTAAATATTTATTTTATTTATTTTTCAGTTTTTGAATTTAAAAAACAAAAAGAAAAAGCTATCAGATAATAGCTAAGAAGAGGAAGTTATCGATTTCACAACACCGACAACTAAAATGATCAAACTCTATGTCTAAAAGTTCCATTTGACGAGATATGTTTGACAGTAAGGACATATCAGGTTAAGTTTTGATTTTGAAATTCAATTGATTTTTATTTTTTAAGTGCTTTTTGGTGTATTGGAGTTCTTGAGTGATTTAAATAGGTTTTACTATTATTATTTTTTTTGAGAAAACAGATTAAAAAATAATTTTTTTAACCTCTTAACGTTTTTTTTCTTACCATAGTGGTGGCTGAATTCTAAACTATAGCCCAACGGACAATTAGTCATTTGTGTTATAAAGAAAAAAGACCAGCTTTTAATCAAATAAAAATAAAAGAAAAGGTTTGTGCATGTGAGCTTGGCTTTGCAAGCTCGCACATGGAGCTTTTTTTCTCTCAAAAGGCCAAATAATGGATCATTGAAGCCCAACCACCTTGCCTCTATTCTTTAGCCCACTTTTCTTTTTTAAAAAAAAAAAATTGAAACAAAAAAACTCCATATATTTATTTTTTCATAAAATTATAGAGCGATTTTTCCCCACCCTTTCATTACTTGTCTTGGTTTTTCTTCTTATATTTGTTTATTTTTTCTACATATTTTTTTTTTATTATCGCATGATTACATTGACAATAGACTTTAAAAAATCACAATGTAATATTCTTGCATTTTTTAATATATTTGAGCCATGATAATGAAAAAAAATTTTAATTAAAATATTCTTTTATGATTATGATAATCTCTTACTTCAACAAATAAATAATATCCTTATTCTATTTTTAAAATAATTGTTTAGGCCAGAATTTGTTATTAATTTTTATTTTTTAAAATTCGATAACCTTTCAAAGAGATTGTTGTACTTCATTTGTAATTTTTTTCCCTTTCATATTTTATATAAATAAATTATATTTTCATGATATATTTATAGAAATAAAATTAATTTTTTATTGGTAAGAAAAATAGAATCCAAGATAAAATAAACAAATAAAATTAAAATTAAAAAACAACATATTTTCATTTTTCTAATTAAAAAAATTATGATAGTTGAAAAAACATCCACGATGTTGACACTTTCTTTTATTATATTTGAAATTCTACCCACGATGTAGCTATGACATAAAGGTTTAATAATTATAATAAAAATAATATTAAAAAGAACAAAGGATGAAATATATTGTGAACCCCTTTGATGACAATGAATCTTACATCAACCTCTTTCAAGGTCTAAAATTAGATTAAATTAGTCAATTAACCCGCATTTCACCGCAGGTTGGATCAAAAGTTTTATCGTGAAAAAATAATATACCTATAATTTTTTTAATTTTACCTAAAAAAATTCTAAACAATTTGAAATAAGAATAAAAGTGGCACCTCTCTAATACCCTTTTATCTTACCAACGTACTCTATTTATCAATTGGATGTTTTATATATATAAAAAAAGAATATATGTGTTTTAGATAAATTATAATAATTTTGACACAAATTCATTAAAAAAAACATAAAAATAGTAAATTGAATATGTGTTGTCGCGTAAAACTCTTTGGCCACGGCATCAAAACCAAATCAATTTGATGAGTCAACCTAGAGACCCCACGACTTGGCTCCTTGGCTAGCTTAGGTTTCAAATTGGACCAAGAGTAAGTTGGCATGATATAACCCGATCGACCTAGCATGTCCAAATATAACCTAATTAAAACCCGATTTTGTATCAAGTACAAGAAATTTCAATATGATGTTGTTTTAACATTTTATTTTTATTTAACAAGATGATGCTATGTTGAATTAATTGGGGTTAACTTGGGTTAACCTACAACACTTGTGATCAGGGTCTTGGACCATGTCATAACTCAATTTTTGACCCCTTATTTTTATATATATTTTGAGGAATTAGAAAAGGATATATATATATATATATATATATATATATATATATATATATATATATTCGGTAAATTTAGTCAATTTTAATCATGTCATTATTTTTATTTAATTTTTGTGTCTTAAGAAAAACCATGAAAATACAAATCCAAAAATACAACAAAATCTAGAAGATAAAAAAAATAAAAATTCATGGCTAGGGTTGAAATTGGACTAATAATTGAGTATTACGAACAAAAATTGAGTTAGAGAATTTTTGTGCCGTAATTGAAAGCTTAATTAAAGAAGAAAATGATTAAAAAAAGGGTTAATTTGATTTAATTTGACTAAAATTGAAAGAAATTAGAAGTTCAAGGATGATTTTTAAACCAATAGGCAAGTTGGAAATTAATTGATGACTTAATTGAAGAAGAAAGTTGAAATTGGGAGTCAAATCAGCTAAAAGATAAAGATTTGAAGAATCATGGATTGAAATGGAAGCAATGGAAAAACCAGTGAGCCTATAGTAACTCAGTCAAGAGAGAAATTGAAAGAAAATAAGAAAAAAATAAGAAGTAGATCGACAAAAAAAATAAGAAAATTAGAAGTTAAGGGACCAAAGAACAAAAAACATTGAAATGAAGAGACCATTATGAAGTTCGGCCCGATTCAATTAGAAAGAAACCCTAATTCTAATTAAAAGTAAAAAACAGTCGTTTCACATTAAGTGAAATGATGTGTTTTGATAGAAAGAGCGAATAACAGGAGATGGAAATATGAAGGAAACAGTGTCATTTTGTTCATATGTTTTGCAGATTTTCATTCAAGGTAGGGACGACTGGTTTTCTTGCACTATTAGGGCTTAATTTTGATCCTAATCGATCCTCGTGGTGGTTCAAAAACAAAAGAAACATGGTCTCTAATACTTCAACTACATTCGTGGTGTCAGAAATCAAGGCTTAAATTCCAGAATTAATTACAAATTTTGAGTCAAATGTGACCGCTCAATCAACATCTCCCTTAGACCTTAAACCCATGCTTTCCTTTCTTGTTCAAGGTCTAGTTTTCAACCTTGATTCTCTCCCTACAAATCAAGCGAAGGAGGGTTGGTAGCCGACGCCCAAGCTAGTTTGTAGTCCAAATTCATCACGAAAATCTTCAAGGATCCAACCCTTGTTAAGCAGGGGAGAGAGAGGAAAAAAGAGGGCATATCATAAAAGCTAATGTAATAAAGCATCAATATCAATTGATTCAGGACACCAGGAAGACAGAGAGAGGAAGAGGCAGAGATGCATACACAAACAAAAAGAAAAAGAAAAAGGAAGAGGTAGAGTTCTAGACATCAAACAGTGGTGCAGAACCAACTACTTGATCCCTACTTGCAGAATGCATACATGTAATGGTCTGGATTCCTAGATTCTTAAGTCATGAAAATGCCATGCTTTGTTAGTTCACGCTCTAGTACAAATAATGATGGTAGTACAAATAATGATGGTCAAAACTCCGAGGAATGTAATTCAATTGATGCTTTCTAGAGGTTATGGGTTTGAATTCCACAAAACTCAGAGCCATTGAAGACTTACATGGTTGTTAACTTCAGGGCTCATGGAATTAGAGTGTGTTTGGTATTGCGATAGTTGTTGTGGTTGTGGTTTGAAAAAAGTTGTTTTATAAAAAGTACTTTTAGTTGAAGTTGGTTTGAAAAAATAGGTATTTGGTTAAATCTGTGGTTGAAATTGAGGTTGAAAAAAAAGAAGTTTAATGTGTTTGGTTAAGAATGCTTTTGAAACTGAGGTTATAAAATAATTTAAAAAATATATATTAATATTGATGGTTTTAAATTTAAATATTGTAGAATTAATTACTCCTATTACGTCATAAAATAAATAATACTTTATATAAAATATTTTTTATTATCCCATCAAATTATTTGCAATTCCATCTCGTACAAAATCCATACATAAAAGCGCCGCTGTGATCCTTAATTAGCTAAGCGAGGTACAATATCAGATAAAAAATTATCTGGAATGAAATTAAAATTGCGATCATACTCGGAAAAAACTTCATCATCTTGCTTCCCCGAAACCTAAAGCACAATTCTCTCAAGAAATCAAGATCACCAACAGATACAACTACACACAAGAAGACAATTTACCGAAATCTTGAAATCCGCCAACACTACCAAGAAAAATTATCAACAAGGTGTAAGGAAAACACAACAAGTTTGAATGGCAGATTAACAACAAAAAGAGCCCCACAGGAGATAAATAAAAAACAAAATTGATCCATAAATTGGATACAAAATCTCCAAATCAGTACTCAAAACCCAAAATGGCAACTACATAATTTCTTCAACAGACAATTGCCATTAAAAAATCAAGATTTCAGAAACAAGTTCCCAGCACTGTTGTGCTTTCTGCAAACCGAAACTTCCTGCAAACCGAAACAATGGAGACTGCTCGGCACAAATGATTTCGATGAAGGTGATCTGATCTTCGCTTCACAACAAAAGGGACAGCAGGGAACAATGACGAACACTGTCTCTGGCGTCAATCTTCGTCCAGATCAAGGGAACATAGGGGAAGGGAACAGAGGAGACGAGCTCGGGTTGGGAAAATGTTGTGTTAAAATCTTTCGTTTGACAGGAGAAGGGACAGAGGGGAACAAGATGGAACACTGTCTCTGGCGTCAATCTTCGTCAATCTTCATCAATCTCGTCCAGATCAGTAACAGAGGGGAAGGGAACAGAGCTTAAGCTCAGGCAAGGAAAGTTTTTTTACAAGAAAAAAAGTGTCCGTGAAAAGTGTTGGCATGGAGTGAAAAGCAGGTGTTACTTGCTTTCCCAAAACTAAGGTCCAGCCTCAGTTTTTGGTGGGGCCATGTTAAATAAAAAGTGTGGTTGAAAATAACCAAACATCTCGGGCCTGCTTTTTTCTTAACCGCGGCCGTAACCGCAATGCCAAACGGCATCTTAGTCAAAATACATGTAAGCTGGACACCAACATTAATAAAAAAAAAAAATTGATGGTCACAAAATCTGTTTTAAAGGAAAAAAAAAAACAGTTGAAAAGAAAAGAGAAGGGATGGGTTCCTTTGCCTTGGGTACAATTCTTTCAATCCGTGATAAAGGTGTAGGAGTGAGAGATAGAACATTTAAAGTTAGTTTTTTTTTTTTTCTCTCCAAAAGAGAATCTGTATTGAAATCTGTATTTTTGTTTTTCTCCAAAGGTTGGCTTGTTGAAATCTGCAGAATATGCAAGCCCTGACAGTAACGAACTAGGAGTTATAGTACATGTAGTGGTAGTGCACAAAAACTCAACTAGACATTTTGACCCAGTGAAAGTATTTACCTATACTACAACCTTGTTCACTCTTTTTTTTTTTTCTTTGGAGTTTAAATCATGTTGTAAAAAAATAAAAATACAAGAGAAAAGAAATGAATATTTATCTCACTACTCTCAGTTTTAGAACAAAGTAAATTCAGGATTCAAACTCTAGCTATTGATTTACCTCTTCATTTATGACCGATCTCAAAGATATTGTAAAAATAAAGTCGTTTTTCTCTTAAACATAACTAATCTATTATCTAAATATTTGAAACTGGTACATATTTTAAAATCTTTAATTTCCTTTAATTACTAGATAATAACTCTAATTTTTTACAATATATATTCAGTCTCGATCAACATCATAGTGTGACAAACCTATTTTTCTTACTAACTTCTTTTTTTGGAATGCATTTTGTATTTGATTATAAGACAATAAAAATTGACATGAGTGGGAAAGTTAACAAAAGAAATTTAAGAAAACTAAATTCATCGTGAAAAATCATGCAAAAAGAGTGTTTCCTAATATTATAAAAGATAAATGTTATAACCTTGTGAAAAAACAAATAAAAAATGAAATGCTATTTAATCAAATAATATCTAAAAAAATAGCAGTCAAATAAAATATTTCAAAAGAAAATATCATAAAATGGTGTACAAAAAAGCACCAGCTAATATAATTTTTTTAAAAAAGGCTATGACCTTAGTAAAAAAATGAAAATTTAATAGTATTTAAAAAAATATCAAACTAAAAAAATATATATATAAACAAATAACAAAACAAGCCATGCATTTAGCCTAGGTGGGCCTACATGCTTAGCTCACAAAGAAGAAGTGCTCGCAAAACACATAGCCTACTTGTTTGGCTGAGAATTTCAGGCTTCGGCCTAAAAAGAGTCATTTCCAACGCCTAAAAAAATCTATATCTGATATCAAAATGACTTTCAATTGATAAAAAAAAAAAAAAAAAAAAAAAAAAAAAAAAAAAACAGAAATCAACTGAAATGAAAAAAAGATTTCCCCTGATTTATTTTTAAGAGATAATAGGAGTAAAAAACACAAGTAAAATTCATCTCATCAAATAAAACTCTTTGACACAAAATTTAAATATTTTACTGTTGAAATGAGAAGAATTGACTACTTTCTCTCTTCTATATTATTGTTTTCCGTGACTCTCTCATCTCTTTCAAACCAAAAAAAATAAAATGTGAATATAATGAAATTTTGTAAAAAAAAAAACAAATTAAAGGGACAAAATGAATTTTTCCAAATTGTGAAGACAAAAATGTTAAGGAGGCTCCCTTTTTTAAAAATAAACCTTCAATCTTCTCTCACTATAAACTTTGTCCTTTGAATTTTTTTTTAAGCATCAAAATTAATTTTTTTCATGTGAAATCAAGCCTAACCAAAGTCAAGATATTTTCTAAAACCTAAAAATCCCAAAAAAAAATAAGTCTAAACAAATAATCTAACTAAAACTCATCCAATACAATATGTAAAGATAAAATTAAAAAAAAATAAAAAATAAAGACAACGGAAGTGAAAAAATATATTACAATGCTTGGTTTTTCCCAGCTAAATGTGCCGCACCTTTTAGGTTTCTGATCATACCCTAAATTCTACCGAAGTAGATACAATTGTTAGTATTTCGTAGCACATTATTTTATATATATATATATATATATATATACAAATCTGTGTACAGTGATGGCAGGGAAAGTATACCAAAATCTTTGGTGGAAAGATTATGGATAATATTTTTTTTTTATGTATTTTTAAGGAAAAACATTTTAAAAAATTATTTAACACTCCTATGTATGCTTTAAACGCAAAAGAAATTCACCTAAACAATGCGTTGCAGAACATTAGCATCAATGAGCGCTTCGGAATAACTGAGATCAAGAGAGTTTGGCAAAGCGTTTGAAAAGTATTTTTATAAAAATTTAAATTTTATTTTTTAAAAAAATAAAATATTTTTGATATTTAATATTTTTAATTATTTTAATATACTGATTTTAAAAATAATTTTAAAAAAATAAAAAAATATTATTAATATATTTTTATAAATAAAAAACATTTTAAAAACCAACCAAGCCATACTCATAAATACCCATCATTTACATAGAAATTGAAATGTAACTAACCTATCCAGATTTTTAAACAAATTTTCATACAGAATTAAGCTATTGTAAGCTTCAAATTAAATAGAATCGCCAGCTTATTAGCTAATTCGGGAAACTGATCAAGCCTCGTATCAACAATCAAACTGGGTAGCCCGACTTACCAAATCGCGTTTTTCTCCTTGACGGGTAATTGATAAAGAACCACCATTAATAATGTTCAATTACTAAAATTATTGACATGGGATTCTGAACCTAAAATTAAGAAATCCCACAAAGATACATAAATAAAAACGGAATAAAAACAGAGTGCGGCAAAAGAAAAACTAAAATAGAGCGGTATTACTTGACTGAAAGATGATCCCCAAAGCCAACGGCGCCAAAGGACATCAAGATTTGAAGCAGAAGAGACAAGAAAATCCATGGAAGAACAAGAGCGGCCTGCCTGCTGGAAAGATAAAATAGAAGAAGAAAGGAATTGAAAAAGACAGATTACGAGTTTGTGCGTGAATCTAATACTATACTAAACTAGTGCTGATTGCTATCTAGTATTTTAATTTGTGTTTGATGGGATTTTTTTAGCTATATTAGATTCATGCACAAACCTGAAATATGCCTCTTCCCTTTAAATGACGATGGAACAGAGAGTGGGAGAGAGGGAGAGAGACAGAGATGAGAGGACAATTTCAAAAGGCTCTTCGTTACCTTCAGTAAAGATGGGATGGATTTTGTGTTATGCCCTAGTTGGCTTATGTATTTGATGTGGTGACGCCGCATCATAAGTGATGATGTATTACGCCGTGTGGGAAGGATCTCACCGACTGATTTATTGACATCGCAACTTCATAGTTGCTGCGTCTGTGGGAACGGTTCTAAAAAGAGTTTCCTCTTTGCACTCGAACGGAACTAATATTAGGATAAAATTATTAAAAACACATGTTTAAGAAATATTTTATATATCATTTTTTGTAAATTATATTTTATAGATTACTGTTTATATAATTAATTTTAATTTATGTAGTATATTTTAATTATATTTATTAACATTACTACAGATGAAAGAGAGAGATGCAATTTTGTCAGCACATTAATGAATATAAATATATAAGGGCATTTTTATCTTTTTAGTTTCAATTATGGAAGTAATATAATTTATAAAAAGTTTGTATACAAAATATTCAAGAGCTTATATTATAGAATATTTTTAGTATTTTTTTCTAAAATATTATGATGTTTCTTGATTTTGATGCTCGCTTCTTAACTTCCTTGAATATTTTATTAGAAATAAATATATTAATAATATTAATAATTAAAGATTTTGGTTTATTGATCCAATATTTTAAATCATATGTAATAGTTAAATTTATAATTGAAGTTAATTTGTAATTATGAATGTTTGGTAATAATGATGATTGGTGTTTAAGTATCACTTAATATATAATATTAACAAAATCTAAAAACAATTAGGGTTTTACTGTAGATATAAATATAGAATATTATGGATTGAAATAGTATAATGATATTTTTATTTTTTTTAACATAAATTAATGGTCTGACTATTGAGGAAATATAGTTTTTTACTCATGACTTGTTGGTCATTGTTGAATTGATCATTAACAACTTGATATTTTCACATTTTTAAAGCATAGTAAAATGATCAGTTTACCCTTAAAAATAAAATTTATTTAACTGGCATCTAGGAGCTTTTTAAGATTTTCACCTTTTGAAGCATAATAAAATTACTAAATTACTCTTAAAAGCAATATTTTTTTGAACTGGTGTCCAAGAGCTCTTTTGTATCTTCAACCCGATTTTTTAGTTATAATTAAGTTGGCTAAGGGACAATTTAGTATTTTAATAAATATAAATCATTATTTAAAAATCAAATGTGATTGGCACATGCAACGCATGCAAAAGCGAGTAGGAGACATCTGCGCTTTTCGGGCAGTGCGTGAGGCGTCTCTGGTGGCCAAACATTGAAAGCGTCCTGACATCCTCTTTCCAATGGTCAAGTGCGTGTACACAGCGGTGCAATAGTTGGGTTTCGATAGATTTTTTCTCTCCTACTTTTCTCTCTCCACACATTGGGTTTCGCACTTGCCCTTCTAAGAATTAAATGTGTCATGTCAATTTGTATTTGTATCAATTTTGATCAACATTCTTTTAATTACTATTTATTTTACTTTTAATGCTTTTTTCAGTTGATTTTTTTTCTCAATTTCATTCCTTATGATTTGATTTCACTTAATTTTTGTATCCAATTTGGTATTCATTCTTTTGATTGTTATTTTATGTTTTTTTATCCTTTTCATGATTTATTTTACTTTTTAATTTCATCCCTCATTATTTTATTTCATTTAATTTTTATATCAAATATGATCTTTATTTTTTTTATTACTATTTGTTTTGTTTTTTTAATTGTTTTCTTGATTATTATTTTTTAATATCATCCCTCAATATTTGGATGATTGAGAGTTTTTCTTTGTAATTTTTTCATATTTTCCTTATATGGGACTAATTCTAGTCTCATGACTCGGATCAGGGTTTTAAATATTACCCTGATTTGACTTTGATCTTTTTTATAAAAAATTTATTTTTTTTCTATCAATTTCATCTTTCGATATTAAGTTATTGGGCCTTAAGCTTTATGTTTTTTTTCTTGATTTGGAGTTATCCTGATCTTATATCTCGAGTTGTGTGTTAATTGACTTGACTCCAGTTGACTTGGTTGTTTTATGTTTTTTTATTTTATTTTTTCTTTCATCATTTAGTTTATTTGAGAGCTAACCTCTGTGATGATACGGACCTCATGATGTTGTGGCCACGCAACCCACAACAACATTGACAATGAATCTTGGAAAGCTTAAACGAGTTTGATAGAAGTGTGACAGAAAGGAAACATATCTCAAGGAACCAACAATATTGGAACAAGAACCCCACTCTAAGAATACTAATTCGCAAACGAGAGGTGTGAGGAAGAAGCCATGAAGCTAGTTAATTTTTTATAAGTCAATTTAGTTCATTAGAGAAACGAAAAATACAAGAATCTCTCTCACATAAGCTAAATAAATTTGATAATAATAGTATTATCAAGTCTCAATATTTTTTCATTACAAAGAGTATTTATACTTATGAAAATAAAAATCTTAATGGATATACCCTTGTGGGCTAAATTGGCTCACTTGCAAAACTGACCCAAAATATATACTAAGAAACTTAAAAGTATAGACCCGAACAAACCTTAGGCCATAGCCGAAAGCTAATTAATAATTATGCCCAATCAAGTCTTGGGCTTTAGCTAATTAATCAAGCCTAAAAGCATAAATTAATAATGAAAAAATAAGTGTTTAAATTCTCTCTAATATGCTATAACTTAAAGGGAACCAAAATAAATAAATAAGAACTGAAACTAAAGAATTTATAGAGCTCCTAGCTGCCACACATATCCTAGGAAAGAAAGGACTCCAATTCTTCAATAAATCCAAGCCATATTAGGAACCATTACAGCCCAAGCCCATGTACAAGTTTAAGGTCTAAATAAACTTAATTTAATCTTTCTTTTTTTTCCCAAAATTAACCGATTATAGGTCTTGCATATTGATTCACCTGAAATCTTACCATAATATAGTTACATGTGTCTAATATCTCCCTGTAAAATATAAGCAAGATAAAATGTACAGTTTGAGAGATATGGGTTGTTCTTATTTATAAGGGCCTAAAATGTACAGTTTTGTCCTCTCCTCCCTTATTTGTTGAAATGAGTTGTTCTTATTTATAGGAGGTGGAGAAGGTTCACAAGCTCCCTTCTAGACTTAAATCTTAACCATTTAGCCCTCTAGGATTGATCCCCACCATTGATAACAAGCCAACAACCCAGCACTGTTAAAACTAGGTTGTCAAAGGTTTATCAGGTTAGTGTTTTTGGACCAACGTTGTAGCGGCTATAGGGACAACCACTCGATGGGAACCATGCTAGGGTGTAGTACGATGTCAGGACTGCCAAGGAAGCGTGCCTTTTATCTTACTTGAAGCATGAGAGAGCATTAAAAGGCTTTGTAAAGAGGGATCCTTGTCAACACCCTTATGAGAGGAATGAAGAAGAAACTGAACAGTGGCACTCAAAACAACGTTGTTTTGTTTGTTTTCCTCTTTATTTACAAAATGATCCATGATCTTTAAATTTCATTGAATTCATCCAAATTAGGTTGATTTCTCAAGATTTCTTTTGATTAAATCCCAGGTCATATCAATTTTGACCCTCAATATTCAACGTCTTTTATAATATGGTATTGATCTTTGATATATTCAATTTTATCCACAATTAACTTTCAAACTTCTAATTTCTTCAAATTTAACCTTGGTTTTAATCAATTTCAATCAATGTATGTGCACACCTCTTCCATTTTAATCCTTGATTTTTAGGATTCTTCAATTTGCCCCTCAATTAGCCTTCAAACTTTAAATTTCTTATAATTGCACCCCTAATTGCACCAATTTAGCCTTTCAATGTTCCAATTGTGTTCCTAATCTTCTAATCTTTATGAATTGATTTGAATTAGGTCTCCAAACTTGGTTTTTCTTCAATTAAGTCAATTGAATCTTCCTAACCCATTATAAATTTAATTAAGTTCTTAAACTTAATTGGTTTCAACCTTTAGATGAATAATAAGAAATATGTCGATACTCCTTCCTCTAGATATCATTAGCTACCACCACCTTAAGCAACTAATCAAATTAAATGTATATCAGTGTTGATGTTACCTTATTGATATCATTAGCCCCCCATCACCCAGGATAGTTAATCAAGTAATAGTTTTGTCAACACCAATGCAACCTTGTTGGTATCATTAGCCCCAATAATTGGTTTGGCTAATAAAGTCATCTTAAACAATCGTTTTATCATGGTTTTGTCGATATCAATACGATCATATGGATGTCATTAGTTTCCTAACTTTGGAATAGCTAATCAAAATTCCAATAAATGTCAATGTCGATGTAATTTCATTGGCATCATTAGCCACTATTAACCTGGATGGCTAATCAAGTCCACTTTTCTTCCATTCCTTTCTCCTTTTACTCTTTCAAACTAAATACATAGTCTATGTACATAATAAGTTGATAATTTAACACTACAAGTTATTATAAGGGAAGGTATAAAATTTCAACCTTAAACTTTGTTTCAAATTAAGTCTTGCTCTAACCTATCATGTCAGCATAGCCCAATTTAGCTATTCTTCTAGCATTTTGATCTTTTGCAACTCAAAGGTTTATCTTCTCGCATCTCGAAAATATTTTTAGATTTTAAATTTTTGTTTTCTTTTTGGATTTTTGGATAAAAAAAGAAAAATATTCAAATAATTTAGGGAATCCAAAATTGAGTTATGACAATCATCATTACAGCCTAGAAGAACTTTGTTAGCAAATAAGGTCTCTCTAATATACAAGCTCTCAGTTTCAGTCATCTTCCCTTTCTTCAATTTCTGTAGTTCATCATATACTTACTTATGTGTCAAAAGTACAAGAATTATAGACATTTCATTCATCTCAAAGGAATACCTATTTGTCATTAACTCTTCTACCTTTTTTGAAGGTTTTCTGTTTCCTTGAGATTTACTTTGATAGGCTGGGCGATTATGAATCAATGCGCTAGATACAAGATTAATTTGATGTTCAATTCCTCTTATTGGTGGCAATCTACTAGGAATCTCATCAAAAAACACATCATCAAACTTCTGCAACAAAGAAACACAAAAACTAAGAGTATAAAGGTTAAATTTGTTAATATTAAAATGAACTTCCTTGTAAACAAGTAGGATTATCGGTTGGTTTGAATAATAGGTAGATTTAACCTCACCCTCTCTAGCATAAAAATTAGGTTGTTTCTTTAGCCTTTCCATAAAATTCACACTTCAATCACTTACTTTTTTCACTCTTCGAGACTTGCGTCCATTTTTGGCTAGATTTAGGTTTGTTTCAAAAGTGGTCGAATGGTTTAAGTTCTTGGCCGAATGGTTTTGGGTAGTGAGAGAAGTGTTTTGGGTTGTGGATGAATCTGATAGTCTTCTTTCACCTTGTTCCTCACCTTGATTTTTTTATACCCATGTCATTATGTTCCTTTTTTTTTACTTTATTTGACCATCATACATTTGTTTCGGTGTAAGAGGTATAAAAGTGATGATTTTTCCATCTTTTATAATAGTATACCTATTTCTAAACTCATCATGTATTGTCTTTCTATCCAACTATCATGGTCTTCCTAACAAGATGTGACTTGCATGCATTGGAACCACATCACACAGAACCTCATCAACATACTTGCCAATAAAAAATAGAACCAATACCTACTTAGTCACTACAAGCATTCAACCATTACAATCTATAAGGTCTATGATGCTTAAAAGTTTATAAGTTCAGTTTATTAACAAGGGTAGTACTTACTACATTAGCACAACTTCCACTATCTATAATTAAACAACACACTTTGTTTTGTACATAACAATGTGTATAGAAGATGTTCTTCCTTTGCTGATCAATATGATTTTTCTTGACTGAACCTAGAGTGTACACCTTATAGCCAAGACCTCACCATTAACCTTCTTTTCCCACTCTAGAGAAGCCTCTAGACCATCATACATTTTTCTTTGGAAACCTGGTATTTTCATCTTGAGTGACCCTAATTCTCTACATGAATCATCACGAAGCCTAAAATCTCGGGAATTCTTTCTCTGGCTGAATTTTCTACCCTGGCTAAAACTAACACTCTTTTAGCTTCGATTATACCCAAATCGATCTCTATAATGCATAGATGCAAAGTTATTGTTATTATCATCTACATTTGTGTTTTCATCCACAAAATCAATAAACTCAATTTTAACATTCTGTAAGGCCCTTCATATAGGGTTTCCTTGCCGATCGGCCTCATTCTCAATCCATTCATCCCACAATTTTAATGTCTCATCGAAGCCATCTCATTTTTCATATCCCTCATTACCCTAATCAGTAGCTCAAGTTATTGGATGAAAGCTTGCATCTCAAAGGTGTTCTTCGTTTTTAGATATTTGAATCAAAATAATTTTATTGATTAGAAGCAAGAAAAACATACCTTACAACTCTCATGTTTCACAAAATTCAAGGTTTTTTACTCAATTGTTCTCACTACGTCTTTTACTTCTCAGCTCACCTTTTTACAGTTCTTTTGGAACTAAAAATCAACGAACCAAAGTCAATTGATATCGTAATGCAATCAAGAACAAAAAAACACTAAAAACAAGCAAAATAAAACTACGATTACGATTATGTGAATAGCCAAGTGAATTCCTACAAAATATGGACAATATAAAGACTCAAAATAAAAAAGAAAAAACAATTAATGAAAAACCTTATTTGACTGCTAAATAATCCAAATACTACATAAATAAACTAAATAGGTCAAAACAATATTAACAAACACATTTTTATAACTTGATGCAAATTTATCCCGTTATGCAATTATAAACACCAGAATTGAAACCCAAACTACATGATATCAGAATAACCTCAAGTTTGTTGTGTAACACCTTTATACCCAATAAAAATATATCTTAGTTTACAAGTCATTCTCTTGTGCCTAGGTATCGAACACCCGTGTATGATCAATTTATGGCAGAATTTAACTCAGAATTGAAACCTCAATCAAACAAGTATAAAAAAGAACCCAACTTTAATATATAGTGCAATTTCACCCCAAATAATCAACATATCAATTTTGAGGTGTTTTTAAGATGGTTTGAGTTGTTTTCCTTATTATTTGTGTTTTCACGACAAAATTGAAACAAACTTGAATAACGTCTATTATTCCTTTTTTTAATTTTTATATTAATGATATGTTTAGGGACAGTAGTAAAATAAAATCACACTTATTTTTTATATACTAAGATGCCAAAGACAGAAAGAGAAGAAGAAGAGTGAAAAACACAACTAAACTTATGGAACACAAAGAAAACAAAATTTTTAGAAAAATATGACCTGATTTCGGAGCCTAGCTCTGATACCAAATTATATGAACCCTATGATCACGTAACCTATATACAAGAAAAATAAGTCCTACAAAGCCAAAGCGTTAGATTTGATAAGAGTGTAACATAGAGATTACTTCAACAAAAGCACCAACACTATTAAAATATGAACCCCCACCTAACAATAAAAAAAAAAACATGAACTAAAAGTATAAAAAAGAACACCACAAAGTCAATTATACTTTGATAAGTTTGATTGTTCTTTGTTTAACCAAAGAGAAGTGTTATATCACGCAAAACACAAGTTTATTCAAAATATCATGGCTGAAAAACTAAAACTCAAGTACAATCTAAATAAACATATTTATAATAGGTAAAAAAATCCTAAATAATGTTATAATAATAATAATAATAATAATAATAATAATAATAAAAGAGTTCTAAATAAAATAGAAAAAAAATAATCTTAAATCAACTAGGAAACTAATATAAATCTCACACCGCATTTTCTAAATCTTATTGCAAGGTCTTCCTAATGTTAGATTCATATGAAATTCTAATCCAATATAAAACATGACCTCTAGAAATGTAAGGTAAAATCTCAATTTGATCCAATGGTTGAACAAAATATTGTGCTTATTAGTATAAAATTGTGCAATAGGAAAAATCAGCGCAAGAATCCTTGTAAGAAAAGGATTTTGAAACATTAAAGGAATCATTACCACACTTGGAAACTATGTTGCTGCCCATTAAAAATCCTTGTAGTACTAGAAAATGTCCCAAAATTAGTTGTTGAATATCCTTGTATTATTAGAAAAAGAATCATTTTCAAATAGGAAGTTCACAAGTCATCAAAAGCCAACAAATAACAAAATATTTATTGCATTCGCTGCCTGTATCATGATACCTTTTAGAACTTCAATTGACTTGATATTTTAACCCAATCCTAGTGAAATATCATCTCGATCCAATGGTCAGATTGAGAGTTATGATTGATAGCGTAAAACCGGACTGTAAACACAATTACGCTAGAATCTAAATTTCTTTGTTCAACCTATTTAAGGATCATATCATATTGTTTTGTATAGAATTATCTTGGTCTCATGATCAGACTACGAATTTGGCATGCTAACTCAAGTAAGGTTTTTTTTAACCTTTTTTAAAATTAATTTTTTTTCTAGTTCACCCTTCAGCGTTTGATTTGCTCGTAATTGAGCTTTGAATTTTATTTTTTTCCATTTTTCTTTGTATAAGGTTATCATTATCTCATTCAATTTTTGATTTGCCATCAAATAATATCGTTGAGGCCTTTTAAAAATATTTAGATGGTATCTTTTTATAATATTGACAAGTGTTTATTTTTTTATTAGTCATTGTCATTATTTTTTTATTATCATTGACCTTTTTTTTATAATCATATTATTAAATTAGTTAAGCTTATTGAACTCATTCGACGAGTCAATGATCCAGATCCTAGTTTTTCCTTTCTCTTTTAACAATATTATGATCGCCTGGATATCCTTTTTTATGCTAAGAACAAATTTGACTTGATTCGCAGCGTAGCA